>NC_089197.1:11555784-12185784 GCF_963930695.1 Labrus bergylta
TGAAGAAAAATAAATGCAGTCGTGTGAATGATACAAGCTATGCTTTGCAGAAAATCATTGCACAATAAAGAATATGTACTTCAAAAATAAAGGTAAAATAATTATGCAAACTAGAGTTTTTGCAAGCACTTTCACTCCATCGAAAGTCTTCAATGTCAGCGCAGAGTCATTCATTGCCATAAATGGTATCCACCAGTAGCAACACTTTCACCAGAATATCACCACCATCAGAGGGGTTGGGAGTCAGGACAGACTACATCCGACAATACTGTTGACATCTGTTGGTACCCACACTGGTTGCAGGGAAGCCAAATAGGTCAATCACGTCACAGTTTTTCATGCGAGAAAATTCCTCTGGAGGAGCTCATCTGGTGCTCCTCCTCAGGCTCTCCACGGTCTGGAGGAAAGACCGCTGGGCCTGGTCCTCCTCCAGGGTGGAGCAGTCCTCCTCCTCCTCCTCAATGATGCCACACTGTACGCACCGAAGGCGGGGCTCACGTTGCCCGGCCCTGCAGACACAAGCTGTGGCCAGGGACTGGGGGAACTCCTCCATCACCAAAGGCAGCAGATGGGCAGGGAGCGTGTCCATGCTGGTCGCCATGCTGGTGAACGGTGGCCCAAATGTAAGGACGCGAAAGCTGGAGACACTGAAGCTCTAGAGGAGCACGGATATGGGATCACTGATAGCTGATCAGCTAAAAAAAAAATCCCCCAAAAATGACAATAATCTGCAAAAAAAAAATGCAATTTTCAGTCAGAGAGAGCGATTTAAAAATCAGTCCTGAGGGTTCAGCTTGATGAAGGATGATTAAAGAGATCCTGTTTTTCTCTCAATGTGCTCTCTTCTGCAAAATCACTCGGTTACTCTGAGCAGGCAGAGAGGACTGTGATCACCACTGAGCTCCTCTTCATATATATACATCCCTGCAACCCACTCGTTTCTTCCTTTGGGCATCCCTCCACACACTCTCCCCTCCTACATCCGCGCCGATGACACATTTCCGCAGCTCCCATACTGGTGCACCGGAATAATCTCCCAGAAACTGTTGGCATGGGAACCGGACAGCGATGTTTGGGAGGGAAGAGGCAGGACGTGAAAAAAGCAACACATTTTGGATGGACTGTGAAAATTATGAATAACGGTTTCAATCACGAAGGGAGGTAATCGGAGCTGATTTGAAGGTTGTAAAAGGATGTCACATATGATACGGGTATATATATATATATATGAAGCATTTTAATGACACAGAAGAGTTTGTGGACCTTTTACAGAAAGGTTTAAGACAGATCGAACTCGACACAGGTGGAGATTTACAGACATTAAAGATGTTTTAACCACAATTGTCCCTTGTTAGAACCTTTTTCATGGATTTCGGCTACAATTGGTTCCCCTCCATGCACTTAATTTTACTCCAATGTGATTTAAAACACTAGTGACAAGAAAGGTGAGACAGAGCACATGAAGCTGGAACACACAAATGAGCGGATGAAGTTATTGAAACGGATATTTATTGACGGCTGCAAGGACAAATGCAAAGCAGTTTTCTAAAGTCAGTACATACTAATGGTTCTAGTTTGCTCTGCTTTCACCCCCAGACAGATATCTTAATACCATTACCCTTGAGAGAAGCACCGGCCTCAAAAACTGATGTTGGTCCCCTTTCACTTTAACAGTTTAGTGTGTGTGAAATGTCAAGTACAAACTTTCCATGTAGAGTAAACAGTAGAACTTAACGCTGATGAAACGAGACTTCTATTTGACATTCTGAACGAACACAACCGAGTCAACAAAACTCACACAGAGAAAGTCAAACATTGTAAGTATTGAAGATTTTAAACAAAGCTTCAATGGTTTGGTTGGACATTCGATCCAATTACACAAGTGAGCAAACTGAGATCAATGTACATTTGATGGACTTGTTTCAACACGCGCACAAACACATGAACAAAGCACATACTCTTTTTTTTTTCCAGGAATATTTGACTGCAATGTGACAGAAATTCATACCAGACCACAACGCCGGTCGCAACAATGAATCCGATAAAACAATTAAGCAAGTGACAAAAACATACATTTTGATTTTTCTACCACCAACCTCTCCCTTTTCCTAATGATCTTCCACATGTTAGTAGTTTGGTTCGATTACACACGCTGTCCCTTTCACCACCGCACTAATACTGGGGAGGAAGAAATGAAGTCAAAAGGCAAAGATTTGAAGTCGGTTCTGAAGAAAAAGAAAAGGTAAATAACTGAGCGCTTCAAACCTTCTGATAAGAAAATATTGCAGAAACAAAAATCCAATAGAAAGACGAGATGAGATAGCTCTGATCACAAAATAAAGCATTCAGCCTGTAAGTGATTGTTTTAAGTTCTTTAGAAAGTGTTAGCATTAAGTAAATCATAAAACTACAGTGTGCAGCTAAATAGCTTTAAGCCAGTCCACACAGCCCAAAAAGCTGGTTCACATACTCGCAGGAGGCTCAAACATTAAGAGGACAACCTCAGAGATCTTAATTATCTTACGCCATCACCGTGTAGGTTTCATTTTCTATGATGTTTTGCAGGCTGTTGGGATTCTTTTGAGTTTCCATGTTAGTGTTCCGTTCATTAAAGCTGATCACTCAATGAGGACCACCACTTTTGTTCAGCATTTTTCACTCAACTGCTTCGGATGGAAAACATGTGGCGGCAACTGGGGCCAGTTTGGCCTCATCTATAACTGGGAGCGTGTGAAGGGTGGTTGCCCAGAAACTGTCACGCTTCCTCCTCTTGGTCCGTGATGATGATGGTAGTCCGATGAGTCGTTAACACAGCTGGTCTCCCCCCTCCTCCCCTGTCTGCTGCGGCACATCCATCTATCCCTGCTTTTGCTTCTTGAGGTAACGAGCGCGCTGGGACAAACCCATCCCCATCACGTAGCTGTTGAGGATCTTGGCAGGGAGCAGAGCTGTAGTCACCCAGCCCTACAGAGGGAAATTACATGGTCAGCTGGTGGCATTTACAAATAACAGATTAGCATTCATTATTAATGTCCAGCCCACAGGAGCAACAACTGTGGCGAGAAAAGGAAAGGAAAATTCAGACGATTGTGTTGTTCATTTTAATGCCACAAAGAAAGTCCCTACAGCGTCTTCACATTTTGACATCCAACAAGTCTTTAGGAAACTAAAAGGAAAACATGCTTACTCTCTGTAAAGACTTAAGTCAAATCTACAATGTGGTTAACGTACCCTGCAGGAAAAATTCACCAAATTTGCATCTCATTTTTAGATATTGTGCACAAGGAGGCAGTTCAAATTACAGCAATGAAATCTTTTCTGCTTCACCCATAATGTCCATTAAGTCGGCTTTGACTCGACAGCTTCGCAGACAATAGCATGGCAGCTCTAACAGCCGAGGAGACCCCCCCTGCTGTGTTTAATTCTCTCCTTAAATAAAGAGCAGTTTTATGAAGCATCATAAATGATTCTTTTCATTGACTTGCTATCCAATTACGTTAATATCTCCCAATACTTTTCTCCCTAAATGCTTTCTTGTCATGCTATGTGCCAAATGACTTTAAATCTTAAGATTGTTGGGGGCCTGGTGGTCGGTGTGCAGAGCCTCTATGTTCGGAGGCTGTAGTCCTCCAAACTGGCGGCCCGGGTTCAAATCTGACTTGGGGCTCCTTTCCAGCATGTCGTTCCCTGCTCGCTCTCTCTCACCAGTTTCTTTTAGAGAGATTAATTCTCTATGCATTTATTTAGAGATAGGACAGTGGACAGAGTCGGAAATCAAGGAGAGAGAGAGAGAGAGTGGGGAATGACATGCAGGAAAGGAGCCACAGGTCGGATTTGACGCCCGCTTGGAGGACTATAGCCTCCGTACATCGGGCGCGCGCACTAACCACCAGTCTACCGGCGTCCCCCTCTCTCCCCAGTGTATGACTCCATCATCCTATCTCTAAAATAAGGGCATAAAGGGCCTCAAAATAAACCTTAAAACAATCGTAAGATCATGCTTCATTTAAACCAAGGTAAAACTGTTAAAGATAATCGATTTTTATCAAACATTTACTGTGGATAGATACTCTGCTTTAAGGCCACACCTGTCTGGTCGAAAAATACGAGTCTTACTATCTTTTATCATAACTACATAACATTTATGCTACCTGGTTGGTCGATGGCATTTTCACAGCAGACCCATCAACAGGATGAATTGGTGTGAAATGTTTCCCACTACTTAAATGCACATATGAGCTTGTAGCTTTATGTGAAGCACCCCTCACTTAACTGTTTTTTTTTTTGTTTTTTTTTATTGTAAGCCATTTAAGACGACATCTTTATTGTGCAGCCGAGAAATATGTTAACTAATTGACTCCAGCCGAGATGACAGAACATCTATTGTTGTTTGCGAGCACGTAAGAGGTTCGCAGCTTTACTGCAGTCCCAATTATTACTCGGAGACGTGGCAGAGCTGTGCTGCACAACTGAAGGGAGATTATCAGATAATCAGAGCACACACACTTAACTGTCTGCAGCTTGTGGTATAGAGTGAAATACAGGGGGCTGATGAAAGGCACGATCTCTGCTGTATTTATGTAGAAACTGCACAGGATCAACAAAGGGCTGGATGGGATTTATTGACCACCTTTAAGCTGTAATGGGAGGGTATTGCTCTGTGTATGTTTATCAATAAACATGAATATTGATATTCAGGTCGCATAACAACAGCAGCATCGGACACAACATGGAGGAGCTGGAGGGAGACAACGACTGCTGCTCTTTGTAACCTCTGCATCAATGAAGACTTCCTCATTTCGGAGTAATTACAGCGAGAGGACGAAGACAATAGTGAAAGGTAGTGGAGCATCCCACTCCATTATTTCAGAGGAGGTTTATCATGTGACAGATGCTTCAGCTACTGTTGACACAATATTAATTAAGTCAATGGAGATGAGCAGGTAGGCAGCTCTTTTGAATACATTGACATTACAGCCTGAGGACGTTTTGGTCCTTTAAACCCAAATCCACAAAAGCCTTTTCAACAATGACGTTAAGAGACATTTGTAGGTAACTCCAAGCATTTCTAAGAATAACAAGTTCCAATTTTAATTTCACACATCATTATAAAATTTGGCTGCGCGGTGGTGCAGTGGTTAGAGCTGTTTCCTCACAGCGTGAAGGTTTTTGGTTTGAATCTCCCGCATTACAGGGAGGGCCCTTCAGTGGGGGGGGGGGGGTTTGCATGTTGTCCCCGGGCATGGGTGGGTTCTCTCCGGGTAATCCAGCTTTCTCCCGAAGTCCACAGACATGCTCGTTGGATTAAATGGTAACTCTAAAAATTGCCCGTAGGTGTGTCTGTCTCTACATGTCAGCCCTTTGATTTTCTGGCGACCAGAGTGTAACCGCGCCTCTCGCCCCACGACAGCTGGGATCAGCTCCAGCCGAGGTAAGAGCGGTAAAGATAATAGATGGACAGACCTATAAAACGTACGTCCATCCTATGCACACATTTCAGGAGGTTTACAAATACAACACAATGATGATATGATACAAAGGCTGTGTCCGAAACCATATGCTACATACTCAAAATATATATACGACATACAGCATACTAATACGGCTGTTAGTGTGCAACAACAATACAACTACCTAGTCATTTTACTATTATTTTCAACGTGTAAAATGTAGGAGGGGGGGGGGGGGAGGGTTTGTACGACCAGTATGCTCCCGTTTCATACTTAAAACTTCTAGCCGATCTAATATACATCAGGGTATTTATCTCATACACAAAGTTGCATACTAAGATTTTAGATCGTACTACATTCCCAATGTGAAGTCACATGAGTATGAATCATATGAAATTCTGTTTGGGACACATCTAATGTACCTGTATCAAACTTTAAGCTTTACAGACTGTACAGAGTGGTCAGCATATACAGAATCTCTTGTACTGAGAAACACGTGTGTGTCAGAGTGCTAACACTGTTATGTTTCTTTCCACGGCCCGACACCGAAGCTGCATCTCAATTCGTCATGCTGATTACATAAAAAGGACAATATGCAGAGGAAGACTTGGCTTTCAGCGGGATTCTAGGTTCCAACTGACTGAGGCACGAGCAGCAGATCATGACTCATTCTGATATTAGTTGTCACTTTTAAATGACAAACACGTGAAGGTCCTCAGTAAAAAATCTGATGCCAACAGAAAAACATTGTTCGCAATGGAAAGACTGTCAGGTATTGAATAAAAAAAGCTTAAATATTTAGATATTCATTGATGTTTTCTCATCGAAAGAGAACATAATTCTATTTTTTAAAGAAATAGTTACATAAACCTTTTCTGCTGCCATCTTAAATGTGTTTTACCTTCTGCAGCTCTGGATCAAGAGCGTGAGATGATTGATGGATCTTTTCAAACTATGCTCAGCTAAAAAAAAAAAAAAAGGGTAATAGCCGACTCCTTGTCCATCATTTTTGAGTTCTTTCAGTTATGAGGTAATTAACATCAACTTCTTGCGGAAGTCGACTCTTGACAAAAGATCTTCTCCTTGTTCTCTCCTCCAGCTTTACATACCAAGACTTACCATAATGGCATGGGGCAGGTAGCCATTGGTCTGAGTCTGCAGCCCCACGGTGTTGAGCTCGGCTGAAACGTAGCGCTCTGGGCTGGGCTTGTCAAGCGTAGCCCGACGGATTTTACTCAGCTTGGTTGCAACAAAAAATGGCAGAACACTCTGAGGGAGGGAAAGAAAAACATGTAAGCTGAACGATTAAAAAAACAATGTTTCTTGTTTTCAAGCTTGGTGGAGTTTCGTTAGTGATCAGACTAAACGTATTCAACTCTGAGAGAAGCATAAAGATCTACAAAAATATATTTATAACTACTTTTTGAAGCACATTTAACCTAGTGGTCTTGTAGCATAATAACTTATGTTGTTTGATTAATGAGTCACCTGAATAATGATGCCTTTGTTCTTGTATTCAGCTTGAAGTCCTCTTGAAAAGAAGTCCACAAATGCCTGTAAAAGAAAACGCCAGGTCAAAACTAACATAATGGTGAGATAAAAGAGGCCAAAGATCTTTCAAAAGAGAGTTGTGACGTCCCGCCATCTGTCTGCATGTCTTTGGTTGGATCGGCTTCGTGTCTTGGCAGACAGAAGGCGGAGTCAGGAAGGACATCAGTGAACTGTGTACACCAGAGTCCATCAGGCCAGTGGCTTCCACTCTGACATCTCTCTCTCCTCTCTTCCTCACAGGCCTTCACCAGCTGCTTTGGTTTTGTTTGCACTTCATGACACTACACCATAGACTGGAAATATTAATGGACGAAGCCTGAGTGACGTCACCCATCTGTTCATGCAGGGGGGGCTCTGGAGGCTCATCGGCAGCAGCCGCCATGTTGGAAATCCTGTCTCAGCCTAACTGTCAGTCAACCTAACGACAGGCTGAGAGCTGGAGCTGAGGCGGGTTTTAAGCCTCTTGACGAACAGTTACATCGCGCCCACCTGTCACTCATGTCAGCTACGCGCCTAACTTTGGATAACACGTATCGTTTTCAAAATCAAAACTAAGCCTTTTTTTTTTTATTTCACCCCCCCCGTACAGTGTGTGCCAGTGATGACAATAACTAATCAGAGGAATTTAGTTTTTTGTACCAGGCTGTAAACATGTTTATTTCTGCGGTAAAAACGTCTGTGGTGTGTGTGTGACTTCCTGTGTTCCTGGAGCCAGACTCAAGTGGACACTCGATGAACTGCAGGATTTTGGACTTCCGCATCGGCTTCATTTGCCGCACTACACTCATCCATACATTGCATTCATGACTGATTTGTCAGATTTACATAAACATGATTGTTTTAAGAGTTCATTTAATAATAAAGTAACTTCCTTTAAAACCTTGTTTCATGTGTGATACCCTCCTTTGTCACTTTCTTTGAGCCCGTTCGTAACAGAGTTCATGTGCAAAGTTCTTTAACTCCTGTTATTGTCAGTGGTAATAAACTGACATCGTTAAATCCAGCATTAGACTAAAGGTTTCCAAGGATGGATTTCGAGCAGCACTTTTAAACTTCCGCAGCAGAAACCAGGATTTAGTGCATAACCATGACCCAGTATTGAAGACCAAGGCAAATTAATCAGCTAAAACTGTGAACAGCAGGCTGTTTTTAAGCTCACAAACTCACGAGACAGTTATAAAACATTATGATGCCACATGCTCCTATAAACAGTTTTAATTGGAGCACTACCTCGGGACCTGAGTTAGTCACCCACTTATTTATATTCAACAATAAAAACGGCAAATATGAAAAAAGACCATCCCTCCCCTTTATCCCAACAACAAAATAAATGTTGAACATCTTTTGTCACCAGAAGATACGTTTCACCTCAGTGTATGTTGGGATATTAGACAGAATAATTCATAACACCAGAACAAAGACAAGGGTCTTTTCTCCTCGTGGATCGCAGCATATGGCGAGGTGTAAACTGTTTATGATGCTGGAGACACTGGATGAAAATGTCGTAAAGCGTTGCACTGATGTTACCTTGGAGGCAGAGTAGACGGTGAGGAGAGGAACAGGGTACATGCCACTGGCAGAGGAGATGTTGAGGATGGCCCCCTGCTTCCTGTAAACACAAGTTAAATGTTTTTACACTGAATAAAAACAAAGAAAGGGAGAAAAGGAGGACATGGAATAAAACACCTTAGCCTTTTAATGGGAGGACAGTGCCTTGCAGTAGTGTTCACTCCCCTTTCACTCTTTGCATGGTGACATAAAATACTTGATTTAACTGGGATAGTATCAGTTTGATTAACCCAGATGCATTATGCTTAGCAGGTGCATATTGTTAATGTTAATGCAAACAGTAAATAAGACAGAAAGGCAGACATCTGTTGAATGCACAAGAATCAATCCCCCCCTGCCGAGTCATCACATGGTAAAAAACTGCATTTTGCTGCAGTTCCAGTAACTGTATTATTACATTTTAGATTCAGACAGCTTTAGTAATCCCAGAAGGACAATTCAGTTTCACAGCCTACCAAGTCATTAAACTAAAACCCTTAAAAACAGGTCGACATGTAGGCACAGTGGAGCTCCCCCCCGCACGACTTAATACTCTCCCAAAATGTGTGTCACTGTAAACAAGGACAAATATTGTAATGGTATATAGGACTTTTAATATTCTACATTTAAGCAGGGGCCTAATTTGTATTCATCAAAGCTATTATTATAACATCACTACACTTATTATTATATTTTCCTTCAACAGTAAAAAAAAAAAACGATATGGTGTCACAATTGAAAACTGATTTGAGAATTTAAGAAACACTGCAGCATAACAAAACTCAATAAAAATACTCTTACAAGGCTTCATCATAGAAACAAGGCTTTAAGGGTTATGTCTCTAACAGTTGTTCACGCCTAGAGGCTGAAATTTGTCGCCCACTAGACTGAATCGAGTCTGCGTTTTCACATATGCACTCCTGAAAAGATCTAGATCATTTCAGGAGGACTGCTCCTGACCTGGCTGTTCACATATGCTCCTTAAAGCTGGAGACTATCCCTGTCAGACGGGAGGGGTACAAAAAAAAGACGCGGAAGTTGCGGACGAAGCAACACAGTCCTCTATACGACGCTGAAATGACAATATTTGCCTTTATATCAATGCTATGTGTAGTCCAACGGAATCACATGTCAACACTAGACGTAATGCAGCCGTTTAATTACATGCAAAGAGATCGTAACGTTTGTGTGTGCATACACACTCACTATGCACCTGCAGGTGTCACAGTATAGAAATATAACTCCCCCCTCCAACTCGCTCGAGGTAAATTCTCCGCAGAATATCCTGCTGCGTTCTCACATCAGCTCACTTGGATTTGCTGGGGTGAAAATACGAGGGTTCTAGCAGAAGAAACTCTGCGGGAAGTCCGAGTGAAAAATGTGGCTTGTTTGGGTTCACATAGACTGTGGAGCAACTCCGAGACTGTGGAAGAACCTTCCTGAGGGTCTGAGAGGAGCCGAGAATATTGAGATTTGTAAACGCAATCTTAAAACTCATTTATTCAGTCTGGCTTTTATATAGTGCTTTATATCAATTCAAATCTTAACATCACTGTATTGTCTTTTTTATTCGACTACAATTTTAAATATTCTTCTATGTATTCATTTTAATATCTTATTGCTTTTATGTGTCGTATTTTATTTTTCAATTTTTTTAAGTCTTAATGGTGTGCATTAGTCTCTCAGTGATTTTATAAACCACTTTTTCGTCAATAACTTTTCTGCACTCTTGTAAAGCACTTTGAACTGCAATTTAATTTGTCTGAAAGGTCCTATATAAATAAAGTTTGATTGATTGATATACAGCTCCTCTGGCAAATATCAGGAATTTTTCCGGAGTTTCCTGCAAATGTGAAAAGGTTATTAGTGATCAGAAATGTGAAATCTTGCTACAGATTCTGCCCTGGATTAATGTCTGGGGTTTTTTCAGGGTTGCTCTGAGGAATAAATTATATTTTTCTGTAAACCAGCTCCAGCTATGCTCCGTCTTTATGCATGGCTTCAATGTTCTTCTGAAAAGGTGAATCTCTGCCTGAGTCTCAAGCCTCTGTGTTTGGCTCCATCCATCTTGCCCTGAAGACCAGATTGAGAGGACCTGCTGATTAAAAGCATCCACACAGCATGACGCCTCTGAAGCCACCGTGTTTCACTGAAGGGACTGTGTGCTCAGGGTGATGTGAAGTGTTGGGTTTTGCCACACATAATATTTTGCACCAGGGGGGAAAAAAAAAGGTCTCATGTGGCCAGAGTCCCCTCTTCCACACATTTGCTTTGTCCCCGAACGGCTTGTGGCAAACTCCAAAAAGGATTAACTATGGTGTTCTTTCAGAGGCAGCTCTCCTCTCCCCACTCGTCCATAAAGGGGAGATTTGTGAAGAGCATGGCTAATAGTTTTCCTGTGGAAAGATTCTCCAACTGAGCTGTGGATCTTTTCAGCTCCTCAAGACATACCATGTGCCTCTTGGTAGCTTCTCTGATTAACACTCTCAGTGGCCTTCTTCTTATGCTGTACTGGCTGTTGTGCCACGTTTTTTTCCCCATTGTTGAGTTAAATGTTGCTCCGTTATTCAAAGCTTCAACCTAACTCTACTCTGTAGACCTTGAGCACTTCATCGCTGACCTAGAAGATGTTTATTTAAACTGAAATAAAATAGCACACTTGTGGACTCTATCCAAGTAAATATGAGACTTCTGAATACAATTGGTTGCAAGTAACTTGGTACCCCGTTTCAGAGATATAGGGAGAAATAAAAAGCACTAGGGTTGTCACAATACCAGAATTTCAAACTTTGATATGATACTAGTAAAACTCAAATGATATTGATGCTTGTTGCAACAACATTAGAGGATCTAGGCATCCAATATTGGGTCATATCATGTCTTTATTATTGAAAACTGCTACAACCTGTCTAAACTGCATAAACACATTGGCAACACTTCAGTATTCAAACTTATTTTTGAGTCTGGGGAAATGGGGAAACATTTGGGGATGTTTTCTAGACCTTAACATCTTTCAAGACAATCAAGGAACCCTGTATAGACCCGTATCTTGGAGACTGACAGAAGTAAATATATGTCCTTTCTTCCATAAGAAAAGATGACAGACATAAAAACCCTGAACCAGCAGGATGTCTTTTACTTAAAAAAAAAAAATCAAAGATTATACATGCAAGAGATTATTTTTGTTCTATGAAAAGGGCTTGTTGGATCTGTGTGAGTTCCTGAAAAAGGCTTGTTACACATACTAAAACCTATAAGAGTTTGTTTAAAGACCATGCACCTAAAATTAAATAATTTGATTGTTTTGAAAAGAGCTAATTGTATTTGTTTGTTGTGATTTCTACATGTATTACTAGCCACAGATCCCCTCAAACTAACTCATTCTGCGTCCAGGAAGTGCTCCTGTGCTTGCATCTTTTTTAAATAATATTAGCTATTATTCATCCAGCCATGTGTGCTGATTAATGCCTTCATGCTGCCGGTAATTACTGAAGAGTCACAGATGACCATGATGTATTAAAAAGCCACTTACTGCTAAAGTCAGACAAACTTACCTCTCCACCATCCCAGGTAGAACAAGACGAGTCATCTGGAAAAAAACAATTAGAGAGAGAGAGAGAGAGAGAGAGAGAGAGAGAGAGAGAGAGAGAGAGAGAGAGAGGAGGCGAGAAGTGTTAGAAACAGAGTAAAAGCGTTGGAGCGACAAAGAGTCTCTAAAAGAGTGTGGGTTGTGGGTTGTGGACAAGTGTGCGGAGGTGTGCATTCACTTTTCTTTTAAACGTGTTCGAGTGTGTGTGTGCGTGTATGTGGGATGTGTGTGGAGTGAAGACAAAGAGAGAGAGAGAGAGAGAGAGAGAGGGAGAGGAAATGATAATGATAGCAGAGGGAGCAGTTTAAAGAAATATTGAATGACATAAATTAAGCGCTAAGAGAGTGGGTGGACTTTAGCTGTTGCTCAGGGAGATGCTGAACATGGAGGAGAGGGACGGAAGTGACTTACTGTGCTTTATGTCACTACGCAGTGCTGTGTGTGTGTGTGTGTGTGTGTGTGTGTGTTAGCACTCTTTATTAGCCGATGAGACTGTCCGACAGTGGATCTCAGCCTTTTTAACCCACTTGGGCAAACTTAACTACACAACAGTCAACCGAGACATCACAGTGGAAAATACAACAAACACAAGAAGTCGTGTTGAGCAGACTTAAAGAATGATTCAACAAATATCTCCTGGAGGTCTCTGAGCTGGCAGCAGAGGAGTACTTTGGCGTTTTCACACACACACACATTCCTGAAAATGTCCTAAAATGTTTGTGAGCATCTAGTGTGAACACAAATGATAGCGGATGATTTTCCTCCAAGACTTCTTCCTGCCAGTCTCTTAGTGAGATTCTGTGTGAAGTCAGAGTGAGCTTATGGGTAGCACAGCAGGTAACACCCAGAAATACTCACAGCTGTAGACGATTATATCACGCCACCAGAGCAAAGAAGTGCACATAGTGAAGCCTTTCTTATTCTTATCTTCTTACAGGAATATTCTTTTCAACTTATTTGTTGATACATTATATGTAGAGGTGGGAAAAAAGTCGATTTATGTAAAAATCAAGATTCTTATCTTCTGATATTCATAAATTCCAAATCTAGACTTTTAATCATGAATCCAGAACCGGTTGGAATCAAAAATAGATTCTGAATCGAAACCACAAAAATCAAAATCGAATCGTGAGACACCCAAAGATTCCCAGCCCTGATTACATGTAGCATTGATGTAAAGGCAAGAACTGTCATCATAGTGTCAGACTCTGTTGTGTCATCCACTTTCTGTGGCTTCCCCCCCCCCCCCCCCCCATGTCTCTTTAAAACCCTCCCCTCCCGCCTGACAGTGAAAGCACCCCCCCAGAAGTGCACACGAGAACAAGCGAGCTCTCAGAGGCAGCACACTCGACTCATTTTCCTGAGTGCATGTGTGAAAACAAATACCAGAGCATTTACACCTCTTGAACTTTTGTATTCTTTTGAAACAAATGTGGAAAAAAAAAAAAATGTAGTCTCTTCAAGTGACAGCTGGGCTATCAGGTTTGTAATTACCCAAAGAGATACTTCTACTCTATATCTCACTGAACTGAAAATGTAAAAACTAAGTGTGACTTTAGACGGGACCTTATTCTGTTGATCAGCGTCAAATGCCTTCATGATATCAGAGTTTAAAAGAAGTGCACTCACCTGACACACTGACGTTATGTTGATGTTGATCATGGTGTCGATGAACTGAAAGAAGAAGAAGAAGAGGAGCATGATGACATTATTAGCATATTGTGTGTTTGTGCATTCACTCAACTTGTTGACAGCCTTATCCATTACGTATAAACTGCTGGTATTGAAGATGTTGCCCTTTGTTTTTTTGTTTTTTTTCTGAGGGACAGATTTCTTCTGAAGTGTCTGAAAAGCTCTAAACCCTGAAGAACAATAATTTCACTTCTGTAATAATCTCTTCTAACTGTAAAATGAAACAGTGCACACAGTGTCTTAAAAAGTGAACTTCTGAACAGTAACGCTCACCATTTCACCACAGTGTGTCTTTGCTGAGTTCATGACTTCTCTCCACGTCTGCTGCTGTTACACCAGGTTTTTTGCATCACTTGGGATTTGCTACTTGTTGCCATTTTTAAGAAATTATTAAATAATATTAAGAAATCCATTACAAATATTTTTCAGTATCTGATGAGGTCTTACTCAGCTGACCAAAATAATACAGTTTTCCTAACTGTCAGATCTCTATCTGCACTGAAAGACTGCAGGTCTCATTTGGCCCCATTGCAATTCATATATTAAACAGCAATTAGCCCTTTGGCCCTGTGTCCACCTGGCCTTTTTTCAGGCAGAAAAGCGCTGGCTGTGCACTCAGGAGCGCTTGAATGAAGCACTGAGAAGAAAGCGCTGCACGTCCATACACGTCTCTATGACAACAGTCTGTTGACAACGGCTGCGGTGTGACCGACCCGGCTCCGTTACTTTTAACTGCACGCTTTTTATTTGAGATTGTTTATTTACCGATCAGACACGGAGCAAAGAGGATGTGGGTACAAGACAGGATCAGTAGGCGGCAAAAATACGGCGAATACCATACATTTGGAAAAGAGCACCGTGACGTCAAGATGGCTTTTCTGAAAAGTTTAAAGATTTTCGACTTGAGTGCTCGGAGCAAAAAAGACGCTGGGCTCTGTGGTTTCACTCCAGGCGTCTGACTGCTGCTGCAGACGCTCTCTAAACAACTGAAAAACGATGCTGCCGCTCAGAGAAAAACACCTCAACATTGTACTTTACATATCTTAGTAAACATTTCTATTTTGGTTTGAGCTCTTGATTGAGTTTTTTTTAACGTTGCTTTCATTTGGGTTTTACGCTGATGTTGTCCTTCTATGTGTTGTCTCCTGTGTGCTCCTGATGCAAAACTAATTTCCCCTTAATAAAAGAATCTGAATCTGAACTTGAACCTTTTTGAAATCTAAACTTTATTTAAATAATTAAAGAAACAAAACACAAGGACATGAACTAGATGGTATAGGGTGTGCTGTTGTTACCACTTCTAATAATTACAATACTGTACAATGTTGTACTACCATTTCATTCTGAATCTGTCTGTATAATAGAATCATTTATACGTTCATGGCACATAGAAAAAAATCTTCAACTTACAGAATCCAGATTGGGGACGTTGAGGAAGAATTCAGGGTAAGAATAAGAAATTCCCACGTTGTTCACTGGTGACAAAAGAAAGAAAACACAACACTCTGATTCTGTGTTGATATGTGGAGTGTTATTCCTCTTCCTAATCTTAGGAGGGCAGCAAAGGGCTGAAAAAGACGAGCTAACTTAACCTCCATGATAACATGAAAAGTGCATTATCCAACATTCCTGACGTCTGTAGGCCTCGGATTGAGTCTGCATTTTTAATCTTCTCCGTTTTATTCAAGTGGATGAAAAGTACGCTGGCCTGAGCGGGTGCCGCACGGTAACCCAGAACTCGTCCTTCTAAATTTAGGAGGGCAGAAGAAGCCAGGATGTCATGAACCTCCATGGCTACCTGAAGTCTGTTTATCATTGTTGTGATTGCACAACATTCTTTATATCTGCAGACCCTCGATGATTCAGACTGGAATTCACATTTTGTATGGCCTTTAATCGAATTCTATGAAAAGAGAAGGGGCCGAAGCATCTGCTGCACGCTTACCCAAAACTCCAATCTCCAGTCCTGTGAGTGCGTCTTCAATCTTCGAGTAGATATCCACAGCGCTGAAATCGGCTGCGATGGTTTTGGTCTCCACACCACATTTACTGGCTGAGGGCAGGAACAGAAAGATACTTTTTATGCATTTTTAGAAACCAAAAAAACTGAAATAGTCAGCACTCCTTTTTGTAAAGAATTTAAAAATGGCCAAACTGCTAAGTAGACATTAGGACAATATGCTGAGTGATTAATTAGCAAATATTAAAGTTTGTTCCATTTCAAGCCTCTCTGTTTGTAACATCTCTCCTTAATCCCAAATAATACCAAACAGCAGAAGCGCTTTCCTTTATCACCACGATGCCTCTGTCCAACACGTTTTCCTCGCTCCTTTCTTCCCTTCTTCCTCAGCCACCGTGCTAGATAACCTTGCAGTCACCACCACACTGACACTAATTAATCCGAGGGTAATTGACGGCTGGCTGGGGCTTTATCTGATTGTTCAAATGGTGTCAATTTATGGCCCATGGACCCAGATTTAAAAAATTAACGGTGCTTATAAACCGGTTTGTGTTAAGTATGTTCACATCCTGATCATGATTCAATGCATTTTTTTGTTTGGGGGGGGGGGGGGGAGAGAGACGGCCTTGCTGCTAACTAACAGTCACTTGGAAAGGGAAGAGCAGAGCAGAAGGGAAATAAAATCCTTCTTCATCAATGAGGATATCCCTCCCTCAAGAGGAAGCTTTCATTTAATTGGACAGATTCACTTTCAGCTCCAGTAGGAGGCTTTACTGCCTCATAACCGAAAGCATCAGAGTCCAGCTGCTGCTCCTCTCTTTAGAAAGATCAGTTGTGGAAAACGTGCAATTCAACGCAACCTCCTTCATTTGTTTGTTTGCCCTGTGAGACGGTCTCACAGAGCAATATGGTTACAACATTTCCTCTGAGGGATAAATGGTGTGTTATCAAGACTGAATTCCAGCCTGGTGACGGTCTTCTTTTAACGGTTTATTAGTCTTTTGCACTTCTTGGACCACAGCTACTGTTGATTTCCTCTGACTGTAAAACCTGAAATAAGCTCAACTGATGGGGCAAATCAATTTATATCAAGATGAAACGTCTCCACAAACCTCTTCATTTCACTCATTCCAGTCAACATCCCCCCCCCCTCCTCTATTTACAGTGCATTTTGAAAAATCAATAAAAATATAGAATATAAAAGACATAACACTCACCGATCGCCTTGGACACATCGTCCAGCTTCTCCTGAGAGCGGCTGATCAGCACGATGGAAAAGCCTCTGCGGGCAAGCTGCAAACACACATTGGATAAAAGAGACACTTAATGCACACAGGCGTGGTGATGCAAGTCAGCACTTTGGTCTGGAGTGTCTATCTTCTTTCTTCTGTTGTGAATATCTTCTGATTATCGGCTGTTCAAAAATCCTTCCCCAAGTACTTGAATATTCAGAACTCCACCCAGGTGAACTGTTTCAGGAGGTTTGTAGATAACATTGTGAGACGGATTTATAAAGTGTGTTTATGGAAATCTAATTTATTCGGAGCACAGACAGCCGAGCGGTTATGTCCCGTACCTAATCTATAGAGGCTATAGTCCTCGTCAAAGCGACCGTAGGTTTGAATCCAACCTCGGCCCTTTGCTGCATGTCTTCCCCCACTCTCTCCTATCCAAACATTTCCTGTCTCTCTTCAGCTGTCCTATCTAATAAAGGCAAAAGGGCCCTAAAAGAGACATCTCTTTTAAATACAGTGTTTACCTCAAATTTCTGTGTTGGTAATTTGAAAGATTGTCCTGAAATAATCCAGTCACTGAGTCACTGTAATCCTCGCTCTTTCAGCTTTGACATTTGTTTGATACCTGTGATTTGCTTTAACATTTGTACATTCAGTTGACAGGTCTTTCAGTGTCATTTTTTTTTTTTTGTTGAGTATGTGGTTTGGCAAATGTGTGCACTCACATCAACACATCAAACTGCAAGCGCAAAGCAAACATGTGTGAGTGTCTGTCTGAACGTTTTCTTAAAAGGAAACATTTGGAAAAGTTTTTTATTTTAGGCTTATCCTTGTGACAGAGCATTTGGTACCCAATCAGCATACTCAAGTTAAATATAGTATAGTTGCTAAACGGATACTTTAAGTTAATAAAGAGTCGAGTGGGGCCTAGTGGTTAGCGTGGACGCCCCATATACAGAGACTGTGGTCCTCCAAACGGACGGCCTGGGTTTGAATCCAACCTGTGGCTCCATTCCCGCATGTCTTTCCTCACTCTCTCTCTCCCTGATTTCTGACTCTGTCCTGTCTCTAAATAAAATAATTAATTGATTTAGTTTGATCTGAATAAACTTAATTGCAAAGATTCCCGATATCAAAGAAGGGAGGAGAAAATAAACCAAAATAAAAAACTAAAACTAAACAATATATCCAACAGACACACTGAAATCACAACCAACATGTTTATGTAAAATTAACTGAGTCTGACAGAGAACGAGAGACAAACACCAAATCCCCCCCCGCCCCCCTTCTCTCTCTCTCTCTCTATGACTCAGGTCAGGAGAGTGAACATTTCTTACCTCCTCAGCGTAGGCTTTCCCAATCCCATCAGTGGCCCCCGTCACGACTGAAGGGAGAAACAGACAGAGACACAATTAGAGCACCAGAACGTATACAAGTCAAATATTAAAAACATAGAAAGATATAGAATGTATAGTTAATTAAACGGACAAAGAGAGGTTGTCCTTTTGTGTTTTCTTATATTGGTAATTAGGAGCCTTTTCCAAAGCGTACAAAGCTGAGGATATAATTGGACATAAGTATGCATACCGGGGGTGACTGCACACTTTCCCCTGGGCATTTACAAAACAAGACGAAGAGAAAGGATCCACACGTTCAGAGTAAATCTCTAAGAAGCCTTTAACTTGTGGCAATAGGCAGATTAAACAGAACTTCCTGCTTTTTGTTAGCTCTGCTGCCTCAAAGACAGAGCTCACTTTAATCTGAAATGTGCTTCATTAGCTCGAGCTGAATGGCTTTTTCTTTACATAAATAGATATATTTAAGAAATCTGCAACCAGGGTGGAATATTTCCTGCTGTGTGTGTGTGTTAAAGTAATAACCATTCTCATTGTTTTTCCTTGGTTTGAAGTGTAGAAGAAGCCCCATAATCAAGGAAAACAAATTTGGAAATACTAAGCAATGTTAGCAAACAATGATGAAAAAAAGACAAAGAGCGCCACCTACAGGGCGTTATAAACAACATAATGGGGTGATAAAGACGTCAGGGTAGTGGACAGTTTGACGGACAGGTGAAGAATCCAGATGCTTGGAGAGCTTTAGAAAAATAGAAAAAAAAAATGGTCTGTTATGGGTAAAGGCCTGAATGTCAGTGCAGCCAGATGTTCTGCAGGACGAGGAACATGGGAGCGCAGCCGAGGTGAATAAGGACGAGGATAGAGAGAAAGAGAGAGAGAGAGAGAGAGGAGGAGGGAGGGAAGGGAGGGAGGGAAGGAGGAGGAAAGTTAGGTCCTCTCTGTCATCGGTGGCAGTCGAGCGAGCGGATGCCCTGGAACTGCCTGGCACAAACAGCAGCAGCAGCAGGGGTCTATTTATAGCGACTGCCATCTTTCAGAGGAACTATTCATCACACCTCTGGCTAAATATAACAATAAGTGGAAGAGGAGTGGGATGGAGCGTCAGGCCAATACAACATGTCCCTGTGTAGCCTATGAAGCCCGGCTCAAAAGACATCATTGAACTTATCCTTTTGTAAAGTTATGTGTTGCTTTGCATCTTGTGTTATCGGGGTCAGATGCGTGCAATAATTCTTGTTGTTTTTATATAGCGCTGTTCTGACCTACTTAAGTACACTTAAGATAGGAACAATAGTGCGTCTGTCAATCACTCTGGATTGATGACAGTGAGCTGTAAAGCCTATAGGGTCCTCTAGAGGGGCCTTTAGACTCGTAGGCTCATTGAGTACTACATATAGTGAACCGACGGGCTGAGATCGTATTAAAAAAATAATACTTTAGTCGGGGCGTTGGTGGCGCAGTGGTTAGTGTGCGCGCCCCATGTATGGAGGCTGTGGTCCTTCAAGCGCGACGGCCCAGGTTTGAATCTGACCTGTGGCTCCTTTCCCGCATGCGATTCCCCACTCTCTCTCTCTCTCCCTGATTTCCGACTCTGTTCACTGTCCTGTCTCTCAAATAAAGGCACAAAACGCCCAAAAATAAATCCCCCCCCCCCCAAAAAAAACCTTCAATCAAAGTCAAATAAAGATCAGCGCACTAAGTTATAGGGGTGTAGATGGCCTAGCGGTTAGTTCGCACCCCATGTACAGAGGCTGTAGTCCTTCAAGCGCGACGGCCCAGGTTCAAGTCCGACCTGCGGCTCCTTTCCCCTCTCTCTCTCCCAACTTCCTACTCTGTCCTATCAGAATAAAGGTTAAAGGCTTAAAATAAAAAAAACTCTAAGTTAGAAATGAAGAAGATATTAACACACACAAACTTTGGCATCTATTACCCTGACAATTTTTAACTCAAAAGTAGATTTCCCTCCATAGACTGAAAATGAAAATGATTGAAAGGAGTGAGCAGGTTTCAACTTTTTGCTCCCTCTTCTTTTTTTTTTAGCAGTTGTCAAATGTTGAGTATACTAAATAAAAAGATATTGGTATAATCTCGCTTGGTATTTTATTGACAGTACAAATGTACCAATCCAAATATTTTCTCTGCTCACCGATTTTAGAACATTTAAAACTTTAAAACTCACAGCTTGCACAAGACTCACTTTCATCTAGGAAGGAAAAAAAATCAGGAGGCCAAGGGTTGCTATGGCAACGGGAGAATAATGACATTGATTCGAGAAGTATTTTTTTTTTAATGTGAACTGGTCAGAGACGCTGCTTGTCAACAGGCAAGGCAGGCAACTGCTTGGAGGCCCCTGACCAGTAGGGGGCCCCAGAGGGCTGACAAAATGTAAACTAAAGCAGCGATCCACAATGTGCAAATTTTTGCAATGACAGTAGGAAACCTCCCTAAAAAGGACCACATCTGACAGCATTCACTCCCCCTCCCCCCCAAAATAGATTTTTGCCCTGGACCCCAACAGAATCTACAACCGCCACTGGAACTGGTCAAATAACGGCCTGATACCTGATCCTCTTAATAAGGTCAGTGTCAGCGTTGATGCCGTATAAGTTTATCATCTCTATCTTATCACTTGTTTTGATGCACAGCTTGATTTTGTTTACATTTTTAGCTTCTATAAACAAAGAATAAACCATGTTTAATATTGTTGATGTGGTATTTTTTTCTATATAACTGAGTAATACACACCTGATAGGATGTTTTTCATAACAAGCTTTGTGCTGTTGCCAATGTCTGACACAAATATCCCTGCAGAGAAAATATTGTTTATTTTAAGCAGACGTTGTGACCGTACTATTTCAACATTATTCATTCTTCCTCGTTGGTCTGTCTGCCCTTTGCTGTACCCATCTACTCTTTTGTGTGATCTTCCTGAGTACAGATGATGCCGAGGTGCCGAGCATCCTCCGGGGCTGCAGCCGAGCCAAACAGAAGGGAGAGGGGGAGGAGAGAGGAGAGAGAGAGAGAGAGAGAGAGAGAGAGAGAGAGAGAGAATGACAAACACGAACATGGGGGATCCTGGGGGCAACTAAAAATAGCACAGGGAAGAGGAGGGGAAGCGATGGAGAGTCTGCAGGCACTGTGATGAAGAAAACATAGGCCGGGTTATTTTTAGCTGTTTTAAGAATGAACTGTTTTTGCAGTCAGAACAAAAAAAAAAAAAAGCTTTTACAGCTGAGTGCATGTTCCCTTCAGTCAAATAAAACAGGATGCTATTTTAGGAGGTGCTGTCTTCTGAAGAAGTAGGTTAGACTGGCTAGGTGTTCTCGTGATAGTCTCACGCTATGCTTCGCTCTTTGGATGGTGGAGATGTTAGCCAGCGTCATTGTTTTGTTAGACACAAGTGAAGGACGGGGAATAAAGAACATATCTCGTACGGCATATTGAGCAACTTCTACCGTTATCCCATATTTGTGAAATGAAAAGTCATTTTTTTACGTACTGACTTTGCTTTCTTTTACCTTGAGAAATAACAAGACACACATTTGTCGCTGGATAGCCTAGCCTAGCGGTTATGTTATGCGCACATGGAACAGAGGCTACAGTCCTCATCGCAGTGGGTTCAAATCCGACCTTGGCCCTTTGCTGTATGCTCCCATATACAATGGGAATGTGTCAGTATTTACTGCGTTAGCTGCAGCCCTAATATAAAAAAGGTACAATAATGCACATTCACTTAACAAGAACAATTGGGACAACTCTATATGCATTTACTTTTATAATATTTGAAGATCATTTTTTTGGATTAGCAACTATGCTCAAGCCTTACATGCTGATATGTGCAACATAAAGGCTAACCCTAACCTCACAGTCCAATTCAAAAGGAGGAAGCTAGCTACAATGCTCAATAG
This sequence comes from Labrus bergylta, assembly GCF_963930695.1. NCBI lineage: Eukaryota > Metazoa > Chordata > Actinopteri > Labriformes > Labridae > Labrus > Labrus bergylta. The sequence goes on from NC_089197.1 coordinate 11,578,073, forward strand.
TTTGTATTTAAAGGTGCTAAGCTCATATCCGTGTACTTTTATTAATTTGATGTAATATTCATATTTAAAATGAAAAATTCTCTAAAAACATAATTTGCAAAAATGTTTACTGTCATCATTCCAAAGCCTGAAGTTGGATTCTATGAAATATCAGTCAGTGTGAAAAGTCAAACATCAGCTGAATGCCTCTGATTATGATGCCATTACAATGGCTGTCTGTTAAACAACCACGGACTTCTTCTTCTTCTTCTTCTACTTCTACTTCTTCTACTTTCTCTCACTTTCTTACTCTCACACAACGTTAGACTCGGGTACCAGTGAACCGGAATCCTGACATTCTTACATCACATTTATGAATGGCTCCAGTTCCTGGTTACATAATCAGGCCGTCCTCTCAATCAAGTCCACTTCACTGGGACAAAGTTTGTGAATGAAAGCGGCAGCAGAGGCTAAAGGGGGGGGGGCTCCTTCGCCTCGTTGGGTATTCTGAATCACTTTGCATGTGTGATCCAAAAATAAACACCCGCGTGATGCTGCGCTTCCATTTTTAGCTGCACGCCAAAAGATCAAAAGGCAACCGCAGCTCTGCAACCTGAAAAAAACAAAACACTTGGGTTCCTCTCGCAGACTGATGCGTCTGTGACTGCACATGACACTGTGAATAGAGACTCGGAATCAAATGGTGAATACTGAGGAGCAATGTGTGCAAGTAATAGGATAAAAAGCATGCAAAAATAATTAAGGACTGCTTAAAAATATGCAAGGCAAATTTACTCCAAAATGGATTTTTATCTTGTGATTTCTTTGTGGGTTGCAGTGTAATATCACTGAATCCAGAGCACTTTTTGTATATCTTTCCTTCTCTTGTCTTTCTTTTAGAAAACTTCTCATATCTGACCGTTTGTGTATTATGAGGTGAACTTTGCACATCAGACCATCTGACGTTGAAGCAATCCCAGCAGTCTGTTCAAACGTCAAGGTTTCGGGACTGAGAGCAGGCTGCACAGATGGACAGCAGTCAGAGTCGGATTTGATAATCCCCTCCTCCAGCCATAATCCAATCACAAGCTTTACAAGCGTTTACGTCCGATGACGAGGAGCTGATCATTTCCTGCCAATTCCTTATTTCCTGCATAATGCAGCAGAGACTAACACTGTCGTCTGCAGATACAGACAATCACAAGTATGAACTATTAAGTTATTGAAACAGCACAGCATGGCACTGCTTTTTTTTTTAATGGCACAAATGCAAATAAACTGGGTCTTCTTGTATTATACATGTATCGCTCACTTTAGTACAACTGCTCAATCTAATGCAATTCAACACAACAGCTCTGCCCTAAATGATTCCTTTGTTATGTACATGATGCATTCAAAGTTAATGACATTGTTGTAAATTAGGTCAACTAAACGTTTGTTTCTGAAGTCAGGCGGGTAGTACAACTTTAGAAACTCCTCCCAATAAGATGCATTGAAATAAAACATTCAGAATGTATTAAACATCGTATTTAATCTCAAATTGAAGGTGAGTCTAATACCAAACTACTTTGTGAGTGGGTGTAGTATACTTTGTTAAGTTGTGATGAAGGCTGTCTAAATACAGACGCATTAGAAGTCATACTGACAGTTGTACAGATGATGAAATGCGCGTCCTCAGACAGAGGAGCTTGCTCAATGGCCCGTTATCTAACTGATAAAAGATGTGTTTGTTCATCTCTGACCGCAGAGTTTTATCAAATGAATGCAATGTTTAAAGGCTTTTTGATAAAAAAAAATTTTTAAAAAGTGTTGTTTGCTAAAATTAACAACATTGAGGTATTTTGCTCGCTGGAGATCAGTACATGGTTAGATAAGGTACACAATGCTGCATGTACATTCATGCCAAATGTGGGTCTGGAGATGCAACAATATATTTATATTTTTCAACCAGAAGAGGTCAGTGAACAGTCTTATGTCGCCTATGTTTTACATTCACTGTGACACAAAATAACTTGGGCATACATGTAGAAATGTGAGACTGATTTAATAAAAAGCAAAAAAAAATAATAATTAAAAAAAAGATAGACCACATAGGCTACACACCACACACACATTGTAAGGATGCATTGTGTACAGGCATGATATTTATGCTGATTTCTGACTGTGTTGCCGCTCCAGGATTCACAATGTGATGCTTGTCCTGCTTTGTGTAGGAGGAGGATGACAGACAAAGTCATGTATAGTCAGCTCATTCATCACCGTGTTGTTGCTGCTCTTAATAATTCATGTGAGCGCAACTTTGTGCGAAACCAAATCCACCTCCATGCACAACAAAAAAAAAATAAAAAAAATACAAATTCCAACATATTAATTCCGGTTAGATATTTGGAAAGGATTATTTATCTTTAATTCAATATAATTGTCTTCGTTCGTCTTATTTTGCAATTATTTTTACTTATTTCAGTTGAGATAAACGTATTAAAGTTGTTTTTTTTTTTTTTTTTTTAATGACTAAGTAGTTTTCTCACCTGCCCATTTGCCCAGTTTGGCGGGGGACACGAGCCGTCCGTTCCCCAGCACCCACACCCTGATCCCGGACAGCAGCCGGCACACGGAGCACACAGAGAGCCAGGCCGCGGTCAGAGCACCGAGACACAGCAGAGGCGTCTCCACCGCCCGGAACAATGCTTCTCCTCCGGACGCCATGTGTACACCTGCTCCACGCACACAAACACCTCAGTCTGTCTGTGTAACACCTGATAACATTAACGCCCGGACTGAAACTCTTGTGTTTTAAAGTAGCAAGGCGGATGCATGCAGTCAAAATTCTAAATATTACTTCCGTGTCGGACACTTCCGCGTGTGGGCATGGCTGCGTGTCATTGGTCCATTCGTCTTCTTCAGTTCGTAGTACCTTTATAGCAGATTCAAGAAACTAGAGTATTACTACCATCTACTGTTGCAAACAGTCACCTCTGTCATCAGCCCCACATATCTAAAAAAAAAAAAGCGAGCTTCCTAAGAAATAGGCGAAAGCAAGTGTTGTAATAATTTGATATAAAAATGTAATATGAGTGAATATTAATTCTGTGTATATTAAATGGAAAAGAAAATCCGATTTTTTTAAAGGCTACCAGTTACAGACATTTAAATGACTCCTCATCAGGGTTGCTGTATGGTGGAGAAAAGATACGGATTATACCAAAAGATTAGAATATTGATATTTTCTTGATATCTTTAATTTCATGGGGCCTAACATCCCAGTCACCCCTCCCTACTTGTCATCCTGACATCTCTGTAGTTTTATCGAGTCCTTAAGAGATTTGTCATGTTCTGTTTTGCTACTTCATCTTCGTTAGTTGAAATATCTGCAATATTTATTTTTCACAAATGCCAACATGCATCCAAAACCAGAGCAACATGTGAGCCCAGAGTACTGGGATTTTACACTTTTGTCTTTTCTTTTAATGGCTGCACATGTATATTCCACAAGCACCCAACAATCTGTATTTGACTTTCAAATGTTATTTTGAAATGTTCTGTATTCTCTGTTAATTTGAAATGTATTTCACTGTTTTATTTGTTTCATGACTGCTCTTACCTTGTGTGTCTACTTAGATGTGTCTGACATTGAACATTAATGATTTATTTAATATATGAAATATTCATGCCAAAACCCAGAATGTGTCACCCATCGAGGAAATACTTTATTCTCTGCAGAAATAAATCAATGATAAACCGACGTGTCGGTGGGTAACTTGATTATTTAAGACAGTAGATACAGACAGTTGTTCAACAGGTATCATCCGGATGTTTGAAACACCTTTACTTATTAAGTTTACATCTTATATTTCTGCACAGTACTCCTAAACTGAGTAACATTTAATACCTTATCTAAAAATGTGAATGACAAAAAGACTGAGACTAAACAGGACGAGTGGAGACCAGAGCTGACCTCTGAAACCTGTTTCAATCCGGTTTAATCAGTTTATTTTTAGTCATTTACATTTTTAGATAAAGCTTTGCACCCTGACACTTGATACCGCGACAACAGGTATCTACACCTGTTGTGATAGATACAATTTGTGCTGAAACACAAATGAAACAAAATGAAACACTTATGTTGCACTTCAGATTTGTTTGTGTTTGTTTAGGTTTACATGTTGAAATACTTAATTAGAAAAAACTGTAACAAGAAAATCTAACATGTAATTCCAGCCATTTATGATTGCATTAATCAAAAAAACAAATCTAAATGTGTATCGTGTGTATGTATAATGAAGGTGCAACGCAACCTTTTGCATCCTCGTAGAAGCGGACCTGTAAGAGCCCTGTCTGATTTTACACCCCTAGTGTGTTTAAGTGAAAGTCATCTGTTCAATGCAAAGGGGCAAAAAAGGTACAAACTTTACTTTCTGTTTATTGTTTGTTAACAGGAATACTGTATAAATTGTCTAGGGCTCACCAGCTGTATATACCATTGTGAGAAATTCTTTCAGACAACAAACTCCCTCTCATATACATTATTTTCACAAAGATCACTTGAGCAAATAAAATGTCTTTACTTGAACATAGTGAGCGTCTTAAAAAAGAAAGTTCCCACAAAACAGACTGATGGTTCGCTATAATAATGTATTTTATTGTAAAACATGCATTTGGTTCATTGGAATTTCTCAGTTACATATATTAGTTATGACATATGTTTAACCTTGAACTCATTTGTTTCACTATGCCTTTACATTCATGATGTATTTAGTTGAAGTAATATGATGCAGTTGAATATAACTTAGTACACACACACACACACACACACACACACACACACACACACACACACACACACACACACACACACACACACACACACACACACACGCAGGGAGAGCGCAGTTCAGCCAAGTGGAGCAGACAGCAGCGGTCCATAATGTGAGAGTGAGCGTTACATAAGAGCAGCTAAAAATAGAAATGCAGCAATGGTAAACAGGAGTCTAAACTGTTGGCTGTGAGCTTTCAAAGGAACCTGAATCAAATTTAGATTAAAGGGCCATCTTAACGTAAAAAGGGACCAGCGGCTGATAATGACTGACGGAGCCTGCAGGCAGGTATAGAGTCTGCCTGATGTCCACGTGTGAGCGAGCGTGAGGGAGGAGGAGTGAGGGTTAAAACTGTTGCATTGATAAAAAATTGAAAAGAGGGAGAGACGGCTTACTTGTGATTTAAATAAGATTAAAAAACAGCTGGTCAAGGGAAATATTTAAATCACTCAACATGGTGGACTCTGACAGTAATTCAGCGCCACGTGCTGAGGGACAGCTCCTTTAGTGGTGGTGTTTATTTCTAAGAACAGACTTCACTGATACAAATGTTAAAATAAAGAGGTATACAATTTGAAACATTTACAGCCATGAAACTGAAAATAATGTCTAGTAAACAAACACACACACACACACACACACACACACACACACACACACAAATGAACTATACATGGGTCATCACAAGACAATTCACACTTTATTCTGATCAACTCACACACACTAAACCCCCTCAATGCAACGTCTTCACAGGCAAAGGTAAACTCTGTTCTCGTTTTCAGAAATGGGCAGTGAGAGCACATACAGGTTTTTTTTTTACTTACACTCCACATGCAGTCTCAATAAAAACACCTTATAGAAGATTTCAAAATGCTTTTATTGAAACATTCCTGTAAAGACAGTTTAAAGTATCACAGTACCTTTTAAAACAAAAACACAATGAGAGCACTTAACAGTCATTTGTAAAGACATTTTTAATATCATAAGAAGATGAAATTCCTTTTTTGTATATGATCAAGTGTATCTTCTAAATCATCAAGACACTGAAGATAAAACACACATGAGCTCCAAAATAAAATCCAGCCAAAATGTATTGACATTTTTTTTTGGATAGAACAAATCTTTCTGCAATAGAGGAAATAAAGGTGTAAAGCAAAATGCAACACACACACACACACACACACACACACACACACACACACACACACTCCTTCTGAAAAATGGATGCACATTGACTTCACACATATAACTGCTGTGTGTCTTGTCTGTCTTCATTAGCTGTTGTTGATCTGAGGCAACAATCAGTTACTGAGGGGTGAATTGTGAGCTGAGCTTTATTGCATTTTTAAAGGAGATCCCACGAGGAGACGTCAATAAAGTAAATGTGTATTTTTTATTGTTTTTCTTTTCCACACAGTTAATTTCTCAGAGCTGTGGGCCATCAGAGGAAGTAGTTGTAGATCATTAGTTAAGTAGTGCCAAATGTTTAGATACTTCAGGATCATGGGGTTTATTCATTTATGAATTGTTTCTTATTTAATTTCTGCCTAACACAGATTTAGAAGTTGAACATAATGATGTGGCTTGTATGTGCTTGGTGACATTTGCACATTTATGTCTCCTTTTTTACCCCATCATTTTATTGAAATGATTATATACAATGCTTGTTCCAGACAGTTGTTTCTTTAGAATGTATTGCTATTTCTGTCTCTGTATGTGTGTGTGTGTGTGTGTGTGTGTGTGTGTGTGTGTGTGTGTGTAATAGCTCAACTCCTTCTGTAATAAAAAACATAGCCACAAATACGTGTCTGTAAAATCTGGATAGATGAAACGTCATACTGCATGCTAATGTAAATCTGATAAATATATACACACACACACACGTATAGATGTATACACACACACACACACACACACACACACACACACACACACACGTATAGACGTATACACACACCACTCCCTCTCTGTCCTGCTTCTAATGTTAAGGCTACAAGGACTCAACAGTGATGCTGATTTCAGATCAGAAAAAGTAAAGGAAGAAGTAAAAGAAATACAACAAGGAAAGAGTGTTTGTCTGTATTTCTACAGGGTGCAGCACATTAAAAGCTGTGTTTTTAAAAAAAGTGTTTTTATTTACACATAGAACAGAAAGCATGGTAACGGATAAAAAAAAAAACTGATTAATGTAAAATATAGGAATAGATAAGTCTAAAATAAGACATGTTTATTCACCTTTAAAATTAAAATGACACACATTCAGCTTCATTTTTGTAAATTTAGACATACATGAATCATTAATCTGAATTCCTTTGACTCTGATTCTCAACTGAAAGTAATTGTTGACAACGTCGTCACATGTCACTAAACAGAAAACAGAAAAAAGATTGCCTCAATCTCCTGCTTTTAGTGTAATTGATATTACTTCTTCAGTTAAAGGTTAGGGTGACACACAGGGTGTATACATAATGCAGACACATGGAAACAGTTAATCAACATGATTATAAATGATTGTTTACTTCCCTTCTACAGTTTTTCCACTCTCGCTCTGTGGACTCCACCCGCTGACCTCACTGTGGGTTGGTCACGACAGCAGGGAAGTGTGTGTGTGTTGCTGAAGAGAACCTGTGAGTAAAAAAAAAACATAAACACAGATAGTAAAGATAATGTGAATAATCAGAAGCAACCATTTGTATAGTACAGAGAGCTCGTTTGTTTTGCCTTTTGTGAAAATTAGAAAAACTGGTCTGTGATCTGTGAACGCAGCATGTGTGAGTGAACCAAATTAGAAGAAATACAGAAGGCTACATTCAAAATATTAAGAAAATTCACATGATGTATGCTATAAATATAATGCAACAAGAAATGCAAAGGAAAGAGAGAAAAGATGCATTTAGGAGAGTGGACTCTTCACATTGCATGACGATCCTAAAGTGACGTATAGGTGCACTTTAGGTTTCCCTGGTGATTCTTGGACTTGTGTGGTTGACATCTGTGCAGAAAATGTAAAAGCCCCAAATCCTGTTTAAAAAATGTAGATTGAAATCAAAAATGATTTGTGCCTTTAATTAATCACTTAGATCTTAATTGCTACAAATCCCCACAGCTGATTCATCCTCTCCTGCTCTCCTGACAGCTGCCCGTCTAACATTCAGTCTACGTCCCACATGTGCTGTCAGCAGAAATATAAAAGAATCAAAACATCTTCTGGAGATCATGTCTCTGTTTTCAGCTCCACACTTCAACAACAAAACTGCAGCGTTTTGAAGAGCCTTAAATGAGTACACATCAGATGAAAGAAAGACATGTGTCGAGCACAAATATGACGGTGATGTAATTTGAATGCGGAATAATTCATCAATCAAACCTATTTTGCATATATTCATGCAGTGTTACAAAAAAAAAAAAAACATCTTCCACATCTCTCCCTCTATCAAACATGTTTATTTTTAGCAACAATAGAAACCAACATTGTGCATAATTAGGCACATCACAAGCGTAACAGCTACTGCTGAATAAGTGTAACACTGCTGTTGTGAGGGTGGGTATTTGGTACTCTAGTGTGATCACAGGTGCAAGGCAACAATTCCTGGACTTGACATTTCCTTGTTGACCTGTGGCCTCTCACACTTCATGATCTCCCACAGCTGGAGAGGCCCCTACACCATTTTTTTAAACTCTTTCGAATCAACATGGGCACTCTATAATGTGTGTGTGTGTGTGTGTGTGTGTGTGTGTGTGTGTGTGTGTGTGTGTGTGTGTGCGTTTGCGTATTGAAAACAGGGGTGACACTTTGGGAGTCCAGACCACTGAGCTTGTGAACGACGTTCAAATCCTCCACAAAGTCTTTTTGGGGTAAGGGCTTCCCATATTCATGTCTGCACAGCAAGCCCAGACCGCAAAAAGATTCGTGACGGACAATTTTTTTCAGCTCCACAAATCCAAAATCCACTCCAGTCCACGGACTCCTCGAGGGTCTTCATCCTCAAAGTGTTTTCAGAGAAACACCTCGTGCATGAGGATTTTTTTGGTGTACAAAAAGACTCCCTTATTTTGATTAATAATTCGCCGAAGATACAACAAAACTGTTTGCCCACTGGATTGGCGTAGCTTTGCAGCAACATGCACCCTTGTTATTAAAAAGAGCGGCGATGAAGAGGGGCGGGGTCTCATTGCTGTTATAGACACACATAGCAGAGGGATGTGCGCGATTTCATTGGACAGGACGAATCATCATCTACCAATAGTGATGCAAAAGAAAAGAGCACCTAAGCAGGAGGCCAGAGCACCTGACAGTTTCATCTACTGTGGACACTAATGTGACATTAAGTCAAACAACAACCATCACCAGATGAAATGCACGAGACAACATCGTGTTTTTGTGCTGTTTCCTGCTTTTAAAAAAAAAAAAATTTACTCTGAAAAAAAAATCGTGATTATTGCACTAGTTTCTACTTTCATTAATAGTAAAGTTTCCTTCATTTGCAAAGGGTTAATTTGGCTCCAGAGCTCCAGCTGCCGGAGCAAGGGCCCCACCCTCGCTCCGTTTTCATTGGGCCGTGCAGCCTTTCATTCGTGGACGCGTCTCCCAGCCGGTCACGATTCCCCCCATCTGTCTCGAGCGCACCGGAGCCAGACGCCACTGACGCAGCACGCGCCTTACTCACTTTTTAGCAGTCACGACTCGAGTCTCCTCGCGCACAAAAGGGAGGAAAAAAAAATCTGCAAACAAGGATGAAATTGTAGAAAGGTAGAGCTGCAACTGAGGCGGGCGAGATGCTCGAGTGTTCAGCTTCTGCAGGACAAATCGCTGAAATCTAAGATGATGATTGATTTATCTTATATCCTAAAAGCATAAATCCTTTTCTATGTTCAATCTGGTGCATCAAACTTAACAGAAACCCCCCCACAGGGGTGTTGTGAGGATGGTCCGTGTAAAATAAGACAACCCGGTGATAGAACAGTTCAGCACCACAACCGGAGGACAGCTCCCCTCTCACTCTCAAATCAACTCCAAAATAATCCCAAACTCTCAGGCGTTTATTGCTTTTACCATCAATTTAATATAAAACATGAAATCAACTACAGGAGAACCGTCAAAAGACATATCCACCCTTTTCCTAATCATATCTGAGGGTGATTCCCGTGTAGCTGCTTTGACATCTCTCCGAGCAGGGTGCAAAAACAGCAGAAATCCACACAAAAAAACACTCGTGACATCGCGTTCCTCTCCGCCTAAATCAAACAATCAACACTCGCTAACTGCCTTTACGTTTTTGCATTGGTGTGAATAAAAAGCAACCATACCCAGAAAAGAAAGACCTTAGGAAGGAGGAATGGGAACAGGTGCAAGCAGCTAGAGAAAGGTTTTGCACAACTCACCATTGTAGCAGCGCGGAGCCTCCTTCAAAAAAAAAAAAAAAAAAAAAAAACACGAAAAGTGCCACAAAAAAAGGGACTCCAAAAAAAAAAAAAAAGCCAGTTTCTCCATAAAATGCGCTCTGGCTTTTCGCCTCTTCATACTGCTCACTGTACTCTTGAATGGTGAGCCTTTTATAGGAGAGATGCCCCCTATCTATTTCTGGATCACGATCCAACCCCGTTTCTATTTTTAGCTCGCGCGTGATGAAAAAAGAAAAAGCTCGCAGAGGTTCCTTGGAGGAATTTCGAGCGTGCAGCGTTTGAGAACCGGCGCGAGCTCCCGCTTCTCTCCTCCTCCTCTTCCCCCCCCCCCCTCCCCTCCTCTTCCCTCCATCCTTTCCTGCACGATAAATGCGCGTGCACGGCAGCATCTCCCTAATAATGATGCTGTGGAAAACTGCACGCCCGGATTTCAACGGAGAGGTGGAAGTGTGCAGAATTTGTCTTTTTATTAATTTATGACTGATGGAAACACAGGCTATAACCTGCACGCGCGCACAAACACACAAAGCGCATGGGCACAGACGCTCACACCCTTCACATTATAACACTGGGACTAAAATGTTCACCAAACACCTGAAATTCTTTCTCCCTGGGACATGATATTGTTTTTAAGCTGCATGTTTTATATTTCACCCTCAAAATGAGGGAAGACAAAAAAAACCCACTTCCTTCTCCTGGGGGCTGCGTCAGTCACCATTGACGTCAGGTGGAGAATCTCCCACTTTGAAGGTGGAAGCAGGAGCCACCATTGCCTATCCTGTGGCTAAAAAAAACAAAAAAAACAGGTCAGGTCCAATGAAAATGTACAATAGCAGGGGATAGGCTGGAGAGGTTGCAGCCCCCTCCTCCTCCAAACTGGAAAGGCCATTGTTTGCCCGCTGTGGTCAAACCTCTCTTTCATGTCACTGGGAACAAAGGAGGGGCCTAAAATACACACACATTTAATGGTGAGTAAACTATCATGAGACAAACCAACACCAAACGACAGAGTAAGGCGTTAATTCAACGCTAAGAATCATTAATCAGCTTCTTTTTTTTTTTTGTTGACACCACAAGGCCCGTAGAGGTTTATTTAGAATGACTCCAGGTTGGGATGTTGGGTTCACCCCAAACGTGGCCCCTCAGGTTGATGATGCATGGTCACATAAAGGTGGAGGGATCATTACAGGCTGCTGCTGCTGCTGCTGCTGCCGCGGTCTCAGTCCTGCAGACTCCCCCTGCACAGGGCAGAATGCTGAAACGCGTAGTAACGGAGCGGCGCTTGGCCGACCGATGATGCTATTTTTAACTCCTATACTCAACATGCCTGGCGCTGCGGGTTTCTGTGCTCAGGGTAGCCTTACTACTGTACGACAGGCCAAACATAAACACAGGACAGCTTCCAGGAGGAGAGGAAGGCTAGATATGGCTCCCCAGATTTAGAAAATAAAATGTAATCCTCGTTAGATCAGGAGATGTGTTTTTTTTTTTTTTTATCAATGTATCTGTAGCTGTCTCATTCTTGAAAGCTTCATACTGTAGGATTTTCATGGCGTTATATTCACAGAAGATTCAGCCCTTGTACCATTCTTCGCTCCAATAAGATGTTAAACAAAGTATTTTTTAAGCAAATCATGCATAAGAACATTCTCTTTTTTTTGTATTTGATTCATATTTTCACATTGATCTTTTATACATGCATATGTCTTCAAAGAAAATGTAGCATGGTGCACAGAGTGTATGTGGATGTGCATGTATTTGTGTGTAATGCTTTATGAAGCGTTTTCATGAACTAATGATGCATAGGGACATTGTTCTAAGTATATGTATTTACTCTGATGATGATTTGTAATATTCAAATAAGATGCCAAATTGCTTGCATGGTGTGGAGAATGAGTATTGACATATGATGTGTGTTTTTTTGGGGTCTAATTGGGGGGGGGGGGGGGGGGGGGGGGGGCTGGAGCTCAGTTGGAAGAGTCCATCGTCTCTCCACAAGAAGTTTGGGGGTTCGATCCCCAGCTCCTGCAGCCACATGTCCAATGTGTCCTTGGGCAAGACACTTAACCCCAAATTTCTCCTGCTGCTTTGTCTGCGGCGTATAAATGTGTATGAATGGGATTTAGTTACTTCTGATGGTCTCACTACATAACAACCTCTACCATCAGTGAGTGAATGTGTAGGTGTGACCTGTGGTGTAAAATCACTTTGAGTAGTCAGAAGACTAGAAAAGCACAATACAAGCTCAAGTCCATTCACCACTGACCATATTTCAGTGTTTTATCCAGCTTTTGTACCTCCAACTGGTTCTTGAGAACATTATTTGTGTGTTTTTATTCATTCAGATTCTATATATTTTACATTAAGATTTAGAGGTTATCATAGCATGATATGATGTAGCTTACAAATATTGGATGTGGAGGATGGTGTACGGTGTATGAGCATTGATAGACTTGCACTCTGTATCAGTGGCGAGCTCTCAATTTGAACTATGTCAAAGTGCATGGTCCCTATCAAATATAATAGAAACTGACGTACATTTAAAAGGCCTTGTTATAATACATTACACAGACACATCACACATGCTCTGTGATGCTCAGGGTGTTGTGTATATTAAACACAGGAAAGTTAAGTTGAGGGTTATTTCCAGGGAAAGACTCATCATCACTTCGAGGTTAATCGTTCAGCAGCAAGTCATCCTGTTCTGTTTTCATCTCTATTACTCATACAAGTAATTCATCTTAAGCAGTGGACCCACAACATATAAACCAGGCCTTTTTTTCAAAGTAAAGGTTATAGCTTTTTCCATTTGACAGTGTTGTTGGTGAACATTTTTATAAAGATGAGATTTTATTTTATAGAAAAGCACTGTGTGACCTTTCACCTGTCCGAGAAAGGCCTGACTGCTGGTAATAACGTTCCCTTTGCACACACGTTAAACCTCAGACACAGCTGATGTTGACTTTGACAAGTGACACTCTGTCCAGATGTTAAAGGATTTCTCTGTCTTTTATTGTTATTTTTTCATTATTGTCATTTCCTGTTTTATTGTGTAACTTACCCTCGTCTCTGTCTTCCACATCCTGCTCCTCATGTTTCCCAAGTTACGGACAGAGACACAAAAGGGGGACAAAGTTAAATTAAGAAAACCCTATAAATTTGCATTAAAAGGGAACTATCGTTGAGACAAATCTGGGGTCCGTAGTTTTACTTGTCAAGGTAAATCACATTGACATCCTATAGAATCTGCTTCCATGTCTTTCATTTTAGATAAGTGATTGAACTAACTGAACTGAAGAGAGACAGGAAATGTTGGGAGAGAGAGTGGGGGACAACATGCAGCAAAATGCAGAGGGCAGATTCGAACCCCAACAGCCGCTGCGAAGAGGGCTATAGCCTCTGCACATGGGGCGCGTAACATAGCCGCTAGGCTATCAGCGCTCCAGGAACATTGTGATTTAAAGTGCATTAAGTGAACAAACAATAGTGAAATTGCGAGTCTTTTTGATTTATATACTGAGTTTTTTTTACTCAGCACTGAACAATTGAAATGTGCATTTGCTGACTTATTTTATTTCATTTTTTACTTTTGACTAGTAGTACGATTTTTCATTTTTAACGTAGACCTATCCTGTTCAAATTTGCAAAAAGGTAAAAGTCTACAATTTAAGCCAAACAAAGATCATATCAGCACCATGGGACAAATTCTAGGCTAGTAAGAACCAACTGACAACGTGTGATGTAAATAGAATAGAAATTGAATGAAATGCACTGATGGGAGCGATCTGAATGACAATGGCACAACACTCAAAAAGTGTCCTCATTAAAAATCATTTAAGACTGATTTGAGTTTTTGGAGTTGTGAAGAAGTGAACTCGACCACCATCGTAATCAAAGCGCTCTTCCAGGCATCGTCCTTTACAAATTCACATCTTCAGTAGAACTTCAGAGCCTTCAACATCAAGGGCCACGTGTGCTTTTCCAGGAGCTCTTTGTCAGCCAACACCTTTCTAAGACATTTCAAGTGTTTATTTTGGTACTCATCTGTAGGAACAGGCCGGTAACTTCAGCCGGCTGAGCAGCATGCTGAGGAAGAGTGTGCACGGTGGCTTTGCGTTAGGAGCTGTCCATGGTACCAAAGCGTCAGTGAAGAAAAGCCTGGAGAGAGTTTAGATCAGACTTCAAATGGAGGTTACAGAAGTAAAACTGTAATGCATTAGCAAAGCAACATATAGTTACCAACTACGCAACTGATTCTGAAAGAAAACTTTAGAGTAAAGGCAACAGAGACTTTTTGTTAAATGGCAGTTGTAAATGGTTGACCCCACAGGCCCACTACATTCCTATGAAACCGAGCTTGAGAGGAATGACATAAAAGTCCCTTGTGGATACAGCCTTGCAACACATAATGCATGCTCTACGTTTGCCAGTGAATTTATGTAACCTCCGGGCAAAACATAAAAAGGAAGTGGTGGAGGAAATACACTTTTGTGTGTTCTCTGTTACTGTATGAAAAAAAAAACCCTCAGTGGGTGCTGGATCCAAAAAACACAAATAAGTAAGAAAAGCAAAACAAGATCCACCCACATGTTTGAAGGATTTATGAAGTGACGTTTTCAAGCCAACATGCTCCTCCTCAGGCTTGAAGGTGTATTTTGTGAGCCGCCATCTTAAATACACAAACACATGACCTTACACACTACTTGGCGTGCGGATCTTGTTTTGCTTTCTTCCTTTACCGTGTAAGCTTCAACCCCAAAGATAAAGACCAATGTAAGAAGGTCTGACATTTTGTAGCTACTGTGTTTCTTCATCGATCAGCAATAACATCATGATCACTGACAACACTGATTATCTCTTTACAATGGTACGTCTCAGTGGGCGAGATATGTTCATTTTGTCCTTGAAGTTGACGTGTTGTAGGCAGGGAATATGGGCGATGGATGCGAGCCGCTGCGTCAAGGGCCACACTGTGATGGCTGAACAACTGGGTCAGAGCGTCTCAAAAACTGCTGCTCTAGTGGGGTGTCCCTGATCTGCATTGGTCAGCACCAACCAAAAGTGGTCCAATGAAGGAAAAACTAGTGAACCAGTTACTCTACAGGGTCATGGGCAGTCAAAGCTCAATGATACTGGTGGGGAGGGCGAAGGCTGGTTCTGTGTGGTCAGATCCAACAGGAGAGCTGCTGGAACTTCAACTGCTGAAAAGGTGAATGCACGTTCAAATCAAAAGGTGTCAGAACACCCAGTGCATCTCTGCTGAAAGGGCACACAAATGGGTACACAATGAGCATCAGAACTGGACCCTGAGGAAAGGGAAGAAAGTCACCTGGACGAACAAAACAACTTGACTCTGGCCTCCAAATTCTCAGGACCACAATCCAGCTGAGCATCTTCAGGATGTTAAATCCATGGCGGCCCCAACTACACAATTTAGCAGACTTAAAAGATGTGCTGCTGACGCCTTGGTGCCGGATCCCACGGCACACCTTGAGAGGTCTAGTGGAGTCCATGTCAAGTGAAGTTAGGGCTGTTTTGGCCCTGACCCGACGAGAGGTGAGCCTGCACAGTATCAGGCAGGATGTCATAATGTTATGGCTGATCACTACAGATACCTATGATGACACAAAACTATTGTGTGTACAAATAGACACTCTTGTATAGCATATGTTAATCTGAAAGATAAAAAAAACTAAATGTAGAAATCAAAAAATGTTCAACCTAACATGCTTCTAACATCAATTGCCCCTTTTATGTATTACAATGTTTTATCGGTATTTTATTCCTCTTGATATCTAATTATTATATTCAAAATGTCTTGCAATATCTCGAAAAAATTACCTGTGTTTTAATTACCTAATTTAACGTCAGGTCCAGTACACATTTGCGGCAGTCGCTGTTTTGCAGTGCACTATGCATCAGAGCCAGTCTCATTCATACAAGCCGATGTTTTGTGCAGTGTGTTGATATCTTCATGCACTCTGAGTCCCTGTGACTTTAAAAATAGTCATCTCCTTTCATGCCGACGTAGGATACTCACTATTATTATGTAATATCCTGCTGCAACATCCATTCAGTGTTTCTATATTCGGCCGCGGTGAGCCAAATATATCTGTCACACACTGTGAGGTGCAATAACAAATTTCAACATGGAAATGGGCATTAAAAGTTTTGTTTCCGGAACAAATGAAAACACAACAAACTTGTTCCCATGTTTCTCCACCCATCGTGACTTCACAGGGTCTACTCGCCTGCACATTTGACTATTTGACACAAATCGATGGTTGCAAAATAAATCTCACACACCGAGAGTATTGCATGTACATGTATTGTTGAACTAGTAAAACACTCATTAACAGTATTAGCAGTAGCAGATGTATGTCAATATCTATATTTTCTGCAAAAGGATCAGGTGATTCAACTGCACAGGTGAAAAGCATGAATAATACAAGATATAATAAATGTGGATATAGCTTGTTTAATAAGAAAAATAATGTTTCTTCAATCAATATTAAACATATTGGAGAATATTAAAATGATTATTAGATATTAAAAACATGATTTAAATGTATAAAAGGTGTGTGTAAAGGAGCATCTACCTCATGTAATCGAACATTTAACTGAAACATGCATATAAATGTGCATCAAATAATGTGAACTTATAGCTATTGCAAAAAAACGTATTTACTTATAGATGCACATACATGCATTAAATAAAGTGCATTACTTCCACATATAAAAGGGGCATGTGCGTTTGTGTCTAGCTAATGCAATAACAACATTAGCTGTGTCAGCTGCAGCAGACTTAACAAAGGACTCCCATTGAGTATACTATCACTCTGAAAACACTCAATGGGAACAGCATCACACACACACACACACACACACACACACACACACACACACACACACACACACACACACACACACACACACACACACACACACACACACACACACACGCGCGCGCACACACACACCCATTCAATGCAGAGTCTCTGTGGTGTGCCAACTCACATGCCTATTACATAACAGGGCTCCTACTCCCAGGCCTAACGCCCCTGACAAATCCATGCACGCTTTGCTGCACATGAGCTATTTATACACTGCACCCAAGACAGGGCTGCTCAAAAATACCATTCCAGTCAATTATTCATTGAGAAACATTCCAAAACAGAGCAGGGAGCGGGTTCAGCTGCACAGGAATAGACCACGGGGCCAACAATAAATAATGTCTGTTAGCTTTGCAGCAGCCTGTTTGTCCTCAGTGGTTCAGAATCTGCAGGAACAGGACGGGAAATGTGCAGCAGCAGATTTGCCCTCTCGTGTTGTGCTTGTATTTATAGGAGTCTGTGCATACACTTCAGCTCCTCTGCAACCATCTTGCTCCTTTACAGAATTCTAAAAATAGCAGCAGGCTCGGTGCTTGTGCCATTTTTAGTTCTTGCAATTTAAAGGGGAAAAAAAAGCAGCAGGGGAAAAAAGTGCTGCTCCGCAGGATACTATGTGGAAGCACTTTTTTTTTGGGATGTGAATGGACACAATGTTCCGTCTTTGTTCCAAGATGCCCCATGCTGCATCTGCAACACCGTAGCCAAATATACTGCTTTGAACAAACTGCAAGACTTTAATATATCCCTCCTGTATTTATATTTTTAGACCTAAGTGGCTTAATAAATATATGTTGATGTTAGTATTTATTAAACGTGTTTCCTATAGCACAATGTGATGTAATAGGTTGTAATATGTGTTTAAATAATACAGATGCTTACTTTGTTTTCACATATTCAAAATACATTTTGTCTGAACTAAATATAAGTATAACGTGTGGAGGTTGAGAATGATTATATGAACTGTTGGTCTAATGTTCTGATGGACAGAAAACAGACTAGAAACATTGTAAACTTCACCTTGTGATTGCATTTCTGCGGTTTAAAAATCTTGTCACTGCAGCTAAATGCAAATTTATAGGGTTTTCTTAATTTAACTTTGTCCCCCTTTTGTGTCTCTGTCCGTAACTTGGTAAACATGAGGAGCAGGATGTGGAAGACAGAGACGAGGGTAAGTTACACAATAAAACAGGAAATGACAATAATGAAAATATAGTGACACAAATGTCATGCACTTTTACCAAAATGGTTGGCCATTGGTACACACCAATACATCCGATCAGCTGGTGAAGTCACATATTTGACTCTTATTGTGACTTTACAGATGCAGTATTTCGTCCTACCTGGTGTGAGTTGAGGCCCGTTTTCCAGAAGGATATTTCACATCTTGAAGTCAATGGCTCCAGCTCTCCAAAATCAAGTACACATTAGGCCAGGGAGAAGATTTTAATTGACGTTGTTGAAATCTGTACATTTGTCTTTCAACTGATATGTCAAAACTCAGATTGACCTGTTTTTTGTTCTTTTTTTGTTGTGTCAATAATTTGACATTTTACAATTATCCCATTAGACAGGCTAAACATTTTCACCCCCTCTGTACAAAAAATCCCTTGGTCAAATAATGGGGATTTATCCCGTGGAAGAAAAATGCTCATTTAATTAATTCCTCGTTGTCATTGTTGCTTTACAGAAAATAAATGAATTTTGGATCTTTTATTGGTTTTGTTTTGCCGAGTTTTGTCTGAGTGCGGTTTTTCCATGTAAGCACTTTCTGTTTCTAACTCACCTACACTCATGCTTCTATATTTCCTCTATACACCATGTGTTTTTATATCATTGTGTGAAATATCTTCATCATTGTTTTAAATGGTCTTCTTACACCACGATGTACTGATACTCTTAAGATATTTTTGTTAAGGATAAACAACCACAATAGCTGGTTTGCTTTTAGAATGAGCCCTCGCTGCATTTAAGATTTAAATCACTGCTGTTACAAATACAACCTGCAGTTGATGTAGTTCTAATATACATTGAAACAAACTGATACATGTCTTTAATACTATGTGTATCGCTTGCTGTGCAGTGGAGGACACAAAGCTTTTATTTACTGTCTGAAGGTTAGTTTACTACGACTGCTTCTACTTCAGTATATTCAGTTTTTATGTCGAGGGTATCTGTTGCAGGGGTTAAAAATGTTCATTAATCTGTGACTGGATCTGCAAAGGGCTGAGTTCTGTGAAACTGTAAGAGCACAAATTAAACTGATCCAGTCAGCTGAAATAAAGTTGAGCTCGATTTCAATTTGCAACCAAGAAAGTGATCTGACAACTCTCTATTTGACATCGACATGAAGGTGAAGTGTGTGAGACACATGGGCAGGTGTAATTAAATACATTTATCCTTGTTAAATGGTCAATATTATATACTCTCATGCCCTTAAATGTAGAATCACATAAATAACACACTGACATAAAATTTTGTTTTTTAGTTTGAGCCTGAGATTGTCATTTCATTCTTCTATTCCCATCAAGGAGAGGGTTTAATATAAGAGAGATCGTGGCATGTTTCCATGTCAGATATCCTAAACTGTGAGGGTTCATAACTATTTCTTCAACATGAAATCATCTTTGAAGTTAAAATGAATGCACCATTATAATAATGAAACATTGTAGGAGTTGATGAAACAAGAGTGTGGCTAAAAAAGGTTGGACAGTGCCACCATCAGGCCAGTTATAACATGTCAAGTAGAAAAAGGCTGCATTCATGTTTTTGGTGTCGGTTTTCAAACGATTAGTGTACTGAGGCTCTAAACACTTTATATATATTTTCTGTTTTTCTTTTCAATTTTTTTTATTAGGCATAAAAAGCAGTGATAAGACGGTGGACAGTCAGAAACCAGGGAGAGGGAGGAATGGCATGCAGGAAGGGAAGCCACAGGTGGGATTAGAACCCATGCTGCACGCTCGAGGACCACAGCCTCTGTACATTAGTGCCCGCACTAACCTTTAGGCTACCTGCGCCCCCTGAGGCTGTAAATAGTTGATGATCAAATGCTAAAACGTCTACACTTTTATTTAAGATTCAAGAAGTTCAACACTGTTTTTAATTCCCAAAGAGAAGAATTGACGCAGAGAAAGAAACAGATGAAATCCACACACTGCCTTTAATACTGTACATTTAATACAGATTTCACTTTTTAGAGTTTTTATTTTTTATAGATGGTCACTGGCAAATCCTGTTTCTGCCTTATGATTTCCATAAGTTAAGAAGCAAATATAGTAGCATATTTGAGTTTCTCTCTTTTGTTTTGAAATGACCTCAAACAGTTTGTAGGTCCCATTTAAATAGGAATGATAAAGAAATTAAAAGTGCAAAAAAAAACAAACGGAGATTTGTCATTCATCAGAAGTAGTGAGGGTGTAGATTGTTCTATTAAAACTCCTTTAACCTCCGAGTTTAGAGGCAGATCCCGGACCACCTCTGCTGCTAAAGATTTAAACAAATAATGAGTCCAAGCCTCTCATTTTACATTTCCAATTAAGTCACAGTGAAACAAGGTGCCGTCCTCAGGCTTGAGTGTGCGATTTTTCCAAGGAGTTCAACAAAAATGACAAATTTAAAAAAAATGTAATGAATGTAATCTCTTCCTCAAATGAAGCCCACATTAAATTGAAATACAGCAGAAAACTAAAACGACTCATTTGAGGATCTTACTCAATTTTGACCCACCTCCATTTATTGCAAGTGAAGCTAACATAATAAGAACTGAGTTGGGCCTTTTATAACGTCTTGATCTTTAGATAACAAGAGGTCCTGCATTTGAAAGATGAGATTATGGGTAAAATTATCTACAGTTGTATTTTAAAAGCTAAACCTTTGGGGAGTTGGATCTTAAAAAGAGAAAGAATCCACATTCTCCTGTATAGGAATCTTGATAACTAATCGAGAAACACACTTACGTTTCTCGCACTGCTTTTGTGCGAGTTGTTTGTGGTTTTTAGATGAAGTGTATGTGTCTGTGTGAATGTTCTTTATCTGCTGTGTGCGCATGACTGCTGAGTACTTTAAGGATTAAGTTAGTCGGGTTTAGGGCTGACGGCGTTCCCTCTTGGTGAGCAGGTAACACTGAATGGTTCTTAGTCGATCTTTGGCAGGGGCGAACTCTGGCTGCAGCTTCAAAGTGGACTCGTACCAGCGCATGGCTTTCTCAAACTCCTCCTGTGGAAGAGACGCAACAAACACATCAACATGTGTCCTGCATCGCTGCTGTATTAATGCACCTCCTTTCTATATCAGCAGCTGTTATTTATGTCCCTACAAGGAAACAAACAATGTAAAAAGATCTACAAAGATGTGACAGCAGCCCTTACCATTGCTATGTAGACGTTGGCGAGGGTAAAGTGGTTCACCACAAAGTGTGGGGCGATTTCTACTGCCATACGAGCGACTGTGAGAGCATCCTCCCATAGCCGCGCGTTCTGGAAGATGTTGGCCAGGCTGATAAGAGGCACATCCTGCGTTACGATCCCGGAGGAAAAAACAATTATTAATCTTTTGGATCCCGTTTAAAACCTATATAAAGGGTTATTTCATTCAACAACAGTATAAGGTTGCGAAGCAGTATGTAGTGTGTGTAACTTGCCTTCATCTGATGAGGGGCGTAGTTGAGGGCCTGACGTAGGCAGTCAATGGCTCTCTTGCCTTGACCTTTGACCCTCCAGTAGAGTGCAGCCATGCTGGATAGAACCCAGGATGTCTGATTCTGCAGTTTGAATAAACAGTAAGATTCTCACTGAGTGTAATGTAAAGGTGTTACAATAGATGGGTGTTACTGCTAAGTAATTATGCACAGAGATGGCACTTTCTTACAAGTAATTATTTTCCAGACAGACATGCAATTTGATTTGCATTACTACAATTTACAGCGAGTAAGAACCCTGAACACCCTTATCTTTAGATGTTTTCTAGGAATCACGTTTTACTACAAACTCTGACAGACCAAGATTGAACTAGGTAATAGTAGATTTAATGGCACTCTGCTGGAATCCTCTGCTAGAAAACCCTCTGATAAACCTGTGATCAATAGGTTAGTGTTTGAGTAACTAAGAGAGTACGAGAGTCCTCACCTTCTCCAGGACTTTAGCGATGCGTGTTCCCACCTGCTCAAAGGACTGAGGGGGGAACTTGTCTTTGCCGAGGTTTTGCAGGACCTGAGGGTTTGGAAAGAAAGGGGACACGTGACCATGAACTATAAAGTGAGGCAGTGAGCATGCATTACACCTGTTGCATTTTTTTCCAAGCCGTTATCTCTTGGTGGGTAAATGTTTGCTGATTGTGTTTGCTGTAGAACTTTTAGAGGTACCACCGCAACTTCTTACACCTTGAGAATGTTTCACAGTAACTACATGAAGATTCATATGGCACAAGTTTAATTGAAGTGCATTCACGTAAAAAGGTGAATCCTGTGAGGCTGGAACATTCGATGTTTTTACTTCTCTCTTGACCAATAACCAACTTGTCAGTCCAGACGTTCAGGTATGAGACAGAGCAACACATATGTTCACTCTTGTAATCTTCAGTACGTCTCTTTTTTTTTAAAAATCAGCCTACCTCACGCAGTTGGCTCTCTCCGGTGTAGTGGATGGCGGCTCGATTGGCGACTCCAGACAGGTGGTCCAGGGTGTGCATACTGGCGGCTAGGTTAGCGTTGCATAAAGGCTCAGCGGCTGGCTCCTGGAGCGGAGTGGCAAAGTCTATGTGCTCTGTGATGCTGAAATGAGACAAATAATGAATTTAAATATGAATAATTGTGTTTCTTTTTTAATTTATTTGAACTTTCACAATGTTTTTTTAAATTTTTTTTTTACTGAAAACACTAAACAGTAAAAACGAACACAGCATATATTTCTTGGTTAGTAGTTGGGTCCAGAACCTCAATTCCGTGACCTTTGTCTCGTTAAGATGTTTTGATGATTGATTTGACCTCTATGGACCTAGAAAAAAAAATCAGCCCCCAGGTCCCTCCCAAAAATATCAGGATTTTTCTCCAGAGGGCCAAATCCAAGGAGATAGATCTTCCATGTTTTAGAACGTACATTTTCTAAAATAAGTTGCTCCAGTTTCTCCCACTTAAATCAAAATCCTCAGTGTTTTAGTACCAAATTCATTTACCTGATTTACCATCCGTGAATCATTGTTCTCATACTTTTTGAAGTTAATTTTTAGAATATAGCATTAAAAAAAGGATGCGACCCAGATTAGGACAGTGAGGGACTTACTCAATGTTCTTGGCAGAAACAGCCAGCCAGGTGCTAGCTACAGTGGTGAGGTCTACTCTTCGTGTCCGCTGGCACTCCTCTGGTCCAGGCCAGCCAAGACTTGTGTAATCCCTCCAGCGACCTGTCCCAAAAAACAACAAACACCGATGACACTTCTCTCACTGCTTTGTTCTGTGTTTGTGCTGGTGGGGAAATGCAGGTGAATGCTACCTGAAGGGCCAGGTGATGGGATAGTTGGCCCGCTTATCTCTAAGACGGAGTGTCCTCCAGGCAGTGACTCCATGATCTGACCGTCATCAGAGCCGCTAACACTCTCTGTCCCATCAACCTTCGCCTTTCTGACCCGCTTTACCTGGAAGGTGATCTGATGAACAGAAGGCAACCACACTTCAGGTTCAACCATATCAACTGCAGTCCCATCCAGGACTCTTAACAGTTTGGTGATTATAAAGCGGGATCTGCATGTACAGTATGCTTACCCATTCAGCTCCTTCGTCATCCTCACAGTTTCCAAAACAAGGCCCACCACCCGCACGGGCACCCATGACGCGGTCATTCTTGAGCACGCGGATGCCTCTAAGGTCCCCGCGTTTGCCTCCAACATCCAGCGCTCCCTCAAAAGCTCCCATCAGGTCCTCCTTCAGCTGCCACTCCTCCTCCCCTTCTACTGCTCCACTCCCAAATGGGGAGGCCATTTTAGCTGATGCTGAGGGAGAGGGAGAAGACTGCTGCTGTCCAGCTGCCTCACCCGACCCATTACTGTCCAAGATAACCTCTGAAGAGTGGAGGGGTTACAGGTATGAACACAGGGAGAGGAGAAGTGAATGAGAACGATGCTGGGCTAAAGTAAGACTTCACAAACTGATCATCACAGAGACAACCTTTAGAGTTTAATAAAAAAAAAATTCAGGGAAGTGAATTCAGCCAACTTGCATGTCTTCGTCATATTTCAAGACAATGCATTTCTATTCGAGCATAAAGGACATAAATGATAAAGTAAAATACATTCAACTCAAGGATAACTGCTGCTAATGTTTAAAAAAAAAAAACAGCAACAAGTTGAACTGTGTGCAGTATGTAATAAAGTGATTCTTTAAAGGTATAATTACATAGAATTTGTAAACTAGAACATCTAAATTTATTTAAAATGTACTCAACCTAATTTATTTATTTTTTTGGATGTTGAGTACTTACATCAACTCAAATATTTCCAACAGTTATCAAAGCCAGAAAAATATATAATGTATGGGACGTGTCGCCATGACAGGCATGACATGTTTATCATTGCCATGGAAACAGCTGATGTTACGTCATGGGCCACTGCATAAGGAAGCAGGAGCTGCTACTTACAGCTGCCGTACTGTCGCTGTATGTGCTGCTGTGATACAAATGTCATAAAGTATAAAGTATACTTGGACACATGGTCGGTAAACATATTCTCTTCCTCGGGTCTGTTTCGCTCGTTCGTCTGCACTACCGTCAACGCGGAGTCCATTTTCATCGGGGGTTTGGGTAGAGCAGCAGAGAGAATTTCCCGCCCGCCTTGACGTCATCTTTTTGTTATTGTCCTGATTGACAGCCCCTTGGTGGCGTAATTTACATACTGTGCGTTTAAAATCTGTGTTAACATTGCAGCAGTATGAAGTTTTGCCACACGTGGAGCCGCACAGAACTGAGTCACCTGGTCATGTCTTTAGACCTAGTGCTCCTTAATACAGCACACTGTAAAACAAAATTCTCATTAAAATGCAAGTCGTCTTTGAATCACATTCTTACTTTCAAAGAGCAACGATTCCTCCATGGCAGAAATGGATGGTACATCCTGCTTCTCCTCGCTACCCTCCCATTCCTCCAGCTGTATACCAATGTCCTCTTCGCTCATGCAGGCAGCACCATCTGCATCCAGAAAAGTTATGTTTACATTATAACCCAAATCTTACCATGATCAGAGACTTAAAAAAAGAGACTTGTTAGGTCTTGTAACAAATGCATTCATAATGTGACAAAATAGAAATGTTCAATTCATTTTTTCAAACAGTTTCTGTAAGTTGTAGATATCTTGGTAATATTTCAAATATTCTACAATTGTGCTCAACCTAAGTGGGAGGTTGTGTAATCATTATTTCAAAGAAGGGGTTACTAATGCACCCTTTGAATTAAAGCTATAACCTTGAACTGTTTCTCTATTAACATGGTTCCTCCGTCAGTGAGCTTTACATAGGTTGAAACCAAAGACAGATCATGAAAGCTTTTGCACGAGCTCTTCCCTATTCTCTCCTCGACAGAAAGTGATGCATTTCAAAATTTTCGCAACACAGCAACTGTGTTTGTTTTCTGTGGAAAAAACAAATCAGTGCTTTAAGATGATATCTCTCTGCAGTGTAGAGAGGTGAATGGATTCAGCAGAGTGTGGAGTCCACACAGAATCCATTTACCTTCCTCAATTCACCCGAGAGACCTCAGGAACCCTCACCATGACGTGAAGACATTTGAACTTCTTCCTATGTTACTTGAAGTTTAAATCTTATAGGAATCATGAGAGACACAAAAGACACGATGAAAGGACGGGTTACCACATGTATTCTCATTCTGCAACATTGAACCCTGGTGGATTTGTTTTTTAGGCTGAAGGCTGACTCACCAAGAAATTAAGAAGATGAGGATGTTAAGATGGTAATAATAAACACATGATCTGCTGTGGATTATACCGCCTGACACCACAGTGTTGCATGGATACTGTTACTGCTGCAGTCATACAAGGCGGTTTGTTTGGTTGACATGTTTTATTTTGTTTTTTTAGCTACTGAAGAGGGATCCTGAATATCTTAATGTGGCTTTGGAGCTATTCCATATGTGTGTCTATAAGCTTCAAAATAAGATTCTGAATATATGAATTCTAGGTTGTTTTTTAACAAGCACTCAAAATACAACAAACTTCTAACGATATGTTTTGACTCGAACGAACACAAAGATGTGGGAGTGACGTCAACCCCGATGAAATTTAACGAGAAAAGTTTGGGTATTTTGTTTTTCTGTCATTTGAGCGCTCTGTGACCTGACATAAGGTGGGTGTGTTTTTAAAAGTGCCTCTGTGACCTTTTGTACTTAGTGTGCTTTATGGGAGCAATATTTAGCTTTGGAGAGTAAAATATAGACCCTTCTAAATTTGGCTTCAGCTATTTTCTGCAGCCTAAATTATTGAGTAGCCAAATTTCTCCACTTGAAAGCACTTTTCTCTCCACTCCCACTGATATGAATAAAGAAGGTGCAGTCTTTATTCGTATCCACAGCACAACATACTACTTGTTTTTCCAAGGTACTCTGGCGCTTCAAGGGAAGACTTGAGCGGTTCCTAGGTTTTAGTTAAAAAAAAAAAAAAAAAAGGTTCAGAACCCGTCTGTGCAGAATGAATTTTAGTGCAATGACTAATATACAATGCACGCAGCAAGAACTGGGGAAAAAAAACCAAAAACTTTTTTGTCTGCCTCACTGAAAAGTGTTTCTTTCTGTATGAATATGAAAATAAAAAACAAGATTTACAAAACATTTCCAAAACTTCACAAAGTATTATAAACTTTCTGTCGTGTTCTAAACAAATTGAAACTAAAATAATAAGCTAGGCAGATCCCTCTATCACTATGTTGCCCTTCATTTGAAATGAAAGTATGGACGGGTTTTACTTCACCGTCTCTCTGCTACAGTATGACTATGATGCAGCTCCGACTATGAAAAAAACAAACAAACAGAAAATTGGGTCAAAACAAGGCTTGGAAATAAGCATCGGCCAGCCGCCAAATACGGGTGTTTTTTTGTTGTTGCAGTGACTGGGGAATTAGCTCAACCTACCAGTCAGTATATAAAAGTATTGTAATAAAGTGGTTTGTGACCACAAACGATGCTAATTGAATCCTGTTCTTCTGCTTGTTCCGGTCTGACTTGATCAGCAGTCAGCCAGTTTTAATTCAGGCCCACAGGGCTTACAATGACTGGCTATGAGACTGAGAACCTACACAGTGATAGGCTGTGTGCTCAAATTGCTTTACTTCTTCTTTAATCGAGCAGGAAAATGTTAATTTCCATCCCTGGTCAAAATATTTGGTTCTTACATGTTTATTAAATATAGCAAGTTAAGCAACAAAGAGATTTGTATTGAGAAACTAACAAAAGCTCTAACAGTCCAATGATGCAATGTTGAGCCCTTTACACAAACAGCTGCAATTCCTTTTGCAACAGTTCAAAAAACTTTACCCGAGAAAAATGGTTTTCAGATCTCAACAGTGATTAGGTTAAATCCCTGCTATAACAAATGCAGGGCGTGTTCCATTGTGAGCAGAGACAGAGTGAAATAAGTCTGTGTGTGTTTTCAACCACTAACCTGAACAGGGTGGTTTGTGGGAAAGATTGTAAAGGAAGGGGTAAAACTGCAGACAACGCAGCAGAGGCAGGCTGCTGCGACACTGCTCACAGCCAGCCAGGGAGGAAAAGGAAGAGGAGGAGGAAAGAGCCGTCACCAGGATGTGGCGGAACAAGGCCAGAGCACCTGTCACATTGCCCTGGGCCAACTGCAAGCTCACCAGGCTGAGCTGGGTGTGGGGCTGAGGGAGGAATGCAAAGTAAAACCCAACAGGGGGAACATTAGCTACAGGGAAGCATATGTGAAACTCACACTACATCAAAACAATGGACTGGATTTTTTCCTGACTTCTGTCGTTTTTATTTAACTGAGTGAAGTGAGTCTTGTATGTTCATTTTGCAATCCCCGACATTACTTTTACACCATCAGTTCTTACATTTATTCTACCTTTGTACAAACACTGTATGACTCACTTCTGGTAATTCTGTTTAATACACACCTCCTTATTCTTACAAACCCATGCCTTCTCAGGGTTTGGCTTAACAAGATGTTGGAATATGTTCCCTATCGATTTCACTCTGTACTGATTCAATAGTAACTTGCTTATGTTGCACATTTTTTTTGGCCACTTAAATGACCCAGAGGTCTTCTTTTGGGTTGAAATGCAGAGGGGTTTATAGGCCACTGGAGAGTACTGAATTCAAATGTTCCTGGAATAACTTTGAGATGATGAGTGCTTTGTTGCATGGTTTTTTATACTGCTGCATGTCTAATTGTGAAAAGGTAAAAAATGTGTGGACACTGAAAGTAATTTTAAGGCAGAACATGGCATTCAAATGTTGCTTGACGGGTATAAAAGGCGTGTCTTTTGTGCCAGCTGTGTAGAACTCAAAACTGGTTCTGGGTCTAGTCTCAGAATCAAAAGCATTTATACTCAGTCTTGTCTCGGTCTCAAGACTCTGAGTTTTTTCATTACCTACAATACCTGAAAAAGTGACTAAATATGTCAATGTCTCAGCATTAGTAAGAAAGTAAAACCAAACAATTGTGCTTTTACCTCTGAAGCATTAAGAACCAGTGCTTGCTCCAGCAGAGTTTCTGCGTGGGTGGTCAAGCCATGGTGTAGCAGGAGGTTAGCAGCGTTGGTGAGGGACAAATGGCGGTGGGAGGGCGGAGCTGAGCTCAACACTTGGCGCAGACACTGCAGGGCACGGCTGCCGTTGCCTTTGGCCCGCCAGAATAGAGCTGCCTCATTGTGGATCTGCCAGCGAGGTACAGCGGCCTGAACATGCAAACAAGAATGAAGTATCTGTAAATCTGACGACCTTATTTGGATTCAGAATGCTAAACACAAGGAGTGAATTATCACTAAATTATCAAAACTGAGATGTAAGCATTGCATCACTCATAGGTAGAGCTGTCCTTCAGTTATGACCTTCAGTGTCAGGCTGAAATTTGCATATTTTAACTGACTGAAAGGCTTGAATATGACTCATACTGTCCATTTTTATCTTTAAAATAAAGTAATTGTGTACTTAGTGTTAACATTTTGAACAAGTGTTTTTTTGCTAAATCAGGTATTTCAGAGATAACAAATCTTAAATGACTCTTATTGTAGACCAAAAACTCCATCAGGACATTCTAGGATACAAATAAGAACATATTATGTGCCAGATTTAAACTCTAACACAGTATACATGAGGTGGTTAGAGAGATACTGTATGTTACTGTCTTCTGTGGACAGAGGAGTGAGGGACATTCTTACTTGTTTTACAGCTTGAGCTATTCTGGAGCCGATCTGCTCCAGTGTCCATCCTCCACTGCGTGACTGCAGTATCTGTAACACAGAGTCATATTAATGATTGTTTATGGTTCATTGTAGTTTCATTAAAGGGAGATCACTCAAAGATAAGAAATCAGAGTGATTCTGTAAACTCACTGAAGATGTTCGTGATCTATCGCCATTATTTTCATATTCAAATCACACCATCATATTGAAATAAACACATCGACAGATACCTGGGAGGCATGGGGATCTGGCAGCTCCTTTTCTTCCAGAGGATAGTCTAGTGAGGCAGGCAGGAGGGTTGGATATGGTTGGGGTACGGGACCACAGTTTGGCACTTCTACTGTCTGAGGAGGACTGCTGCTCCCGTAGAGGACTGTTGCAACAGGGCTGTATGAACACAATTGGGCAGATTTCACTCAGAGGTCATACGTAAATGGAAAGTTTTGATATGTAAATCTTAAACCACAAGCTCACTCTTTTACAGACTAGATTCAAATCAGTTTTCTTGGATGCCTACTGCAGTTTTTAAAGACCATTCGGAGGAACTTCAAGCTCAAGTGTAAAGTCGTTATTCAGCAATTCGTACTCACAAAATACCCAAAAGTCAGGATTATGTACTGACCTGAGGCCCTGAGTTTCAGGTGGAAGGTAGAAGGTTGGCAGCAGGTGGGAAGGGGGAACATTTGGGTACTCATGGGCACAGTGACTCCTCTGAGGCCACAACATCCTCTGTATATCCTAAAGCCAAAACATGCACACACTCAGGTTACAAGATTGATATTAGGATGTATTTCTTCCAATAGAGAATTACAAAAAATTGTTCGAAAAAGAATAAAAACATAAAAAATATAGTCGACAACAATGCAACAGCAGAAAGACCACCTCTAAGTGTGTGGAAAGTGAGGCTGATGCAGCAGCTCATTACACCCAACATTTGTGGGAACAATCACCACCAATTTAATGTTAAAAATAACTTCAAAGTTAACACTACTCCTATATTACTAATGCTGACATGCCATTTGTACATCAACTATCAAGAGTGTACAGTGAGCCACATAAATGATGCAGCCTGTCAGTCAATTCCTTCAGGAGTTATGTAAAATAATAGGATCACAATGACTTCTCTAAATAGAGTATGTTCATGACCAAGGTTTGTTTTTTCTTGATACATTTTTGGCTCTCCTTAAATTCATACACAAGAAATGATGTAACAGTCTTTTACTGAAGCAACACTTTGACAAAAGCTTTACAGAGGTCATCATTTGTTCGCTTACTTTCCATTTGATGGTGTACTATGCAGTTGTTCGGATAATCTCAAATAACCCGACCAAAACATTCGACCCCAAACAAAAACAATGAAATTTTAGTTCTCAGTCTTGCCTGTGTGTAATCCTGTTGATTGCCCCACAGGGCCGCAGCAGGGTCCTGGTCTCCGGACACAGAGGGATGGAGATGGGGGCTGGTTGCCGTCTGGTTTGAGTTGCGCTCTGACACAAGTGCCACACTAGATGCAACGGACACCTCCTCACCAAACTATGATCAAAGAGAGAAAAAAAAAAGATATTTGTTCTATATACTTACTCCCACTTATTAATGTGCACTGACATCTGCACAACAGAAGACAGTTTCCTTTTAAAGATGGAATACATTTTAAAATATTGACTTCCATTATGTTTTATAATGCAGGGAAAAAATGAAATTCAGAGGGTCGTTGTCGTCTCTCAAAACACTTACTTGGACGTAGTGAACATGTTCAAACAGATCACCACGATGATAGCGCACAGGCAGGTCAAAGGGACAGTAGAGGTTGCGCTGCTGCTGACCCAGGCGACACATCTGATGATTTCCTAGACCACATAATGACACACAATACTGAGCGCCGCTCTGCACAGGCTCGTCAAGAAATGTGTATGGAGCGTTGTGCACAACAATCATAGCTAGATTAATGTGACGACAAATATTATCATTGCAAAATAGCTCATGTATAATAGCTTTTACTATTCCAAGCAAATGGTAAAGTAGAGTATCAACGTTTTCTTTTGATCATGTAAAGCATTCCCTCCTGAATTAAATGTTGGACATAAAATCCAAAAAGTACAAGAATACTTCAGGTCTGTTCAAACTCTTCTTCTCTCTATGTGCACTGTGTATCATACCGAGCTGGGCTTCCTTGGCCATCTGGGTCTCATGGATAATGTTGCGCAGGATCTGCTCTTCCTGCAGCAGCTTGTGTTTGTCCAGAGCCTCCTGCTGACGAAGGTAGTGGTCATGCTGCTTCTGGTACTCCTTTAGCTCGTTCAGAGTCCGCTGCAGGGATCTACAAATATATTGGGAGAGGGAAGGGAAGTACAGGACTGTAAATGCAAAGTAGGAAAACAGAGAATGTAACATTAGCATTGTGCAACTACATGTCCAATGTTAAAGGCTTAGTATAGAGGGGGTATAGAGTATACTGTGCATCAATCTACACGGTATACTGATTGATACTAATATCCCAAGCCATCCAACAGGATGTAAAATGAAACCTTAGAACATTCAGTCCATGATTATGAAGAAATGTGGTCTTCCTTACTGCTTACAGGTAGGGATACTTGAGATATTAGAACGCCTATTCCAGCAGCCTGACTCAGGATCAGGCTTGTTTTATACTGGTAAGATGTCCTTATATCATAGTTAATACCTGTAATCATTTGACGTTGTTTACAGTATGTAGTAATCCTGTTGAAACAGTCTGAAGGGTGTGTATGTGTACAAGTGCTTGCCTACCTGTGCTGGGCTTCCAGGCGCTGCTCCAGCTTCTGCTGACAGAGCACAGCATGTTTCCTCCTCAGGGCCTGCTCGAAGCCTGGCTGGGCCTGCAGTGCCTGCTCGTAACACAGCACTGAGTGGTTGTATTCCCCAAGCATCTGGTGAGACAGTGATAGAAGAGGAGACAAACAAATATAGATAGAGTACACCGATTTGTTTCATGTCGAAATCAGGCCGTGACAAAAATAAAAGAAGCTGAACAGACTAAAAAAAGTTCCTGCTTTATCGAAGTTCCTGCCTGGTTTTAACACGGCAATATCCTGTCCCTTTTGATTCACAACAGTATCTTAACTTTCAAGATAAGAAATTGATGACAGCTGAAAACTCCCAATTTGTGTAATCTGGGAAACATGAAACTTAACTGCAGACGGTGAGATAACAGAAAAACCCTTATCAAGAACTTTGCAAACACTTTAGGTACACTTTAACCACCCGCCAAACACAGGCGTGTTTATTTTGCAGTGACGAGGGATTTTGCTCAACTTACCAGTCTCAGTGGCTGGTAAATAAAAGTAACAACAAATTGATCATCTTGCCTCTCAGTCGAGGTTCATTTGCAGGTAAATCAGTTAAATGAGTTAGCCTTTGAGGACATGGCTTGAATACAAAACTCTTACCAGCCTCAAAATAATAAACTGAAATAAACTTTTTTTCTGTTCATGAGCGAGACAAAGAACATGTCTGTATTTTCTGTCATAGTTGGAACATTTCCCTTCATAAAATAACCTACTACTTGAATACAGTAAGTTTGATTTGATATTATACATCCTTACATAATGCTGCCAGTAAAAAAAAGTAGCAGGTAAAAAAAAAAAAGAAGAAAAAAAAGTGACTCGTAAATTTTTGAATCCAACAGTCATAGTGGCAGGTAGGCGAGAAAGTTCATTTCCAATACTGAGAAATATTAGCACAGAAATAACTGGACTTACTGGAGCTTAGTTGGCAAGGTTTTAATCAGAAATGTATTTCTTACAAAAACAAATACCTGCTTTGCACTGGAAGTCGAGGACATTGCTCTATATTAAATCAATACTAGAGTTCACTGGATAAATGTACGTTAAAATAGTTTCCTAGGTGAACAACAATGGTCTTGTTTTCTAATATTTTTTCTTTTAAGACACACGTTTAATAGCACACCTCAATAAGAAGTGCATGCAAAAGAGTTGAAGGTGTAAATAGTGCAGTGGAATGCTTTCTGTTTGACTTACAGCGTAAATGTTGCCTAAGGTGTAGTGGCTGGTGAACAGATCTGAGGTAAGGTCCAGGGCAGCATGGGCGAGAATAGCAGCATCTGCTGAGAAGTGGGCACGGTGCAGGATGTTGGCCATGTTGACCAGGGCTACATCCTTGTGCTGCCTACATGTACAACACAAACATGCACGCAGTATGAGAACGTGCACACCTGTGAGCAGTCTCTCAACACAAACAGTGTAGAGCATTGCGGTTTGATCAGCGTGACGGTACCTTGGGGAGAAGTGCAGAGCACGCACCACACAGTCCACTGCCCTCTGAGGCTCATTCTTCATACGCCAGTAAAATGCCGCCATGTTGTACAGCACCCAGGATGATGAGTTCTGAAACACACGATCATGAAGACACACACTTCTTTAAAAACTCTTTAGAAGTTACAATCATTTGTTTGCCTAGACTTTTCATTTGGCTGTCCTGCTTAGACCCTGAATGTGTCTGTGCTGGTACTGACACTGATCTTGGTGTCATTAATCCATCTGCACTACACTGACTTTCAGAAGCGGACAGAAAGAAAGACAGATCAATACACATTTATGAAATCATACATTTTACGTCTGCTCCTCATAAGCAGATTTGCATTTTCCATTCCTACACTAGAAATTGAATACAATAGTGTTTTTACTAAAACACATTTTGTGTCTTCTGTGTAAAATCTGCAGGGAGGGAAACAACAGTCTTAAATATTCAATGAGACAAAGTTGCACAGGCAGGCCTTACCCTGAGTAACTCTTGATGGATGCGATGGCCCACTTCATCAACACTGCGGCCAAGCTTATGAGACAATGAACTAAAAATGGGATCCTCCTTAGAAAGCAGTGGGGAGGTCAAGTTTGCTCTCTCCTGCACACCCTGCAAGAGACAGCAAGGAAGAGTCACTTACTAGATTTTGTTTCTCATAGTCCACTGCACAGCACCCACATTGCACCTTTTGTACATTGTGTTATTTTTTTATAATTTATATTTTTAAATTATATCTTATATATTGTAATAGCTTCTTATACTGTATTATTTAAGTTGTTGCTAGTTCTGCTTTATGTCCCTGTTAATTGTTAAGCACCAATACACCAAGTCAAATTCCTTGTATGTGTAAATGAACTTGGCGATAAACCCCGATTCTGATTCTGACTAGATATTTCAGCTTGCATTGAGTCAGACACAAAAGCTTACAATAAGAGCAGTGTACAGTGTGTTTTATGTGTACCACGTAAAATGCATACCAACCCTCAGAGTAAACATTACGATTGTTTCTGTGACTCTATAAAAATAACTTTGATGTGCTGGTTCACTTGAGTGGCAGAGCGATTGAGGTTTCTACACTCCGACAGTAAACAGAACAGAAACTTTATGAAATGTTGCTTTACCATAAAACTACCCCTGCCCTTTAGTCTGTAGCCAAGGTTAAGACTGAAGATAAGAAAATAAAAAAATGTCTGACTGCAACGCAAACTCAAGATTATATGAAGTTGTTCTTAACATGTTGGATTTCTCCACAGCAACATATTACAGTTCTGAAAAGAGTAACAGAACAAAAAGGCCTTCATATTTTAATATCATACAAAAACCTTATTGATAAACTGAGATAAACATACAATTGATTTTATTGTTAAAGTTTATTGCTGGGCGTTTTGCCTTTCTTTTAAAAATAGGACAGTGGATAGAGTCAGATATCAGGAAGAGAGAGAGAGAGAGTGGAGAACGACGTGCAGGAAAGGAGCCACAGGTCGCATTCGAACCCACGCCGCCTGCTTGGAGGACTACAGCCTCTGTACATGGGGCATGCACACTAACCACTACTCTACTGGCTCCCCTAAAAGCAAACAATTTTAAACTGAAATAAAATCAGATTCTCTCTCAGCTGAACGTTTGCATACTGAAGGTACACCCGAATTGGATAAGGTGCTCTGCTGTCTCTGGATGCTCAACTAGTTGCTATCACTGAAGTTGGCTATACCAATCTGGAACCGGATGGTGTTTACATAATTTTATGGGTCTCATCCTGCTCGGCTGCAGTCCAAGGCGTAGTATGCATTGGGACTGAATAAAAGAATATGACTGTCAAATTCAGTTATTTTCACTTTCACTTTCTCTGACTGTTTGGAATGAGGCGTTTTCTCAAGTCAGACAGATGATGATGAAATAAAGGGAAATAACACAGGACTTCCCAGCTGAGAAGAATAAACGTGAGCTATATGGCATTATTAAACAGTGGAAAATCCCATTTTTTTTGCAGTTGCTTTCAACAAAAACATAAATTATTATCACATGAAGTTGTTTATTTAGAATAGTCCTACTTAATCTGCATCATTTGATGGACAGAAAAAAATACTGTTGTTTCTAAAGAGCTGAGTTAGAATTTTAAAAAGGACCAACTAGGCCCAAAGTTTAGCAGAATAGAGCAAGTAACTCCTACAAGATAGAAGTTATATCGACAATCTTCCAGTGTCGTTGGCTAGACTCTTGTGAATTTGAATCAGAAACAGAAGTCGTGAACTCTGGGCAGGATTCCCCAAATTACATCGAAACCAGCCACATTACTCCATGTCATTACTTAATCACGCATGTCTGGAAAAGGTTAAATACATTCAAACAGGATGTAAGAAGTATGTTAAAATCTAATTCAGAAATATCCGTTTCCTTGTTTTTTTCCTGAAGTGCCTACAGTTTCAAAGTTACATACAATTGGGAATAAAAGCCTCACTACATAATATACATCATATAACTACATTTCATAAGAACTCCAATTCTTTACAAAACGTCGGACAGTTTGGCCTTCACTCACCCTGAGATGCTGGAAAGCATGGATACTATAAGGTAGTTCAAATATTTTTGCACAGTCAGGTTTTTCGAGATCTGGGGGCAGAGCTGTTCGGAAATCCATATATTCTTCAGGGCTACAAGAGAAGAGAATACAAACATGTTTAGACAGAAACTCTGTCATTGTGTGTAAGAACACTAGACACGATCATTCAAGTTTTTTATTTTTTATTTATCAAACAACATCTCCAGAGTTTGGCTTTGGTGCCTTAACCAATTAAAGAAAAAAACACAGTATGGACGACATTTTACTGAAGAGAGCTCACCTGATATCTTTGCTTTCCAAAGAAATATAAGTCCCATCATAAAGGTCAAGGTCTCCCAGGGGTACCTTGGCCATAACGCAGTCTGCATCTTCTTTGTAGTGTCTCTGCTCCAGCCCTGTGTCTCTGTCCTCATTCTCCTCGATGTGAATCTTCTGCGCCACTAGCTGTTTCTATTCAACAATAAACAAGAGGATATTAAAAAAAAAAATCAGTAACAAGCAAAAAAAAAAAAGAACAAAGAAACACCAGCTGACAATAAATACATTAGGCAATCTATCTAATGTATATCTTTACAAAGATTAACGACATTGAGGACCCAAGGTGAAGCACATTTTCGGCACACATGACACAATGATTACTACACACCTCAAGCTTCTTGAGGTAGTTCACACGAGTCTCTTGCCTCATGAATATCACAACATCGTGAGGATGCTTCAGATTCAATGGTGAGTCAACCTGAAAAAAAAAAAACAACAACAGTGTGACACAAACAAAAACAGTCAAGAGATTTAATCTAAACTTGGGACAGGACTGCTGCTGCTGCTGCTGCAGTACGTTGGTGGTGGAGAAACGCTGTCCATGCAAATCTCATATCAGACGTGCAAACTCAGCCTAACACAGTAACACAGCCTTTTCTCTTTAAAACACAAGAAGCAGTGTTGGTGGTAACCCGCACATCATTTCGTTAACAATTCGGCAACAATTTAAGACGCAGTTGCCAACGCGACTGTTGTCATGGGACTGAAACACTTTTGGTCGTGTTGACCTCGAACACCTACAGACAGCGTCAGTTCACAGGTAGCTCGTACAAGCTAACACACTGAAGACAAACAAAGCGAATATCTCCCGTTGTCTTGTCGCTTTATTCGACGTTACAAAAGCTGGCAAACTGCTCGTGTTAGGTTCAAATACATGAACCACGTTCGTAAGTGTCACCGTGTAATGCTGAATAAAAAGCTTTTTTTTTTTACGCGCTTAGCACCCTGACGTTAGCGTTAGCAGGTCGATGAGCTAAACGTTGACTTGTCATACTTGTTGTTGAATCTTTCCGTCCTCCGTGACAACCCAGTGGGTCGTGGCTCCGCCGGAGTCCACTATCAGCACACAGAGAAGGATGAAGAGCTTCCCCTGAAATGACGTTTTGCGCGAATAGTTGACACGACAGGGCAAAAACTCAGGACAGATTTTCCTGAGGTCCGCCATTTTTTTTTCCCTGTCTCAATTTTTTTTTTGCTCTGTGTGTGGTGGTGACTCGTTACCAGCAGCACTCCGGCCCGGCAGGGGGCGCGCACGTCCGGGAGAGGAGGAGGAGGAGGGGGGGCGCGCACGTCCGGCAGGGGGCGCTCACGTCCCGCCGCACCGAGCAACACTCAAACAGGAACATGATGGATGACGTTTGTAAAGTAAAACAGGAAATTATCTGGAGACGTTTTGAAAGCGAAGGCAAGTGTTACATAAAAAGAAAGAAAAGGTACCCGCTTTCTCAGCTGTAATCAGTATTTTAATATCGGTGTTGCCGACGAAGAGGCTTGTTGTCTTACTCGCTGTTTTGGTCAGTATCTTCCTTTTAAGTCCTTTTATTTTCTCTCTGTTGCATAGTCAGGGTTGCAAAGTTGCAGTTCCGCATCAGGTAGCATGACTTCTTCATCAAGAAACACCATTGTCAACCCTGTTTATTGTACTTGCAGGCAAGCTTTAAATTGTATTTTATTATATTGTTGCTCAGTGTTGGCAAAGGTAGCACTTGGTTTGCGAGGACCTTAGTCTTCTAAGCCATGTAAACTAATGGTTGAGAAGTTAGTTCCGACTCCTCAGTTGAACTGAGATATGAGTTATAGATGTGGTTACTCGTTATAAGCTGTGTAATGAATGTAGCCGCACTGTTAACTGTTTTATATAGTTGAATAAGTGTGTTTATTTTTTTAAAGGACCTACCAGAAGGACTCTTAAAAAAAAAAGTATGTCAAACTAAGTGCAAGCGTATGGGAGTGGTCTTAATGGACTTTATATCAAGGTCAAACAAAACCGACACAGAAGCTTTATTTTCCCACTGATCCCATCAAACAAAGAGATCAATTGGCATTCTGCAGGATAACTAGTACATGTGACATTTCTTCTGAAGCTGAAAATGAAGCTATTTTGACCGCCAACTAAGCATTTAAGACACAAAAAAAGGTGTCTGCATTTATTTGTTGTATGTGACAGTAAAAGACAGACAGAGGGGGGACAGCAATTTGAAGACATCACCTTGGCATTAGGATTTTTGTGATCGCAATTTTGACACTTCTGAAAATATTTAAATAGCAAGTGTGTAATCAATTACCCGAGATAATGATTATTCAGTAACCATGAAAACTATTGCCCTTAAGGTATTGCTGTTTGCGCCAACTGTAATGTGTACTCTTGTGTATTGCTGGTGTTTTAGGATAAGTGCTTTTTTTTTGTAGGCTTCTCTTTATGTCTTTTTAAAAGGAGGTAGGAAGTTGACAACATTGTTAGCTGAAGGGAGGAAGTTATAGACTCGATTGGGTGAAATGAGTCCTGTAGATACCTGTGTTTTTTTAATTCCACTTACCAACATGATATTATCACTTTTTTTATACCAACCCAAGACATGGCAAACTTTTTTAGATTTCTTATAGAAAGCACTTGGCTGAGATTTCTTCAGTGTTGACCAACTGCTTTAAGAGAGGGAAAGTATCTCTAATACAGATGCACCGATCCGATTTCTTTCAGTTCCGATCCGATTCTTATACATGTATTATGTGCCGATGTGAATGTCTCTTGATGTTGATGATGATTTTTGGTCACGTCTTACAGTTCAGTCTGAATGCCTTCAAAGCGAGTCCGCAATTTGAGAATGTTTTGAGCACCCAACAATCTTTTCTCAATCAGTGACATGGATTGCCGCCGTCGGCCTGATCTCCGATCCGTAAATGGCGTCAATATCGGACCACGATACCGATATAAGATGGGATCGGTCCCATCTCTAATTGCTAACGACAAATTTGGGGAAATGAATGATTGTTCACCAAACACTTTGTTTTTGCTATAATTGTTTTTGCGACTCTAATCCTTTGAATGCCTGCCGTTATCCCGCCCTGCACAGATGGCTTGCTTTGACAGTAATAAGGGAAGTTTGGAGGAGGTCAGCTATGACGGAGCTGTTGGTGGAGAGGTGTCCAGCTGCGCGTTGGCAATGATGGAAAAAGAACGCGAGTCCCTTCTCAGCCCTTCGGAGAGCCCGGGCACATTTATCAGCAGCAACTCCACCAGTCTTCAGGGTGCTGACCCCGTCCAGGGCTACGACGTGGAGTTTGACCCGCCCCTAGAGAGTAAATATGAGTGCCCTATCTGCCTCATGGCTTTGAGGAATGCCATTCAAACACCCTGTGGTCATCGATTCTGCAAGAACTGCATTGAGAAGTCCATTCGGTAAGCTATCATGCGTTTGCTTGCACCAGTTTCATGGTAGATTCTCATAGGGGTTGTTTGTCCTTCATGCCTAAAGTGCAATCTGTCAAATGACTGAGTAGTAATGGAATCATAAACAAGTATGTTTTGTATCTAAATGATGCAATGTTTACATAGAGCCCCATGCAGAACCTGATAGTCCTAATGCTCAGCCTAAAAGATTGTACTTCCTCTTGTTTTACAGCGATACCGGACAGAGGTGCCCTGTTGACAACGAAGCGTTGTCAGAAGAACAGCTCTTTCCTGATAACTTTGCCAAACGGGAGATCCTATCGCTAACTGTGCGCTGTCCCAACTCTGGCTGTGCTGACAAAATGGAGCTCAGACATTTAGAGGTAAGAATTTTAGAGTGATGGACATCTTTTAATTTTGAATATAGAACAATCAAGATCACGAATACAGGACAGTAATGTTGCTCATTAAGAATTTAGAACGATCTTGGGAAGCGGGACATCTGAATAGTATTTGCAGGAGTGTCATTCCTTAGGCATATTTGTATTGACCTGAAATGTATATGAACATGTAGCTGTGATTATTTGTTGTAAATCAATCACAGCAGAGCATCAAAATCTGAAAATAAGCAAAGAGGTCTGCTATAGCTTAGTGCATATTGAGATTCCTGCAGCAGTTTGTGCTTCATGTTTTTTTTTGTATTAGTTCTGTTTTTACCTAACAATAAAAATAACAGCCTCAGGATAAAGATACTGACAAGTAAAACCTTCCCTGTCTACCTCACCGTACACAGCACAGACTCTTCCTGCTTGCTGTTCCGACATGTCCTCGTACTGTTTGCTGTTGTTATGGATAATGAAGTTGTTACATTTGAACCCATGCTGTCCTACAGAGTGAACTAACTGCACTGACTGGATATATTGTTTTACCCCCAGAATCATTTGGTGCATTGTCAGTTTGCCACCGAGCCGTGCCCACAGTGCCAGCAGTCTGTGAGAAAGAGCCACCTAGAGGAGCACAAAACTGTCGAGTGCCAAAGGAGACCTGTGTCCTGTCCAGATTGTGTTGCAAGCTTTGTTTACGAGGAGAGAGAGGTAATGTTGTCTCAATAATGGAACTGATTCTGCTGCCTTTTTTTCCCCAGAAGACTTGCAGTCATAGAAAACTCCAGCAGCTGCATTGTTTGTAACAATGGGGTTTTGTCTCATTATTTTCTGGTTTTGGTTGCTCCTTCAGCTTCATGAACACCAGTGTCCCTTTGCCATTGTGAAGTGTCAGTACTGTGGGATGGATCTGATCAGAGACCAGGTGAGTGAAGTGATGTCTGCCTCTAGGAAATACATACATTTTTCTCACTGAAAATGGTTTAAGCTAACTTCTGTCAACATGAACTTCTCCTTTAGTTATTAAAAAAAAAAGGGAACAGATTCAAACTGTGCGTGTCACAGTGTGTGTCTGCACAGACCATTTATCCAACAGCGAGTGTTGTATATGTGTCGAATGAGACAGGAAGTTAATTGTGGGAAAACAAGTGAGTTGTTTCCCTGGTTTTGCCAGTCCACAAGTATAACAGTCAAGTCAACTTTATGTCTACAGCACAAGAGAGCTAAGCAAAGTGATTCTGCAGCCATAAACAAAAGGAAACCCAATGGGCTATTTTAAAACTCATGCATGATTTTAAAGAAGTTACAGTAGTCAATGTTGATGTTAATAACAGCATGCATTACTTTGTGGGAATCTTGGGGTGATAAGAAAGGGTTCACACAGTTGGAAAAGCAGCATCTTAGCATGGAGTTTATCTGTCAATCAAATTGAAATGTAGAATCAAAAAACATCCCTTCTTTCTTTTAAATATATGTTTTGATAAAGGATGACAGAACTCTCCAAACAGCGGGCTGCAAAAGAGAAGAAAGCCAAAAAGAAAGGCTTTAAAGATCAAAGCCTGACATCACCCTGCACCGGGGGGAAAAAAAAAGGTGGAAGGCGATGTCAGGCTCCCTAATGTCAGGACCAAGAGCCAGTGGGAGCAGATACAGAGAGAAGAGAATTGGCACAAACGAAGCCCCAGTGCAGCACCAGCAAAACTGACCTGTTGAAATGGTTGTTGATATTCTTTGATTGGACAAAGAAGCGAAGCTGATGTTGTTTGTGTTTTATAGATGGAATCTCATTGTGACACAGATTGTCCCAAAGCACCCATCGCCTGTAACTTCAGCGCCTTTGGATGTAAGGAGCGGGTAGGTGATAAAACGCAAAACTTTTTTTTATAAACACAGGAGAACAATCCTTGAAAACTTGTCTTGTTTCACGATTATGTGTCCCATCAGCTCCGCAGACCGAATGTCACTTAGAATTTTTTTGTTTTTGTTTTTGCCTCCGTAGATGCAGCGCCACAACCTGGCCCAGCACATGCAGGAGTTCACACAGATGCATATGCGCTTCATGGCCGACTTCCTCCGAGGCGTCACCCTCAATGGTACCTCTCCTAAATCCCTGTGGTCGCTAGGACCTTCCGTGTCCCCCGAGGATCAAGGAGCTGCAGCGTCAGTATCGGCCTGTAGTGGTCCAAGAGGAGCCGCGAGCTGCAGCAGCAACAACAGCGCCCCAAGTCAGCCTAGCGAGGAGATGCAGAGGATCAGGGACATGGACGGACGACTGGTGAAGCAGGACCACCAGCTGCGTGAGCTCATCATCTTAAAAGAAACACAGGTAAAGGATGTCTTTGAGCTTCAAAGTATGAGTACTTTAAAGAACGTACAGTATGTGATCATTCTTTTCTCCTTTATAATACATCTCACTACACACCTTTGATGTCTATCATATTTATCAGCCAAAGCAGAAATGTAAGTTTTCATTTTCTACTCACTCGGCACTTCAACGGATTGCATGCAGCAGTTTGTTGCTTTAAAAGGCAAACCAAATAAGCATGCCCAAGGGAATACCTCTATATTTTCTGTCTTTTGTTTGTTAGACCCTGAACAAGATGTAAAATTTGCTCTGTTGAAAAATATAGCTGAAGTACAACCATTCCTCCATCTGATGATAGAGCGACTTTTTGTTCCGCTTAATAGGTCTCAATTTCTTTGCCCAATTCTTCAATGCAGATACCTCAACCTGTTTGAGCACAGGTATTGAACTTTTGCTCTTCAGTTGTGTCAATTTGAGAGGCATCGCAGAAGTGTTTTACAATGGTCTGTTTATCTTCCTTCTGACAAACAGATCCACTTCTATTTTATAGTAACAATAATACATTTTATTTAAAGACGCCTTTCAAAACACTGAAGGTCACCTTACGAAGTAGAGACACTGCTATCTACTCAGACCCTACAGCTCATGTTATACCTGCACTATTCTCTTGATAATACTCCCAGAAGCATTATTCAAGTGACCTCCCCTCACTGCTGTGCCTGAATGGATCCAATTCAAAGAAAGAGCATTGAAGCGGCTGCTGTTCCGCTTGTTTCTGTTATCGCTTCACCTCCTCTAAAGATGTGGTATAAGTAACTGAAAACTATTGTCTCACCTCTTCCACAGGCCGGCCAGTTAGCAGAGCTCAGACGCAGAGTGTCAATGCTGGAGGAGACGGTGAAGGAGCTGGAAGCCCACCAGTGTCATGGCATCTTCATTTGGCGTCTCAAAGGTTTCTCCACCCACCTGCGTAACCAAGAGGCCGGCCAGGCGGTGGTGGAGCACAGCCCCGGCTTCTACACGGGCCGCCCAGGCTACAAGCTGTGCCTGCGACTACACCTGCAGACCCCCAATGCCCCGCGCTGCTCCAATTTTATCTCGCTCTTTGTCCACACCATGCAAGGAGCTTATGACGGGCAGCTGACCTGGCCTTTTCAGGGCACCATCCGCCTTGCCATCCTGGACCAGGGCCCTGAGGGTCAGCACCACACGGAGGTGATGGAAACCAAACCAGACCTGCAAGCCTTCCAGAAGCCCGCCATCCATCGTAACCCCAAAGGCTTTGGCTACGTCACCTTTTTGCACCTGCATCAGCTGAATCAGAGAGCCTTTATCAAAGATGATACTTTACTTATCCGCTGTGAGGTGACACCGCGTTTTGACAATATGCACCGTGAGGGACCAGCGGTGCAGCCGAGAGGCCCTGAGGCCTCAGTGTGAGGGACTAAAATCAAACTCTTATCTACTGGATCATCATACCAAGACGTCAGTACAGTACTGACAAAACACTGGACAGTCAGAGTGATGGACAGTCAGAGTGAGGGACAGTCAGAGTGAGGGACAGTCAGAGTGAGGGACAGTCAGAGTGATGTACAGTCAGAGTGATGGACAGTCAGAGTGATGGACAGTCAGAGTGAGGGACAGTCAGAGTGATGGACAGTCAGAGTGAGGGACAGTCAGAGTGAT
This sequence comes from Labrus bergylta, assembly GCF_963930695.1. NCBI lineage: Eukaryota > Metazoa > Chordata > Actinopteri > Labriformes > Labridae > Labrus > Labrus bergylta. Next base: position 11,622,519 of record NC_089197.1, read on the forward strand.
GTACAGTCAGAGTGATGGACAGTCAGAGTGATGGACAGTCAGAGTGATGTACAGTCAGAGTGATGGACAGTCAGAGTGATGGACAGTCAGAGTGAGGGACAGTCAGAGTGATGGACAGTCAGAGTGATGGACAGTCAGAGTGAGGGACAGTCAGAGTGATGGACAGTCAGAGTGATGGACAGTCAGAGTGATGGACAGTCAGAGTGATGGACGTCTAGTGTAAAACTGCTCATCAGACCCATTTCAAATTGGGACACCACAATTTGTCAGTTATTTATTTGTATACATACTATGAATGTTAATTTGACTTATTTCTATGAATAAATCAATCAGTACATTCCTTTCATTCATTTAGAGATGTATGTAACGACCTGGTACTAACTAGCCTCATATGTTCAAGTAGTGTAAATAGTCAATATTTAATCAGCTTAACATGACAAGTTTAAGATGTGCACCTGCTGCCTGCCAACTGAATATTACTGCAAAAGCTAAAGATACTCTGTGATGTTTTTGACCGTGATAGATAATATTTAGAGACGAGCATAAAAGCAATGAAAGGGGAAACAGATTACGCTAAGCCTTAAGGAAGAAATCCTGATTTGTGGGGGATTTTTTTTTGTGGTGGGCCACAGTTGGAATTTGTGAGTCAGGTGACATGTTGGGTCTGAAAAAGACATCTCATACCTAATAAAATGAACATGTCAAAAAAGTAACAATCTCTGTGGAGTTCTCCTTCTAATCATATTTGAAAGAAGTTTACGGGGGGTGCGCTACCCACCCGGGCGTCTATTTTAGTTATTTCAACCATTGATGTAACCCGGGTCCTGCCCCTCTACGGAGCCTTGCAGGCCCTGACACCACCCTAATTGTCAAGGGAGAAAAGCTGAGAGGGAAATTTACTCACCAGGGAGAGTGTCAGGCTTCTTTAACTGGAACCAGATGTTAATTATTGTTTTATTTCAAACAAAGAAAAATAATGAAAGAAAGACAGAAATGTATATCTTAATTACTCTCCTTTAATGATTTAGTGAATCATTTAGTTTTTTGGGCGCTAACTTCACGTTTAGCTGTGTTGCTCATTCCACAAATGCACGCTCATTAGAAGTTATACCTCGTTATAAAGGTGACTAATCAGGCTTTCCAACGAAATATAATACAACACCAATTAGTATTTGTAAAGGGGCGAATTAATTGACTGAAATAACATTTCCAAACTTTTTTTTGAGGAGTTTATTTACTTATAAATGAATGTATATTATATATCTAGGATTCCACTAAGGTGGTGTTTACCTGCAGAGAGGTTTAACTGATTATTATTTACTAGTAGGAGAAAGCATGTCATGTTTCCGGTTAAGGTTTGGCAGTTAAGAGAGACTCCGCCTCTTCCCAAATGTGAGTTAAGCCTTGCTGTTTCTAATAACCTTACCTAAAGAAGATCTTAAAGATTGTATGATTATTAGTTTCATGCTCAATACTATTTTCACTTTTATTTTTACTAATGTAAGGATTTCATTTTGCTATATCATGTCTTGAGTTTCAGCTACATCATATATATTTATTCACAAGATATCCAGACGGAGTCATTCATATAAGAACTTATAATAATGAAAAAAGACATAGTTATTAGTTATTACAATTCTGGGTTAAAACATCATTTATTTGATCAAGTTTACAAAGGAACATCTAGCTGTCTAATCAGTTATATTGAAGTTAACGTCATGCAGTGTTTAAAGTCCTATTTATTTTAGGCCATTTTGCCGCAACTGGATAGGACAGCTGTAGAGAGACAGGAAATAATGGGAGAAGAGAGTGGGGGAAGACGTCCAGCAAAGGGTCGAGGTCGGACTTGAACCCTCGTACGCTGCGACGTGGACTATTGCCTCCACACATGCTGCACGTGACACAAGCGCCAGGCCATAGGGCGCCCAATGTTATGAATTGTTGAAAGGTTGGTTCATCAGCAGGTTAACAATGTGTCCTTAAATATCTAAGTTAATATTGTGGTTATTATTTCGTAAAGTTTTGTCTAGCTGAAGAAGGAACAGAGGTAATAAACAAGACCGACATCAGCACACAGATTTATAATCATTTAATGAATTTAAAAATTCAAGTCCAAAACAAATCAGTGTCCTTGCTCCTTAAATTAAACCAACATTAAACCTCCAAATAATCTCAATAATTTTCATATTGTATAATCATAAGCTCTCTCAGCATGTTTTTTTATTCATCAATGTATGGGAATTTTTTGTTAGCTCCATATCCTGGGTGACCCGGTCGGACTTCTCTTCCTCCTTCTTGTTTGGCGTCTTTCTCCTGTGGACTTTGTGGAGCATCGTTACCGCCGCTCGCTGTGTAGCCTGTGAGAGACACTGACATTTCAAACCATATTAATATTACATCAGATCAAAAGTAAACACACCAGAGAAAGAGTGTAATCACACTGTACTAATACGGCTCCAAAAAGAATCATCAATTACGAGTCACTCTCTCCTGTAATTCATTTTGTCTCACTTGGAGCTTTTGGAGCGTCCTTCCCGCACTTGAGCGTGCTTTGAGCGAAACACTCTGCCATCCAGGACAACACCTCTCCACAATATTTGACCTGCAGACAAAGCCACAACGAACTGTTTGTCAGACTGTTTCATGTATAACAGGCTTTAAAAATGCAACCCAAATGGTTCCATAAAGAGTCACTATTCCAGATTTACCTGAGACTCCATGGATACCATTCGTTTCTCCTGGTCTTTGAACCCACCAACAATCCTCAGCAAGCTCTGAACCCTTATTCACATAAAACAAAAAAGAATCTATTAAAGCCATACTTACTGACGCAATGCCACGTTTTTACCACAAGGGGGCAGAAAAGGTTCATAGAAAAACTGTAGTGCTTGGCAGGTTGTGTCCAGTGGTTCTGTCAGATCTTTTTTTTTTTTTTTAAGAAAAAATGTGGCTCGTCATTATTCATCAGAATGACAGTTATTATAAAGTTTTAGAGTAACATGTACTTGGAGGAGGTGCTCTTGAGTCTCTCCTCACTGCTCTCCCAGTGCTGCCGCTCGAGTTTGGCCAAGTAGTTCTCTTTCTGAACCGTCTCCCATGTGATCAGCCTCTGGTCGAGCCCTGCCGGCAGCTCCCTCTCTGTTAAAACACACACACACACGCACACACAGAATCGCGCACACACACGCACACACACACAGAGGGAAGCAGTCCAATTACCAATTAACCAGCAGGCAATTTCATGGAGAGAGCAGGTGAAGGACAGAGATAAGCACACAGTCTGTTTTTTTCCCCGTATTTCATTTAATTTTAATTTAGCCCCACTCGCTACAGAAACTAGTTTAATATCTGCTAGACGTCAGGTAGAAGGCCTTAATAACTTTTTAATGAAAATATGCATCAAATTTATACCAAGAAGCTCCTGCTTGGACTCGGGCCGTTTGATCAGGCTGAGGAGGCCTTGAGAGAGGTGGCTGATGATGATGAAGGGTGGGGCCAGTGCTGGACGGCTGTGGTATTCAACAATCAGGTTGTATCTCTGGAACTTCCAGAAGATGTCCGTGTTGCCCTGAACCACCTGAAATGTGTAGCTGTCACGAAGAAAAAAACAACTGGTGTATTTCTTTGTTGAAAAAGCCACACGCCAAATTCATATTTTCAGATGGACAAACATTTAGACACATGTTTCCTGGATTTCTCTAACCTGAACATGGCAATGAGCAAGTTCATCAGCAGCACATTGGTGACAAGAAGGAAGATAACCAGCAGCAGGATGACCAGCCAGTTGGCGTAAACGTTGGGACATGGCGGCCGTAGGCCCAGGATAATCTCTTCAGAGTCATTGGTGCAGTTCATGTCAGGCATGCGAGCAGCTGTGCTCCGTTTAACAAAAGAACAACAACATTAGTTTAGAAGACATCACATTCAGGTCAACAGAGAGCCATCCCTGATTGCACAAATGATCCAAATATAACACAAAAGTGCTTTTTCATGCTTGAACACTCATTTTCAAAAGTTGCCATAAATATAGAATTCTGAAATCTGCTGTAATTTACAGTCTATTTCCTCCAGGGGGATCTGGCCAAAGATGTGCAGGTAAGGACGGTACAAGGCTCTGCGAAACACCCAGTCAATACGAGGGTCATTGGGGTGGAGGAGAGCCTGGGTGGCAACTCCGTATGCAATCATCCAAACAGTCAGGAAGAAGAGGAAGAAGAAAACATCCTTCATCTGTGAAATAGAAACAGAGAAATGTTTAGGCTGCACTGTCTGCATGTATGATCTTGAACATCAATTACATTTTGTCGTAATACAGATAATATTTTGTGTCAGTCACCATTCTTTCCACAATGATGATCTTTGGGCCTAGCTGCTTATTAATCGCAAAGATGTGGATCAGACGCAGAGTAAACACCATGAAGTCTATTGCGAGGACTGTTCTTCCTGCCTCATACGTGCCATCCACCATCCTGCAAATCAAAGAGTATGAACATTATTGAATAGCCTTGATCAATTCTCTAATGCTGTAACCTAGATTATCAGGAAAACAAATCTAGAGAAGTCCCCACTGGTGTTTTTTTTTCAGTGTTTGAGCGTCATTTAATGTAAGTTACCTGCATGAAACCCCAACAACAAAGAGCGAGATGGCCACCATGTCGCACTTGTTCCAGTTGTCCTCCACATAGAGCCTGAACTTCTTTAAGATGCTCATGTCCTCATCTGTGAAGAAGCTCTGGGGATCAAAAAAAGAATTGACGCGTTGCACTATGATTTTATTTTTTCTAAATTGTTTAAGGATATTGAAGATTTAGTTAATTGAGACGCATTCAGACATTTCTCAAGCATCTCTTTTTTTGTTTTCAAAAATCTGACGTGACAATTATTGATGTTGAAAGATTAACAATTTCCAACATTATTTTTTTAACAGATTCTACGTGCTTAGTCGTATCAGGCACTAGTTGAAAGTTATTTTGAAACATTTATAAGTAAAATGCTTTATCTTTCATACATTTTCTTGGAAATGTACATCTCTGCAATTGGCTCAAAGCCTGAGCTTGTTATATAATTTACACTGCAAGCAAAAAAAGTCGGTCTAAATTTAGAATGTGTGCCACAACAAATCTGCCTTTTCATATCTGAATGTTTTCACACCCTGAATAGTTCAAGGTGCTTTATGGATAAATGCGGCTTCAAAAAACTTTTTGAAATGATATGTATGAACACAGTGTGTGTGTGTGTGTGTGTGTGTGTGTGTGTGTGTGTGTGTGTGTGTGTGAGAGAGAGAGAGAGAGAGAGAGGGAGAGAGAGATCTGTGTAATATTTTATACAGGGAGCCCAATTCAGGCACACCTGCAGGGCCAGAAGGGAATAGCTAGTTGGCACTCAGCCTTTGCTGCCTCAGAAGCAGCTGCACTGTCCCCAATTCTCAATCCTGTAAAATGTCTGTCACACTTGGAGTGTAAGGTTGAGCTGTCTCCTGTGGGTTGAACAGTGAACCTTTAAATGCATCAAAAACCAGGGCTCGGTCCCCGGACGGCATAATTGGTTTGAGAACAACCTGAGGGCAGTGTTCTGCTTTCAGAAAGTGATAGACTGGAGTTTAAGCCTTGACTGTCATGCTACAAAGGTCAACATTACAACCAATTACCTTCAACTATAACGTTCAGGCTTCCTAAAAGCCATAGCATCAGCCAAATGGACAGGAAGGTGGACTGGGGAAAAATCCAAATCACATTATTTTGCCTGGGTACCCTGCAACTTCCATTTGGGATCATATAGTTCTCTGAAAGTAGTCTGCAAGGTTGTTACAGCCGCACCGGCACCCCCCCTCTCCTGTTTGTGTGAGCGACCTCTGATCTGTTTTGGAGTGCCTGTGTGTGCGGTTGTTTGTGTGTGTGTTGGCGAGTGCATCCTCTGGCCTGATTTCGTCCACCTTTGCTGCTGCTGCTGCTGCTGCTGCTTATGAAGCTTGATTGGTGCACAGAAGCACTGAAACAATGAACCAATCAGAGGACAGCACCTTCTGACACTGCTTTAAGAAGCTTGGTCTGCCAGCAGTCTGGGCGCAGCTTCTTTCGTTTCCAGCTCACTACTGTGCTTCTCGTTGTCTTCGTCTATGTTTGTAAGATGTTCTTAAAAGAACTTGTCTCTTCTGTGATGGGAGGCACTCGTTTTCTGTTTGGACCGAGTCAGATTTTAGCTTTGTTCAGTAAACAAACACTCACTTTAGAATCTGTTTAGTTTAGAGGCACGGTGCTGTTTGGTTTGGTTGGTAAGTGTAGTTAGGTAGGTTTTATGTTTCTTTCTTATTTCACCCATTAGAAAGTCAGTCATTAAAACTGTAGATGCCCTCTGGTTTACTTTGTTATTGATTTGACTCGCACCCATTGGTTCTTTTAGTTTGCTGCACCTTTTTGTTGTTGTGTCACAATTTTACTTCTTTTGTAATAAATAGCTTTAATTTACCAACACCATCTGGTTTTTATGTTTCCTGCCTTTCCCCACACGAGTGGGGTCGTGACAAAGGCTACTTAAAAAGGTTATTATAAGAACTGCTGCATCTATAAATACCTACTGGAACTTTTCATTTCAGATCTTTTCACTTTCACTGCAAATAGATAAATCTGGGTAGTATATAATATTTCAAATTGATGAGGTATACACCTGTTTAGTTGTCTGTCATAATATTGGTTCTTACAAGACTTTCTCCCAGTTTCATAGTTCATCTCACACCAGAGCACAGCAATCACGTTTTCTATCTTATCAAGAAAAACAAGATCTTTTCCCTTGTTGAAAAAAATCCTTGAAAGTGACTGTTTTGTTTATTTTCTGTAATATTTGATTTCAATCAAAGCAGGATAGGACTTTCTTTTTTTTATCTGAAGCACTGCTGATGGTGTCTGGTCATTTTAGGGCGTAGTTATTTTATCAATAGAGCTGAAACAAAAAACACAATTTAGGTAAAAGGTGGGGGCGCTGGTGCCTAGTGGTTAGAGTGCACTGCCAATGTACAGAGGCTGTAGTCCTCGACATGGGCAGCCCGGGGCAATCCTAAAACGTAAGGTTAACAGATATGAAATATCTGACTTTAAAAGATGAACTGATGTTGGCTTAACAATAGATAGTGAAGCATTCTGTTTATATTAAAGTTAAGGACCTAATAATGTCAAATATCTTATAGGGATACATACAAATGTTCTGCAGTAATATACTCTATGCATCAATGTAAAGGGTTAAAAATAGTCAACCTGCATCTGCAGGGTCTGTTGATGTTAGAGGTGTGTACTCATTGTCAACCAGCCAAAACCAGTTCATGTGAGAGCACATTGACTGTCACAATGTTTCGGGATTGAGCAGACTCACACTTCGATCACATCGATCAGATTTAAAGAGCTCACTAACCCACAGTCTCTAACCTTGTTCTGTGACAAGAATTAACAGGGTTCCCCGTGGCACTGCCTCCCCTCAGGGGGGAGGGATGCACCCCAGGGCTTGGTAGCATGCCAGGGTTGCCTGTAGCAGAGAGGTTCTGTTTTTGGAAACCTGCGCCATAGCTCTGTTCAGCTCGGGGGTCTTTCTGAGATGCACATTGAAAGAAACGAGAGGAGGGAACAGCGGTGAAGGCTCGTCTCATCTGGGGCTTTTGTGCCTAAGGGAGGGAGGCTCAGCGGGATCAGTGAAATAAAGGATCATGCTTGTCTGACCGGGCTCACTAGAAGGGAGTCAGGCAGAGAGGTGAAAGGCTCATGAATCCTTAAAACCTCAGGGAGATTGAGCTCATTGAAGCGATTCACATCCCCTCCTACTCAGAGATGTCTAACTTGTCAGGCCTGGACGCTGTCACGCAAACACATTTCATGGTGATGGCAGTGCTTTAGAATAAGAGCCAAACTGCATATAGATTATAATAACTACATCATGATCCGAGAACTTAACCCGTGTCCATAATTACAGTATAATCTGACTGAATACCTGTCGAAGTTCCTCAAGCACCAAGGTGAACACCCAGAAGTAGAGCATTATTTCGGCAGGTCCAGGTCCATACGGCGGAGGTCGACGGAAATCCAGCAGGAGCACGTAGGTGAAGAGGCAGAGGAAGGCGAAGTACATGATGACGTTACCCAGGAAGACGGTGACAGGAGCGCTCCAGAAGCGACGCCAACGGCGCAGCAAGAAACGCCACCAGACAGAGGCGCAGCTCTGAGCTGCTGGACCGCCGGGGGAAGAGTCCCTGCAAAATAAAGAGACCCTTAAGTTCTCCCTGACCTCCTTTTACAGACAAAACACAATTAACTAGGATATTTATAGCTAAATGGTAGATACAGGTTTTATCTTAAAAACCATGAAATGTTCAGACAATATTAATCATCTTAGTAGGGAAATGATGGCATCATGTTATTTTAATGATGTCCATTATGTGAACTTGTGTGGTGAATTCTAACATGTTTACCTTATCCTGATATATTTTTAATTTGTTTTATTGTATTTTTGTCCAATACTGGTTGTCCTACGTCTCACACTGCTGCAGACAAATTCCCCCTGGGGATAATAACGTTGAAATTAAAATGTAAGTCAGTGCAGTTAAGATGACTTTTATCCTTTAGCTGAATTACAGCTGGATCAAATGCAGCTTCCCTTGTTGATAAACGTAGAGTCATGACATCCTGCTCAATTAAAGAGGGAAATAATGAGAGGAAGAAGAGAAACATCTCGCAGTAAAATAACTAAAGCCATGCCTAAAGTAGTGACTTCAGTTCAGGTTACTTCAGGATGAACTGGACTATTATTTCCCAGAATAAAACTTTGTTTTGAACTCACAAAGCATCGTCGTCATCAGTAAGCAGTAAAGCCTTTTCTGTATCCATGCTGTCCAGCTCTGCAAACTGCTCACGGCCACTACGATTGTCAAGTTCCTCATCGCTACAAAACACACAGACATATACAAGAGGATCAATGCACACAAAAAAGATGCGCACGCACACACACACACACACACACACACACACACACACACACACACACACACACACACACACACACACACACACACACAGACACACACACACACACACACACACACACACACACACACACACACACAGTACTGCTTCAAGGCTAGGTTGAATGATTGGTGGCAACAGCAGATTGATCACCTGAACTTTATGAGGTTGGTCCAGATGAGTGGTGGAAAGAAAAAAGACACCACAAGTTTGGAGATGGCCGTGTCCGTCTTCATCGCCCCCCACCAGATCTTAGTGAGCAGAGCCTGTCACAGTCAAAGTTATGTAAAGTTTATGTCAGACCTGGTTTCATAACAGAGTTCACCACAAGAGGGCACAATAGGTCTTAGGATATTTCTGCCTTACAATTATTTTTGGGATGATATACATTAGAGCTTCATGACCAAAGTCAGTCAAGTTGGTTCATAGAAAAAAAAATGCAAGTTGTCCCTTCTTGTAAATCACTTTTATTTGACATGAGTTATTTCCTTCTCCACAGCTCTCTCAGTGAGTTTCTTATGAGGTCACTTACATGAAGGGGACACCTGATGCTCAGCCGTTCGCTTGTCCAGCCTTTTGTCAGTAAAACTGGCCAATAAAATCCACATCCCCTCCAAACACTGCATGTGCACTGAATTTCAATGAACAGTGTCCCATTAAAAAAAGGATATATTACTCCAACTGTGCGCTTTAAATAAAATATTACTTCACTGTCAAGAGTTTTTTTTTTTTTTTTTTTTGGCGTGCAAACTTTCCCTGCTGACACTGCATACCAATTAACTTTCAATCATGACTTTGTAATGACAAGGACGTTCGGCTGGATGTTTAGGCAAAAAATTGTGCACTGAATTGAGTCCAGTGAGCTGACAAAATAAAAAGTGACTTTGAAAAAAAGCAAAGGCTAAAGTTTGAAATAACCGCAGGGTAAATCAGTATTCCTGTACAGAAGGCAGCAAAATAAATGTTTTAACTTGAATAATTAAATGCATAAAACTCTGATGCTGTTGGGTAAAAGTTAAATACTTTACAAAAGCTAATAGAAAAGGTCAAATTTAAATAAAATGGATGTGTGTGGATGGCGTATGGATGTGTCTACTTGTTACCTGAACTCCATCGTGGGCAAAGAAGGATTTGGCATCCGCCTCTGTTGCCAAGTTTAGCACAGTAGATTTGCTCCAGCAGTGTGTTCTTCTCACTAACAAAGCATAAGCCCTGTCTTCACTGTTGGAGTAACACTCTCCGAAGAGATCTGCCACAATGGGAGCAGTAGGTACACAGTGTCAGACACTCAGCTCCATTGAAAAACTTGCACGTCCGGATTTATATTTTATTCCCTTCCATTGGCATTTGTAAGCATTTGTGTTGTTGCATTGTCGAGCGCACTGAATGTACCTCACGCAATATTTGACCTTTATTTTTCTGATTACGCTGTCAGCTTTTGTTGTTGAACAGTTTGTGTACTCACCAAGGGCAAACTGCTCATACTTGGCCTCCTTCATACTCCGTGCAGACTCAGCCTCTGATTCCAGTCGCGCCATCTCTTTCAGAATCTTACAACCCGCCAGCGCCGCCGCAACCGCCTCAGGGCCCTGAAGGATTAAAAGAAAGATGGATCCAAGATGTGGGTCTGACAGAGGGATCTGAGTATTCTTCTGCTTCTTAATGGGGAGTACTGTGTGTATCAGACTGCAATTATTATCACCTGGAAATCCAACGAGTGTCTCGACGGGCCTCAGTTTGATATTTTTCTCCATGTAATTTACAATTATATTTACATGTGATGAATAATTCAAGTGCTCGATGTTGTAGCTGCTGTCATGTCGACTAAAATGGCTGGCAATTAGTTTGCATGTGATAGAAAGTACAAGCACAATATTTTGCATTTTGGGATTGCATCTCTTTATGCATGTCGACACATAGCACCCATGCAGCCTTGCTTTGGATACAGCATGCGTTGGCATTATATCGAGATAGAGAAAGCTATTCTCAAAGGTTGTACTGTAACAGTGTTTTTGCATTATTTTGTCCATTTACTCTAATTCACTCGTACTTAATTTTCTGCTGAAATGTTCAGAAACATGCCTTTAGTTTTCCTTTCTTCCAGGCTATGATTTCCAGCTAATTTTAATGCTCTATGAATGTTAACTCTATTCATAACAGAGTTGAGATGATTCACAGAGAACATCAAGTCCTTAGTGGCTTCACGCTACGTTACATGATGTGATTGAAAGTGAAGATTGATCTAAAAAATATGCATCACCGTCTATGCTTTTTGGTTTAAATAACAATAAAAAAAGCAATGACTGTCTGAACCTGACATTTAGGTAAATGTGATCACTGGTTTTCTGTGAGAGAGCAATGAGAGAGCTAGCACTCTCATATCAGTGCATGCAATATGATACTGGAGCCAGTTTGTGGTTAGCTTAGCTTTGCATGACTGGGAATGAAATACACAGGTGGCCAAAGACTCTGCACGAAGAAACAGTAACCTCCTAACAAAGAATCAGCTCAGTGAAAACACCCAGTAAAACCTCAACATACTGTTTATAACTTACAGTGTTGTACAGATTAAATAAATGAGATGTGACGTTAACCATGATGTTAGAAGGTAATGAGAGGAGATTTTCTTTAACTTTTGACAAAGGCTGGGCAGCAGTTTTACTATCTTCCTGAACAAATGTTTGAATTATAGATTGTTTTCTTATAAAATGAACATAAATAGAACTAAGGTAACACTATTTATATGGACACAGAATCTAAAATATAGATTTATATATATTTTTTTGCTGATCAAGTCTGATCTATTATATTAAAACTACCTGGACTATGCTGTGTTAGTGCCAAACAAACGTGCATGCCAAAATAGCTGGTGACTTCTATACTTCAGTGTTTTATGCCATCTGATTTATGTGGGACTTCCTCTAGAGGAATCCTCCAGTAACACGCACTGTACATAGGCAAGTATGTCAACATGTATGTATAAGTTTACGACTTAACCGGTTGTGTTTACAAGTATGCGTGGTAGGATTAAGTACATTTGAGCCTTAAGGCTTTAGAATGTTTTATGTGTATGGTAGCGTATGTATTGTAATTTCATCTAAAGTCAGACAGTCAAAAGCAATCATCCCATTCAACATTTCTTCTTCAGGACTAACGTGTGTGTATATATAGGACGATATTAAAATCGCAGGGCTCTTCTTTGAAGTTCCACTCAGTGTTTTGGACTTGATGCCTCTTTATTTATTTAGATGATCGATGATACTTTTACATTGCACTGTTTATGATTATTCCTTGGTTCATATGAATGCACATATCTAATCCGGGCTCTCTCAGCTTTTAGAGAGCCTGCGAGGATAATTATGATGATGCCTTCAACGTGAATGATGCTTCAAACAGTCAAATTACGAACACAGATCTGGCGGCCAGAGTGTGAGTGGTGGAATGATTTGCAGAGGGAGATGTACAAACACTGAATGCAATTAGCATAATTTTAGATAATGTTTGAGATAAGACGCGGTAGTGGAACACATCCGGGTGACCGCTGTGAGAGTACGATAATTGGCTCTCATAGTCTTGGGCAGAGAAATATAGAAATGATAGCGATGTTGAAAAACAGTAATTACATTGATTGGTGTCATTTAAACTATTCATAGAGCGTTTTCATTTATATTCCTCAAGACTTGTACCATCTCAGTGTACTGCCTTTAAATGGGCATAACCTTGATTTGAATAATGTTCTATGAGATAAGATTGCTTTCTAGTTCACCTCAGTGCTTGATAAATATGCCGTTTGCTGTTTTCTTTTTATCTACAGCAACATTTTCATATGGCAGGAGTGACCTGCACCTGCACTGCGCTGGCCCACACCACTCTTACTCACAATGGGTCCAGAATACAAACCCCTCACAGAATAAATTCAGCTTGCTTCTGTTTGGTTTCTCCACTTTTTTTTTTTTTTCCAATTCAAGGCACATTTAGACTTTTATTGATTTGAACCACACAGAGCTGAGGTTGAAGGAGCTGGAGCTGAACTGACAAAAGAAGCTGACAAGACTGACCATAGCCCAGAAGTAGTTGGCCATCTGCTGTCGGTTCTGCAGGACAGCCCAGAGGAACAGATCCCTCCAAGGATGTTCGGAGCTCTCCTCTAACTCTGCCAGGTTCTTCTGCGTGTGGAACAGCCGACCTTTTGGTGGCTTCTCCTGGGAGCATAGAGACAGCACAACACATGTGTTAAAGAAGTAGTGCAAACAGGGTACGAGCTGGTTTTATTCTCTAAAGGGTATCATGACATGGTCTTTAGTTCTTCCTCAACATAATGTATTTTCTGTTGTTATTTTAGCCTCAGATAAAATAAGATATATAACAAATATAGATTGACATTGGAGTCATTTGTTCTCAGACCAACTCATGAAAAACTAACTTAAAAACTACAGCAGAGAAACCATGGACTGTAAATATTAATGGATGAAGCCTGAGTGATGTCACCCTTCTGTTTCTGCAGGGGGCTCTGGAGGCTCATTGGCGGCAGCCGCATTGCGGGAAATCCTGACTCAGCCTTACTTTCAGAGAACCTAACGACAGAATATGAGATGGAGCTGAGGCCGGTTTTAAGCCTCCTGACAAACCTCTACACCTCGTCTCCTGCCCATCGCGCCTGACCATGCACAACTCGTTCATAAAATCAAAACGGATAGGCTATAAAAAAAACTAATCAGAGCAATATCGTTTTCTTTTACTAGGCTGTAAACATGTTAATTTCTCCTGTAAAATGGGCATTTGTGAGTGTATGTGAATTCTCTGTCTCTTGGAGCAACCCTCAAGTGGACAGAGCTGCAGTTTTTTGCACTGAGGCCCATCAAATTGAGCCAATAAGTATGCCCTCTAAAATAGTTTTTTTTTCTTTGCTGAACTATCAAAGGGCCCAATTGAGATCATCAAAGGGCCACATTAGGCCCACGGCCCCACATTTGAAAAGGTACAATCTATTTAATTGCATGTGTCAGGCCTCTAAGAGTTTTAAACGACACTGTCAAAGACATTTAGAAATTAAAATGACTCTCTGGTCAGAACTAATATGCAAACTCTGACAAGGAGTCAGAGACAGACATTTCTTAATTTTAAAGTGTCAGAAGCCAAAAAGATGAGTTCCTGGGAAAAGACACTTTTTAATTATTTTCATTATTCGAAAGGACTTCTTGTTCAGTGAAACATGATCTGCTGAAGACTTTGAGACAAAGTATATTACTTACCGTTGGCATCTTCTGGTAAAAGCCTTTGCAGGAGTCGTGGAGAAAGTCTTTCAGCACTTTGGCGACCTCGAAGAGGGTGAAGCGAGGTTTCCGCTCACCTTGCTCAGGCGGGTGGTGCACAGGTAGACCAGGCGACCTGGCAGCACCCAGAAGAAGCTGCTTCTCCTCGTACTTTTTAAGGAGCAGGTTGTGAAGGAGGCTCTTCTCTGACACCGACCAGTAAAGCTCCTGCAGGCGACCGTAAGTGAGGAACTCGCCCAGGTTCACGCCGTTGTCCACAAATAGACGCACAAAGTCGGGTTTGTCGTTGATCAGCGCATCCATCATCACCTCCTCAAGGTCGCATGCCTGAAATAATCATGTTTATTAGTGACAATGGGTCATAATGCAAAGCTCTGTTGTCCTTAAAAGTTAAGGGTTTTTGAATCTGGCAGGTTCTTTTCTTCTCTGTTAAGTTCTTTTCTGGCTTGCCACTTCTGTTTTTGATACTTAATGTCTAACATGTCAGTGTGTCCCTCATATTTATTGAAAAAAAAAATGTAAGCTAACAAGATCAAAAATTAAAGAATGCAAACACAAAATATATTTTTTCGCAACGCTCTGGAGATGTCAGGCAGTTATTCCATGGGACTGAAATGTCTCTCTTACTGGGTCTATGACAAATTTTACTTGGGGGATCTCCTGTTTTTCACATGAGCAGTTGGACATTTGAAGGTTAAGCTACTTCCCCTCTAAACCAATGGTTCCTTGGAGCCCCCCCCTACTTGAATTTAAAGAAGCTGACCCCTCCCAGGGCCGACAAAAGAAAACAAGTGATACATTACCTTCCAAAAAATATAAAATAAAACATTTTTAAATGTTAAATTGGGTGCGGCACACACATGTTCTTATCAAAAGACCTTTACATAAATGATCCAGTAAGTGTGTTATCAGGACATTAGTTCAGACTTGCAAATCGAACAAGCTAAGAGCAGACAAAGCCTCTGTTATTCGTCTCACCTTCCACTCCACGTCTCCATTAAAGATGTCACTCTTGGCAATGTCCACCCTGTTCCAGGCCACAGCCAGCTTCAATTCATCCAGGAAGTCTTGAGCTTCTTGACTTTGGCTCTTACACGCTGATTTATACACACAAGGGCACAAACAAGCACACACCATACAAAATGTCAAAAGGTCCACAATCTATGAAGAGCTTAAAATGTCAAGACTCTATCGCTCTGTGCAACTGTCAAGCCTCAAAACCTGTAATTGTACAGCCTGAGAAAATTGCAAGTTTTCTTGATAACACACTCTTGAGGTACTTTACCCTTGACTAGAGCTTTGAGGATGACCGTATCCAGCTCGGAGCTCTCCTGCTCCGGGTCGTGGACTGTGAGGAGGTGACCATGATCAAGAATCTTCTGGATCTGATTGGCAGGTTGACAGTCAGTTATTACTCAAACCTCCCTTCCGTTCAGTAATGAGCTGCTTTTATTCTATCGCTAATGCATTGTTTACTGAAATTGCAATCCCCTAACTGTGAATGTCAGCTTGAAAGCAGGATGCATTATTGGTAACTTCCCCTCCTCCTTCATATTCTTAATTAGGTCAAATACAAATTTTAAAGATAAGGATGAAAATCCCACATTAGCTCCCCTCACAACATTTCCCACTGTGCCCCATTTTCCTGGAACCGCTCAAGACTTGTGATGTGCGTATCTGTGTGTGTGTGTATGTGTGTGTGTATGTCCATGACGCCATGCTGTGCACATCTCTCTCACCAGCTTGACCCAGTTACTGATGTCTGTGCGATGGTGGGCATTTGGAAAGGTGTCCAGCAGCAGCTCATGAACACTGTCCGTATCCCAGCAGCCCCTATTCATCAGCGTGACGAGGATGTCAGCCACGCCTCCTGAGCCTGCCAGGATCAGCCATGGTGTCGAATTGCCAATGCCTTTATACATCCTCTGCAGAGAGGGGACACGGTGTTCAGACTGGCAGGCAAACTCACAAACATCCTCATTTTCACTGAATAACTCTGCAGCCAAACCCAAACAGAGATTTATATTGATCAGTGTGAGCTGTATTCTGTGATCATAGTTACGGCTCTGTTTATGCACATAGATTGGTGGCTTTGTCAGCCTTTCCAGCCAAACAGATTAGCTTTGTGAGGACAGAAATGATTTGTTTCTCAGGCTTGTTTTTGGCCCCACAACTTCAGGAGGCAGCAGAACCCAAATTTGATTCGGAGTATAATTCTCAAACCCAAGCTACTCCTCAGAGTCAGATTTTTGCACATTCACTTCCCAGGTTTTAGAAAAGGTCTCTTTGCGGTCATGTCTCCAGAGTTCTTGAGTCACTAACAAAGCAGAGTGAAAGGAAACGTACCTTTAGGATCCTGGGTTCCCCATGGACCAAGAGACACAGCACAGGGATCTCAAAACTGCCTGCGCCTGCAAGCACCAACAGGTTCATTTATAGTAATATTTGCATTTCAGATTGCCTCAAATCAAAGCCACTCTTTGGTATTATCTCATCACACTTTATATTATTAATATTCTTTTATTAAATATTATATAAGTTTTTTTCCCCCACAGGTAGTTGTAAGCAGGTAAGCTGTAGTCATGTTCCCTTCTAAGATTTGTTTTACTTGTTTTGGAGAAGCAACAGGTCAAGCACAGGAAATAATAAGAGTTAAAAAAATAATAAGAATTTACAAAGCATCTTTTCCTCCTATTGATTATCACAACACTTTACATATTTGTCTTGTTATCTCTTAGAAGGTTCCACCACCTTGGTTACAAACATTAACTGTTTACGAGAAGGGTACATAGTGTTCCTGAAGTGTAACTAAAGTGAAGCCAATGCTCAGGTGCTTTAAATATGCATTGTTTTTCATGACCAGCAAGGGGCGACTCAACCGATTCCAAAAATAACCTGATTGTATAATTCACAAAGAAAGTCGACCAAATTCTCATTTGATTTATTTCTTCAGGAAGCATCTTTTTTTAAAGAGTTTTTAGTCTGGATCGCTATAGTTTAAAGTCCTCCACAATGCAGCATGATGTCCATTCTGTAAATAATGGTCTAATTTAGAAATGGCCTTTGCTGTAAAAGTGGCCACTAGTGGTATACATGCTGTTTACACTGTATCAGAATAAGCAAATGGCTTTCCACTATGACTTCCAAATTGCGTCACTCATAGCTCCAAAACTCAAACATTGCAAAAGTGGAATTATCATATTCAAAGCTTTAAAGGGGGCTTCACTGTCCGATGAGTGATGCTTTGAGGGCTAGATCCACTTTAATGATACAGCCTGTGGTTGGGAACCATCATATTATAAATAAATGCTTAATAACCCTTTGCAAATGCGAGAATGGGGATCAAATTTTAATGTTGCATATCCTCCGTGTGTCGAGTCTGTGAACACTATAGCATGCTGATGCATTGTGTTTCTGAATGGATCCCGATACTTTGCCAGTTTCATAGAGTCCTGAGCAATACTCATTTTTGACAATTGCACGTGTGTGATGTTTAAATACGAATTGACAGCAAGCCATTTGGACCACAAACAATCCCACGATAAACATAACTCTTAATGCATCCTGATGCATGATTAAACACCATGAACATGAACATTTCAATTTTTTATATTTATGTACATTTTAAATAACTAACAGTACATTAAGTCTTGCTCCATTTTTGCATCGAGCAGCTTTACCTCCATAACCTGTGCGCTGAAGAGAGATGTGTTTGAGCAGCTTCACCCTCATCTCACTGGTGGCTCCTGGTCGGTTGGGGTCCTCCTCCACCAGCACAAAGTGAGAGTGGTTGTTATCCAGGGAATACACCGACCCATGAGGCAAATCCTGGGGCTTGTATACTGCAGGCTCATCCACCTACAGGGATGCAGAAAGACAAAGCACAGCAGGAAAACATTATTGTGATGTGCTCATGGATGCTTTGCTGCTGTTCTATTAGCTCTATATTGCGTGTTCATGGACAGAAACCTTGGCAGAGAGAAGCGCCTCTCGGTTGTGGATCATGTTCCAGGGTGCGATGCCAATGGCCACGACGCGAACTTTAGACGAGGTGCTGGCCAAGGAGTGATCTCTCACTGCCTGGCCCAAATGCTTGGTGATGCCAAAGCGGAAACCATTAGTCAAAATCCATGCCCCTAGGAGAACAGAGAGGCAGTTTCAAGTGTGTAAATGTGCTAGACGGTTTTATGTGCACTTTGTGATTGGAACTAAGAGGATTCAACATAAACAGCTTGCCTATTGATTATCATAAGTAGGTTATGGCCTTATATAAAGCATTCTGTGGTAGTCATCCTTTTGTGCATTTAAATTCATGAAAATATTTGACTTATCATTCAATTAAAACACATATAGAAAAAAAATGAATAATTCACGACTCTTATTTGGATTCCTTTCATCTATAAAAAGAGCTTTCCTCATATGCTTCTGTTACCAGCCAATATCGGTAAATTCTAAACCCATTCTCTGTAGCTCTTTTCACTTATACACTCCTGAAAATGTCGAGGAAAAATGAAGGGGAGGGGGGGGGGGGTCTCAGGTGGCAGGACGCAGCATTACAAAAAAGGAGATGAAATGGTGGATATGGAACTGACAGAGTCTGACAGTCTGACGCTATGATGACAGTTTTTGCCTTCATGACGTGTTCATGTGTTAATGGACATATTGAGAGTATCAATGAATGAGTTGCAAAGATCATACTTGCAAGTAGCAAGAGTATTTAGTAGCTGCATGCATGACGATCACACCAGTCGCCTGCGTGATTAAAACAATATCACTGCTGCCTGCTTACTCGCAATGAACTTTCCTGAATTCTACAAGCTGTGTTCACACATCAGCTCAGTCGGCTGGTAGGAAAATTCCAGGAAAGGCATGGTAAAAGGTGGCCTTGCAGTTAGTTTTGTACAGAGGCTCAAAGCGGGCAGTCCGGGTTTAAGTCTGACTTGTGGCTCCTTTCCTGCATTTCATTCCAAACTCTCTCTTTCCCCAAATACCTCAGGACATGTGTGAAAACACCATATCACTGTTTATTTCCCAACCTGTACTCTGGGCAGCCTTCACAAGCCCCTTCCTCAGAGTGTCCCTGAGCCAGGGCTTCATCTGAGCCAGCTCGTCTCCTCCCACCAGCGCCACCACCAGGTGAGGAGGAGCAAGGCCCCACTCCTCTGTTAGCATCTGATAGATCAGCACTGGGTCTGTGTTGCTGCGGACCCTCAAAAACTGGATTAAAAAAAAAGACACATTGATGTCAGTGTGAAAAAAAAAAAAGATCTTTCCACAGCCTTCAGCATTATGAGTTTTCATGTTTCACCTTTCCTCTGGTCTTAGGAGAGCCAGTGAAGTCAATGTCACCCACTCTTCCAGCTGCCCAGTGGCTCTTCTCTCTCTTTATCCTGCCGGCCAGGCCTCTGGCGACGTTCTCTAGTGTTTCATCCACTGTGGAGCAGCAGGAGCAGCCCAGCAGGACACTGAGAAAAACATGCATTGAATTGAGATGAGTAATGTATCAAACAGTCCTTTCTACTTACACTAACACTAGACTTAATGAATAAAATATGGTACCATGCAATGTGTTGATATGTCCAAATGTATCTGTAGTCATCCAAGATACAGGCAATGTCCAAACGATTACACACTGAATCTTTGAAGGATAAAGATATATCTGTAAACAGACAAGATTGGACCCTGAGAAATCTAAAATCCAAATTTCCCTCCTTGAAGCCGATCAGTGAAAGGATATAATCTCACTTCTTTGCATCTCTCACTGTATGTAGGTGCCTGAAAATCCAATAATACCCCCTGCCAGATCTGTGATCTTTGTGATATATATATAAATCTGGTTTCGGAATGGAGCCTTTTTGAGATCTTATGTGGAGAACATCACCCAAGGCATCTTTGACAATTGGACCTCTCTGTATCCTCTGAAAATGTTAAAGATAAGTGACAGATCCATACACGTACCATTTGATCACCCAGGATGCAGGTAATGTTTTTTTGCCCAGTGACAAAAAAAATTACTCATAAATATCCTGCAATTCTATTCGCCCCCAATTGCAGAAAGGTGCAACACTGTGTGATTCTCTTAAAACTCTTAAAACTGTTCAACTTTCTAGAGCAAATAGAGGGGTTTGATCTAAATATAGAGGTATAATCTCTCCTGTAAGCATCAACTCAGTGCTTTATTTAACCTACTGCAATAATCTCCTATATTTTACTGCCAAACAGTTTACTGTGGATGTGTTTTTGGGTGGTTTTATGTGGGGTTCAAAAGCTTCTCAAAGTATTATCAAAAAACTTTTTGGATCAACACGTTGGATCAAAACTCCTGAAAATAAAGACACGCAAAGATTCCTCATGGACATGCAAATCCTATTTTGGTCTAAATTACTTCCCAAACATTCGCATTTCTTTCAAAACTTTTTTTAAACCATTTATTCTCACAATTTATATTTTTCATCATGATTGTTGTTCTAATTATCCTAAGATCTTTTTTATTTCTGTGCCATATCCTATATATTCTGTTCCATACATTTTCTACGATACTCATCAAACAACATGGCCTGTCTAACTTTTTCACATCATGGATCTCTAAACTGCTTTCAGTAGCAGTCTTTGATGTAACATCGGGTGTTTCCACGGCAACGATACACATGTTGTGTCTGTCATGGTGGCCCCGTCGACAAGACACGTCCCATTGCAACTATAAAACTACAGATTTCTCTGGCTTTGATAACTCTTGCTTTGGAAATATTTGAGGTAATGCAAGTACTCAACAACAACAAAATATATTTTTTATTAATTGAGATATTTTAGTTTAAAATTCTACATATTGTATAAATTAACCCATGTGGCATCATTCATGTTCATATTTAGCTTCATTTAGAATGCAACTATTTGTTTTTGTTCTGAACATTTAACATCAGACAATTTGTTCTATAGGAAATCCTGATCAACTGTCTTGAATATTTGAATGAGAAAACATCCTGTGACACCTCCCTCTCATCTCTGGGCTGATCTGGCTGCTTTTGATTGTCTATTTCCAGTTGAGCCGATGGAGACTTCTCCATCTCGAATACTGAATGGCATTGCAATTTGTTTGGGATGAGAGCTTCTGCCAGATGTCATGATGACTGTGCTGCCTAAATAACTCAACGTGAAGGGAATAGGCTTGTCTGTTTGTATTGTCTTCGACCTCTAAATACACACACCCCTACATAACCACACACACACACCCACCTGTGCTCATCTGACCACTCCAGCATGTCCCCACATCGCAGACATCGAGTCTGTGGCTGCAGTGTAGCCTGTAAACAAATGAACACACCGATATTAAGTCCATTTTCCTCTAAATCTATTATGCCTCGCCCGCCACTCTTTTTCACTGAGGGAGAGGTTCTTAGAAGTATTTGTGGTCAATACAAAGTCGGCAGAATTTTCATCCTCGCTTCATATGCAAAGCGCTTCCTGAATGGTATTTAAAGGAGAAAATACACAAAACGCTGTCAATCATGTTCAAGAAAACCAACCAAACTAGGCCACAGTACTGCGGGCTCCCACTGGAACCCTTTTGAACATGAAACGCCTTTAATGTCAAATGACAGTAATGTATAGAGATTCCATTACTGTAAGCAGCCTCGTGAGCTGTTATGTATATAATTATTGTTTCCCAGTGAAAACAGCCACAGTCTGTTTATCTCTGAATAAAATAAATGACACTGAGTTCAGAAAGAGAGCTTATTCATAATTGATAAGATTATCCATTTGCCTGAGTAAACACAGACTCTTATCAGGCAGCCTGATTTGCGTGGGCACTTGAGCTGCCTATGAAAGATGATTATAACAGAAATGCAGCACAAGTGCATATTTCATTTGACATATATAAAAAAAAAAAAAACGCAGCAGTCTCCCTGGGTACCTTTCACTAAGGGAAGTGTATTAATAGAACTCTGGTGCAATAATTAACGCACAGACTGGGAGTCGATTTGTGTTAAGCCATCTGTTTTAATGTAAGAGAGCAGCTTGTTGTGGAGGCCTTTATTTGACTGCAGGTCTGGGTCTGGGAGGGAAGGGACTATTGAGCATGCAAACAAGACACTTTGCATGCAAAGGTAGAGGAAAGGATGCCCAACTGAGTGTGTATGCGGGTGTGTGTGTGTTTCACAGACACAAAGAATACCCTTACAGCACGCACACTTTCCATCCAGCTTGGCGTCTGGCATAATAAAGTTCTTTTTTCTCAAGCAAAGGACATGACAATTTTGGCTTTCTCAATCTAGTGATGTACACAGGCAGACAAAAAACACAGCTAGGGAATGAGTTTGTGTAAAACCGGGCTCAAGAAACTTGTATATATTGTTATGAGTTGACGCTATACAAATACAAATTGATTGATTGATATCACTTGCTGTTACCTCCATTTAAGTGTTAACCATTGATTATTGGAAACAAAGCGACATAATAATTAAAAATCCATACCTGTGTTGTACCGACTTTGTTTGAAGACAGTGCTACTGAATGCAGTAATGCAATAGTTCTACTTGAGGCTTCATGTATAAGATTTTAATAAGAAACGATCTGAGGTTGAAAAATTCCACACTGTTGCCTCTTGAGACTTTTTGGTCTGTTTTATCATGGAGAAACAATCATTCACTTTACGAAGAGATGCAAGATATCCCGATTCAAAGCTGGTTATCCCTGCTACACGTTTGTAAAATAGAAGGATTGTTTCACTGGATTAGGGGAGAAATGTTAAAAATGTGTGTATTAAATTGTATCACTTGTTAAGAAAGACTAACAAGTACATCTCATTATGGTTTGATGGCTGAGAAATAGAACAAAAACACTGATCTTCTGCTTGATCTTCAAGGTAAACTCTTCAACTATGTAAAAAAACATCCTCCACATATGAAGCTATTTGCAGATACAAGATGATTTTCTGATATTGCCTAAAGATGCTTGACCTACAATTCAGATGTGAACCTGTGTATAACTAAAAAGACACATTGGGAAATGGGACAACCTGTTCAAAACATATTCTTGCATCTTTTCCCCCAGGCAAAACTCAAGACACCTCCATATATATATATATATATATATATATATATATATATTAAAAATAATAAAACAAATGCTACATTGTAAATACTCACCAGAGGTGTGTCTTGCCTCTCCTGCATGGCTGCCATGAATGAGCCTCTCCTCCTCCCCTTGCAGAACTACACCTGTAAAAGCTGAGGGTTTTCCCTTCAGGTGATCCACCCCGGGCCATCAGGAAGTGGCACAAAGGTGGTGTTCTGCCTCCAGCCAATCCGAGACACTGCCGCGCTTGAGAACTTTGCATGTCGGTCAGGCTCATCAGCATCACATTCTCCTGCTGCCTGGTGGTGACACACTTATAGTTCAAAAAGATCATTCTTACAGTCAACTTTTCCATTCATCTCTGAATGTATTCCTTACATTTACTGACAGCAGAAGAGCTAACCAGGGCCAACATTTTAATTAAATTTAAGAGAATAGATCCAGTGTAGTCTTTCTTGTTTGGTTCTTGATTATAACTCTGCTACTGTGACAGCTTTGCAATATTTAATATGAGGTGAATGGAGAGAAATCTGTTAAATATATCAAAATCATTGCCCATTGAATAACGGATTAGTATACTTCTTGGTAGTAAAATGTTGGTTTAAGTGTCCTCTCGTAATTCTGCTGCTCAGTTTCTCAACTCAGCCATTATTACAGCATTGAGAATACAAAGAGAATCAGTAGTTTATGAGGGTTGTAACAAGCGGGGGACTGAAAAAATGATATCGAAAAAGGGCACCAGTGCGAAGAAAGTCCTGATGCATTAATAGGAGAGAAGTTCTAAACCCTTTACTAGCATGTAGGGACGTCTATACAGCACTGAGTCCCATTTTCTCCTCTGGAAGGACGCCCTAGATGCCACTTAATCACAATATGTTGCACATCGTACCACTAGAGAGCACTTTATCATGTTTTATCTACAATATACAGTAGAGGCATCCAGGAGGGAACTAGGAGGGGGGGGGGGGGGGGTTATTTTCAAAATCTAGAATTGCCACTTTTGCATTTCTCATATAAAGACCCTCTGGATTTGTGAATCCAGTCAGGGGTAAAAGAAGAAAAGGGGGGCTTGAAGGTCACCGCAATCGATCAGGTGATGAAAGTGAACGGCCACAGAGGTGCGATCAGGCAGAGGCCCGTAACCGCCCTGCTCAGTGACCAGCAAATCACACGGGGGTTTTATTGGCCGCCATGAATGTGTTTAAATGAACGAGTGAGAAAGATGTATTTGTTATGTTTTGCAGTGAAGGTTTATCATATTGGTTTAATTAATTAAAAATGGTTACATAATTAACATTCAGCAGCTGACTTGAATCAGGCAAGAGGAAAAACTGGAACATTTCTACGACTCTAACCTGCAGGGAAAACTCTTTAAATAAAGCAATTAAAGCTGTGAAAGCACTTTTTAATTACTGCAGCCTTGACCTATATATGACCTTGAACTACATTGTATATCCTCATTTGAACTTATTTTCATTTTGGATCCTACACTTAGTCGATGCCACACGTTGGCATGAAGACTTAGGCCTCTTTGGCCTGCAGGCAGAGATAGCTATGATGGCCACTCATCACAAACCCCCATGGCAAACACAAACAAACAAACAAACAACCAATCAGAAATGAAACAACAGCAGCAATTTGGATTTTAGAATTACAGTTGGCAGACACTTACCTAGTCTCATACAGAGGCTCATGTTCTCTCCCACTGCATGAGATAGATTTGCCTATAATCTTAAAGGAGACTTTTCAATCCTGCCAGCTACACACAACGGTGTGTTATTTAACAGTGAAACACTTTATATATATATATATACATATAAAGAAAGATACTTGTGACATAATGAGAGAGAAGGCTGTTAAAATGTGTTATCACCAGCCTGGTCTGTGCATCCCATGCTTTGAGTAACAAATCAGCCATTTTCAATACTTAATAAATCTCTTTCCACAAAACTCTGTCATTCAGGACATGTAAACCGATATCTGACGGAGGAATCTTTCACTGATGCCAGAAAAGAAGACAATCGCCAGTTAGATCAGACCTGATTTGCTCTTTCATCCTAGCATGTCAAACAGCCTGCTGATGTTTGGTTTCCGCCCCCTCACACTCCCTATCGGCCTCTCAGGTCTTCTGACCAATATCTATTGCCAGTTCCCCGTTGCTGTTTTTAATCACTGATCATTTGTCATGTGTACTGTCCTTTTATTTCCTCGTCACATTTGCTTTTTATGCATCACTGTACTTGTGTTTCTGCCTCCGCTGTGCTTTTTATTGTTCTCTGCCATTTCCTTTTGTTTCATTGTGTACATGGTTTAATGTGAAGCACTCTGTGATGAGTAACTGTGAAAGGTGAGATACAAGTAAACTTCACTAACTTCATTTCTGTATTCTTTCCAATACTTGGTAAACAATAACCTTATTAAAGCTCCTGTGAAGAACTTTTAGGTTTGAGTTGATTTTTTTGAAACCCCCTACGTCTTTGCTGATTTGTCCTGTGCATGGATAAGTTTTATTTTTTTAAAGATATTTATTTTTGGGCATTTTGTGCCTTTATTGGAGAGATAGGACAGTCGGAAATCAAGGAGAAAGACAGTAGGTAATGACATGCGGGAAAGGAGCCACAGGTCAGATTCAAACCCGGGCCGCCCGCTTGGAGGACTGCAGCCTCCATACATGGGATGCGCGCTCTAAGCACTGCACCACCAGCGCCCGGATAAGTTTTGTTTTTTAACAAACAATCTCAAAAAGCTTTCATTTAACAGCCACCACCAACGGACTGTGTCATCCCTCAACCACCGCTGTCCTCATTCATGCACGACCTGCTCCGACCTCCACCTCAGCGGCAAGGAACTGTGGACAACAGGAACGCGAGGAATACAAAGGAGAAATCCTTTGAGTTTTATAAAAAAAAAAAAGCCTGCATATTATCCCATGCTCTTTTGTAAAGCGCCTTGAGATAAAACTTGTAATGAATTGGTGATTTTAACAGTCAAATATATCACTCATGGTGAATATTTTTATTGAGCATGTTTTTTTAAAAAGGCTGTTTGTTCTGGGTGCTGTTTATCACCTAATTTGATCACTCCCTGGTGGCAGAGGTTACAGGCATTAATAATAACTATTTAGAAATATTCTGTCTTTTTACCGATGTTATTTTCTACTTTTGTAGATCATATAAAGGCATCCGGATTAGTTTTAGTCTAGTTTAGTTTAGTTTTAGTTTCATTTCCAGCAAATAACTTCTCACAGGAGCTTTAAATTTGTTCGGGCAAGAAAAACCAAATGATGTTATAGTAAAACATCATACGGGTGGGTTTACATACAAATTCAGCATTGGTTTTCTTTGGGTTTGACATGGACTGAACCCCCAGAGTAAGAAAAAAACTATAGCTGGGGTAAATGGTACCTTCGGTGTGTGTTTGAAACGCAGAGGGCCGTGATAACGTTAAATTGGGTGTGATTTGGGAATAAGAAAGAGCTGCTCCTCACAGTAACTCCAAAGAGTCTTTTATTCTCAGTGGTCTTCTTCACAAAGGATGGGTTTCACCCCCTCTGTGGTCCATCAATTCAGAGAGCTGCAGCCAATCAGCAGCCTCTGCTCATTGTGTACAAACAGAGCATCGTGCGCGCTGCTGCCTTTAAAATCCCAGTGCAGCTTTGTGAAGACCATAACACAACACAGGGAGAGACCAGCTATACAGCTCCCCTTTAAACTACACCAGGACTTTTTCCTCCCCTATCAAAACTTCACCTCAACATCCTTCAAGATGAACCGCAAAGAGTCCGTGTGCAGAAACCTGTTTGGCTCAGTGGATCACGAGCAGCTGCGCCGGGATTTGAAGCAGAGGCTGAAGGAGATCGCGGAGCAGGACAGCCGCCGATGGAACTTTAACTTCCATACTGACACGCCGCAGTGTGGCAGGTTTCAGTGGGAGGAAATCCCCGCAGACTGCGCTGCTGCTGTGTATCAGGAGTCTGTAGAGCTGAAGGAGGAAGCTGCCTGTTCCCTAAAAACCGAGGAGGCTGACAGGTTGAGCGCCAGCGAGGAGAGCGCAAAGACGGACCAGGAGAACTGCTCCAGCATCTCCAACACGCGCAAGTGTCCCGCTGAAGTGACGCCTGTCCGGAGGAAGAGGATTTACGCAAAGTCTGCACCCAAGTCCAGAAACAACGCGAGAATTACAGGTGAGAAACAAATTAAGAGGTTCATAATCCCTATGCTAATTAACCGTGTGGCATATTGAATAACTCTTATTTCATTAGAATATAATAAGTGAGTTAACATCTTTCTTTGTGCTTTCTTGGCAGATTTCTTCGCAAAGAGAAGGAGGTCCACAGACACAAAGAGCATCGTGAATCCTTTCCACACAAGTTCCAGTGAAGCAGCTCTGTGCAAAACAATAAGATGAGCCTGCTCATAAAACGAACTGTTTGTGTTTCTACACAACATTTTTATGGACTGAGCCTAAGCCTATTCTACTATTCACTGCAACAAAATAATTTGTAATCTTATTTTATTCTATTTTATCTTTTCTGATGTCATTTTATTTTATTTCATTACCTTTTCATTTTGAATGAATTGTGGTAAAATGATACCACTCTGTGATATTTATTTTATTTATGAACTTCTATTTAATTTCTCTGCATTTGTTCATGGATGAAGTCACAAATAAGCTTTTAAATTGTGTCTTTCTTCATCTCCATCAGTGTTATAATTTTTGTTTCTGTATGTTTCTTTGCCTTTTTTTTTTCCAATCTTGTTGGTGAATGTCTGTATGCTGCTTCTGTTGATTATGAAAAGCACTATTTTGTATGAATTTAATATGATGCAGATCAACGACTTTGTAAATGCCTAAATATTGCAATCTCAATAAACTATTTTTCTTGATTATAACTGTCCTTCTGAATCAGTGTTTTGTTTTTGTTTTTCTGACTACTTGGCATCAGATACACAAAATATTCATTTGATTAAACTAGCATTTACCACACACCAGACTAGTTTGTTAAGTACATTCGTAGCATCTATATTTGTTTTATCTAACTATGCTATGGCACAGTAATCCACATCCCCTCTTCATCTAATGCCTCATAAACCAAAGATTCAGGATCATCTTGTCTAAAGCTTCGAGTAAATTGGGCCCTGCAGCACAGACTGGAGACAGTTCAGGATGCAAAACACTTACACACAAATGATGTTTATGTGCATCAGCACGCAGTTTGCCTGAAGCAACGATCCTTGCAGTGGAAAGTCTAAACTGAACAGAAACACTTCTATTCCCACTCTGTCACTTTTGCCTGAACTCTGTTAGTGTTATTAAAATGTTTGAAGTTTTAACTGCAGTAGAAGAACTAAAAGTACAAAAAAACTGTCCTTATTGAAAAGGGGCAAACACTTCATTTAACCTCTGCAGTGATAACACACTGGCATATAAATGGACAGAACATTCAATTATTTGTTTTTTGTTCAGTCTTCCTGCAGTTATGAGAAAGCAAATATTTGGTTTTATGCTGACTTTGTGCTAGTCACGGACGAGTTAACTCTTCATAATCATCCCTCTAGAATTGTAGCTAAAAGTCAATTCAAGTAAAGCCATGAAAAGAAAAGAAAACCATTTTAAGGTGATTGCATTTTCTCTGCTGTTTTATAAGATGTTCCATAATCATCATAAGGACTGCACTGTCAGGCTTAAAATTACATCCGTTGATATGAAATGCCAAATTAGCCCATTAGAGAGGCCAAATCCCTCTGAAAGCCCGTTCACCCCCACAGTGTTGGAGTTTGAGCTCTAAAGGATTTCTAGGGGCCATCTGGACGCAGAGCAGGACAATGGCCACAAAGCAGAGTGTGCCATCTATTTCACCTGCAAATCAGCCTCCTCAACCCCCCTCCCCCCCCCAGGTCTTTCCCCGACTTCTCTGTTTTCACTCCGTTCCTTTTCATAGTCAAAGTAGCTATTATCATTGACATGTGCCCGAACTAATCCTACTAATGTTTATTCTCCCTTTAGCTCGTGTTTACTTGTGTGAGAGAAAAAGAAAGCTTGTTCAAACATGAACATCATATTTACATTTTTAAACGCCTCATTATTACCAAGGACAACAGACGTTAAGTGTGTTATTTTTTCATTAACGGATCAAATGATCGTACATTCTGTTTTAATGGATTTGTGTCTAATTAACAGTCAAGAAAATCAATAATCAAACACTCCCATGGGTCCCGGCAGTCTCATGGGTTCCCAAATTACCACTCCCACTACCTTATTGAATAACTTTTATCACCAACACTACAAGCTGCTCAGCACACCAGCAATAAAAGAGATAAACAGCAATGAGTGAGTGTAGCAATTTAAAATGTTGTAACTTTATGAACCAAAAATACCTTCATGTATGAACTCAAATCAGTGCTGTAAATTTGAATACCCACAAACCGAAAATGTCAAAATTGTCAACATCAGAAAACTAAATGAGAAAACAAAGTCAGTTAAGGATTTGCAATTCCTAAAAAACAATTTTCTTAAAACTATATTTAAGATACATAAGTGTATAAAGATAAAATAGGTTTAAAATATGAAAAGTGATCCAATAACTGTTGTTGAGCCTTTCTACCTTACAGTACATGCACCCATGATGATTCTGTAAATAGCAAGTAGCCTGTAAGGCACCAGATATACTGGGCGAGCAAAGGGGGACTGTGAACACAGGGCCCTTAAGTGAAAAGGTCCTGAAATATAGCAGGGAAGTTAAAAATGAAAGAATACAGTGTCAATCAATTTTTCAAAAAACCTAAGATGACAAAGTCAGATGTCTTGTTGTTGTCCACAAACTAAACATACTAAGTTTATATACTAAGTTTTCTTAAAGAGGAGTAAAGAAACATAAAAATATTCACATTTATAATGCTGAAATCAGATAATTTGACCCCCCCGCCCTCCAAAGATATATTATTTTTCCAAAAATGAAAGTGATTGATTAAATTTTTGTCAATTAATCATTTAACATATCCCCTGCTGTCTCATCCCCAAATGTCCTGTCTCTCTTCAACTGTCCTATCAACAAAGGCAAAAACAAAAGGATGCAGGATTACCAAAAAAGTACTAGAATGAATAGCTGTCGGTGGAGGGCGGGGCCAGTAGAGAAACCTATGTACAGGGACCAGAAATCTGTGCCATAGCCTGTATTCAAATTTAAATTTAGCTGTTTCGTGGATGGATTGATCCACTGCATTGTTTGAGTGTTTATGACTGTTATACTCATTACACTCTTCCTCTTTAAATATCCCAACACTAATCAAACCTCCACCCCCTCTCTGTAATGACTCCCTACATTCGCCCACCTCCTCCTGGTCATCACAAAGGCCATCCACCCTTAGCACACTTTAGGAGGGTGGGGCTCATTGTTCTGGAAACCAGAGGCAGATGGTCACTTGGGCCTTTCTCCACATGGCCACTTGTGTGAAGGAATGCCCGGACACCCCATTGATGGCCAGCAGGCCAAAGGTCACCATCTGCTGCCCAAAGGTCACCTGGGTAAAGATTGAGTTTTAGTCATGCTTTTGGCCATGTCCATAAGTCAGTGTGGACACAACATAGCAACCCCCACACGTAGAACGCAGTTTGTGAAGGAACAAGTACTTTGAATTACCTCCTAAACCGAAAAATAGATCACTCGTTGTGTTGATGACTGAGGAGGAACACAGTTCACTGTTTAAAGTAAAATCAAAACTTTTAGCTTTCCTTCAAACTGCCACTGGCAAGAGGAAAAAAAAAACCCTCACTGAAAGCAAAGTATTCAGCTCATTTGTTTTAGTCAGAGATTCCCCCCTTTAGGCGCCAGACACAATACAAAGACACTTGGAGACAATTACCAAAATATTTTATTGCTAGAAGAATTTTCCTAACATTTACAAAAAAGTGAAGTTGAATAAAAACAGTTTTTTTCCCCTATCAAACTGAGAATTTTCAAGTAAAGTAAGGCCTCATCTCTACAGGGAAGTAAAACAATGTGATATAAAACTTAACATATTGAATCAAAGTACATGATGAGAGCAAGGCAAATGACTTCAAACTGATTATACTTCGAGTACAACACTTGTAGATTATAAAACATGTGCTGTAAAAATACACTGAAATATCAAGGTTGAAATGTCAACAATGATGTTTCTTCATCACTGCCACTGACTTTGAAATCATTTTTGATA
This sequence comes from Labrus bergylta, assembly GCF_963930695.1. Taxonomy (NCBI): domain Eukaryota; kingdom Metazoa; phylum Chordata; class Actinopteri; order Labriformes; family Labridae; genus Labrus; species Labrus bergylta. The sequence continues at coordinate 11,654,061 of NC_089197.1, forward strand.
ATGGGTGGCAGCTATTTCTTGGGCATTCATGTGAAATAGTAGTTTCAATGACCTTTTTTATCAAGGTAATGAACTAACGATACGCCAGTAAATGCTTTCAAGATAGTTTTCCGTTCAAGGTAATAGAAAAATATCCTGATACTGAAATATCCGCATTGAAAAGGTTGTATTTCATAGAAATTTTACATATGCCTATTCTATGACGAGATAATTCACGTTAATATCCCAGCATTCAGAAAAGCAATAAAGTAAGAAAAAAGGCAATTTGCAACCTTCACAACAGGGTCCTAAGACGCTGACTAGACTCTTCTCCTATGTCACTCCCCGGTGGTGGAACGAACTACCAAACTCCATTCGATCTGCAGAGTCCCTCTGCACCTTTAAGAAAAAGCTAAAGACCCAGCTCTTTCATACCTACTAACTTAATGATGATGATGGTCTCAATATTATTGATGATGATGATGACGATGGTTTTGTTGATAATGGCGACTTTTAAGATGGTTTCTAGACTGATTAGAGCTCTCAAGAACTGCCGTAAATGTTGTACTTAGCCTCTGTGCAATGCCTGTCAGCATCTGTGTCTGATCAGACTCAAAGCTGTTCGTTTGCCCTTACTGACATTCTTTCCTTTTTCTAGATCCTTGCTTGTGTTGTACTTACTCTCTGATGTACGTCGCTTTGGATAAAAGCATTTGCTAAGTGAATTGTAGAATTGTAAAAGAGAAGTTATAGGTTTGCTTCCTGTCTAGGGATACAATATTCACTATCTTCCAACCATGTTTTCTTAACCTCGAGTTCCACTTTCATTTGTTTGGCTGAATCTTGATTCCTCCCTAGAGCCTGAGCCCTTAAGGACTTAACTGATGCCATCTGGAGAGTGACTGAGTGCATGAGGCTGCAAGGGGTTTGAGCGACTTCCCTGTAACCCTGACAGCACTACGACATGTTGCTCACTAAAGCGGCATGACAACTTTTTAAATTAGTTGTTTTACTTAACTCACAGCCAAGGCGCTTAAGGAAAAGACTGCCTGGCTTTCAGCATAGTTCTGAATTAACTGTAGTTCCCAAAATACTTTTTTGTAGACCTGTAAAAAGAGTAACATAAACTACAGCCTACTAGAACAACAGGCATGAATTAGCTTCTCAGAATCTTGAGATAAAAACAGATGTACCATGGCAATATTTCCAAAGTGAATTAAGGCTGCAAACCTCCTTTTAGAACCGTCAACTTTGGTTGCACCGTCCATGCTTTCTTATCTTTCTCTCCTTTTTATTTATTTCCGTTTTTTTTTTTACACTCCATGCTTGCACATTTCTGCTGGGAATCCTGTGTTTGAACTCACAATACTATGAACTATAGGTAATTCCCTCACGCTCAATCCGCAGATATGCCGACTTATGGAAAAGGGGCATAAAGGGCTCAAAAAGCCTGCGAGAGATCCCTCAAGCCATTGACAATTTGACAGTGGGACAGCCCTAGGCCCTCACAGACTTAGTGGGGATGTGTATCAAAGTCAGTCACATCACTTTCAGAGTAGATGTCCAGTAGATGTTACACATTGGCACAAGTCTCTCAGACCAAAACAATCTAACTTCCTTGATTCCTCAGCCCACTGCTTCCTCTGCTCCCCAACCCTTACTTAATGTCCCGAGTCTTTTTTTAGGACTGATCTCCATTCAGATATGCAGCAGTAGATTTTTAATTCTTATTCTTTTTAAGCATTTCAGACAAAATAAAGTTTTTTCTTAGGTTTGGAAAGTCAGTTGGCTCTCCTTGAATTGTACTCTTTCAACAATGTTTGGCCATTGTGCCACTACACACAGCATCCCTGAGTGAGTGAGAACATTTCAGCTTAAGGAAGTAGTGTCCTGTCAATGTGAACACCGAGCTGAGTTCAACAAACCCAGAGGGAGTTTGACTTAAGTCTTTTTTTTAATCGAAAGTCAATATTTAACAATAGGCTACGTTTAGTCAGGATATGTTTGTTGTCTGCTATATAAATGTCTTAAATGTTGCATAATACACAGGTCTTCAAAAGTGTAGAATTCACAGCCAAACACACTGGTAATTGAGATGTTTGTTTTGTCTGTCCACTTATTTATAAAGTCCATTCCACTAGAGTAAAAGCTGAAATAACTTCACAAAATCTGCTAAGCGTGTTTGTTAACTTGAGCAGGAGTTAAGATTTATCACTACACGATATACTGCAGCCACTGCGTCCTTTAGTTATATAAAAGATTACAGATTTCCTTTGAAATCATATTTTATAATTAACAAACAACAAATAGGCAAAACATTAATCAGCACCAGCTAATTAGCCACTTCACCAGTTTTCAGTGCAAACATTTTGAGTTAGGGCTCAGTGGTTTTAAGTGAGCTTAGGCCGGGTTTACACCGTGTTAACTGAAGTCGTTCCTTACCCGGTCTTTGAGGGAGAGAGCGAGACAGCAAGAGCATATTTGACTGTTTGTAGCTATTTGAGACGTCCACATGAAACTACTGAAAATATATTACTTCAACTTCCGTCAACTGTGAGCTTTGGTTGTTCATTGTAAACGATTCACTGGAACAATGTGAGTCGACGTTCTACCACTGTCCATTGGTTATCTAGAAATACAAATTACATTGCAGAGACATCAAGTCTTCAAAATACCAAATGCAAAAGGCAAAAATCTGATCAATTAGGTTACATTTTGTTTAAGCTTAAGCTAAAGCTAACTATTGTATATCACATAGCTAGCTAGCTAGCTTTTGCTTAAATGGCTGTGTTGCTTTAGCTTTTTAGTTGTCCACATCTTTGTGTCAAGGTAATAAATGCAAAGCAGTTGGAGCTCATAAATCACAGAATAACAGTAAGCGTGGGGCTCAGCTCTATTAAGTAGTTTATTCAAATTTAGGAAATAAATGTAGGCTACGTAAAGAAATAATGCCTAATATCAAAAGCTTAAGCTAGGGGTGAGTTAAGGCTGTTAGAGTTTAGTGATGTTAAATTAGACAAGCATGAGTTATCATAATACATTTAGCCACCATCTAAGAATTAACGATATGCAAGTTCTTTAAAATTTAGTCGACACCTAAAGGCAGATATATTGACTTAATTTTGCTGTAGCTTTTGTTAAGCTAGCCGAAGTTTTTGCATGACTGTGCAGTCGAAAAGCAGTCAATGCTCAGAGATGGCCATAACATAGTTAGTGTATAGTTATGCATTGGGTGTTAGCTATTTTTAGAGGTTAGTTAGTGTAAAAAATATTTTTTTACAGAAATTATACATTTCTTTGTCATTATAGGCTATGCATGATAGATAAGTATGGATTCTAGGTATTTAGGGAGGTATAGGTAGGTAGGCTACTGCTTTAGACGTATGTTGCAGTTTGTTTTCAGCAGCTCTCATCCTTACTGGTGGCTATGCTGAAGTGAGGTTATGGGAAGGCCGCTGTGCTGGCAGTGTGAGAAGAGATTGATGCTTAGGATAGTTGGTCATAGCGTGGCAAGGCGTCCTGGCTGGGCGGGACATTTAAGGTCTGTCCAAGCTGAGGCTTCTGCCTGCCTCCACCTTCTCCGTCGCGGACGTCCCTTTGGTCCAGCAGTAAGGAGAGGGACCCTGCGATGCGGCTCATCGTCTGGTCTAAGTTTGCAATCTATGAAAGTTGAACCAAATACCCATAAATAAGAGCGAAAACATACTGGCACTCAATTAGATTCACCACTTATGATGCTTTTCAGTCGTTCAAATTAAATTAAGTACTTCTGAGAGTCATATTGTGAGGTTGAAGAGAGGAGCACCAAACAATTATGTACTTAATGTCATATAATTAATTTTAGTTTGTCAAAGAGCATTATGATAACAACAATTGACTTCTGCCAAGTTGTGTTACTGTCTGTACTGTGCATAAATTAATTAATATCAAGAATGTAAATTAGGAAATAACAAGCTTTAAGAGCGAAAATTGATCATCATACAAGTCCACATAATTATTTTTTTCACTTTTGTGAAAAACACTGAAGCCACAGCTCTCCTCCAGCGGCCCACCTCCAACCCCTCCAACAATTAAGGAGTTGTCAAATGGAACGCACCATAATTAAGCACCATTAGGCGCAAGCGGTGGACTAAATTGTCCTCGGCTCGAGCTGCAATTGACTGTGGCCTGCATTGTTGTGTTAGCAGGCGAAAGTTATTACACAGTTAGCTTCACATTTCATGTGAATTGACACAGAATGACCATGATGAAAACCTGGCTCCGACAACAACACAGTCAGCCGGACTCGTGCTTGGTAGGCTGAGCTTAAATCGTGCTTCTCACCCAATGTCCAGTCATAACTCTGAGAGATATTTACAGAGGATATACTTGATTTCTGCTTTATTTCTGTGTGAAATGTTACAAATTCTTCCTTTAAGTTTATTTTGAAAAGTACATGTTTTATGTGTTGTTCTTTTGCAGGTGCACCAAATCCCACCTTGTCCTCTATCCTGTTCAGTCTGGAGCCGACGGAGTTGCCCTTGTCTTTGTCTCTGTCTTCAGTGTGAGACAGAAGTACAGCAAATAAAATAAAGGGTGGAGGATTAAAACTGTGGTTTAATACATATACGTATATATATACTGCAGTGTGCTGTGGAGTGATTGATTACCTGAACTCGTCTGGAACAAAGTTATCTTCCCTAAAGACTGGTCCAGTCTGAGAGAAACAAAGAAGTGAGAAAAATATACGTTTAGCTGCAAACTCACTCACTCACTGTCTCTCGCCATGAAGCTCTTTGTTGTTTTTCAGTTTACCTCCTCTGCAGCTCCTTGATTCGCATCATGAGGCTGAGGTGACCCTGGGTGTATTGTTCAATCACATCTCGCACATCATACGGCTTGCGAGCTTGCTGAATGTAGAAGGAAAAAAATAATATTTTTATCATATATTGCTTGTAGGACATACAACCGCTACTTATCTGTATTACACTGTTCAGCTTTACTCGGGAAAAGCATTTTTACAGTGCACTTCATCTCTCTGGAGAAGGTAATGTTTTTTGGTTTCATTGCTTCCAATTATCTCTGCTGCTGAGCTTGTTGTACGTTGACAACAAATATTTACTCTGTGCAAACGCTGCCTTTTATTTATTTAATTCCATAACAATTTCATGTCAGCAGATGAGCTGAAACAGAACAAAGAGTTTAAAAAGGTTTAAGAAGACTACCTGCAATAAGGCAATAAATTAAAGCTGTCAAGGCATTACCTACTGGGTTTTGTTTGTTTATGCTGATGCTGAAATGCTCAGTTGGAAACTCTGCTGTAAAACTACTTTTTATCATTTAATTATGTCCCATTATTCAGTTGAAATCAAGTACCATGAAAACTGTATTGTTCCATGTAAATATGCAAGAATTATTCTGGATGCTAAACTTTATCTGCAGTCTGAAGCTGGTGGCCTTAAATGCATCTTAAATCCAAATACTACACAATATTTAACTTAAGTAAAAGCAAAACACAAACAAAGGCAGCGATACATCAGAGCAAAAAGCCAGTAGCCACTTATATATTGCCAGATCAAGGCTGGATATTTACGCCCCAGATCTGCCATTGGAGGTAGTACCGGAGGTGTAATTAGGGGAAGGGGGTGGCTGCGTCAGAGCTGACAGGAGCTTTAAATTCAAAGGAAAGTAACAGACGCATCAGCCAATTTTGAGTGCTTTTTATTTTTTTATGACACTTGGAAAAAAAGCTTTCATAATTCAAATACCATGTGCTCAATATGTGTCCTACTTACCTGAAACCTTCTCTTAGCCACTAGATAACGCATTTTCAGGATCACCTGGATGGCCTTTCGGTGTGACTCTGTCAATCTGCATGAAAGAGTTTCACATAAATGTGTTTGAGTGCCTTATGAAAATTCCTTGAGTGAATGTTATGAAACTATTTAAATTGAAGATTCATGAAAATGCGTCTCAAGCAAAAGTGAAAATCAGAGACTCATGAGAAAACAGAAAGTAACCCCTGTGAAACTTTAACATCTGGGTTAATCTTTTGCTTAAGACCCGTGTTTAATTTGTCTCTTATGAAACTGAAAATATGAAAAAGATGGTTGACATGGCCTTCGCACACATTCACTATCAGTTTAAGGAAATATTGTGTGCAGTACAGTTTCATGATTACTTTTCAGTCTCCATCAAAAGTACCTCCCTTATGACTGCACTCCCTTTGAATGTGATCAAGGTGAGCTACAGGGAGAACAAAGGATAGATGAATTGTGTGGCCTGTGTTTTTTACCCTGACATTCATTAATATAAGAAAAGCCCAGAGCGATTGTGGTGCATTTAGCCTCCATTATTATGTTGCGGGAATTATTAAGGTGCTATTACTCACCAGGGTTCATTAGCATAGAAAAGCAGTGAATGAGTCTACATGGGGGAGAGAAGTAAGCTCTTTGTAAAACCAGTTGGGTTAAAGAGTACAGAAACAAGGTCAGCAGGTGTCTCATAATGGACTTTTTCACAGGCAAAGACGTGGCTCCATTTTTCAAATAAACCTTTCATAACATTTTGTCAAATTAGCAGAACATAATGAAACGTAAATACTCTGGTCTGTGAGCTTTTACTGGAATCCATTTTCCACTTCTAATGGTGGTGATAAAGCAGAGAAAGAGGAAGGAAGGCATGATTTCATTCAACTCCAATGACAGATATTGAAATATAGTTAAAGGGAAGCTTGGATAAAAAAAAGGGTTTTACATCATTTTGCAAACATGGAACTATATAAAAAGGATATCTGCATGGAAACACAGAATATATAAAGAGAGTTTGTGGGCTGAGCAATGATCACCCATGTTTGAGTTGGCTTCAGCTGCAGGTAGGAAAAATAATTTACCAAAATGCAACTCCAAAACTCAATGTCTACCTTTTACAATTTATTAAGATTTAATATGTTTTTTTTGTTAAATATATATTTGCACGAATGTGCCAAAAAGAGATGAGCTGGACATATTATCACTCAAATACAACTACATTCTCACATTTCAAGTCACTAATTGGGCTTTAAACAGTCCAGACGAGTCCAGACTTCTTTTACTGAACTTGGCTGAACTTGGGCCCTTACTCCTGGAACCTACTAACATCTGTGTGCGCCCTGTTAGACGCCGGCTCTCCGTCCGACGGTATGTTCCCTACCACACTCGAATCCATTTCTGAAGCTGAGAGGCGTTTTATTTGTAGAGGAAAATAAATAATTTTTAATGCATCATTGTATGAGACTATTGTTTTCAGAGCTTAAAAATTCTGCGTCATTTGGATAATATCAATTAAGTGAAAAACAACAAAGGTCTCTTAATTTCTATCTAGTATTTTCTATAGCTGCTGAGCTAACACACACAAAAAAAGACAATATTCATGTTTAACCAAAGCATTCTTCAATAATAAAAAACCTCCCTCACAATGAAAAACACATAGTTTGGTCTTGGCTCAAAGTCCACAACTTTTGCTGCTTTTGTTTCTCTCCCATGTGACTGCTTCTTGAGATAGAAAAAACCCCCAACTCAAACAAAAAAAAAAGTGTTTCAAGAAGTCTGGAAACGTCTACCCCCTGCCTGCCTAACCGCTACAATCCAGACTCTTTTAGTGTCACTCAAACAGCAATGTCTGCTGTCTTACTAAAGGTGTAATTTGTGTTTGTTTCTGACAAACATTTGGCAGTTTTGTTAAAACTCTCAATTATCTTCAATTTCCCACAACATGCTCCACTGCGATGTCAATAATACAGAAAGCTGCAGAAACATGAAATCCACATCGAGAGTCTGTGCTGCATGTCAGATTTGAACAACAACCTCAATCTGCAATTAAGCTTAAAAGCAAAGATCTTCCCCAGGAATCTAACAAGCTAGAAAGAACATTTTCCAAGCTTTTTAAACACAGCGTTGACTCATCATGGATAAAACAAGCGGTAGTATCTCATAATGGTTCAATTTAGCGTGGGATTTGATGTGGCATTTCTCTATGAGAACAGCTGGTTACGTATTTTGGAGTCAGCGGAGCACAGAGTGATCTTTGCCAACAATGCTGCAGCATGCAATTCCCACTCTGCATCATTACCCCACCGTTTAGAAAGGAAGTCCCACGGGTCAGAACTGTCGCTCCATTTGTTTCACTTACTGTGCACTTACATTACACAGCAGTTACTTAACACTCACATCCTCATACGAGTCTCAGTCTCTCGCTGTGCAAGTGCCAGTAACCACCAGTACTTTTCCCTAACAATGAAACAGTGCACAGCAGACACAGAGGAGCTCTGGGGTTTAAAATGTTGCAAAGGTTAATTACAAAAAGCCCCAAAAAATACATGCAAATGTTTGGTGATGGTCTCATTAGAATAAATTCATCCTGGAAACAGAATCAGTATGATGGCATTACACTGCAATGGTTGTGTTGAACTCACTGTGACACAGAGGCAGCAGGAGCCAGTGCACTGAATCGCTCTGATTCCAGCTCCAGGTCGTCTGCAAAGCTGCTGTTCCTCTGGAGGGGACCGGGGGGAGGGACATCCAAAAACCCAGCACCTGCTTTCACTGCGCCTTCACACACAGATGCAAACAATTGTAAACATCAGAGTTATCACTAAATCTGTGCATCCAGGTCGTAAGCTGATGCAACTGGTTAAATATGGAGTACATAGCCTATGACTCGGGTCAGGTTCACTTTAGGGTTTTTCTGCTGATGTTCTCCCTCGATTAAACTGATTTTGATGCCAACGGTTGAGCATGAGCAATACAGAGAACATTGTATGTGGAAATACATTGACTGCGCACATTTTGCTAGCTGAAGCTAACATCCCACTTTCTGCCTCTTCATTTGCTATTTATATCGATTTCTAATAGTCACAGGTCACACACACACAGTTACTTCCATGGCTTTTAACTGTAAAGGTATGTAACAGTATGGGGTGCTGTTGGGCTGCCTGTGAGCCTTCCTGTTTTAACTGTAACTGTATTGGGTGCTGTTGGGCCGCATGAAAATTGTGCCTACCTATATTTTCTGAGGCCCAGTAATCAATTACTTCCTATGCCACTGACTGGAGGCCTATACCAATACCAATAACTCTACTATAGTCTTGGTGATTTACAATCCAGTTATTGTATTACTCTATTGCTGCATTAATGGTGTGCATCCTATAATGCCCAATGGAAAAACAATAGAATAAAGTAAAACAGCAGCTGTTGCATTAGGGTTGTAATGCTTAATTCACAGGTTTCACATGGTTGAAATATATCAAAAAATACATACTTAACCACGTTTTCCAAACAAGTTGCTCTAAATCTCGGGAGCAAGAGGAATGCTTATAAATTGTGGAAATATTGTCACCATGAGTTGATTTTTGATTTTGTCAAAGCCTCCCTTTTGAGATGGGTAAACTGGATCTGAGTTTACAGTCACATTCTGGGAAAAAATAAGTTAAGTTTCATTTGGACTCATAAGTTATACAGTAGTGACACTACAATGTGTCAGTAGTTGACAAAAAGACTTGAGAGGAATTTAACAATGGTTGTGCTTTTTTTTTTTTTTCAGTATTTTTTTATTGAATTTTCTATTTAATACAACAACTTTTGTTTGTAGCATTTATTGGGAATGATAATGAATTCAAGCATAGAACAGCTGCATTACTAATAAGATTATAATTTGTAAGAATCCCCATTCATCTTCCCACACTACCCCCAGCCCGCCAAAAGCTACTCGTGTTTTTCTTACTGCTGTGCTGCCTTGTCATATTCTGTGGAGATCTATGCAAGTGGCAACATCCAGAATTATACTGAACCAGTGAGGAACCTTACTGTGGGTAAAGCGCAAGTCTTTCTATTTAGGGGAAAAACTTTTGTTTAAATATAGGTCATAAAGTTGGCAACATAAGCTGGTCTCAGTGCGGACTTAAAAACACAAGAAGAAGTCAGGTGTGGGTGTCAGTTTCATTTAAAATGAAACAATAAAGCAATAAACATACTTCTGAGTCACAGATACTTTTCCCACGTTTAGTCTACAGCAAACTGACCGAGCTGTTTGGCAGTGTGGAAACCTGTTAACTACTTAAATCCACAGATGCAATGTTGTTTAAACTGCAGCAGTGAGAGACGTGTGACGCAAATGTTCTGTTATTTTTGATGTGCAAAACTTAAAACATGGTGTGAAATGCTTTAAATTGGACTTTGAATGAAATGGATTTAATTGGTGCTGTCAATCAGGACGGATGTTACATGACAAGCCCCTAAGAGCTGACAGATGTTTCCCTAAAACAGAGAACTAGCCTTTAACCACTTGGTGGGTTTGTGTGATACTCCACCACACACAGAGATCAATTAATGTTGATCTCTGTACAGTGTATTCTATATAGCTTACTCATAGAGGGTTGGTGGGTACCAATGGTACCAATCCCTGTTTACACAGAGAATATGAGGCAGGGTTCCCTCAGGACTGGGAACCAATCAATCACAATGACAACACATACGGACAATCAACTCTTCATCCACCTATGGTATTTTCATACTGCCAAACAGCCAAATGTTTGCCTCTGACTTTATCCAGAGTTTCTCCTGCCAGACCCCAAGTACAATTTCCATGTTAAGTGTCAAGTGAGCTGATGTGAGAATGCAGCAGGATTTAATCAGAAGAATTTATAGTGAGCGAGTGGGGGCTGGTGGGCTGGTGGAGTTTATTGGCGGCAATTGGTGCACGCAACCGTTGCCATTGTCAAACTATATAAAGCATAGTTGTTTTCTTACATCATGTCTTGCCACGGAAACCCCCCCCCAACCACCCCTCCCATCGAACATGCACATGCCGCAATCAGGTGCATGTGTGAACAGCCAGGTCAGGAAGATTTAAGGCTACTTCAGGGTGGGATGAAACATATTCAAGAGAACACTTTTTATGAAAGATACTATCATATTAAACCTTTACACTCTTAGATCCAGCATTGGACATATCAGAAGTTCAAACTCTGGTCAACTCTTCCGCTGAACCATGTGATGCACAACCTACTGACATTCCTATGACGTGATTTTACCTGGAGGCTGTGAGCTGAAGTGAACGGAAGAGAAAGACGGCCAGGACTGCTGGTGATCTGAAGCACAAGTGAAGAGAAACCGATGATCAATGTTTACCACAGAGCAAAAAAAAAAAAAAAGGACAACAACAACAAATACAACAAAGATAAAGTTTTGTATTGATGACTCACAAAACTTTAGTATCATTAAAAGGATCATGCAGTGATCTAAAGAACCATGTTGGTAAAGAAGACGAATAAAGGTGCTGTTTTCGTGGACGGTGAGAGTACAGACGACATGTGCAGGACGTGGACACTAACAGCAGCTCACCACATCCTCCCAAAGTCCGGGATCCTGCGAAACCTGGTACACGAACAACCCACCAAGAGGGGGGAAAAAAGACAAGAGCCCATTATGTTACAGAAAAGAATCAGGTTTAAGGACAGAGAAAAAAAAAGGGCAGAAACCTCAGAGATGTTATGAGTGAAAAAATAAATAAAGGAAACCAAACATTAAAGAGACTTAAAAGAAAGGGGTTAGGTGGCCACAACCTGCCAGAACAGCTTCAATATCCATAATGACTCTACATGTCTCTGGACTTGACTGGAGGAATGGAAACCATTTTTTAAAATGATTTTTTTGATGATGAACCAACTGTTATGATGATGGCGGTTGAGAGTCTGTCTAAAATATGGCCAACTGAACTCTTTGTGACTGAAGCCATCTGCTCCCTGACGATAAACCCTCTTTCAAAGTCACTCAGATCTTTTCTCTTTTGTCACCTTATACAATCAAATAAACAAGGCGGACCTGCTCACTAGTTTTAAACACATCACAGAGGATGTTAAATGCCAAAGAGCTCCCTGTGTAGAAGCATCTGCATTTGTGACGTCGCTTTAATTCTTTCCTCATGTTTTTTTTCTTTAAGTTGTCACCCTGCTGATCATACAGAGACGTGCCATCTATTATTGGCATAATGAGAAAATTCAATATTAAAATATATCAAACATCCTCAAGCAGGAGTCAAACTAAACCTTTATAACACTATAGCACGTTTTTTTACTGTGATGCATGTCATTCCCCGCTCTCTCTCCCAATGTCCACTGCTTATTCTTAATAAAGGCAAAAGCCCCAAAATAAACATTTAAAAATTGCTGTATTCTAGTTGTATAAATTGTACTTGAATATTTAGTGAAAATACACTCAGTATAACATTTTAGTCACTGAAATACATGCCATTATTATACTGTTTATCCCTGGCTGAACTCCCTAGGAAGTAGGGAGTACTAGATGAGTATGTGATATCAGAAACGGCCTTTGTCCCTGGATTCCCACAAAATATTTTCTTGTTTTGAAATTTTTTTTCAGTCCAGCTCATGTGTGGTCGTCTCTCCAATGCCCAATCTTGACTTGGGCTGTGACAGTAGTCCAATTATTTCATTCTTTAAGTACTAGAATCAATGTTTACAATCTAAACAATGTAAGATATAGAGCAGCAGAGCCACATACTATAAAGCTGCAAACTTCCATTTCAAATGGAAAACACTTGGTTTATGCTGTCTGAAAATCCATACAGGACAATTATTTTAGCTGACAGTTTTGTAAGCAGCTCGGCTCCTGAGCCACCATCACTGTGCATCGAGTCAATAACATCACACACCAGATGGCAATGTGGCAATTAAATGAAATGATTCACACTTAAAAGCAGCATGGTAAATTGTAACATGTGCAGTGCGACCTGTAGAATTAATTTAGCCCAAAATCCGAGACACTGATTTTCATCTAACATGAAGCAAACAGACATTCATAAATCCTTGAAACTGGGCAAATTCAATTCTGCTGTTACACACTGAAAAGTGAGTGCAAAGTAGAACTGTTTGCAGATACATGTTGGGGGCAGCACTGCAGTCACGCTTCTAGGCAGCTCTTCAGTTAACCAGCTGGTGTAAAAGAAAAAGGTTATATAACTAAGCACAACAAAGAGAGCGATCCAATTAGTGGTTCACATAATATAGACACGCTAAAAGTACCCATATTTATCTTTTTGGAGAGGAGAGTAAACAGACTGCACCCACTACCTCATTTTGTTCATCCATATTCATCCATTAATGCCCTCCATGCAGCGCTGATCATAAAAAATGATGATGATTCACATGAATCTTGTTGAAAGCTAGGGTTCACAGAAAAACATTGAATACCAAATTAGATGAAGAAAACATTGAGGGGCACAATCAGGGATAAAATGAATAAATTAGAAAACGAAATATATAAAAATATATATAAAAAGAAGCATTTCAAAGATGTTACTGAATAAGTTAGTGTTTGAAACTGTCGAAAAGTTGTAGATCAAATCAAACAACTCTGTCAATTCTTTTCAATACTTTTAGAAAGAAAGGAAGAACACTACGACACAATGACAGCTGGGATCAGCTCAAGACCCGCATCCTGAACGGAAAAAGCAGATAATGGATGGATGGATACTCATTTCTGTGTCTAAAGGTCACATATTATGAAAAATACACTTTACCATGGTTTTCTAACGCTAATATGTGCTCCAAGTCTGTCTACAAATCCCCCAAATATGAGAAAAGTCCACCTCACTGCTCCACTTTTCAGTAAATGTGTGCTCAAAAAGGCTGTTTAGAGATTCATGACATCACAAAGGGCAGAAACCCCTCCCTCAGGTGGGTGACACTCCCACAGCTCGTGTTTTTATTGCCCATTGAGTCTGCATTCTCACTGTGAACAACTAGGAATGGTGGGAGAAAGCCCGAGTCACATGTCCTTCCAGAGGGGCGTGGTCGAACACAGCTAATTTGCATTTAAAGCTACAGACACAGAAACAGCCTGTTTGGAGCAGAGCTGAAATAGAGGGGTTTATAGGCATGATTAAATACAGGATCAGAGTGGATCTTTTTCAAAAAAACTTCACAGACATGTCTTAGGTAGCTCTGAGAATGATTTAAACTGGTTGAAAAGGAGTATAATTTGTGAGCTTTAATATCAGCTGAAAGGTGAATTTAAAAAAAGTACTATTTTTTTGCTGTGCAGACTTTTTCTTGTTGCTATTTGCATAAACTAAGAGATATTTGGATATGTATTGTAACAAGACTGGAAGTCTGCTCTTTGAGGCTTTTCTCACAACCAACAGGAGATGCTGATGCCAATATCAGGATGTTGACACTCTCAGACTGACATTACTGACAAGAGGAAGTTAAGACGGAGGAAGTAAAGAATATTTTAAGTGAGAGAAATGTTTATGTCTATTATCTATTCATGGGTTAGAGAGCTACATAACACCCTCCATAAGCTACTTTGTGGATCTTTCAGTTTGCATTGATTTAGATGCTTTAGTGGAGACAGTGGTCCCTCTAATCGCTTTACTGACCTTGGCTTGTATGTGTGCTATTTGTGTTTCTGATAAAACAACTCATCCTGCTTTCTTAAAATTGTCGAATGTATCACTCAGTCAAAATCTTTCCTGTGGAGAATGTAAATAATGGATGTCTCTGCAGTTTGCTTTTAATCAGTTTGTCTGACACCTACCCTGCAGCATTGGTGACAAGCATTAAAATTAACTTTAGAGAAATGATCCGTCTTGTCTCTGAAGGTCTTGATTGCTTTAGAGGCATCAGTAATAATTCCAGTCTGTTTCAAAAACAGCTAAAAACTCACAGCTAAAAACTCACAAAAACGCTGAAGGGATTAGTTTGGCATTGGTTTTGCAGGCATTTAATCATGAACCCAAGTGTTTGGTGTTCCAGTGCCATAAGCAGGTATACATTTTAATCACCAAAGTAATTAAATGTCTCCTCTGTGAACCTTGAATATCCAAAGCAAAATTAACTTAAAGCCATCAAATGGTCTAGTCATCGCTATCTCGCTCAAGACAACAAAAAGGTCAACCTTGGGCAGCCTTATGAAAAAACCAAGAGATTACCAAGAGAGCATAATATAGTGTCATATGCTTTGATGTTTCTGTATGTTGTTGATTTTTTATGCTGTATTCTCACAGGCCCAACCAGGGTCAAAAGTTAAAAATGAGCGAACTCTCTGTGCAGCACATAGGTTTCATGCTCTGTATTGATACCATATGTCCACATGATACTTAAAGTCATGTGGATGCATCCTCTTGAGCCCATGAACATGTGTTTTGGATTTTTGTGTGTATTGAATTGTTAGATTTAAAGGCTTGCTATGCGCCTGTCAGAGCAGATTTTAAGGCCGTAGAAAATATTGTCTTGGTTTAGAATGTTTGTTCTCCTTCAGTTGTAGCCTCCTCTTGCAATGACACTCTGTTATCACGCTCCTAGACACAGCTTCCCTGAGTGGATGGGGCTGTCTCTCTACCCTCCAAGTGGTGGCAGGGCCAATGGTCGGAGGGGTAAAAAAAGCATTTCTGAAACATGTTTGAGCCTCTGAGTGAAACAAGCAGAAGGAGGTGTCATGCTGTCCATGTGAACACAGTGCATAGAACAACAAACCCAGAGGGAGTTTGACTTTACTCTATTTATAGGAAGTAATTACTCCACAATATATTTACAAAAGGTATATTTGATGTCTGCTTTTAGAACGCTGCATATAATGCCTTTAAGATATTAAACTCTAGTAAGGCATTACTTAACCTGCTGACGAAAGTCAAAGGATAGTGGAAAATTCTTGGAAGTGTATATTAATTAAAGCACTTCATGATTTTGGCTTATTTTTCAGTATATTATTTTAACTGCTGTCATCGACTTGCCTTGTAAGTGACCTCACCCCCTCATCAACTAGTTCACTTATTCCCCATTCTCACATTACTGTAGTTCATCTGCATATATACCAGACCTCTACACAGCAATTTAGTCAGACTACAAGACTTTCAAAATGTTTACACAATTCTGAGATCAAGATTATGAGAGACTGGCTGGAACAAAAGATTGGGAAAAAGCAATTATCATTTTCAGGAAGACGTCAGTTCTAATATCTTTAATGCATGTTTTTTTTGTAGTTGTGGATGCCTGTATGTTTGCACACTTTAAGGTGAAGCATATCTAATTTCATGTACAGTTGTATTATGCCAATAAAGGCTTTCTATTTCTATTGCTTGTGATGTTGGTCCCAGGCACTTGAATGTTAGCAGTTGCCTGGAAATACTGTTAACTGCTGCTGCTTCTTCTCATTAGTTTTCCTGTTATGTGCTTTTCTGTCGCAGCTTTGAAAGTTCTTATACAATCATCCAGATATGAAATCTTAATATGAAACACTTTGGAATAATATGGGTGTCTTCAATAACTCTATTAGCAGTTCAAGGGGTTTTAGACTGGATCTGTAAGCCCCCTCAAACTACAAGATATTCTGGGCCAAACATCAATACTAACCAAGGTACCTGATCAGATTTCTTCCCTCATTGTTTGGAAGGGTGAATCAGGGTAACTTGGCTGACAGAATTCCTGCAGTCTGAGCCTTGACTTTAGTTATACAGCGCTTATTTATAATTTTCCTGCCTCCCTGTTTTTTGATCGCAGCTCGGTTCTGCCTGCTTTGCTCTCGCCTGCTTTGTTGCTGACTGATAGCCTTTTGCCGAACTCTGCCTTGAACTTTTAACCACATAAATCACTGATTGCTTTCAACTGCCTGCGAGTCCTGCTTTTGAGCCTGCTTCTCTGTGTGCAGAACCGTGACTGCACTGAAGGCAAAGACATTCGACAAAATTCAAAAAATTCAAAGTGAATTGACGGGGAAATGTGGAATTGCACAACACACAGGCTGACTTAAATGAAACTGGAAGGATACAAAGGATGTGGTTTGAATTGCCTCTGAATATCACTCTCAGGCCACCACTATTGATCTAGAAGCCCTGAATGTTTTGTAAGTTCGGCCATGCACTGCTGGAGTTGACGCTCATCAATGCAACCTCACGTTTTATCGCTGCAATGTGCTCATCCATCTTTAATGGTCCATCTTTAATGTTTGGACTTTGTCGTCTCCGCCTCATGTGGTTTCAACCCCAAACGGCCGCTCAAATCAAAGATTTTCCTTTTACCGTACCACCACTGACTGTGTGGCTATAGCACAGGAGGCATTAGACATTTATTTTCCATGCTTACTAGTACGTGTACCTTGAATGTCACTCTTGAATGCTTATTCTGATTTTTATTTAACCAATTATATACCTCAGAAACTAACCAGAGAGCATTTTTGCATTTGAAAAGATGTTTAAAAAACATCAGTGTCCAACATTTAAAGTTTGAAAAATATAAAGCCTTTAAAAATGTTCAAAACTGGTTAAAAAGGTTTTTCCCGGCAATTTGAACATGTCAATTAAACTGCTTTGTTTCAACTAGATCTTGATTCTTGATTCTAGATTCTGCTTCTGTCACAAGACTCCTCATTCATTCACATGCGGCCATTTTCGAGCTGTATCTCATATTTATAGTGGCTTAAATGATGGTGTAAGTGACCAGTACATCCCAGTCACCAAAGAAAAACGTGAACACAGGAGTAGAACTAGTTTTTAGCTCATGACTGCCTGCATCCAAGTCTTAACTCTCCAACGTTTGCCATTGACATTTATATAACAGTCACCTCCTGTCCAGTACTGTATTTAAAAACGACATCAGCACCCAGGGGTCTTTATGGAGTCAGAGGTGTACAGCTTAAGTTTTGCATCTTCTTTAGTCACCTTCTGTGGGGGATGTTCATAACTGCTGACTTAAGGATGTCTCTGAACCTTGTTGATTACATCATACAGCTCATGGAAAGGCATATTAAGGTTTGCTTTGTGTGAAAAACCGAATGGGTTGAAATTCTTTCATTGCACAGATGGGATTTCACACCCCACTGCAAAAAGACTTCATGTCTGTTGACTCTTTCAGTGCTAAAATGAACTTCTCAATGTTGTGAAACATAATTGTGTTTGTGACACATTGATGTTATAACCATTTTAGCCAATTGAAATATGCTTGAAAAGAGGCCTTAGCTGGATTGACCTGATTTCACTCACTTTACAACTGAATTTCAATGTTTAAATCCCATTTACAATTCACAGAGTTTAACATTTAATGTAAAATCCAGAATATAAATCGCAACAGTTTACAAGACGCAGTCTGATTTCAGAGCTCTCCCAGAAGGAAAAAAATGTTGAAACTTTCTACCTGAATGATGATTTCTCTTGTGTTCAGCAAA
The DNA here is from genome assembly GCF_963930695.1 of Labrus bergylta. Lineage (NCBI taxonomy): Eukaryota > Metazoa > Chordata > Actinopteri > Labriformes > Labridae > Labrus > Labrus bergylta. Next base: position 11,672,234 of record NC_089197.1, read on the forward strand.
GTCTACAGCATGCATTGTGTACAGCTGTGTCGCTATTTTAGTACCATCTGTTTTCACTTTGTGGAGTTTGCTCTTTTACTAGCTACAGTACGGTAGTTGAGCTCTCAGCCTACGCTGAAAGTTAGTTAGTACCGACAGCCCCGTAGTCACACTGCCTGACTCAGCTGGTCACTCGTTAACTTTAATACAGGAATCTTTCAATCAGAAGAGCACTCCACAAGTTTTATTCACTGAAAAATATACCACTGTTTGCTTTAAATGCATAAGGGAGGGAGAAAAAATGTTATAAAGTAGCGCAGACAGACTGGTCTGAGTCGCTATCTTTCCCAGCGCAGCGTGCAACCAGCCACCATCACACACTGCAAGCCTCACCACGCCTGCAGTGTGTGATGGTGACAGCTGCACTCTCGGTAATGACAGCCTGTGTATCTGCTTTCATACTATTTCACATTGTTATATTGGTCGCACCGATGTATAAGATGCAGCCAACCTTTTAGAGGAAAAAATAGGTATTAAAAGTGTGTTTTTTACACAGGATTTTACGGTACATTTTCTCGTTCAAAGACTTTTTATGATCTTGCTCATTGTAAAATCCAGGCCACTGCACAAGTCTGTTCTTAAATACAGTGTGGTGTTGTAAATAACATCTTTTTTTTTTTTTTGCACTGGTTAAAGTTAACTGGAACACAGTTAGTCTTGTTTTTACCTGTCCCCACAGTGCTGTAAACGTCAGAGCTCAGCTCCCTCCCACTATCGAACGCAGAGTCGTAGGTGATGCTGGGAGCTGTGGCAGCAGGGCCGTTGTTGGTGCTCTTCAACATCTTCCTATTCTTCACCTCCACAAGAAATTGAAAAGTGTTCCTATGAATAAATGTCCTTATTGGCATGGCACCAGAGTGAAAGATAATCAAAATGATGTTCACCTAATGTTTAAGTCAAAATGTGAAGACAGTTGTCATTTTAAACATGCAGACATACAAAGAAATGTCAACCTATCAGCTCTCCTTCAACATGAAGTACTTTGAGTTGCCTTGTTGTGCTAATATAAATAAACTTGCCTTGCCTCGCCTTATATGACCTAAACATCGAAGTTAATAAGCTAACTGTCTGTGGTTGCATATTTAATGTGTTAATAGAGTCAATAACACAATAAAGGAGTTGTGATTGATGTACTTCTCTATTTTTGTTGCCAGATGCATCTATAAGCAATGATTAATGGTTTGATTGAGGGTCTGCGTGCAGCAGTAGAGAAGTTATTATTACTGTGATAGTCATAAGCTCCTTTCAGACATTCACCGCACTCCTGAAAATGTGCAGACATATCTACATGTGAAAATGCAGACATCCAGATCCCCTGACTTGTGCAAAGATCGTCTCATGTCTGGATGAGCTAATCTGTGAATACAGCGGGTAATAGGGCAGCTGTGGCTCAGTTGGTAGAGTCAAGCTTCTCTCAACCGGAAGGCAGGGGGGTTTGATCCCCAGCTCTTGCAGCTACACGTCTGATGTGTCCTTGGGCAAGACACTTGACCCCAAATTGCTTCCGCTGTGTTGATGTTGTATGAATGTGTGTGAATTCTTAACAATGAATGTGTTTGAATTTGTTCATATTGATGGACACTCTTCCATCAGTGTGTGAATGGGTGTGGATGGTGTGACCTGCGCTGTACTAGCATAAGTCAGTTTAGTATTTAAAATTGAGTTTGGGACATTCACAGCTAGTGGGTAGTTGAATGCATGAAGTCATTCATATTACACAGAGTTTTGCTGCTGTAGTGTCTTTTCTGCTCTCCTGAGTTGACTGTACTCATATATTTTGCAGATATGTTGTAGTGATAGCAATACAAAAACATCCCCCTCTTTATGAGGAGTCCCTCCTCTTCCTTCTCCTCCAGCAGACTCTACCCAGACAAGACTTTTAAATAGTTAAGAATGATCTCAAATCTGTGTATGTGAAAGGGCAAGTCTAGACAGTATGCTGACCCGATTGTCTGAAGATTGTTCACACTTTAAATGTGACTTCGCTGTGTGCCTGTTATTTTGCAAAGTCTCCAGGGAGAGCTTCTTCCATGCAAACATTGTATACATGAGTGTTGGCATGGTCTGTTCTGGTCTGTTCAGAAATACTGAATAATTAATATTAATTTTATATTTTTCTGCTGGCTTTTGTTTTGGTTGCATATCTTTACTTTTCTTCAAAAAAAAAAAAAAAAAAAAAATATATATATATATATATATATATATTTTTTTTTTTCTAATCTTATACCGTGATAGAAACATTAAAGAGTAGATTCTAGTCCCTGAAGGGTTTCTCTGCAGGATAGTTCCTGTTCTTTACTGCATCAAACTAAATCAAAACTTCCTTTAAATAAAAGAAGAATGTTGCAACCTTCATGAATGCAGAATTAAAAACAGTGTTGCAGTCCTGTTGCTTCATACAACATTGGTTTTCACCTCGGTGTATACGATAAACTGGAACCTGAATACGAGAAGCAGTCATAGTTAAATCTTTCAAATAATTACTAACCGATTTCTTGGGATTCTGGGTGAACAGAGCGGAGGTGGGGAAGCTGGATTTCTTCCTCAAAAACATCTTGAATGTGGCAGAATCCAAGTTCTCCACAGCAAAACATCTCCACGCTGTCTGGTGGGGCATGAAAAAGCAATATATTGGTTGGACAGGACAAATTTCACACAGACTCGACTGCCATGCAGGGAAGAGAGTAAGGGTTACATGAAAGGATGGGCTCAATAATAAGGCTGGGACTGCCAGACACTTCAGTCCCCCCGGCTGTGTTGCGTTTCTGTTTGTGTGGTTTTTTTTTTGTGGACAAATACCTGAATGAGACAGGCAGCTGCAGGGATCTGCCTATTGAAGTGTTTCTGTCTTTGCTTCTGCTGCACCTTGAGGGCGAAGCCTGAGCCTAAGATTCCCTGTGAAAAACAGCACAGCACAGTTACTGCTCATTAATTCAGTTTTAACGACACACTTAGAGGCGGTGGAGACAGAAATGAACACAAAGTTAACCAAAAATGATGGGAATATGCGCTGCTGAAACATTAAAGTCTATTACTCAGCGTGTTCATTAACTCAAAGTAATACATTTCATGTAATCACTGAGTCTTTTTCACGGCTAAAGATGGGTTTCTTTGTCGGCAACATTTTGTAAAATATGAGGACCTTTGCTTTTCTGAGTTTCATTTCACTTTAAATTGAAAACTGATTGATACACATTTCATTTGTGCCATTATGATTATTTAACATCCATTAATTAACCAGATAGTTGTTATAAGATCTGAAATATGTGAGGAGACTGTCCTCAGACATTCACAGAAGAAATGAGCCGCTGAATGGGAATGTATTTTGCTTTAGTAAAAAACCTTGCAAGAGATCTGTAGTACAAATGCAAACCCATTGTATGTCTTGTCAAGGTCCTTACAGCACTTTATGCACAGGATTAAGAAAGAATGTATGAAACTCTCAGCTCTCTGTTATCTAATCTTAAACCCTTGTAAGTCCTCGCTGTGGCTGGTAGAGCATGTCAAAACCAGCTTTGATAAATACATTTGTGGTTGACACATAAATCATACATACACTTAAGCCTAAATCAGACACTCCCGTGTTTTCTTAGACACTTGAAAGACTTAATTAAATATTCATTACGGTGCAAATTCATCTGAAGGAAATAGTTAGATGTTCAAAACTATTATTCTATCAGGAATTTACTTCTCAATTGGCAATATTCATGTGGAAAGAAGCAATAGAGATGATTTTGAGGATTTGAGGATTTAAAACTGACCCAAACCAAAAATATGTTCTGCATCTTAAATCTCTCGTTCCACTTACTGCAGGCAGAGCAAAGAAGGAAATGGCAAAGACTGAGAAACAGGATGCAATGCTCCTTCCGATCCAGGTCATTGGAATTATGTCTCCATATCCAATGGTAGTCACTGTCACCTTTTGAGAAAACACAAGGAGGAAAACAACAACTATTTCTGGCATGTATAAAGCTCATACTACAACATTAGCTTCATGTATCATGGTGTGCAAACTAACACTTCTGTAAGGAAGCTTCTGACACATGTCAACAGATGATGGCTTTTTGCTTGGTTCTGCCGGTCAAGAGGACGTCTTTTCTTGCCGCTGTTACCAAATGTTGTGTTTGCCCATGTTGGGCTCCAGTTGGGTCTCTTTAAGTAATATAACAAACAGTACAATATAGACCTCGGCGGTATTCCATCAACATAGCTTAAGAAAGCCAGGCTCACCTGAAAAAGTCAGAATGAAAGTAACGTCATCTCCCAATCCAGCCTCAAGTCGTTCCATGAACACAATCCGACTTTATTTAATCAAGGCCGGCTTGCATAGCCTCGCTTTGTGCACGCACCCAAGGTTTATAAGAAGCCCAAATGAATGGACGGATGAAAAGACAATCAAACAGCTGAACGAACGCTGCTGATTGAGTCGGGGAAGAATTTGAAATGTTGAATGCTAAAAGAAGGCAAAACTGCAGACATTAATAAGGCTCTGCTGGTCTTTTTGTGTCCTGAGATAACTTTTGTTACGATTTGTCACTTTATAAATAAAAGTTGATGGATTGATTGATTGATTGATGGTGCTATTACAGAAAGTCAGGAGGCAACCAAAGTAAGCAGACTAGACTTCACCTTTGAGGCAATATAAATGTTATGTACAAGTTTAATGGCAATCCATCAATTGGTTACTTCAGTCGAGACCAAATGATGGATTGACTGAACGGCTGATGTTGCCCTCAGAAAAGTCAAGTCAATAGCGTGGCAAATTAAAAACACTGAAAGGATATTTTGGAACAATAGTCACACAGGTTCAAAAGGAAAAAAAGTTGAAATGCTACTGTAAGAGGGAGGGGGGTAGATTGGGTTGCAAGTCACAATTTCCTTTGAGTCCTCATTTCTGGGGACATAACCCAGAGGCTGAACACCTTCCTTCTGGTGTAGTAGACCCAGCAGCGCCTGTTTTTTTTTTTTTTTTTTTTTTTTTTACCAAGGAGCCTGAGGTGCAACAGACTCCTCCAAAAACTGCTGATGAATTTCTACCGCTGCACTTCAGAGAGTATCAGGACACACTGCTGTACAGTCTGGTCTACTGTAGCTGCAGTGCTGCTGACTGAAAATACTGCACTGATAAGCAACAGCTTAGTATAGATGGAATGCTTCCCTCTCCCAAACCTGAGAGAAATCCATTCCAACAAACAGGCCATAAACATCAAGAAATACCCCAACCCTCCACCCCCTCAACAGCAAATTCCAAACTGGAGCAGCTGTGGCTCCACAGCAGACTGGGTCGGCTTCTAATAGGTTGAGGATGATTGGCGGAACGATGCTGAGCTCCTGCAGCCCGAGTGTTGAAGTGTCCTTGGGCAACACTGAACCCCAAATTGCTCCCGAAGGCATAGCCATCAATGTGTGGCACATAGCAGTCTGCTGTTAGTTAATGAATGTGTGTGTGAGGGTAAATGTTGCAGTGAAGGAAAAAATGATTTTAATTGGTGAAAGTTTATTCACCATTTAATTGCTGTTGCAAATGGAAGTGCAATAACTTTAAGTGTTGACGTACAATCTCATATTTTCATGTTTAATGAACAGTGATTATTTTCTATCTATACCATCTTTAATGTCTACAGCATTTCCACAGAGCGCCCCGGCCACCTGTTTTCAGCAATATGTAACTCTGGCAGAGGGCTAAGGTTCTATCTCAATAAGTGCGTACGGCTTTACTGCACTATTGTTCACACACCAGCCTTCAGCTAGAATGAAGTTGGTCTGTCTAAGTTCTTTTTGTTTCAATGGATGAGGCTAAGATATGGAAGAGGATAATGATAAATAACTAATGGAGAAAAGGAGTGACCGAGCAAGAAGCTGGACTAGAGTAAATATTTTACCTCGAAAGACACTGAGGTTTCCCTCATCTACAGTGACGTCAAGCTCACAGCATAAAAGTGGGGACACAAATAAAAGCGAGTAAGAAAAAAAATGTGCTAAAAAGAAAATATCCAAAACACAGCAAAAAATATTACATGTTACAAATTGATGCACAATGATCTGTTACTATGGTCGTAAAGGCTATAAACCTAATCCCTTCATTATGTTGCTTTAGTTAAGCTGGCTTAACTAAAATATACATTGGTAGAGTGGGCGTGGCCCGACTTTTCAAGAAAATTTTGAATAATAAATTGCCTCTTTCTTTTTGCATTTGTTGGGTCAATAAAAGACTTCTCTTTCAGATTAAGAGTAGTTTCCCAAACATTATTCTACATAATTGCAAATGTGAGTTTGTGATTATTCAACTATCTATATATTTAATGATTCATACATTCTGTTCTGTAGATGCAATTATGTATGCTGCAATAGTGGACAGCTGAACACAATTTCTTGCCTTGTGCAAGCAACAATGACGTACTCAGTCAAGGTGATATTTTTTTGGGGATAATGCTCTGTTAACATGTTTGTGATTTGACTTAGACTTCACCTCAAAGACTTACCAAACAGCTATGGTTAGGTACGATCAATGTACTTTGAGTTTTAACTGTAGAGCTCTTTCCCTTCGACCATTGCATTTCTCTGACCGTCATTTGCATCCTCATGTAGAGGGTTCACAGTACAGGTTGTGACTTTAAGAGTGTGGACCCTGACCTACTAAAACTCAGGGTAAATAATGCTTCAGCACAGTAAGTAATCCTTCACATACGAGAGCAGTTGTAATAACTCTACTGTGTGTGCGTATGGTTTTTTAATATCAGAGTCCCAGAAGTTTCCAAGAAGCAGTGTGGGCGGTGACTTATTGTCTGAAAATAAAATTTCATCCCATATTCTCCACTACTTGTTTTTTTTCTGTTTGTATTAGCGGCCCACTGGATGTGCCCAAGGGTTTTCACACTACTCCTACTGTAACAACAGTAGTACAGATAAAACAGAGTCTATATTCGACCTTTCACTTTCAAAAAACTGTTTGTAAAGAGTCAGTGTATTCTGCAAAACCTGACTTTTGGCAAGCTGGAGAAGTCGGTAAAACAATGTTTAGAGGATGAGTCATTACAACTCTCTTTAAAAGACAATGCAATTAAATTCTTTGTCAATGGTAGCGCTAACGTGTAACAGATCTCTGTGTCTCCGATCAGATGTGATCACAAACATTTCAAGGTGATGGCTATTTAGAACAACAATTAAGAATCTTAGATCAGTTACACAAATTAAATGAATAATTAAAAGATTACATTACTTAAAGGCAGGGTTGGTAATTTTCTTCAGATAGATTACACTTATGAAGATTTTGGTTGAAATTGTCTTTAGGTCCTGACAGAAATGAATAACTCATGTGAAGTCTGAAAAAGGAACGACGAAAATCTGTGATCTGTAGCAGTTGTTAGCCTGTAAAAACTTCGACCAATGTCTGCCACGAGGTACCAATCTGATGAACCAATCACGCCTCCCTGTCTCCCTGCTCGTTCTCTACCCCTTGTGTGCACTAGCCCTCGCTCAAAACGCATCACAGATGACAGAGTTTATACTCTGAGTTTGTCGTTGGTCGTTGTGAGTAGTAAAATAGTCATGTTTTGTTTTTTTACATGCATTATGAAAAAGTTTAGTGTTTACTTACCGCAGAATGAGACATGAGACGACGTAGTTTCTACACAACGAAAGCAATGAGCTGAGGTCCGCTTATGGAGCAACGGCGCTCGTGCATGTAAGTAAGGGGGGCGTGGCTTTTGAAGCAGCACAGAGGGGAGGGGGTGAGTGTAGAAGGAGCCATCAATCTAATGTCAGACCTTCACACTCAGCAGGTGGCTAGCTTAGCTTAGCATAGAGACTAGAAGCAGGAGGATACTTTTGCATGCAAAGGCTTTTTCGCCGCACCATTTGATCACAGGCCCAAATTTTGTTATTATTGGAATTATACAGATTAGTATACATTCAATGAATAATTTCAGTAAAATACAGGCACACATATCAGTCATAGGTTAAAATATTGCCAAATTTGGTTGATTTAATATGGCCAAAATGGTACCAAATGACGAGCCATTTTGGCGCCATTGTTGTGTGTACATCCCTTGGTTTTTGTGTACAACATAGAAATGATGAAAACCGTTCGACCTTTGATCAAGCCACCTTGCACAACCATTACATGATCACACACACACACAAACACACACACACACACACACACACACACACACACACACACACACAGGACCACTTACCACTCCCCACCACAGGGCATCAGCGTAGTTTTCAAAACTCTCATTTGCTTCTTTCTCTGCCAGGTAGACAAAGTACGAGGCAAAGATCAGGCTCAGAAATCCAATGTACAAGGTCGTGATCAGCTCCTGAAATGCACACAAACATTACACATTGAAAATACAAAAACAACCACAACTTATCTTAAAATAAATTGTTAGACAATTTGATTGGAAATGTGTGAATCTATATGGACTTTCTTATACAATCCTTGCTTATTGTCATATTATCAGTCGATCATTTATCTGCCTGGAGTTTAGTGTGGCTGACTTTGCAAATGATAGGACATATGGGTGTGAATATTCATGTAAATCTGCTATGAATGTGATGATTGAAATCTTTTTATGAGTGTTTATCTGTCTTGGCTTGACAGCTTAAAATGGATTCACACAGTTTAAGCTCAGTGGCTACTTATCACTTTATAAAATAAGACATGAATTATTCTGGATTTTTTTCAGTTGTCATTAATTTTCTGTAAAAACTAAAACCTACAATGCCCTTTTGTCCTTTTCTTTAAACTTTCTAACGTCCTGCATGCTGCTCTGAGGCTGAAGTTCAATCTTATATTTTAGGTCAGGTAAATCTTTTCAAATGGGGTCGGATAAATATTGTTTTGTATTCTAAAAAAGGCTCAAAACAAAAAGTAAAGTGAGAATTCTTGCTGTTCTTTTATTTATACCTACATTAATTAATTCTGCCCTATTGAGGCACACTCACATATCCATGCAAGCTAAGGGGTGAATAAAACATTTGCTTCTGGTGGCAAAGGCATATTCACATCTCTGCTTTGCATGGAGTTTAACTTTTAAACTTTTTTTTAACTATGAGCGGTGCCCCAATTCAGGGGCTGCATCCTTCAAAAGACACTTTTTAAAAAAGAGGATTTTAGTGTAAGCCTTATGTGTAGAGAAAGACAGTGGGTAGAGTAGGACACTGGGACGAGAGAGTGGGGAATGACATGTGGCAAAAGTATTCAAGATAGAAGTCAAACCATTAATTGTTATTATTATTGTAATACATTTAAAAATCTAAGTTTTTGATTTTAACTCAATCCAATAGGTAGTGATACAAATATTTAAAAAAAAACAGAAGAGGCCTGAAAACTTCTTATTAGCTTATAAAAACAGGTTGAGTTACATAACGTTTAGTCAGCTGGGCTAGAGCTGGAGCATTTGTCAACCATTTGTATGGAAGGTAGGCTTAGTAAGGAAAGGTTAAGGGCAGTAACAGCTGGTGACACAAACAGAAAATCATCTGTAGACCAGACCGTCTCATATCAGTTTGGCCTGAGTGGTCTACGCAGGCCATGAATGCAAGGTCCTTAGAAGGATGCTTCCCCTGAATTGGGACACAGCTTATAAACAGGATAAGTCGTGTCCTCAACTGAAGGGGAAGAAGTGTGTGTCTGACCTCACTTGGCACTGCTCACATTCAGAACAACAAGGTAAAACTTTAGCCCACAGCAGGCACAGGTCTGCCTCCCTGCATCTGGAAATGTGTGACTGTGTCCTCACTCTCCTGTGGTGACAGACCTCACTCACCCGTTGCACGTCCCCTCTGATTATTATTATTATAGCAGCATTAATACCAGCCCACATCTGACCCCCTGCCACATACTCTTTTATGTTTTGCAAAGCATTTGTTTGTTTTTTTGCTTTTCCTCTTTTTGGTTTCAACCGCCCCTGATTTTAGTTTGAAAAAACAAAAAAATTCTGCCTTGTTCTTGTTTTTGGATTTGAAGTATGTTCTAGCGCCGTTGATAAGAATTTCAAATAACTTTGAAATAGCATTCTCACAACAATGGTAAAAGGCTTTTGAACAGGGGCTTAGTCAAACTTAAAAGTCAGGAGTCTAGATAGCTGAATAGGATAACCGCTCTTACCTCAGATAGGTTTGTCTCATTACAAGGATAAAACATTGGCTCTATGATAAAGCATAAATAATAATGGACATACAGTACATCCAAACATTGTACTTAGTTTTCCCACGATATTAAGTTATTTCCATTTGATCTAAACTTTTCTTTCTTAAGATATCTGACTCTGGTTCTACTGTGATAACAAGCTTACTTCTCAAGAAAAAGACTGAAATTAACTATTTGCAATGGGAGCCAGCTTTGTAATCCCAATACAACCGGACAAATAGGGTGAGCTCTCCAGAAATAACAACAACCACCAAAGCTTACTCATTATCAAGGGAAAACAGAGACAAATCAAATATATTGATGCATGTCCTATAAGGGCTTCCATAGTTTTGAACGCCTCCATACAGATTAAATGTCAAATATCGGCATTTACTTGCTTTAATTTTGGACTTTAAAACATGCAGTCTTTCCCTTCGCTTGGGTGGGATGCAACAATGTCAGACATCATTTAATTCTGAACTCATAGAGTGTGCTTTATTCAAACTGTCACTGACGCTATATATAGTAAAAATCCCGGATGTAGCATAGTGTAGATAAAATAACAACTCAGCCATCCAAAAATTTGCAGTCATAAGTCAACTACTCCCTGATGGGCTGTTCTTGTTGTTTTTTACAGCCTTTATTGTCTCTTTTTAAAGACCATATGCTAAATTCATCTGGGGTTCCCCTTTGTTGAACTGTGTTTAAAACACAAGAATATTATTTATGTTGGGATGTGCTGCTTTAATAAACAAAACCAGATCAGACACCCGCTCTGCAAAGCTGTATCGGTAATCATAAACACTGTCATCGTCAGTATCACTTCCTTTAGCCTTGATTAACATACTTCCTTTTGTCCTTGACTACAATTAGACTGAAATGTTTACAGCTTTTCAAGTGCTGTTTTGATGTCTCCAAAGTCTATTGTTGTTGTTGAATATGTAACGTTTATGGTTTTCTTGTATTAAGACAGGAACGCCATAATTCAAACATTTCCAATTTTCCTTTTCAAACAGCTGATGTGAATGAAACAACAAAACGATTTGTAGCTTAATGCTTTATGAGTCTGGATGCTCTGAAACTGCGCCGGCTCGGTGGATCAAAAAAGTTACATTTGGGAGCGCCTATAGGTTAGCAGTTATGACCCCTGCACCATCTAGCAGGCAATAGTCCTCAGCGCAGTGGCCGTGGGTTCAAATGCGACCTCGACCCTTTGCTGTTTGTCATCCTCCACTCTCTCCTCCCAACATTTCCTGTCTCTCTTCAGCTGTCCAATCTAATAAAGGCAAAAAAGGCCCAAAAAATATATTGGGTTAAATTACACTTGGTTGAATCCGTACGAGTGGAAAAAAAAAAAAAAAAAAGGCAGAGGAGATATTCCTACAGCAGTTCGACTGGGCTAAAATGCCACAAATAAGTCAGCAGGCTGAGATAAATGCAAGAATAGTACAGATTACGAGTGGTCAAAAACATAGGTGCTCATAGTGCAAAAAGGTCAAGAAAAAGAGCAGCAAATATTTCAATCCTTCACTTTCATCAGTGCTACTGTAGCATTGTGAGCACCGATATTTTTGACCACTTGTGTCTTCATTAAAGAGACTATTTTTCCATTTTTTCTCAGTGTGGACTTTTTCCTTAGCCCAGTCCTACTGATCCCCTCTCCTATTTTTTTTTTCAAGTTTACCTTAAAGCTTCATTCATCTGAAAATGAACCATTGGTGCATCTGAGTTTATGCTTAAAACGTTCTCAGAAATAAGCTCTAATCACTAAGGGGACATCGATTGAATTCAGATGAAGACTAAATCATTATGAATCAGTATAAAAAGCCAGAGAGCTGATCTCTCCTGGTGTATTTCAAATATTTATGAAGCATCTTATTGCAGATTGAAGCAGGGACCGTCTGTGGTTTGCTTTGCTCAGGAGGTCTAATTGGGCTCGGCTATAATCCTATCAGGCCGTCATCGCAACCCTTCTTTGTGTATGATCTCTTTTAGTGAAGGATCTCTATGTGCACTCTCCTACTTTGTGATTTTAAACCGTGTTTAGCCACTCAGAGTGCTGGAGAACCCGTTGCACCACACTCAACTGAATTCCTGATGAGTGAAATTCTCATTCATGTCTCGTCCCAAAACTGTCACTCCCAAATTTCTTTTAAGGATGCCACGGAGGAGCAGGAGCAGCAGATTAATGCAGAATACGATCGGGGAATAGTTCACCTCCCTTGAAATATCATAAACATATCCTTACATTACCCCATACTAATAGTTTTTGCATTGATGCTCAGAATCTGTGTCTGTTATACCACTACCCAATTTCTTATGAAAGTTTGAGCATCCAACTTCTGCAGTGAGCACGATAGCATGCAACACCTTTAACTTACATCTTGCACATTTCCTGGATATAACAGCTTAACATGCATTCAAGTACACCTTCCCAGAGCCACTACCAGAGGCTTAGTAGATATAGATGCTGCTGCTGTGACCGGGTAAACACATTCACGAGACGTGTGCTTCCAATCTGCCAGCAAGCCAGCAAGGAGAAACTGTGCAAATTGTGTTTACAAGCCACAATCACTAGACTGCTGTTCAGTGTGTATTTAGATGCAGTTGCAACACAAAAACCGGCTACTGATTGCAGTAAACGATTGACCATTGACTTTAAAAACTCCAGCTGTTAACACAGGAGAGCGTAGGAGAATGGCTGAATAAAGTATTCAGGTCCTGAAACGACATCAACAAAATCACCAAGGAACAAATACTGGAAGTATTGCACACTGATGTCCAGCTGGTTGACGGCTATTTGACCTCTACTGTAATGCTTTCTTGTGTGAAAGCAGATTGTATTTTCCCCGTGCACGGCTGTTAGAGGCGTGGAGGGATTTCACATGTTGCTTTGAAGCCTATAAAGTAGTCTAAAGTGCAAAAAGGACAAAAAAAGGTCAAAGCTCTGAGAAAAGCTACCTTTAACTGACACATCGAAGTCTCTGAAGCCTTTAAAGCCCAAATCAGGACCAAGCCACCTGTCAATGTCAATCTCACTCTGTACCTAACACACTCACCAACTCACCTCAATTTGCTTCAATTTGAGTATTTCTGTGAAGCTCAGCCATATCAAGGTCATTTTTAAACTGACTTGGTTGGACTAGAACTGGCTTCTTTAACCTCCACAGAGTCTATGACATGCTATATTTTCCTTCTCCACTATCCCACTTCTCTGTAAAATAATATTTGGTTTTGTTTGTAGCCTAAACAGCAGGTCCCCAACCTAGTGGTCAACATTAGGAGAGGGTTATGAAGATGATTGCTGGGTGAAGAAAAATACATGTCTCGGCTACAGGCGGCATAGTGGGGCAGCGTTTAGCAGTGTGGCCTCAAAGCAAAGAGGTTAAAACCTGCTGGACCCCTGTGGCCTTTCTGTGTAGAGTTTGCATGTCTCCTTGTGTGTACGTGGCTTTTCACTAGATTGTACACCTCCTCCTTTCCTTCCTCTAGTTAGGTGAAGTGGCAAATCTAAATTGCAAATTGGTTTCCCATTGGAGTGTAAATGGTTGTCTGTCTCTAACCGTCAGCTTTGTGATTGACTGGGTGCATGTTCAGGTCTACCCTGGACAGGCAAAGGGACATTGCCTGTATGGTATTAGCTTCAACCCCACTCTGCCATCTAAGGATACGCATTACAGCTAATGGATTATGTGCCTACCTAATTCATTTTCAATCTTCTGGCTTTGTTCCTTTTTGTGCTTGTTACACCTGAAATAATGAATAGTATCACTGCTTAGGGCCTTTAGCAAGTACATCAATTGAAGCAATCTCAGAAGGGTAAAAGACGCAAGAAAGAGATTCTTTAAAAAATATTCAAACAGCCAACCACAAGCCTTAACATATATTGAGGGGTCAACAGCAGACAAGGAATTGTAAGGGGTCATAGCTAAGGTTGGGCGGACTAGCCAACAATTAAATGCTGTCACCCTTGCTAGGTGACTGCAGAATTACTAATTGGTCTCATTTTATTATATGGTGGCCTTCGCTGTCGGTTCAGTGTTGTGCTCAAGCTGTGTAGCGCCCTGCCACTAAGTGGGGCTGTAGCCAAAGACCAGCTATTTGACCTTCTCTCCTTGCTCTATTACCCAGATGTAAACCAACACACTGGACAGATAGATTCCTGTAGAAGCAGTATGGTTTGGCAGTATTTTGATCAAGAAAATGGAGATAAAGTTGTGTGTAGAATCTGTCAATATACTGGAATATAGACCGTAGCAATGCATGACAGGCATGTGGACACAGGACCTAAGTCTGGTGGTGCTAGCACTGCTAACATTAGTCCCAAACAGCAAATCAACTTGACATTGTTTACCAGCAGATGCTGTGATCCTGATTGGTCTGAAACATGACACAGCTCATCATGACAATAACTCCACAAGATATGCTCCCTCCCAACATACTTAAAAAGTGCTAACCTAAGACAGGTCTGCTAGTCTGAATTAAAACGTCTATTTAACCAATTAAGAAATAAGTCACTCTGTACATCCCTAGTAATAGCAAAAAGGTTGAACACTGCTTCCCACCATGGCTTTGATTGTATCTAAATGTATTTCATAGGTCTTATATTAAACAACATTTTTGTTGACATATTGAGAGTAAATGAATCAACACTTCTTGTGCACATGAGCATGGCTTATGTGACAAACATAACAACAGCATACTGAGCGAACATGGCCTATCAGTATCCATGGTGACAGATGTTTCCTGCTTATTTTCCATCCTCCCTCTGAAGTTGACCTCTGTTGTCATAAGTGTGACTTCATGCAGCGTGATACCCCATAGCTATAGCAGGAAGGAATGAGTTTGGGAAAGGCCTCCATTACCACCCTGCCCTGACAGTCACTTTTCTTACAGCTGAGGTCAATGGGTGTTGATGACCAGCTTCAGCCAGGAGCAATATGGTCATCAGCCAAGGCCGACACAAGGAAGCACAGCGGGCAGTACAGGCTCAGCAACTTCTCTGATGCTCTGTTCACCTTCACTCTCTGTTTTTACACAGACATGGAGGAGAATGACAGGGGCCGGCGGGGGTAATCACGACCACCTGTGTCTCAACTGAATGATACTTCAGAGGGGCTGCAGTGATGAGGTGGGTGTGTACGACCCTAACAAAACTGCACTGCGTCCCTCTCCTTCTAGCTATGCAGAGTATTCTTTGCATTCACATGAGGGGAAACTGTACCATAAAATACTACATGACAAGGGGACGCTCGAAATCCACCGAGAGAAAGCCTCCGGCTTGTTAATAGTAATTATCAGCAGCCCTGATGACTTTTGACCTGTTATGTGATGTTTTTTAAAAAGCTGTGAATGCGTACCTGTCGATGCATGTAGACAACTGAGCCCAGGAGACGCCAGGTTCCTCCCTGCCGGTCCACATGGAGCATCCGCAGAATCTGCAGGAAGCGAATCCCTCTGGAAAATAACAGAAAGGATTCAATGACTTGTACTCACACCAAATGCATACAGTAGGTATTCATCTTAGAATATACTGTACTGAAGAAAGGAAAAGCTAAGTGGGCACCAGAAATGGGAAGTAAAGAAGTATTTAATTTAAGCTTTGGGGTATTTGCACTTTGCCAGGAGGATTACTTTTCCAACAACTTTCTAACGTCACCTCCTACATTTTAAAAGCAAACTGCTAATTTCACTCCTTACATTTTCATGAAGGCCGCGTTACAGTCTGTAATGCATTTCAAGGGGAGTTTATAATATTTCTAATTTGAATCACTCTGCGACCTCTACACAACATTAATTAGTATTTCATCCTACAGAGAGGGGACAATAATACATACAGAAAATGACATTCCTTGGCTTGTTCTTCAAAGCATATCACACAAGGCACATGTAAAATTATGAAAACACCCCAGAAGACATATGAAGATGAAAGGGACTATAGAATGAACATGGCCACAGAGAAAATGTGATATCAGGGTCTGACTCAGAGCAGAAAACATAACTGCAACTGATTTGCAAATAGAAAAAGATTTACTGTTTTGTAGAATATGTGTCTTTTCTCTTATTTAAATTTAATTTATGTTTTAATTTCATTTAAATACAACTGTAGGGTTCGATCAGCTTGCACAGGAACAGTCAGTAAAATGATCTTTAGAGGGTTTCTGTTTACATTTATACTCTGAGTATATGACACAGCCTGTATGTTCCCCTTTTCACTTATGTAAGGATGTTAAATCATTGCTACTACATGTGCCTGTCTTTGTCTACTCATTTTGTATTTCTACGTAAGAAAAGGACACCTGTGCTTTTATGACCACTGCTGGACATCCAAACATTACACTTTATCCAGTCCACAACCATGGGTGTTCAATCTGCCAGTGTTAAGCTTCATAAAGGAGAAATATTGACCCGGTTCAGAATTTGCTCTCATTCAACTACAGGAGTGTTAGTGAGGTCTATCTTTGATGTCAAGGCCTGATTCACAGCTGAAAAATTCATCCCAAAGGTGCTTAGAGGGGTTAAGGTGAGGGATCTGTGCAGGTCAGGCAAACTCTTTCCACACGTTCTAGAAAAAAAAGATTCTTATTTGTGCATGGGAGGTTTAGACTCTTTTGAATTACTAAAGGGCTGAACATGTTGCAACATAAGAAGAGCACTCTAGTCTAAAATAATGTTACATGCCTCCTCTACCTCAACCATGAAAAACAGGTCCCATACCATGCCTACATAGCAAGCGGATCAGTGGTAGAGACGGTCTTCTCTCAACCAGAAAGTTGGGGGCTCAATCCCCAGCTCCTGCAGCCACATGTCTGATGTAGCTTTGGGCAAATCCCCTAGCCCCAAATTGCTCCCGCTGCTTTGTGACTGAATGAATGTGTATGAATGGGATAGATAAGACTGATGGCCATAGTTTTTTCTGATATAATTCCCACCTGTACACCGTCTCTTACCTTATAGCAGAGGTGGCAAAGACCTGGCCTTTGGAGCCTACTAAGAGCACGACAATAGATGCAACAACCACAATCAGATCTGCAAAGACAGAGAGGCAACAACTTTAGCTTTGTGTCAATACTTCAGAATCATGCAGATGTTAAGAAATACTGCAAGTGAAGTCCTCATTATTAGCTTTGGAAAATCCAAGAAGCAATTGCAGATATTAAAAAATTGGGCAGCTGGTGCTTTATCATGACATTTTCATCAGTTTTCATTTCAAAGGTTTCTTATTGTATTGACCCGAGAAGGGCTCCAAATAATATCAAAAGCCAAAAAAACACCTGGATGTTCCAATTTTAACAATAAAAAGCTAAAGTGTAGCAGTGATGGTATTCATGTCATGCTGAATTTGTCTGAGATATTTCATTTTGGAATGAAGCTTACTGATACTGTTTTGAATAATGTGTGTGGGTGGGGAGTGAAACGTGTTTGTCTGCTTTGCCACAGATATGAGTGCGTATGGGCGATGTGTTCCCACCTATTATAGAGATTGGCTTCCTGGCATAGCGTAGCCGGCCACAGATGCCGACGTATTTACTGCGGCAGCCAGCTGACCAGAGGCGGACGAGGTACTCTACACCGAAAAACACCACCAGGAAGATCTCCTGTCAGAGAGAGGGAGGGAAACACAACAGATAAATGTGAGAGAAGAACAGGTGGAGGAAATAAAACCCTGATCAAACATCAGATGTGTTTGCAGGTTATTTAGAGCAACAGTATCCGAACATCTGCTCCGACTTTAGGCTGTGTTTTAAAACTGATATTGTTGAATTATAGATGCAACTGTTCTCTGTACTTCCTCTGCTGAGAGCAGCTTTGCACTTAAACCTGTCACAGGAATTCATTAAGGACTATTGATTGTTACTCAACAGATAGCTCATTTTTCAATTTTTTATTTGTACCATACAATTGATTTATTCTTTGTTTCAGCTGCGACATGTACTTGGCCTGGAGAGTCGAAAAAGTGATTTGTATATCCTTACAAATAGATTGACAATCACTGTGATTACTTCTCCATATCTCTTCTATTAGAGCTACATACCCGACAATTTCACTGTCTGGTACAATGTCAGTATCCTGTTCAATCCTTTGTTTTCCGGTTTGATGCCACAAATAAAACTCCTATATCATGAGCTTCATGTTTTATTGAAAGACTCAAAAATCAGGATTTCTAGTCCCCCAGCTGTTGTACAGAGCAGAAACCCAACCAGACGACTACTTTCTTTGTGTTTCAAGTAACTTATTGTTCTCTAATGTCTCAATCTGATGAAGGATTTCAGTCATTTGACATCTCCATCTTAAATTGGCAGACACGTTGTCACACGTGTTGGTATGGTAAAAAAAATAACACATTGCAACACACTTTTTAACAGAAGAAAAATGGATAAAGCATTGTCCCTAGCCTTCCTCCTGAATCTCCCGCTATCCCTCTTTCCAAGCCCAACACAGTATCAGCAGATGTCTGTTCATCATGAGTCTGGTTCTGCTCGAAGTTTCTGGCTCTTTAAGGAAGTTTTTTCTTGCCACTGTAACTTTGCTAAGTGTTACTCAGTGCTCATGATTAACGTTGGGTCTTTGTAGATAACATAACATAACATAGAGTAAGGTAGGTACCTGCTTTTGGTGTGTCTTCAGATAATAGTTGATATGTATTGATGCTATATAAATTAAGATTGATTAATTGATTATATGTGATGTACAGTGACCATTGCTGTTACAAATGATTTCATTTTGCTCTCAGGGGAAATAAGCCCAACACCAGTGTTGCTCTGGCTCTCTCTCAGTCCACCTGGACTAATCCCAACCATCATCTGCACATTTTGGTCTTTGTTCTGTTTTGCACAACATCCCACACTTCCAATAGGTCACGCATGCACATATAATACGCCACTGACTTTACTGACTGACACACTGCATGTTTGCAATAAGTCTTTATTTTTTTAAAGCTTTAAATCAATCATCGTTTGTGTCAGCGTGTCCCCCCCCCCAACGCTGTAAACCTAGGGGAAACACTGCTCCCTATATTTGTAATGCCCATGAGCCAAATGATGACACCACAGATCAGATAATGAATTGAAGATGAATTGTGAATAGCAGACAAAATAAAGGTAAAACAAACAGATCATTTTGTGTCAAATCATTTTGAAAGAAAAATGCTGGCCAAAAGATTTGAACTATTTTGGCAGACTACTTGGCTCATTGACATAAGCCCTGCTTGAGGGTGTCAAAAAGACACTGATTTATTCACCCTTCTGATCAGCAGGTCATGATGTTGCTCCTTTAATGCTCTGTATAAAATGACACAGCTAAGAAATAAAAAAGCAGCACTACAAGCATAACAAGTTGACATGGGGGGCCAGACGGCAGCTGGTTAGCCTAGCTTAGCACAAAGACTGAAAATATGGGGGGAAACCAGTCAGCCTAAACATTTAATATACAGTCTAGAGGCAACTGCAAAGCCCAATCTTTACAAGTTATATGACACATGTTTAAGCAAATCAAAAACTTCCTGTAAAAATAACTTTTGGGCTTAGATGTTTCTGCCTTGTGGACTATTTGTTGGCAGGAGCTTCTTGGAGCCATTACTGATTTCTGGAGAGCATTACTGTGATGATAAGAATCCAGGAAATCATAAAAATAAACCCTCTAGGTATCAATTTGTAATAAGTAAATGTCAGAGTTGCTGGAAGGCGGTTGTTGTTGTTATGTTTAATGGGATCTATGCTAACACTTCCCAGGTTATTTCCATCCTCTCTTCTAAGCTAAGCTAGCTGCTGGCAGTAGCTTCATCTTATCTTTTTCCTCTTTTTTTTCTCTGTTTCTGATTCATTATTATTTAGATTTCACATGACAATAACTGAAACAGTCCCCCACAACAGCATGTGTTCAATGCTTGACACAATCCTCATCAAAGCTTCACAATTAAAGCCTCTCCATTTCAATTCAACGTTAGTTCCCTCCAGCGCTCCTCAAGGAGAGATGGATTTAAAAAGAAAAAAATCAATTACAGCACACAATTACAACAACATGTGGAAACAAATGAACTGGTGTGAATGAGAACGAAATTACCATCACACCTCTCTTAATCATTGACAAGTGATTTGAAAAGAAGCTGTCTGAAAGTGAATCAATAGCCGTTTATAGATTTTTAATGGCGACACCATCCTTCTGCTGTGAACGATGAGAGGAACTCAGCGGGGGGATTCAGGCAGAAAATGCGCTGCATGTTTTATACAGCAGGGGATTTTTTTTCAGCTCAGATGTATCAGTGGTGTTTATCTCCATCAGCAACAAAGATTACAACGGCAGTGAATGTAACAGAGCATGTCTTTTAAGTCAAAAATTGGATTAATAAGATGTTTAATCGTGTTCTTGGAAGGCAAAATGAAGAAACACTGCGTTCCATTAATTTATTCAGTGAGGATTTGTACTTCAAGGATGAAAAACAAATGGTCCATCCAAAAAAAACAGCATCCATTAACAAACAGGAAGGATGCACAAACAGGCATGGGGGAGAATCACAACTGTTGTTTTTGGATGTGCTTGAAAAGATAACTCTGACCTTGGACACAGCAGTTTCCTCCCATGTCCAGTTTTTCATTTTTCTCAGAGCTTTTGACCGAATAAAACTGAAGAAGAAGACTTTGAGATTGGGCTGAAGAACTCCAGATCAATCAAGAAAGTGCAGCTTGAGTTTAGATTGTGTTGTCAACCACTGTTTCCACAATCATGAATCATCTGTCAAGCTCAACTTTTGAGACGGCGCAGAAGGGAAAACCACAGGGAAAAAGTCTGCAGAATAACAGAATGACATGTGAACAAATTCCAATTCTGCCATGAAGTGCCTGTGATAGACTTCACTAGGTATTCACTCAGGTTTAAGGAAATGAGGCAGGGACAAGGATCAGACTACAGGTCCAGTCCTGAGTATTATGGTTGTGTCAAGTACAGGCGTTCTTTAACTGGTGGCTAATACTTAAGTAGATCTAGTAAGACAGGAGTATATTAGTACCAGCTCTGATCCCCTGTTTTTTCACTGCAGGAGGAACTCTTCTAGAAATTAGTTTCGGGGGATCTGCTCCACAGATAGTCCATTCGTTTTAATGATGAGGGTCTCTGTGAATAAGATAACACAAGGTATGCAGATATGGGCAACCTGGCACTTGAATTTCCTCCAAGAGTGATCAAGTTAAAATATAGAGTAACAAAAAAAAGTAGGAAATCAAGGTGAAAAAAAAAAACAAGGTACCACTGCAAACATGTTTTTTTTTCCCCTTTAGTTTTACTAAAGGTTTGTGTTTGAATAAAATTCACAATTTCTTATTTCTGTATTTTATTTAGGTAAGAGCTTGAGAAAAAAAACTGCTGCAGTATAGTTGTCAGGAAGCGAAAATCAGAAGAAAACAAGTTGATATTCATTTTAAATCACGGAATACTTGGGGGCGATGATAGTGATGTTAGTTCGCACCCCTTTTATGGAGTCTACATCCCTCCAAGCAGGCGGGTTCAATTCTGACCCGTGGCTCCGTTCCCACATGTCATCCCCCCCTCCTGATTTCCTTCTCTATCCTATCTAAATTAAAGGCAAAAGCCCCCCCCCGAAAAACTAATAAATAGATAGTATACTATTGTTTCTACCCAGATTTTTTTTTATTACAGCTTTCATGCATCTTGGCATGCTACCAGTCTTTCACCTTTGCTGTTGATTGACTTCATGCCACTCTAGGAATAAAGATTCAAGCTGCTTTGCTTTGTTTGACAGCTTGTCAAGATCATCAATTCAGTATCTCATTAAGTACAATGGGATGTGCCTGTGTTGAAAGTAAAACCACACTACAATTGAATGGCTTTCCCTGCATGAGATGATGATTCGAAGAAAATTTGGATTGGGCTCTTGATTGTTTTTAGAGAGCACTTCAAGAAATGAGCCCACCAAATATTCATTTCTGAACTCTCCTCAGTTAAAATCATTACAATCCTATTGTATCATCACCCATCTCTACATTAATGCATGTCCATAGGATTGTGTTTATGCATGGGTATTTGTGTATTCCTGGCTGATGTGGATGTAACATGTCACGGAAACAAACAGTAGTAAGGGATTAATATAGTGTCTTCCTCTTCTTCTTCTTCTAGTAATTGTGAAGTCTATGTAATAAAAAGCCATCCTCTAGCTTGTCCAACCTGTGCCTAACCACTTTCTTTTGATCACTTACCTCTCAAATCCCTCAGTCATCTAATCCGCTTCTCTGTGCTTCCTCACCTGCTTCCGTCTCATTACATGAACCACATGGGGGGGCTATAAAACTAGAACACCTCATCAAGTCATCACCCCCACACTGAGTCTCTCTCCCTGAGCTCCCCTGCACAACATCTTTCTACCTCTCTGATCATCGATCCTCATTTGACCCTCATTTTATCTACCTCTTCTCAAACCTCATTACTTCCCACAATCAATCTCCACCCCCCACCCCCCCACCCCCCCATCACTGCTCTATCCCAAACCTCACTAATGCTCCATTTATAATAAATTCTTTGCATTTATAAATGACTTCATAGTCTTCAACCCTTCTTTCACAAATGCAGAGCAGCACTCCTGAACATTTTAGGACACTGTGCATGTTTAATGCATGAACATTAATGTACAAATCCACATCCACACATATCCTGCTGACCTCAGTTTCTATTTTATTTTTTAAGATTCATTTTTGGGCTTTTTGTGCCTTTATTGTAGAGATAGGAGACAATGGATAGAGTTAGAAATCAGGGCAAGAGAGCGGGTAATGACATGCACTAAAGGAGCCAGAAGTCGGATTTGAACATGGGCCGCCCACTTGGACGACTATAGCCTCCATATATGGGGCACGCGCACTGACCACTGCGCCACCAACACCCCCTGACCTCAGTTTTATGTAAAGTTTTCTACAACTACATTTGTTATAGTGGGTAGGGTAGGTACAACATTTTTTTGGTTCGGTACAGTTCCAAGTTTTGAAGCTTCGGTCGGTACATTTTCGGTACAGTCAAGGGACCTGATGCAACACTTTTTTATTTATTTATTAGGAACATTTAAAATTTCCCTTTTACACATTGGGCTAAGTGCAGCATCGACAGTTCACTTGTACACCTGTTCAGGTTACTTTTTAATAACATTTTAAATTAAACATTGCGACGTACCCGATGTCCGCTGAACAACGACGGCACACTACTCTCGTCTTGTCAACATCTCTTTGTCCATTATTGTGGGAATGGGGAGGGAGGGTGTTTATCTATCATGCCATTATGCTCCCACACAGACGCGTCTCCCTCTCCCCTTTTGCGCCGCAGCACTGTTGGAGCGGGATCATCGCTGAAAATGAAAACGAGTAAAGAGTAAGTCCGTAAAAAGAACTCCATCTCGGTTATATACAATTGTCCAAACCGACAGGGCTCGAGGAACTAGTAATCTGCACAGTTTGCACAGTTTATGTTTGAATTTTTTTATAAGTTACTGAGTAAAAGCTGTGTCCTATACCAGCGGCCGCAGCCTTCCTCCACCCTGAGGTGTGCTTCCACTTTGCAGACCCTGCTGACTGGATTCAGCATAGGTCATAAACCCCGCCTCCTCCATGTTAATGATTTACACATTGGAATAATGTTTTTATATTATTATATATATATATTATTATTTATGTTCTTATATTTATTCGTTCTATATTTTGCAAAAAAAAGAAGCTGATGTAACTTCATGATTGACAGCTCAGTGGACAAATGCAACTCCGTGCAGCATTCTTAATGTTTGCAGAGCATAGGCAAGAGACAACATAACAAAACCTAACAATACAGTCATTAAACTTTCCATAACCGTTAGAGTCTGCTTTGAAACAAGGGACATGAAGGATCTGGGGCGCTGGTGGTGCAGTGGTTAGTGCGCGCACCCCATGTATGGAGGCTGTAGTCCTTCAAGTGGGCGGCCCGGGTTCTGTACTATCTCTCCAACAAAGGCACAAAAAGCTCAAAAATAAATCTTTGAGGAAAAATGAAGGATCTCCAATTTTCTATTTCTTTGTTTATTGTGTGCTTCAGTGAAGTTAAGGGCGTAGCATCATTTCTGCGGTTCCACCAGCCAGTTTCCTTCTGTGCATATCTCGTCTCCAAACGACATCACCTGTGCAATGTCAAGCGACCATTTTGGGGTATTTTGACTTCGCATTTGTACAACGGGAGGAGGTGTAGATGCATTGTCCACATACTATATATTAAATGTTTGTGAAACTAAAACAGAAGATAGTCACCATAATGGAAAACTATGCATACGCCTAATGCTGTACGCTGTACCCAGGATCTTCAGGGCCTGAATGTCCTACAATTGTCCACTCATTGTCATGAGTAACAGGGGCTTTGGTTAGTAAAACCAAGATTAAAATGTTACATGTATTTCAATTGGACTTTGCAGATTGACATAACCTGCAGTGATACTTTTCAGTAGTTCACAGCCAACTCACATCCTTGAAGTGCACAAACTCTTCAAAGAACGTGGATCTTTTGGGCAAACCGCCAAGCATCTGGCCCAACGCGCCACTACTACAAACACCATCAGCCAGAGCTGCATCTCCAAGCACAGAACCGAGCGGGCTGTGTTAACCTTGAGTGTGCAAGAAGAAAGAAAGAAGACAAAAGAAGCAGCTTCTGTGATGGGGGAGGAGAGAATGAAAGAGTTGCAGGGTCAGAGCAAATCTCTAAAGCAGCAAGCACAAAGTACAAAAACAGGCCCTTTGGGGATGGAGGCTGCAAAAGATGAACGCTGGAGATTTTTGAGGGTTTAGAAGCACAGCAAAAATTAATTATTCATTATCTGTGTTGGCGAGAAGAATAAGAAGATTAAATATCCACAGGGGGTGAACCTAAAGCTGGGAACCAAAGCACATATTTCAAAATATTTGGGTATTTACCGACTTAATTCTTTTTTTAATCACACATCCGACTCACTCACAGATGCATCAGCTTTCTTAAATCCAACAATGAACCTGTAAGATTCATGTTTCTGCTCTGCCAGCACATGAATCACCATGACCATTTCATCCTATTATCCCCAGTCCAAGGTGAACTTGTCACATGTGGCACGTTCCAGTCCTCCTTAGAAGAAAATCATCGAGCCCTTCGTCATCCTGTCTCGGTAGGTTTACTTTTGTTTGAGCTTGAGTGACTCACCCAGCACCCGAACAGTTCCTCCGCTCAGCAGCTGATGTCTCAGGGTTAAGTTTTTTCCCATTTACTATTGATTTCAGAGGAGGAGCCTTCGACCTCTAACGCCAGTGGGACACCCTGAAATAGTTCGCGGAAAATAGAGGCTTTGTTCTTCCAGCTAAAGTGTCCCTAAATTGTTTTTTTTTGTAAGGCAGCGGGTAGGTCAATAAACCCATGAAATTGCTTTTTCGAACCACAAAATCTGCAGTTTGATATTTTGTTGTTTTAGCAGCGTGTTCATCATGATGCTGATTGCAGCAGAATATAATCAATCAAAAAAGACGATAGAAATGAATTTAACATCTTTGTTTACCTTGAAATTGATTCTGTGCTTTATTAAACAAGCTTATAGGTGTCATTTCAAAGAACTGCACAATGACTCAATGTCCATTAGCTGCATTGTTTTATGAGCACCATCATTTATTTAAATGAGTTGCCTGACACAGGATGGGAACAAAACTCCTCCTTAACTACTTCATATATCAGAATCAGGCCTGTGTGGAGATGTAAGCCAACAAAACAGAGACAAACAGAAGAGCCGAGCAGATGGTGAGAGTCAAAGGAAAGATCAGATCAGGAGAAAAAGCTGCAGGCTGTATCAACAAACATAAACAGTGTTGTTAAAAGAAAAAACAAGGTGTATCTTGCTTTTGAGGTTCTGTTTTCTTTTCTCATCTCAATCACTCCACTCGCATCTCTCAGACACACATGTGGTTCATGGACCAATGGTCAGGATCATTAAAGAAACACTGTGGTGAAGAAACAATATGTGCATCCTTAAGGCCCAACAAATATGTGAATACATCTATAAGGCTGTTTTGAAACCTTTGAGTTTTTTTTTTTTTAAAAGCTGCCTTATTCACTTTGGCTTGCAATGTAACCATCAACCATCGAAAAGAACACTGGGTGTGTAACTGCATGAAATTCAGAGATTCACCTGCTACCATCAACGACATGAAATAGATCTGAGAATATTTGGCAGGTTATGAACAACAAGCCATTTAATAAACAGAAGGGTTTTTTTTTTTTTTTTTTTTAAATTATAAACTCTTCAATACAATATTGACTCTCCCACTTAGATGTCACTATGATTGTTGTGGTTGATGATTTAGATATCATTGTGATTAATGGATGTGTTTGTGGTGGTATTTGGTTTGGAAGTTGTGGTTTTTGTGGTTGTTATTTGTGCTGTTGTCGTGGTTATTGTATTTATTGTTTTTGTCGTGGTTGTTTGTGGTTGTAGTTTTTGTGTTATTTGTTTTTGTTGTGGTTGTTTGTGGTTGTAGTTTTTGTGTTATTTGTTTTTCTTGTTGTTTGTGGTTGTAGTTTTTGTTGTTGTTGTTTGTGGTTGTAGTTTTTGAGTTATTTGTTTTTGTTGTTTGTGGTTGTAATTTTTGTGTTATTTGTTTTTGTTGTGGTTGTTTGTGGTTGTAGTTTTTGTGTTATTTGTTTTTGTTGTGGTTGTAGTTTTTGAGTTATTTGTTTTTGTTGTTTGTGGTTGTAATTTTTGTGTTATTTGTTTTTGTTGTGGTTGTAGTTTTTGTGTTATTTGTTTTTGTTGTTGTTGTTTGTGGTTGTAGTTTTTGTGTTATTTGTTTTTGTTGTTGTTGTTTGTGGTTGTAGTTTTTGTGTTATTTGTTTTTGTTGTTGTTGTTTGTGGTTGTAGTTTTTGAGTTATTTGTTTTTTTGTGGTTGTGGTTGTGGTATTTGTTTTGGTTGCTGAAGGCATCAAGCTTTTACTATGTGATTCTCTTGTCCTGTGGTGTTGTCAGAGCTACACTAAATGCTGCCTGTGTTTTATTTGTACCTTTCAACATCTGCTGGTGCATGCTCAGTGTACATGGATGGGTCTGTGATAAGTGTTTTCAGGGCAGTTATGGGCAACAGTCTGGTCTGAAATGGTTCTACAAAACTCGTCTGAACAACGATATCTTTTGTTTTAAAATTCCCTTTCATAATAAAAGGAACATACCAGTGTGGACTTCTGGTTCCATCTGCTTCCATTGCTCTCGGAAGCAAAAGAAAATAAACCTGGATTTTCTAAGTGGCTCAACAGATGAGAACAGAACACTAACGCTTACTACAGCTGACCTTTTAGAGCAATAAAGACCCGGAGAGTTCAAAAAGGAAGAAGGCTATCAATGTTGGTTGAGTCACTCTGTCCAACTTTATGTAACCTTTGCCTGTTGGAGTCCAACCTGCTCTACGGTATAAGCTTAAGCTTGCAGCTGCATGGAAATGCACACTGCATTTATTTATTTTTTTAACAAGTAAGTCAACCTTTTGACCAACTTTTTAAAACCCTTTCATTTTGAAGGATACCCAAAAAACAATTTCATCTCTGGCATTGCCATAGAAGTTTAAATGTGTTGAACCACATTCCCAGCAGCATAACCTTCATCAATCACACCACAAACCCTACACCCAGTGGGATGTTTGGTGTTTAGACCAACACCTCTTATAGAATTAGATCCAATTACGCTAAGATACAAATTAGAGGTAAAACAATGATATTATTGCTAATCCCTTTTCAATTTCATCAAACGTTACACTCACCACCCAGTAGAGCGTTTTGTGCGCCAGAGCTTCATACTCTTGGATGGTAGACAGAACGCTGAGGATCAGACAGGCCAGAACCATGAGAAACCTGTGGGGGGAACAAAAACACCTATTAATAAAGTGTGATTATTCTCTATGTTTTATTGTCGTCATTCTTATTCATGTTTTACGCGTACAAATATCATCCAATCTAAGGATTTCTCGAGAATTCATATTTCATCAATCAAAGCTTTACGTAACGTTCAGGCAAACACGGGTCACTTCAAATCACTCTTCTGTGTTCCACCTCATATTCATGTCAACATCTCCCACTTTGATTTCAACACCAAAAAAAAAACCACCTCAGACAACTTTGGAGTCTGGCTTGAGTCGGGTTTTCTGAAAAAAATTGAAAGCAGAAATCAAGAAAGCAGAACATTACATTTATATTTCTGTCATGAAAAGCATCTGAGTGAATTCCAGCAAACATTCAAGGACAGCTCTCCGGAGGAAATTCTGTGAACCTTTTAGACTCCACCATGTGAATGCAAAGCGCATAACAAACTTGCCAAATAATGAGCAGACAGGTTCGCGTGCGCGCACACACACACACACACACACTCTAACCACACACATACACAGGCCACACAGACTATCAAGGAAATTTAAATGCTCCTTGACTTCCTCCGTACTTCCCTTCAAGGTCACATATATTTCAAATGCAGAAACAATGAAACGTCTGTGGCTCTTCTACCTACTTAGAGAACACTTTTACCCCTAATATAGCCTTGACATTTTGACTCATGAGTAACTGTTGATGTTAAATGTCATATTAAAGACCTTGAGGGTTTTTATGCGTGTATGTTTAATCATTTAAAAAGAAGGAAGAGCTTGTAGTTTCTGCATAAAGTGCCTGGAAACAATATAAACCTGAGCGATCACTTCTCACAGTGTCCATACAAGTCAGATGCAGAAATCCAGTTTGCCAGCAGTATAGATGATGACATAAGCTTAAACTCACAACACTGTGCAGCCTTTATCCTTGCTACTTGTTTGTTATTGTAATATCGCCTCAGCGATCAGCCTTGAAGTCGCAGTTACGTTTCACCTCATTTCATTATGTTTGTCTGTTAGCAGAACATCTTTGTAAATTAAGAATGAATGTGCATTTGACTTGTCGAAAGCATTGGCATTGTCGAAAGGACAATCTCATTAACTTTTCATTTCCGCTGGCATGAGTCGTAGCGCGTTGAAGGGCAGAACTTCTGAATGGAATCAAGTTAACAGCGTCTGAGTTCATTTGGCGAACAAACTCAGATGAAAGGACAAACTTCAACAACTAACGCGATCAAAAGAAACACAGAGGCTCCGAAAAGCTTGTTTGTCTTTAGATTGAAAATGTGCTGAGAGTATTTATGTCAAAACGTAGGGCAGCACCAGAGGATCAAATATTACATCTCACTGATACAAATGGAGCTGATTGAATGGAATTTCAGAAATCTAATGTGACTTTCAATGGATCTGTTGTATATCTGTATACATATACATATAGGATGCATCTGAAACTGAATACTTCCATACTATTCATACTAAGAATGACTTCACATTGGGTATGTAGTGAGTTCTGAAGTCAAGGTTTGGCAATTTTGCATACACAATAAATCTCTGGATGTGGGTTATGGTACTGCTAGCTAGATGCTAGATAATTCAACATGGCACGGACCTGAAAATACAGGATGGATGATGGTGATATGACGGGACACATGCATATATACAGTATGTTGCTAACAGCATACTAACTGTCAGGTTAGTGTGGTTTGATGTGTGGTTTTGGACAATGCCATTTACACACGGTATAAGTTGTTATGCAGAAGCCACTCAAAACTTTTTTTTTCTGCTTTCCTTTTGTGATCACAGATAATTTCTTTATTTCAAGACAAATGAGTTTGGTTCATTTATGGCATCAATACTAAACTTTTCCACCATGAAGTATTACTTACAAAGTCGATCTTATAGAACAACAACTTCCAACAGGGAGATTAGCGTCCCTTCGAAGTCCGCAAATCACATAATTGCTTGTTTACAGCACTATGTAAGTTTGGCAGCGAGCCGCGGATCTCTCCCAAAAAGTGTGTATGGCTTCATGGCACGAGCAAGTTATCCTGTCTCTCTGTACTGTTTGATACAATGGCTGAGGCTAAGAGACGGAAGAGGACGCTGACGCTGAAGCTAAGAAGAGAAAGAGAGAGAGTGACAGAGCTGGAAGCTGAGTGTACAATCCTGCAGATATGATCAATTACAGATAGAGATATACTGGAGTCATCTTTGTCTCATGTTGAGCAGCTTTACCAGTTGAAAAAGTAACCCTAACCCCAGTTTGGCTCAGACTCGCATAAATATAAATCAGTCAATGTGTTCTACAACAGTGCAGTTGCACTCAGAGGCCTTTAGAGGGCGCCAACTAGTGCTGCACAATTAATCTAATCACAATCGTAAAAGGATAAGGTGCAATCACATAACCGCTCAAAAGGCTTCAATTTGCAATCAAAATAAATGTGAGTGTGTGTGTATGTGAACGTAACAATGAGAGTCCAGAATTACTAGTCAAGCGCCAAAGGCGAGTACATTTCAGAGGGCGTTAATTAATAATTATATTAAATGTACTGAAACAAATGTATTTAGACCAGTAAAAAATATGCTTGGCAGTTGAATTGTTTCATCTAGAGGCTCAAAATACCATTTATTACATCGCAATCCCAATATTGTCCACTATGACCGCAATTGCAAAATTTCACTAAAATGTGCAGCACTTTGGCCAAAGTGCACTTTAAAAAATGTCTACATGAAGTTGCTTAAAATAAATCTGATTACAATCTTCCTGACTAATGTCATGCCTCTTAAAAGTGTATCACAACTAAACAGTAAGTCAGGGCATAATTGCACTTTTGTTGGCTACATTTTTTTTTATTACTACCAGAAATGACCAGCCCTGCAATCTATGCGGTAGCATGCTACTTGTGATCTCTGATAAACATTATAAGCATCAAGTATTAAGTATAAAAAAACGTTTTGTTCTTGCAATAACAGTTTGATGAACTTGTTAGCAAAGCTCATTGTGATCTTGAATTATGACCAATAAGCATTTTGTTTGCTGGCAGAGTCAACTTCTACATTCTCTAGAAATGCACAAGAATTCTTGTTCATTATAATGTATAGAAAGAGAGATTTGCTTGTTTTTCCCAGTCATACAAAATAAAAGATCCATGAAATTGAAATCGGGACACTATAGTATAAGTTAAATTGTCATACCTTACTAATACAGGGCGGTGTAGGTGGATATATTTACTCTACAGTCTTCTTCTCTGTGTTATTTTAAACATTTGTTTGAAAAAACAGTCTTCAAGATTGTCAGTTTTATCTCGTCTATATGAGCACAAGCGATGGAAACTATGTGTGGAGGGAGCTCTAGTTTCCAGTCAGTGTTTGCACCATGGGCACCCTTATCACAACATGCTACAGCCTGAGTTTATTGAACACTGGCCAGGAATCCAAATAACCCCCTTCAGACTAACTCACACAC
This sequence comes from Labrus bergylta, assembly GCF_963930695.1. Taxonomy (NCBI): domain Eukaryota; kingdom Metazoa; phylum Chordata; class Actinopteri; order Labriformes; family Labridae; genus Labrus; species Labrus bergylta. Next base: position 11,703,748 of record NC_089197.1, read on the forward strand.
ACAAACACGCACACACGCACACACGCACAGGCTTAAACGTGCGCGCGACACGTCAGCACAGATAAAAGATGGTGAGAGAGAGACCTTCTGAGGGGAGATGGACCGGTTTGGAACACGGCTAACAAAGCAGCTCTTCCTGTCTGTCTGACACATCTGAACAAGCAGTCAATGCAGCAGGAATATCTTAGTTTGGGGTCAGAGTCTTCTTTAAAATGATTTCTACAGGGTGTTAAAATTGGTACATTTGTCCATTAATAACAGCAGTGTGCAATCAAAAAACTGCCTACAAGTCGGGATGCAGTCTAATAAATATGCTCAAATATGCAACATAAAGTTAAAAGGAGGATCAAAGACACAAAAACGAACATCAAACCTTTCAAAGCAAACACTCCGGTTATGCTAATGGTTGTAATTTGTCAGAGAATCTCTGCTCAGATGACTTCAGAGCGTTTTGAAATGCCTGTAAACATACACACTCAGTATGCCGAGCATACTCTGCAGCTTCACTTTTAATCCATCTGAGACGATCTGACTCCCCCTGTCCCTCCATACTAACTGCACCATCATATTTCACTGCCTTTTCCTCCAGTGGGCTCAGTGTAGCAACACATAAAATACCACATTGGCTCATCTACAGAGGCCTCACTGAACTCTGAACAAAAGCTCAAAGCATTGCTCCCTATCTATTATTGATGGACAGATTCTCTTGTAGTCTGTTTTGTAGTGTGTGTTGCATGTAAAGACAAAACAGGGAACTGAGTTAGAGTTAAAAGAGACACTGCTGACCATGTCACTGGCTGTTACCATCAAATCTCCCGTTTGGAACAACAAGCACAGTGCTTTAAAGTGACAAAGACAAAATAGTAACTCCAACTAAAGTGATGCAAAGCCACAACAAATCCTTGAGCACAGAATATGTAAGCTTAGTCAGTGGTCCAACACATAACCAGTCGCCTTTAGGCAGAAGTCAAACGAGGGTCTATAGAGGGGCTTAACAAACACAGATGTTCCCAACGACAAATTCCTAACGTGGTTTAGCAAGAGGTTAAAAGCTCAGTTAGGTAGAGGTCAACAATGAGTGACCTTGTCTCTGTGTTCCATTACCAGTCCTGGCTCCTGTGTTTTTTTTGAGAGAGCGGAAAAGACAAAAAGCACAGATGCCTTAACTGCACTTGATAAAATATAAAGCAGAGCGCAAACCAGCTCCAGTCAGATCGTGTTTCTCAAATTGAAAAGAATACCAGAGCATAAACTCAAAAACATGTTTGCTGTATCGTAAAAAATAGTGTCGGAATTGACTTCCTCCAGACTGATACTGTTTGACAGAACATCTAGTTCGGTTTAATGGAGCCAAGGCTGATTTGGATTTTCTCTAAACTCTCCTGATCGACTCATTTATAACCAGCATGTGGGCTGGATACATGCTGCTCTGCACCAAAACACCCCATTTACTCTTCGCACAGACACCCAGTGCGAGCAGAGGCATACTTTACTTACGCATAAAGCTGAATATATAGCATGCTCCTTTCCAGCGAAGAAAACTATTGCTTTCCTTTTAACCCTCGTCTCGGTAAGCATCCTATATCATTATACACACACACACACACACACACTAACACACACACAAGCTGACAAACATTTGCACGTGCAAACACAGTGGGGTTCCTCTGATAAGGCTGACTCTGAGGATGGAGTTCTGGGTCAGTGATAAAGCTAAGCTTGTTCCTAACTATCTTTCTCCACTTCCAACATACAAAAACAACTGACTGGACTGACCTCAGAAAACCCTTTTAGACTTTCAGACATCCAAACATTATGCTCTTACAACAAACAGCTGGCTTTATTTTATTTTGTTTTTCTTAATTTAACCAGGAAAACCTCAGTGGGATTAAAAATCTCTGCTAACTGTGCTGCTGCCCAACTTGGCCCATTCGCTCTTGAAACAAAGTTTCTAACAAACTAGCAGCCATACTTACAAACATAATGTAGAACGTGAAATAATAAGTAGCCTTTAACTGCAATTATTTGTAAAGATAGACTACACTCATGAATATATCAGGCAGAACATCTACAGCCAGATGTGTCCGCCTCCAAGTCTATGCAACGTGATGTCCTTGAATATCCAAAATAAGGACAATATCTGCCTGAAAACCCACAAAGGGCCCTAATTTGGTGGTGTAAAGGGCATTTTATAAAGCGTGTGACGAAAGGTGATTTGGGTTGTGTCTGTCTACATTATGCTAGTTCAAAATGATTTATTTGAATCACTCACATTTTTAGGGGGCGTATTGTGCCTTTTTTAAAGGGACAGGACAGTGGATAGAGAAGGAAATCAGGGAGAGATAGAGACTGGGGAATGACATGCAGGAAAGGAGCCACAGGCGGGATTTGAACCTGAGCCGCTGGCTTTGAGGACTGTATAGCCTCTGTACATGGGGCGAGCAAACTAACCACTCGGCCACCAGAGCCTCGAGTGCTGTTGACTTAAAAGTCTCTCCTGCATGGTCGGCAGTATTTGTGCTGTATGAATCTGGCTTTCTAATGGAAAGTGTTAGTCCCTGTAATTATGGGTTACTGTTGTACATAAATTGCATATAAAAAAAAAACGTTTACAGCATTGGATCGTTTAAACTGCATGTTCCTTTTTTCCAAAGTAGTCAGTTATAGGGGGGCAGCAATCTGAAGTACATCTGTTTACACATTGGAAAAATAGTTTTATTGACTGAAGGTTTATAAAGTTATGTTTTCCAAGTCTGGATTTTGACAGCTCTTTTGACACCGTTGTCAGTTAATTAGATTAAATTTAACTTCTGCTGTGTACATTCTGTCTCTCATTCACTTGACATTCAAGGATGTGCTTCATTACTTAGTGCGACCTCCTGTCTTGAAGTGTGAAGATCATCTTTGTACAACTCTAACAATGTGCCTGTGTAAAGTCAGCGAATACAGAAACGGTTTGAAATGTGGATGTGTGTTATTCTGGCATGTACTATCATCATGTTTAGACAAGTTCGCAATGTAAGATCACAAAAGTGCAGCATCACTCTCACAGAGTGTTTACAAGCTGCGATCACCCACTCAGTATCTGCAAACACCTGACAAATATGAGCGATTGTGATCATCAGTAGTTACATTTGGTATGTTACTAAATATATTAAAACCAAACAAAATGACATGGGGGGGCAAACACGTTCCCACTGAGCAGTGAGTTTGACAGAAACGTTTCAGTCAGAGCTGACACAGTCCCAGATACAGAAGTGATTCTTCCTCAAAAATACCAACAAAGCAGATTTACCAATTATCACGAGTTACCGCCAAGGGAAGTGACATTCACAGCTGACACTTCTTGAAAAAGCATGTTAAGAAACATCCGGTGTTTCTTGTAGTTCTCTGCAGTGTGAGCTTTCTTCGAATCAGCATGTAGTGTGGCCTTTCTCCTGATCTTGCTGGTTAGTACCTGATGCGAAGTCAGATGATATAACGCTTAAAAGGGAACTTTCCTGCTCTCACAGTAGCCACTAGCATCCCTCTTTGCGTGTATCTTGCTGTTATCCTTGGTAATGCTTTAACCTATTTGAGCCGCACTGTGTTGGCTCATGCTCCCTTTGAGTCACAGAGACTCTAACCTGCTGCGACAGGCTGCATTCCCCTGCGTCCCCTCCGACACCGCCGGGTCACAGGGTGACAGCAGCAGACAAGGCCACTGCCCCCTGCACAGCCTCACACATGCTGCCAAGTTTAGCTGCCTGCTATCAGTGCCAGCGAGTGGGGACAGACATCACACATGAAGATCATATCCTACATTCCAAAACCTCTGCAGGAACACCCAGCCTGGATCTACTTGACTGACAAGGCTTACACCAAGTCAGGGAAACAGTGAAATGCATCCTTTGGTTTCACATCAGTTGTATACAGAGAGAAATTTATCATCAGTTACATTTCATTTGTCAAAAGTGACACTCAGGCTAACTGACAGAGCAGTCACATCAGATTTAGCTGGTGAACCTTAAAGGGACATCTTCATGATTTAGGGGATTTAGAAGATGTAGCTGCTATACTTTATTAATTTTATATTTTATGAAACCTGTAAATTGCATTTACATTAACAAAGTGTTTCAAACTATTCACCAGACACTTGTCATCAAGTCTGTGCCACAAGTTCTGGCACAAAAAAAAATGTTAGTCCCCGAAGTCATTTATACATCGCCCTGTATTTGTTTTTAAAGCTCTGTTGTTTTAGCCTCTTGGAATGCAAAACAGTTCACTCCTCTGTCTTGGTGCACTCACACTGTTCTGGCAAATTAAATACCCAACAGAGCTGAGGAAAACACTACCCAAATGAAAGATATTTATAATATCCCTTTAGTACTCCCCGGAGGGCGTATTTTGTCTCAGATTCTCTTGTCTGTGATGAATTATATGGCTTTTTTTTTTTAATCTGCTATGGCCTGACTTAAATATCTTTATAATATTTCTGCAGGGAGCCCTGGTTGTGTTGTGATTTCTGTGCAGCATCTTTCTCAAATTCACAGGATTAACAGTTCTTTGTAGTGAAGGCGTCCAAGGCTCTACATGCGCAATTAACTCCCTGTTTAATTAGCATCTTAGAGTTGCAATTATACCCTTGAATACCCAATGGATGCGGATGATTAGGAAAATTAAATATAAAACACTCACACTGTGAAGTGATACAAGAAGCATTTCCAGCCAGACGGCCTTTCCAGAAAGTTATACACGCGTCCTTGGATGTAGGCGCGGTTGAGGGCTGGACGCACCCCGGTGCTGTACACTGACATCCGCATGGACATGCGAGGATGGGATACGTAAGGGTGGAGGTGTACATGAGGCACCTCCGTGGGAGTGTTGCCTTCCCCAGAACTTTTGTCTCTTTGAAAATACGCGTCGTTGCCCGCAGATCTTCCTGGATCAGGCGCGGAAAACGCCGTTTCTGACAACTCCAAATCCGGTGGTCGTTGTCCTCGTGCCATGCCAGAGGACCTTTGCATGTCCCCCTGATAGAAGCCAGAATTAGACATAGTTTCCTCCTGTTATTCTTCTACTGCTTGGTTAACTTTTTCACACTTGTTTTTTTTCTCAATAACTCACTGAAACGGACAAATGTTCGCCCATGTGCGCGAAGTTACTGCTGCTCTAGATCACCCGGATGGTGTTTCTTCCATTTAACTTTACAGCTCTCTGGGTTGTTGAGAATATGGCGACTCTCATCCCTGACTGAATATCCCCTTCCTCTGCTCACAGTACTTATCAGCCTGGAGTGCTGTGGGCGCCAGGCGGTGCGCTGTGAGTCGCCAGCTGTCCAGACATTTCACTGTTTGGCAAAACAGCCTGGAAGCACTTCGAAGCTCATGAACTCCACCCTCAAATATGTGCAGGAAAACACAGAAGCTCTTACTTTTCCCGCTGATATAGATTTTACAGTTAATGCAAACATTGTTTTTGCATTAACAATTAAGTGCATTCAACAATTTAGATACAAAATCTGAAAGTGGTAAAAAAAAGTTTGGCAATACATTGTTGTCCATCTCAGAGACATTTTACATTTACTACATGAGCTAAAAGAAGAACTTTTATGACTGGTAATAACTATGTAGCATTACTGTTAAAAGATTCAAATCAACCTTATGAATTAACTAAATGCAAGGCTCAATCCAAAATATAAACCAAAGAAATAAAAACACAATCCTGGATCCTGCCATCATACTTCAATGATACACTTTTTGTTTATTAAAGATTATTCTTCTTTTAAAGGGGACATATTATGACACATCCACTTTTACAGTGCTCTTGAACATATATTTAGGTAATATATTTGTTTGTGGTCTGCATAAGTCTTACAACACAGAGGAAAATACTCAGTTCCAAATTTGCTCTCCTTGTGATTTCACAAGTGGGATTCTGATAAAAAAAAAAAAAAAATCCCCTCCCCTCCCCTGGTATCTCCACCCATAGGAAAAGGGGGATAATATGTCCTCTTTAAGATGCAGATAAGAATGTGTGTGTGATACAAAGCTGAAAAGTGTCCAAATGATTACACAAAATACTGAAATTCTTGTGTTTTCAACGTTTAAGTGAGCAGTGTTTATTTAATGTGAATCACCAGGTTTCTTTATGTGACAAACTATGTGTGTGCAGATATTCTTTACAGTCATATACAGAGAGTGAGTGAAAAACCAACGTTTAAGGTCCAATTGTTAGGACTGTATGTGAGGGAACATTTTCAGTCCTTATTGATGATGAGGATTTCTGTTTTCATTGATGGACTTGTGTTATGGTTTGGTGAGTAAAACAACGAGTAGAGGTGGACTTAAGTGCAGAATGAACTAAACGTCTTTAATAAACAAAAAGGCAAATAAATACTACTTTTAAGATTCAACAAAACTCACATGGATCAATAAATAGGTAGCCACAGAGAAGCACGAGCAAACACCGACAGACCAAGGAACGACATACCACCACATCCACATACATGCAACAATGAACTGACACGGAAGAGCAGAAACACAGAGACTAAATAGACATAGGGGAATCAGACACAGGTGAGACTAACAAGACACAGGTGAGGACAATCAGGGCAATCACACAGACAGGAATACAAGAAACACAGAGGACAACTATAAACTAAATCATGAAACACTAAACACTGAAAAACCAAACTAGAAAAAGACCAAAACATAACAGACTTGTGTTGTATTTGTTTGTGTAGAACGTATTGTTGCACTTGAAAAAAACAACAACTAGTGTTTGAACTAAAAAGAGGTTAGCGTCTGGGCTGCCTTACAAATTGAAGATGAATGTGAGATGATAAGTTGGGATGAATTTGTGTTCATTAATAATAATTTCTCTTCAATTTGAATTTATAAAAACATTAAACAAAAAAAAAGAGAGCTGTTATGTCAACACAGTATTTCATTTTCATTCATGCATTGAGTTTATTAGTGATCATATCGTATAGTATATTTTGGGTCAACTTTATTACAAGTTATATCCTTTGATCATGCTCTTATTTTCAACTAAATCTTTTTCTAAATTGGAAATCTTGAAATTATGATACATATAGTTAAATAAATGGACTTGAGTTTGTATAGTGATTTTCTCGTCTTCTGACTCCTCAAAGCACTTTTTACACCGCAGGCCACAACTACACATTCACACACTGATGGTAGAGGCTGCTGTGTAAAGTGTCCATCAGTATTCACTTTTTCATACATATTCACAGATGAAGCAGCAGGAGCAACTTGGGGTTAAGTGTCTTGCCCGAGGACACATCAGACATGTTGCTGCAGGAGCTGGGGATCGAACCCCCGACCTTCCATCAGTTTTGGTTGAGAGATAACTGACTCTACCACTGAGCCACAGCCGACCCACAAGTAGTAGTTGAGATGACATATACACAAATGATTCAGTTATCTCAACATTAACATCAACGCCAACTTCCAACTCCTTTTTTTTTAACATTGCCCATCATTTTTTTAATGTGTAACTCATCACCTAACGTTATTTATACACTCAGATCTAAAAACAATAGCTTTGTATTTTCACCTTATCTTTTAGTTTTCGTTGAATTTTGGGTCTAAATAAGGATTAATAAAGTGGAGGTTCTGAGAAATGTGAATCTAAAGAAAGCGTTTCTGCAGAAGCGTGTAGAGAATGGCCTTCATTGTTCGAGACGACAGTGAGTCACTTCCCCTCATTAAACTGTCAGTAGGATGGAAGTTAGAAGTCATCGTGTGAAGTTTGAAAGCCATGAGCAGCTCTACATGCAGTATTCACATATGTTGGCTCTATAAATTCTCTAAAACGATGAAGCAGCTTTTTAGAGTAGGCATATGGGTTTCCTTAATTTCCAACTGATTTCTCGTACTTTCCTCGACTGTCCTTTTTTTTTTTTTTTTACACGTATAAGCTGTTCCTGATAATAAGAAAAGAAACACCTATAAAAGAAAACAGGTCAAATGTCCTGAGAAGTGCGCCCATTCTCTGACTTTTGTTGTGATTTATTACAGTTTGAAAGCAAAGCCGCCAGCCCAGGTGTTAGAGTAATCCAAAGAAACTCTGTGGACACATGCGGCTTCAGTCTGACAAGGTTACCCTGTGGATTGTTTCTGCTGTGACCTTGGCTCAGAGAGTCCAAGGAGGAGGAAAACAAGTTCACTGCAGCAGACTTTAATAAGAGTTGAGAGGCGTCCTTGTGTTGACAGGGTCTGTTGTCAGGTAGATATTAAACACAACTCTCACTGCTTCTTCCTGTTCTATGCTGCACACTGATTTTGGGTTACTAACACAGAAAGAGCAATTATCTTGAAGGTCAAGCATGCTTCCATAGTTGACTGAGTGAAGTCAATGATATGTTGGATTTTTCAGGGCATTTCTACATCATTAAAAATGTAAATTATAAGCCATGAAATGATCCATTAATTGATCAGACGTCTGACAGAAAAAACATAAGCAGCTGTCTTTATAAATGATCTTTTCTGTCATTTTCAAATCATAATAGTCAAAGATTTACCAGTACAGACTTTTTACATTTTAGAGCATTTGTGGGTTTTTCCGAGTCTCCTATGATAAAAAGAAAAAGCTCATTCTTTATCATTTAAACAAAACAATCGGAATGTTTTCAATGTTTTATGAAAAACATTTGTTTCCAAAACATTAACTTTTCGTTTAAAAGAAAATGGCCTTCTGATCATCTTTGTGACAATATTTTAAAAAATCTAATCAAAAAGGTTTTAAAGCATTTCTTGTGTGAAGAGGTAGGTAATTTTCCACACTCACTAGAAGGAGGATTTATCTCATTACATTTATCTTAAAATATAAACTAATCATCGCAGTTGAAGATGTGGTGTTATAACTTCTCAAGCTCAAGGTGACTGAGTTTACATTTGTGGCATTAATTGGAATTTTCTTCTTTAAACCCTAAATGAATACCTGATTAATCAGGATAACAAATTCAATATGTTGTGATTGTTCCTCAGATGTCTTCTATGAATACATGAGAGAGGAGACCCCTGTCCCTGGCTCGGCTTTTTAGGATTAAAACAGAATTATTAGACATAAAGAAATACAGAAACGACAATGGTATACAAATACAGACATTCTAAACTCAATACAAACTAAAGAAGACCAAATAGGAAGGAAACGGCCAATGCTGACCCTTTGTGATTCCTTTATTTATTTTTAATTGTTGTTAAGTGATTTATGTCTGAAACCCAGTAAATTGTGCGGCTGCCTTTCTTGGCCAGGATGCGCTTGTAAAAGAGATTCTTAATCTCAATGAGACCTTTTCTGCTTAGATAAAGGTTAAATAACAAATATTCCTGTGAAAACCTAAAGCTGGTCACTTGAAGTTGCCGTTGGTGTCAGATTTCTTTTAACATAATGGCAATGAATGCTGGTTGGAGAGCCCCCCCCCATGTTTAGCTTAGGGCCCCACCAGTCTCAATAATCACCCACCACCCTATCATTTATTTCAATGTAAGAAATGTACTTCTCCATGGTAACTGTATCATGTCCAATATAGGATATTATCTTGTACGTGGTCCCTTTACAAATAAAATAATTTAATTCAATCTGTTCTTGTTATTTAATTGTATTGCATATGTCTGTGTTTTTCTTTTACTGTCGAACATATGCTCATATTTAATTCCAAGATGCCAAAGAACATCTGGCAAAGATTGCTGATGAAAAATGTGCCTTTTGACTAACTCAGGTAAATAAAAACATTTCTGAATGTTGGTTAACGGAAGAATATGCAACTTTTTGATCCAGTAGATGTCGTCCTTGAGCACCAGCATGAAACCAAAACAAACTACTGTTTGGCCACGCCTCGGCCACACTGATTCCTCCACTCGCCTCCAGCGACACACCTCGCACCCCTCTCCCTTCACCTTTGCACAAAGGAGTTATCAAATTTGAACGCACTTCTGCTGGATTTGTTTAAAATATTGCACATTCTTCCTTTAATGTACACTGTCCCTTTCCAACTAAAAAATAAAAATGCAGCATTATTGATGATTGAGCATTTAGATTTTATGGGTTTATTTCAAAATATTGATCATCAGAATTCACATTTAGTAAGGAAGTTGTTTAAAAGAAGGCTGTGCTTTATGTCTTCATCAAGAATGATGTGTGCATTTGACTATTCTACTCTCGTCAACACATCATCTGCAAACATTCATGTTGCATCATCTTTACTCGTTCTCCTCTGAGCAAATATAATGCATTTTAACCCATGTCCAATGAGCAAAGCTGACTTCACTTAAAGAAGAAGGAAAAAGCAATTGAAGTTGGTTACAGAGGGCAGTCAGAGAGCTATTGCAGTCTGGTGTCCTTCATTGCAATAGGGCTAAAGACATGTAGAAGCTCATTATCCTATTGTGAGGGCATACAAAGCAAGGTTTTTTTTGTTGAACTGCTATTTACTCAGGTTGAGCCAGATGAGATTAAGGGATTGGTTTCCCAAGATGACACAGTGGCAGCAACGCCTAATTTAGTTTGCAGGCGGAAACAAACAATCACATTTCATAGTAATTAATTGATGAAATGGAAACCAGAGAGAAAAAGAATAACAGAATATTGCAGCATTGCATCCTTAAAATCACAGCTAGAGGTCTGACAGCGTTCAATAGATTCATCCTTCTTGTCATACATGCTCTGAGCTCATAGGCAGTTGCATAAGGTTGAAATCTTTCTGCATGGTACCTCACAGACATCCTTTCCAAAACAGGCTCTGTCCAAGCGTTCAGGCCAGTCAGTTGAAATTAGTCATGGCATCTCAGTCTGTATTGTCCTCCATATTTATGAGAAATATAAACACATAAAGGGACGAGGAAGCTATCCCTCGATGGCCGTATAAACAAATTATCAGTGACTAACCCTTTTCAAGTGAAGACATGGCTGATCAAGTCGCGGCACATATCGTGTAAAGATGGACGAGCGTTTCGTATTTTGGGAGATCGCCCAATTAATGGTGAAATATCTCCAACATGTGCTTCACTGAGCTGAGGATGTTGTATTCACTGTGTCCCAATTCAGCTGTGGCTCGTTTGAAGTCCACGCTTACAGACCAAATATGACAAGGCAATCCCGTTCCAAAGGCCCATCTGAATGCTGCCTGAGAAATGGCTCCCACTTACGCCTTGGCTTTAAGGATGCAATTGGTGTATGTGTGAGCCTCATTTTACAGAAACTTGAAAACAAAACTGAATGCACAACTTTGGCTTGCTGCAACTTGGATGTGCTTGGAATGAGAAATGTCCTATTTATTATGTTATCGTGTTATTTTGTAAATTACTTGCCAATCACATCCTATCAACGGAAAAAAATATATATTTGCAAGTCTAGCTATGGTTGTCAGTGTAGGCTCTCAGTCATCCAGGTCATGGTAAATTGGGAGCTTGATCCAAAGGCAAAGGTCGGTCTAGCTGGTTGTTTAAATGTGAAACACAAAAGCATGTTCTTCTATTTATATTGTAGCATAGGATTTGGCTGGCACAGGTTGTTTTCACTGATATGGGTGTCGAAGTTAAACAAGAAAACTGGTCTTGGATTAAAAAAAACTTGAGTGACTGATCAAAGACATCACACACTAAGTTTACAGTCTTCCAATTTTTATTGTCGTGACACATCCCAGGAGTAAGCGTGTGCAAGAGAGGAAGTAATCCCCATCACCACAGTAGCACACAAAAGAAACACCAGAAAAACAGCCTAATAAATAATAAGGGAAGAAAGCCAAAAGAAGCAGCTAACTCTCAGTAATTAGTGGAACTCAAACAAGCTGAATAAATCTGTCATCTAATATACAGTGTTTACTTCCAACTGGGATTTTCCATTGATTATGAGACTTAACATATTAATATTAGCGTGATTTACAACGAAGTGACAAGACAGCCAGGGATGGATGAACCAAACACAATGTCCTAAACACTATCAGAATCAGAAATACTTTATTTATATGTAACCCAGCAATAAAAATATATCACATTGCAGTTTTATATCGATAATAAATACTGGAGGAGAACAACTCATATAACCAAAGACTACGGATAACAATTTCTTCAGAAGGAATTTTTATGTTTGTCTGCAACAACTTCCAGATAAAAGAAATGCCAACTCCATTAAAAGACAAAGCAGAGCAATCAAAGGCAGGGAGAAATGGGTAAGTCTAATCGTGTAATGATAAACAGCAGAGAAGTGTTGGGTTTGTTATTCTTCATCAGTACAAAACAAATAAATGAGCCAAAAGACAGCTCTGAAATCAAAGTCTGTAAAGGGCAGTTAGGCAGACTTTACTTGATGAGCATTTAGGCTGACTCAGACTATACGACTTTAAAATCAGTTTGTCTGGTTTGAAAGTATTTTGACAGGTCAGTTAGTTTGTTTGGTTAACAATGTTTTAAATTAAAGGTTAAAGATCGTGTTCATGTAAGTTGGACCTGCTGGGAGTGGTCAATGCTGGGTAGATTTGGTTTATTAAGGGTGATAGCAATGAAACAAGATGCATAAAAAAAAGCTTCTTAAGAACTCTAAATGCAGTCCAACTCCGTTGCTGGAAATCCCAAAAGAATGCAGCAGCCTGTACCAACAACAAAGAAGGTTGCCGTCAGTATTGTCCTTTAAACAGGGACATCATATCACGTCCCTTACTTTAGCATACACTCATTAACTTTACTAAATTGATTTTTAACTGGTATGTAATTTCTATCAGCTAAAAACAGGACGCACATTTGAACAGAAGAGAAATACTTCACAAAATAAAAAAACCTTTCACTTGGTACGACCCATGGATGATATCACTAACACCATTAAAAAAACGGGAAATGCTGGACAGGCCTCTTACTAGCAACAGTCCTGCATTGTGGAATATGAACAAAGAAAAAATATGGCCAAACATTTTTTAATTTACTTCTTACACTACAAATTAATAAAAATGGCTTAAACTTACGTCTTGCCGTGTGTTTTATTTACCTTCATAAAGTGCCTTGAATTGAACTCAGACATAATGCTAACACAAACAACCCCAGGATAGTGGGATGCAGTATTTCAACATACACAATGTAAAATAGAAATTGATATGAAAATGAATTTACAAGGGCAAACAGTTGAGCATTCAGTTGAAGAAACAATATGCCATTGATGATTTAGAAGAATTGGGATTTAGCTTTCCTGCATTGCTGGCTAGCTAAAAGACAAAAGTTGAATCCTTAAAAAAAAAAATGGCAGCAAGTGTGAGTAGAAGCTGCAGTAGTGGTTGTTTCAAATGATCCTACAGAAATCAAAGCATGCAATTTGACAGGGTCTTTTTAAGTTAGTGAAAATGTTTAATGGATTCTCGCAAGTGCTACCTAAAGTTGATATAATGGGGCTATGTAATATATTTGGATTGGTTTGAGTTACAAAAAAAAATTAAAAAATTAAAAACTTACCTTCCCTCCAATAAGAAAAGGGGGCGGTAAGTGATTTCATTAGTTTTGCCGAGGGACTGCAGATGTAAAGTAGCTCTAAGCTAACTCTGGTACGATGCATCAAATGGCAACATTTATGTTTCATATTTTACATGGTCCCTTTAAAAATAAAATGGAAAGAGTAAATAAAATAATAAAACTGCATTTTGACAAACGCTGTGGTTCTTAATGTTGCACATCACAGCTTAGCTTACTGAAAATACTGCACAGCTTGAACAAGGAGCTGTAACTATTACATACACTTTTTTTTTGGTCCATCTTGCAGATTCTCCAGTCCGTTGTGACTCACCCCTGAGGTTATCTGTTGGGTTGTAATCCAGCAACTGTAGAGGTCACTGGAGTAAGTATAAGGCACTGTCGCGTTGCATTTTCTTCACAGAAGTATTCATTTAGAAAAGGGTGAGCAGTCGCCACAAGGGGAAATTCCTGGTTAGCAATGATTTTAAGTATATTTGTTTTTGTATGTAACCGTCAAAATGCACTATTCATATGATGAAGATTAACTGATTATATGAAAGATGTTTGGAGGTTTGTTAGAGGTTTGGTTTTGTGGTGAATTCCCTTGGATTATTGCCCTTCTATTAAACACCTGAGCATAAACTTTGAATTCAAAATCATTCAGGATTAATAAAGGAAGTGCATTTACTTATAGGGTGTAACAGGAAGAAACTAGCAATGATCCATGTCATCCAAACATGGTAAGTGGGGCGGCTGTGGCTCAGTTGGTAGAGTTAGTCGTCTCTCAATCGGAAGGTCGGGGGTTTGATCTCCAGCTCCTGCAGACACAATGTCATGTCTGAAGTGTTCTTGGGCAAGGGTTAGGGTTCCCATTACTTCATTGGTGGTGTATCAATGGGATTAATTACTTCTGATGGTAACTATACATACGTAGCGACCTCTGCTATCAGTGTGTGAATGGGTAGGTGATGACCTGCGGTGTAAAAGTGCTTTGAGGAGGCAGAAGACTAGAAAAGCGCTTTCCAAGCCATCATCTGCGTCCCATTTGCATATTTGTCCACCTGCTTCTTTCTATCTTTTCTTACACAGAAAACACTTGTGTCCGACAGTATTTGTTTCTCATCCAGTGTGAACCCTCACATACCTTGAACACATCTTAAATTACTATTTAATATGCTTTTGAGACAAAGCAAAGGAGAAGCCAACCAGCTGGGCAGGAAGTCGGCATTAAGGGGAAACACAGTTAGTGTGACTGGTGGACAGGTGGGAAAATGTCAGCATCTGAAAAAGAGACGTATACAAACAACAAAGAGCGGCAGGGGATGAAACTGACACAGGAGCAGCTGTGCCCAACATAAAACTTGTAACTGAATTTTGGGAACTAAAGAGATTAGTGTTACCTCAGGCTGTATGTGTGCATAAAGACATTTGGCAAGCCTGCATGTACTGTGGGTAGTTTGCAGCATTTGTCTTCTGTCAATGCTGTAGAGCTTACAGTGAGCTTAACTTACAGTAACACTTGAAAGTGACAGATTTACTTCTGAAATGATTTTCAATTTAAACTAATTCTTTTTTTAAACTCTGATATGGCAAAAGCATTGCTTTTTATGTGCGCATTTACCGGTCCCTTGAGTGCTGCAGCTCTGCATGTTTTTGCTCATGTTAATTATAAATATACTGTCAGCTAGAACCCCCACAAAACGGGTTAAGTCTCTGCAGACTCTCCCACAGCCCTAGTTAATAAACACATTTTAAAAAGTGATTTTTCTTTTATAGTAGCAGTTCTCACAATGTTTGTATGCATGCTGTTTGGTCATTAATTTAAACGACACATCTGTCAAACAAGCATTTGCAAAAAAGAGTGCATCAAGGTACTTGAGCCCTAATGAAAGAATGAGTGCTCAGTGAAGAAACCCCTCATCCCAATTGTGCCCCTATGCCCTACTGATAAGCTACATAACATACCATATGACTCCAAATTGCCTCTACAACCAAATTGGGGATGCCAACTTCAACATGACATGACTGGCTGTGTTTATGCGAGTTAACCAGGTAGGAACTGCACCAATACAACCTGTACTCTACCACATGCTGCCTTCTGGCCCCCACAACTCTGCTGTGTAGACAGATGGGCAGCCAGAGCCAGGACAATACCTGGGCTCTCAAGTGGGAACCTCACCAGTAATTTGTCCGATTAGCTACACAACCCTTCAGAGAGCTGGACAGTGAAATCTGGCGTCCCAGAGCTGCCCCTCTCCATGGTACTGTAGCTTTCACTGCTTACCACATCCACTCGCCTAACTTCTATATCTTACCTCACCTACCACATAGAGATCACAGCCATTTCATGGGCAGGACCTTGTGGTGCCAGAAATCTAAATATTGACTTACTGTCCTGACAGTTCAATACTAGCTCCCAAAATAGGCCTTTTAGACACTAATGATACCTTACTTTTCTTCAGCTGTTTCTTTAAGTGGGACTAGATGTGTTTAATCAGTGAATGTATTCATAAAGAACACAACTGTCTTTCCCTTTTAGCACCCTGTGTCCATCCCTGCACATTACTAAGATGTAAAGTGTAAAATTCAAACAAATGGGTTTAACTTTCTGCCCTCGAAATTAAATCACAAGAACTGCCTGTATCTATTTTTCAGCTAAAGACTTAGTAGAGTTTCGACCAAAGTCCGTGCTGATATGTTGTCTCCTCTGGTTAGCAGCCAGTGTCTCAGAAAGCAGATTACCATATTTCTGGTCAAGTGCTCTAAAATGCACAAAAAGAGAGCAGCTCCTCTTCAAAACAGTAACTCTACTTGCTCGTTGTGTTGGCCCTGCTCCCCAATAGCCCCCTCAGGCAAAGATTTTAGCACTTAACACTACTCCGTGCTACAGGTTATTTTTGAATCAGTTTCCTTGTCACTCAAATGCCAAGAGTTAAGTGTAATTGCTGTTGTTGTGTCCTCGGGGTGCTCATGCTCCCTAATGCTGCCCATACTGAGCGGCCTGCAGAGAAGTAGCAAGCGCAGCCAGTGTTTATCATACTGTCACGAAAGAGACAGAAGCTGTGGAGGCTAAATGTTCGACCTGATTCTTTTTTTGTGTAAGACTGCACATACTGCATGCGTGAAAGGCAGATACTAACACTTGAAAGTGATTGAACTTTGACACCTAGCTACCAGACAGGGATACTTTTGGTCATTTTTAAAGGTTAAGGATTCTGTTTTCTTCTTACTTTATACCAATCACCTCAAAACACCGATCCAAAGATGAACTGATTTTACTTAGGTATACCCCAGTGTAACTAAATCTAGATATAACTTTATTCTAAATCTCCATTAAAAAACATATTATTGAGAAAGTATTGACTGAATGCTGAAGCTGGTTTCAATTGAATAAACATGAGCAATTTAGTTTATTTTGGCTCAGTCCCACATACACCATAATGCTGATGTAAATGCTCATTAGAGCACCAGATGTGTATAAATCCACAGGCAAAACTAGACCCCCCAAATGCACTATTTGAGTTAATTGTAAAAAAAAAGCCACTGTGCCCATCTGTTTTCATGGAAATACACCATTTTCTAAAATCAGGACCAATACTGATACTGTATGTTTAAAATGATTTAGCCGGTTTTGTTACTAATGTTTTTTTTAATACTTCTCCATAATGTTAAAACTTTTTCTTGTCGTGCCTCCTCATGAAATCTCACTGGAACATGTCTTACAAGCTGCACGTTGTTGATCTTTCCAAGAGACTCCCACACTGCCTACATGTTCTTTCATGTTTGACCATGAAAACAAATCAGAGTTGATCCAGCAGTTGACTCACTCTGTCCAATAAAAAAAAAAAAAAAACTCTTCTCTGAATCAGCAGTTTGGTGTACTGGCTTACCAGCATTCAATTAATGTAACACAGCTGATACACATCAGCTCCTGAAAGGGGTGGAGCCAGAGCCACCCAAGAAATCTGATCGGCAACTCAAGTGGTCAGTTGGCTTATTTTCCTTGCAGGAGGTGGTACTATCATATAATATCATCTATTTGGGCGTTGTTGCCTCAGGCTGTTAGAAGCTTTTTTGGCACTTCAGTGTGACACATTTCCTTCTGTTAGTACCATGAATTTCTGTTGTGCTGCTAGTTAAAGTTAAGATATGCACAGGAATAGAACCTGTAATATCTGTCTGATGCATTAATGTGATTATGTAGATATGATTAGTAGAGATAGAAAGTGTTAATAAATCTTATTTATTCAGTCTGTGCCCCCGGCCCGGTCAAAAAAATCTGACTCCGCCACTGGCTTCTGACAATGTTTATTTGCAGATGGACCTATGGTATGCAACAGGGCCAATATTGGCTGATAATAATGTTCAACAGACATCATTGCATCCCTAGTTTTCGGTAACATTTCTACCCCACCAACTATTTTTTGATAATTAATTCCCAGGTATACAGTATACATTTGATTGTGCATGTATGTGTAAATCTTAAAGTACAAAATGTGTAGAAACAAGCTCCCATTTTTTAAGGCAATGCAGCTGTAGTGTATCATCACAGACTAACCACTCATGCAGTGCATCAAACATTTACATATTCTCCTTGACAGTTGCTGAAATTTCCAGATATCCCCTCGACTGACCCTGCATTTTCTAACTTGTTTCTCTTCTAGACTACAAAACCCCAAAGATGAATTTGCCTTAAAAAAAAAAAAGCTTGTAGAGGAAAATATCAATGTCTGGATTTCTTCTGAGAATTTGGTTCAAAACACAATTACAATGGATTATATCATATGTGGCTACCCTTTAAGCTCAGGAGAGCTGAGTATTCATATAACTGCAGAATTTCTCCTCTGTTGTCATTGATCGGCTCTACTGTAAAACTGGCACCCTGCAGTAATGATGATAGCACACAGCTGCAGTACAGAATACTGTCATTCCCCTTTTTTTCAAACACCTTCTATATTTAGCTTGGGCCTTGGGTTCTGAAATACTGTTTTATGCAATATGAATCCTGAATAAATGTTGTATAAGACATGGAGGGAGGAAAAGAAAGGGCAGCACTTAACTCTATCTGTTCATACAAGAGAACCTTTTGTTTGTATTTATCTAATCCAAGGGAACACAAAAGTGCAAGTAAATACTGTTTTTTATTCTTCATGCCTTGATCTTGGAGCCTGTCCACTTACATTGTAAAGAAATCTATGTCCTTGTATTACAAAATTCTACAAATGATCTGCTTACTTACCAAGAAACAATCTAAACATGAATGCAATACTTACAATACAACATGATCAACGGTGTGTTATGTGATGAGCCATAGCCAATTACAGAGTACTGTCTGGGGAAATAAGGCTCGGCTCAGGCTCAGCTTTGTCAAGTTCAGAAGCTGAGGAATAAGAAAGCGTATGGAAGATGTAGAAGCCTATCGGTTCAAGCACTAACAGCGATCAGTCAAATGTTAAATCAAATCTAGACCCAACAAGCAGTTATTATCAGTCATATTACCAGTATTGCATTACCTACTTTCTTGGGAGCAGTCAAGATTAATATGATTAAAAGGACATAAGAGCATTAGTCTGTGTCTTTTAAGGACACAGCTGATGTTATTATTGCCAGGTTTCCTGGGCCATCGAATGATCTGCTTGTGAATTATTTTTTGAGTGTATTTGTCAAATCTTAAACATGAACAAAGTGTACTCCGGGGGCCTTGAGAGATGTGAAATGTGAAGGTTTGCATATCATTGTACAAAAAGTCCAATGGTAGGGCACTCTGAGTGGATGGAGTTGTTACTGAAATAAAACATTTTATGGGCTGTGCAGCATTCGTTATACGACATCTTACTGATTCAGCTTGTCAGACTAGCGTGTTCAAAAGTCACACATTATTATGCACATGACTGCTACCCAAATAATCTTTAATGCTTTTTTTCCCATAAGAACATGATTGTGAATTGGACTGTGAGTTTAATCAAAGCCTTCCAGTGGACAGCAGAGCTTTGGCTGAAGGCATCCATTATGGAGATGGACAAAAATGTGCCTGTTTGCTAGAACACTTTCTATAACAGCTTACATATGATGATAATATTTATTTTGTTGTTTAAAGGTTTGATATGTGCCTCTATGTTAACGTGTGTATTGTTGTTGGCTTCTGTTGTTTTTATTTATTGATTCTACTGCAGAGGCAGCTCCATGTGTGCAGCACTCAATGTCCCCAAAGAGACATTAATTGTATAATATCTTATTGCATCGTACCTTATCATATCATATTGTCTCGTATTGTCTCATATCGTACCGTATCTTATCGTATCATATCCCATTGCTGTTGTTAAAGGTCTAGATGATGAGCCCTGGGGACTTGGCATTATGGTAATAAATCAACTACATGTTACTAAATATGTTTATCACCAATCTTAAAGCCCTTTCTCACCACTGCTCCTTGTATGCTCGGGTTGGTTGGTCTGCCTTGTCTGCCCAGAATAAACCACTGGCATATTTTTATTCATAAGGGTATTCTCGGTCTGCTTCCATAAAAGAGCTGCATACTTTTTAAAAAAGTACTGGAAGTTACCATCTTCGCTCGCAGGATTTACACCTTTTAACCATCCCTAAAGCCCGTACTGAATTAGGAATAATGGCTTTCAAGTGTGCTGCTCCCTCTTCTTTGAATCTGTTGCAAGATACTTTAAATCTTCGGGAGCTGGTTTCCTTGAATGTTTTTAAAGGTCTTCTTAATGATCTGGAGGCAGAAATATCTGACTGTAGATGTTTTCACTCACTCGTATTGCCCTTTTTGATCGCCTTGTTGCTGATGACTTGCGACAGATTTTGATGAATGGTTCATTTTGTGATTGCTTTATTTATTCATTATTGTTGTGAAGTGTTTTATGTCTGAAACCCTGTAATTGTGCTGCTGGCTGTCTTGGCCAGGACGCTCTTGTAAAAGAGAGTTTTAATCTCGGTGAGACTTTTTCCTGGTGAAATAAAGGTTTTATAAAAAAGAAAATGAAAGTGAAAAGCATTCATTAGGCAGGTTACAGGTTAAGGAAAGTGTGCTGTGCAGTCACAACCAGCAGCAGTGCATCATGTAGTGAAAGCACTTGAGGCTGGAATAGACAAGCTATTCAGATGTTACTAAGTCACTCTTTAATCAAGGAGTGTTAGGAAGGAGTTGCATCAGCCTGGAAATGATGTCATAATATCACGTTACTGTTTTAATTTTGCTTTAATGTTTCCCTGGTCATAGAGGCAGAAGAAAAAACAGTGGGTCGAAGCAATCCCAAGGATACAACACATTACTCATGTCTGTGAAGTGGAGCATGATCTGCTCAGTTAAGTAAGAGGGGCAATCCTATGATAATGTTTAACTGGAGACAACACTGCCTGAGTTTCCAGCACTTCTTGATGGTTAGCAAAAGCAGGATAACATTATTTTGGCTCATTTCTTTTACATTTTCTGGCAATGTTGCTCTGTGTTCCCACTCATATGGCAACAGATTTGCCTGCCCATATTACTGAGGTCAACAAGGATATCAAATCAATATTCACTGGATGAAGAAGATCCAAGTAATCCATAGGAAATCAGATATTTCCCCGCAGAATGTGTTTGCAGACATCTTGTCCACTCTCAGTGTGGCACAGATTTTATTTTGTTGGACCGTTGGCAAAACTGAAAATGAGGGAAACAATGCCTCAACAGCTTGGCAGAGATATTTGTAAGACTCTGTGCCTCAGCTCTGTGTAAGCCCAGTCAAAATTTTCAGCACTCTCAGATGTGCATTGTGTTGTTTTTTTTTTTTTTTTTTGTCTCGTCTTGTGCTATGGAGCAGAAGCAGTCCCTTCCTATCCTGACATCACCCGGCACGGCCCTGTCTGGAATGGGAGATGAGCGACTGCAGGGAAGAAAAGTGAGAGCCAGAGAGAAAAGGAGCAAGATGACAACAAAGGAATGGGACCGTGATGTATAATGAATAGTGTAAAATAACACATAAAAATGAACCGGGTGTTTTTTAAAGGGAGAAGACAGGGAGACGGCAAGAGCAGCAATTGTTTGTATGAGATTGCCACAGGGAGAAACTGCAGAGAGTGTTGCGGTTCTGAGCACAGAGATGTGGACTCACAAGCAGGACTCGGAGGCAGAGCAGTTGAAAGCAATCAATCATTTACTTGGTGAGAGTTCAAAGCAGAGTTTGGCAACAGGCAATCAGTCAGTGAGGGCGAACTGAGCAGGCACGGGGACAGACAAGAAACAGGGATGAAGGGTGGAAAGGTAGAACTGGGTAGTACTTTAGACGATCAAGCAAACGACTGGGGAGAGAGAGATGTATGCAGGGGATTGACGGGAACTCACAGAGGGCAACCCCGGGGCAAACTATCTAATAAAGAAGTCATTGTGACAATAACTGAACAAGTGTCTTACTGAAGACACTGTGGCTCACTGTGTTTCCATTTATATCATTTCTTGCAAAGCTGCCACAGTAATTAGATCAAGTCTATGAGTGGATCAAAGGCCAGCGCTTGACACAAAATTCTCATGGTTCTGCAGTAACAGCCACCCCATTTTCTCTCACAAGTCGTCCCAAACAGCAGCTGGGTTTTGTGGCCCAACATATAAAAAGGGTCCTGTGGGCACTCCTCTGCATCGTCTCCTGAGACTGTTTTCCAATTATTAACTTGTTATGGTGTAGAAGTCGGGTGATGCAGTATAAAAAATATGCAAGGTCATTTGAGGCAGTTGTTGGGGGCAATGTGTCGATAAACACCAGGGGCCTCTGTTTACGTTCCGTTTACAACGTTACTTGGCCCAGAGGTTGCAGCATGTGGCGCATTTTTAGTAATTTGCATAGTCATCAATGGGAGGAGACAAGGCGGGCCAAGTGACACGTGCAGCTGCGCTCAGTTTCACGTTAATTGGGAAGAAAGTTCCAAAATTGAGGTGCCGCAACCTCAAAAGCACTTTTGTTTTCAGCCTCGCGCGAGGTCAACCAGCAGACACTGGTCAGAGGACCTCAGGGACCACGATGGTGTTATATGGCCTCAGCAGCTCAGTGACGTAAGCCGGAGCTTTACCATGCCCAGCTCTAAACACAAAAACAAGAACTTTAAACTGCATTCTGAAACAGATGGGGAGCCAGTGTAAAGACACAAGGATAGTTATGACATGAGACGGTCTAGATGATTTAGTCAGCAGGTTAGCAGCAGCATTTTTATGTCATGTTGAGGAAAAGTGTTGGTGCTCAACCTTATGAATTCATTTTTGTTTCTATGTATAATTAGTGTGTTTCGCAACCCAAGTCCACGTTAAGTCTAAAAGTCCTGAAATGTGAAAACCTTTTTTTTGGGCTTTCTTTGTCTCTGTTATTATGACAGTGGACAGAGTCAGAAATCTGGGAGAGAAAGAGATGACATGTGGGAAAGGAGCCACAGGTCGGGTTCAAACCCAGGTTGCCTGCTTGAAAGACTATAGCCTCTGTACATGGGGCACACGCACTAACCACTATGCTACCGGCGCCCCGACAAGTGAAATCTTTGTCGACAAGCATTATTTTTAAAATCTTAATAGATTCCACTGAAATATAACAGTTTCGTGTTGGTAACTGAACATTGCATTTTCATTATAACTAACACGATTCCAATCCCTGCATGGGCTGAACTGACAGTGGAGTCGTGCCTAGATCCTCATTTTTGAATAATAGGGGGCACAGAGTGTATAGAGTGTGAGAATAAGTCATAACTATTTAAGATATTTTCAAGCCACTAGGGATCCAAGTGTTCAATGCCTTTACCAACATTTTCATGAAATGTACTAGGTTTTAATGCTGCATGTGTTATGAGTAAAAGTGTTGGTGCTTAACCTTATGAATTCATTTTTGTTTCTATGTATAATTAGTGTGTTTCGCAACCCAAGTCCACATTAAGTCTAAAAGTCCTGAAATGTGAAAGCCTCTACACCTTTAAATGTGAATAAAAATGTATTTAAAAAAAACCCACTTCAGATCGTGAAGCCAAAAAGCAAATTTGCCTGAAGAGTATTTTTGATTTGGCTTAGGGGTTGAGGCACAATCTGATAAACAGCAGTTGAAGATGTGGAGGGACAAAACATACTCATTCACTTTGCTTTTAATGGATGCTGGAAGCGTGAGAGCTCTCCATTTATACTTGGAAAGTTGTGTTGTTTATCGTTTACTTATTGAAAACAAGCACATGGCAAGTGAGGATATGCAAATTGGGAACACAGTTGAGAGGGTTCAACTGAGGCTTAGAGTCTGAGAACAGTAATCTGAGTGAATTTGACTCTGTGGACACATACACATGCAGGAGTGGATAGAAACAACATGAACATGAGCACAGTATATTTCAACAGCCAGCCTTTAAGTAATTCTTTAGCATATACTGATGTACTGTACAGCTCAAATGGTTCAAAGAAGGTGTTAATGGAAATTTTATTTGGAAAAGCCCTCAAGGTTGATTGAACTTCCCAGGTGGTATCCAGAAACACCATAAGAATATTAACTCAAACCATACCAAGGATTATGCCGCCTGGACTGGCTGTTTTACCATATGCCGAGCTTTTTCATCCATCTTCAAAGGCATATCTCAATTTTAAAGCTTATTTTTGTGTTTCATTTAATGAAATTGCCCTTTCTAGTGGATTAAACCACTTCACCCGGAGGCAGGAAAATGTGGAATAGTTTTTCGTTTTGTTTCCCCACACCAAACTTGACATCATTGAGCCAGTCCATTACTGCTTTAAACAATTTGAAGATATATTTTAATCTTAAACTGCAACATGCTTCACTCAGATTAGTGTACACAAGAAAACTAGACCACACCTTTTTGTAAATACTAAAATAGAGACTGATATCTGTACTATAGTGTCCAAAGAACGATTGAACATAAATAGTCACCCAATAATTCATCATTTAGAAAACCAAAAATTCAATTGTAGAATTATCACATAAACATTGCCTTATTTTATTGAAGAGTCGTAAAAGCATTAGCATAGTGTATTGTGCAATACCAGTAGTTTTTATCAGGTGGAGGAAATCTGCAGCATTATCAAGTTTTTACTTAGCAACAGTCTATGATACTTAACGAACAAAACAGCAAAACAAAAAACAGAACAGCATGGATGTGAATAGAGGGGCTTATATATAGATTCTTGCAAACAATTTATTTCTCTACTTCAAAAACCTCCCCTGGCTCTATCGATCTAATATATCATGTTCATCCATCCATCCATCCATACATTAAAAAACATCAAGTATGTGCTTAACTGGGTCTTTCATGGCCTGTAGCTGTCTATAGTGAATCCACTTTTAGAACTACTCTGCACCACTGACTGCAAAAGATGCCCCCAATTTGCAGACTTGTAGTGCTCTTTGAAAAATGTCATTATGTCCAGATAATGAAGGTCTTGTGTTAAGATTCACATAACCCACTATATTGGATTTTGTGAGGATTAAAGGTAGTCGTTGTCAGCTGTCAGTGGCTATTTTAAAAAGGATCCACAGTTCCTTTTGGAAGGAGCTGCTTCAGGGTTGAAAAGGTCAGTCAATGGAAATTAATTTTTTTTTTACTCAAATATGTGTGGGTAGATCGGCTCGAAATTTGAATGTGTTCTGTCCTCTTCCTGTTCTATTTGAGCTATATTGTATGATAAAACATGTTTGACAAAGAATAGGGTTTCTGTGGGTTATTGTGTGCTCATTTTACTACAATATGTTCTCTCTTTTGATGACAAATACAGTGCCAATTTAAAAGCGCAGTATGAAATATGAATGTAACAGAAAAAAAAAAGATTCAGCAACTGCATTTTTGACATGAAAGTCCGGTTCCATGTCTTTCAAGGTTTTTTATTTTTTGATGTTTAATTTTCTATTAAACATTAAACAGAATATCACAAGTATTTTACTTCCAATCGCAGAGAAAAAAAGCTGTTGTTTCAAAGTGACTGTTGACTTCAGAATAAGAAAAATACATTTACTGGGTCATTAAAAAATACATTTATTTAACCTCTGCTTTCTTAGGCAGATAATTCCTGTAGTCTACT
The DNA here is from genome assembly GCF_963930695.1 of Labrus bergylta. NCBI lineage: Eukaryota > Metazoa > Chordata > Actinopteri > Labriformes > Labridae > Labrus > Labrus bergylta. The sequence continues at coordinate 11,729,230 of NC_089197.1, forward strand.
ATAGAAATGTAAACCTACTATAGGCTATTAACCTGTTGGCTATCTAGGCTAAAAATTGAGAAACCCAAATAGGTGTAATACATTTTGTACATCTTTCAGTTCAAGAAGAGGTTAACAGTGATTGGCTGCGCCTTCAAAGTCAGTGCTGACCAGGTAAAGTCGACACAAGTCTCAATATTGACGCATCACTTTCAGAATATTTGATGTTGGCTTGCAGAAAAAGCTGCTTCACATAAAATTCCTGCGGTAACGTGAACACAACACACAGTCCGTAACTTTACACAGTAGATGCTCCGCCCACCCTCGAGCCCACCCTTTTCTACTGCGTCACATCGCGTTTTGAACTACCTGCGGGAAACACCTGCAGCTCGTGCAGGATTTCCTAAACAAGCTCATGACGCCACCGTTTCACTTGAAGAATTCGGGGCTTTGCATGTGCCCATTTCAACCTGTGTGGCCCTGCCTCTGGGAGTTCTGCTGGATATTGACTTTTCCCTGATATTTTAATCTTTGAGTCTCTGCATCACTAAGGTAAGTGAGCCTGTTGGTACTTTTTACTAGCACGTTTGTGATTTAATTTCTAGACTGTCTTAATTATGTTGAACGATGCTTGTGAGGCTTTTTTGTGCTTTTTTTGTGCTAAAAAATGGCTTTTAAGTTATCTGTGCAGTAGGTTATTAAAATTAGTTTCTGTCTGACTGTAGTGGCGTTTGTATTTGTTTCTGTTGTTCTATTGATTTTTCACCTTGGTGAACTATATAGTAGCCTGTATTAATGTTATGGTCAGGCTATAAAGATGGTTGTTGCCCTGGACAGATATAATTTAGTGAATTGTGTCTCTATTGCTTTAGTCATACACACTACATAGTTATTCTAGTTTCCCTCCACACACTTCAGCTACATAGAAACTTAAAGCAATGTGTTTCAGTGACAGCTTGCTTTACTGCTCATCATATCATAATTACATCTGTGCTGCTGAGCTCCTGTTCTCATCCTGCTGCTGCACTCTGCTGCACTCTTTGTCAACCTGTAGCTTATACCCATGTAGCCTACTGATGGTCATCTGATGCTTATCGCACTACATTACATTTCATATGAAGAGGCTCTCTACTCACTTAGCTGTGGATTGTGGTGAGTTTTTGATATATCTGTTGCATGGCTGGTGTGTCTCAGTCTGCTTCTGCATAGCTTGTGGATTTCAGGCCTTCAGGTTTGATACATCTCTTCTCACTCAATAGTCATATTTTTTCCCCAGAAATGGTTGGACGTTTGTTTATCATTGTCACTTCCCAGTCTAGGCTGTGCTCAGCTTGCTGTTTGCTTGTGGCTGTAGTGACAACGTCAGACTAGATGCCAGATATCAACTCTACTTATTCTGTATTCAGACGACATGCCAGTTCTGTGAGCTGGCTGACTGAACTAAAGCTGAGTTATTGCCATTCAAAGTTACCCCTGGAAAGTGTTAAGAGGAGGCTGTAATTTCTGAACTGCATTAAAACCTCTAAAACAATTTTCACACGCATCACAATGAATGCAAGCCCTGTTAAGTACAATGGAAGTTTGAAAAAGGAATTGTGTTTTCACCAGCGTAAATCGCTCATAATGTTTTTAAAGTTCTAAGCAGTCATTTATCAAAAGCAGTGTCTCAAACTTTACTAGCCTCACAGATGGTCTCATTAAGTGAATTATGGGACTGTGAGGGCTGCAGTTGTTGTTTTTTTTTGTTTTGATGGACCAAGCCGACAAATCTTCCACTGTCTCTTCTCTATCCTTCTTCTCTTCTGTTTGTTCAGCACCACAACAATCTCCACGACCAGCCTGCATGAGTCATAAACTCAACCTGTAAACTGCAGGATTATCAGAGTTTTTAATTAGTGTTGTTGGGATACCTACTGTATATCACTTCACCTGATGGGAAGTTAAGTCATCTGACAACTGAAATTAGCAAGAGAAACAAGTCAGCAGAAGCTCAGCTTGCTGCCTCCGAAGCCCTATAAACTGTACTGAAAAGGAACTAAACATGAAATTGACTTATTCATGTTTTTCTGTTTTTTATTACCAATTTTTGTTTTTTGAGAGATTAAGACCTCTACAGGTGGTGAAATGGCCAAAAACCTCACGAGTCACTTTTTTATATCTTGACCTCAAAAATGCTTCTTTTGTTGCTTTACAAGGCACTATTTCTTTTACATTTAAACCTACAAGTACAAATCCGATAGTGTCAGCTCAGCTTGCAGCCTCTCCAAATGTACCGTATCCACCATAGATAATTGTAAGATATCTATTTTTTAATCCATAAATACATACTGTTTTTAAACCTAGTCAATTTGATTTGCAGAGGTGAAGATAATAAGGCTTGTACATTCAGGTCATGAACAATGACCAAACGAAACCCACAGAAACTGGTGGCAGCTCAGCTCACAGCCCCTCCAAAAAGTCCTGTGTGCTCCCTGTATACAGCTGAGAAACATTTACTTTTAACTTTGAAACTATTTTAGAGTGTTTTACAGTTTTTAATCACCGCATGCATTTGTTTTGGATAACAGGAGACCTTAGTGGATAGACCCTGTAAACAATTAAAACTAAAGGGTAATTCTGAGACTCGATAAAGTTTACAGCCTCCCATTCTGTAAGTGCTGGAATGTTTGTTGCACAATATGCAGCTGAAAAACAAAGTGAAGAGATTCAACTTCGAGATTCACAATAGTTTACCCTGAATCGTCATGTCTTATGATTCGATTCATTGACAATAGAGGGAAGCCCTTGTTGAAAACAATGATTATACACATTTTTGGGGGAATTTTCCAGCCACACACCCACCAGCTAATCTCAAAATGTATCGTACATGACCCATGCACAGCACATTATTATGTTCTTTCTGTTTGTATTTCCAGTGTGACACATTCTACGATTTTATCGACTGCTAGAGACATGCTTTTATTATCTTTACTTTTATAATTTCCATCGATGTAAAGAGCTACTCCTCCTGCTGTTTGTAAGTTTTTCTTGAATTAATCATAAGTATAGTATACACAGTGCTTCTGCATATTGATGTGATGTGTTGTCAGGGTCACCATCATTTCCAATCTCATGTTCTTTGTGCTCAGTGAATTCAAAGGTTCTTAGTCCAAGTGTTTCATATTCTGACATCAGATCTTGTTGTTCAAGAAGACTTTGAAGGAGAATGACTAAATGAATGAACAAGCAAGCACTCACAGTCCAATTAAGGCAGGAAATCTGGGTTTTTGGCTGGTTTGAGTGGTCTGATTGTCTGGCTGAGTGTGTGCCTTGTACAGTGGCCAGCAGTCATGTCTGTAAATGTATAGCATGCTCTGTTAATATGCCTGCTGACTGTGTCTGACAAATTTCAATGAGACTAATTGGTCATCCTGCAATTCATCACTGCGGTAATTGCTGTTATTAAAATTGCATGCAAGCAGCCATTAAATAAGAAGTAAGTAGTTGGAGGTTTTGCATAATAAACTCTTACATTGTCAGTGATCTGAGCATGATGTGATAATTGATTTGATCAGCTTGCTTTGGGGATGTAAACACATTATGGTTTGTTAAAAAGGCAACTCTGCTATACATCAAGCGTGTTAATTTCACTAGAATTAAATAAAAAACAAAAAGTCTCTTGTACCGCTACATGCTAGAGCACACAAGTCCAAACTGTTGTACAAAATAGAAACTTCTATTTTGAGACAGTTTGTTTACTTGAGGCTCGAACTGTTTTTTGACATCTACTTCTCTCCTAATCTCCACATCTAAAATTCTGTTAGAAGAACCCTTTGGTGGCAAACATCCAATAGCCTAAATATGTTTTCAAAAGAGTGAAGAGACACATTAGTATTGAAGTAGTCCTTTAAGCTATCTGTGCTGGGATGAAAAGAGACATGATTGATTGATTTTATTTATGGATTATCAGACACAGAGAGAGAAAAAACAGACAAGATGAAGAACACTCAAAGAAGAACAAGACTTTCAACATAAGAACGATAACAGCACAATCATATAAAAAAACATTAAATTAATAAATAACTTTAAATCCAAGAACAGCCAAAGTGAGAATGTGGTTTTACATTTCATTATAAATACTGATCCATGATGAGACTCTGTTACTACTTGGCTCGTGTGGGCAAAGGGAGGTAACATTAAAACCAGGTGGTGTTGGTAAATTAAAGTTATACATTACAATAGAAGTCAAATTGACACAACAACAAAAAGGTGAGGCAAACAAAAAAGGCCAACAAGTGCTGCTTCAATCTAACAAAGTACCACAGAAGGACTCTCAATTAGGTTCTAGTCTTCTGAGTACTCAAAGCGCTTTAAGACTGCAGGTCACACCTACCCATTCACACACTGATGGCAGTGGTTGTAACTATGTAGTGAGACAATCAGAAGTAACTAATCCCATTCGTACAGCCGACGCTAAAACACAGAAAGGGAGAGAGAAAGAAAAGAATAACTTTCTTTAACTCCATGTCCACCCCAGATGTTCAATAGATACAGAGAAAAAAAGCAAACATGTAAAATCAACACACAAACAAAACCTATGATAAACTGAAGAACATTAAGGAAGGAAGTATTTGATTAAAAAGGAATAGTGTAATCTAGCATCACCCGAAGTTGCTCCCTAGTATGGCTGTCAAACCTTTGTACCCAGCTCAATATTAATAATCTAAGTACAGGATGGCACAGGATGTTCCAAACAGACCGATCAGAAAAGCCTTGTTCTGCAAAGGAACCTGGTTTTGCTGGCACACGTTTGCTTGAGACTGCAAGACCTAATTTATTTTTTGCCGTATCCAGATTGTAGTTTATCTGATCAAGTTAGGACAGCAAGAAATGACATGAAAAGGGACTTTAGCACTGAGCTGTGACTGATCCAAGCCACATTTGGAGGTGGTTTGCACATATGAATTAGATCTGACTATTGCTGGTAGGTTTCAGTCCAGACTCTCCAGCTGCTCAAACATTATTTCAATGTATCATTGGTGTCACCAGCAATGCTACTCACATTGGGAATGTCAAAGCCAGAGTTATGGAAATGCATCCAAGCAGCTGCTGCAGAACAGTCATCTTCTTAAACATCTATCAGCCTCATCAATCACTGACTTTGTCTGGTGTGATGGAGGAGTTCTTCATCCAGACAAAACAGCTCGATTGTTTAGAGAGCAGGACGATGGATGTCCATTTTTCATGCTTTAGCCTCTAAAAGCCTTGTCACCTGCAGTTGCCTTTAATGGGTGTTGCTAACAACTGAACTTCTTTTGCTAAACCTCAACAAAATGCAAGCATTTTTTTTTGTAGTTTACAAACAGCATTTGACAATGTTTTCCTGGCTAAAATACAAAGACTGTAATGTGGATGTAGTCTCAGTGCTGTCACCCAGTTTCTTAAGAGTTGTTGTGAAGCTGAAAGAGTTACCATATTGAAAATGTTATGCCCAACTTTTTGATCAATCTAGTAACAGGCACAGAGTTGGAGTCAAGGCAGGCCTTAAGCCTCCAGGCAAACAGCAACAATCATGCCACCTGTCAGTCAAATCATCCATGCCTCTAACTCTGCAAATGTTTGCATAACTCTTAGCCCTAATACAATCAAAACAGATATTAAATTAAAATTAAAGTTATTAAAAAACAACAACCCTATTGTGAATTAAAAATGAATTAAGCTTTCCAGACCCAACAACTTTTTTGTACCAGGCTGTAAATTATGCTTTAAAAATTGACATTTTAATATTGGTGTTAATGGGTCATCCTGGGCTTTTGAAGCCACCCTCAAGTGGACACCTGAGGAACTGCACATTTTTGCACATTTGCATTGGCTTTGTTATTCAACACAGGAGGTTGCCCTTGCTAAAGAACATCAATTGGGAATACTCTAAATAAAATCATGCTTGGCACCATTATAGTTCATTCTGAATGGACACTAGTCACTTTTTTTCTGTAATCTGCTCTCCCCTTATAAATCCAACTGAGCACAGTCATAATATTATATTATTATTATATTATAATATGAGAATTTCACTGCACACTTTAGGTTGGTGCTCCTGTTTCTCTGAGGTGACTTCAGTTTTCTGTGTGCTATGAAATAAGATGTGAGGGTGATATACAGTCTGAGATGAAAACTGTGACAGGGACAGGACCGAAGTAACCACAGACCCCCCCCCCCCCCCCCCCCCCCCCCCCTCTTCCATGTCTGACAGCCAGGCAGTGGCATAATTTGGCTTGAAATACAGTAGAGTGTGTTTTATTTTCAGGAGGCTCTGCTCATGCTGCCAGGTCCCCACATTTACACCACAATAACCTCAACATCCCTGTGATGGCCTCTCTGTGCAGGAAGGCAGAGAGACATGATACATTCAGTTATAAAATAACCATGAGGTTTGCATATAAACTTCAATAATTGATTTTAACAGCAAGAATTTGGGTGAAATTGAACTCTATGTAACCATGTAAAAAAAATCAGCACTCTGCTTTAAAAACACAATTATTGGTTCCAAACAAGAAAAAGAAATTGTGATTATTTCACCATGTAATTCCCCTCTTCACAGTGCAGGTGTGCTCCATTATGCAAGCAGATAAAAACAAGACAGACAGCAAATGGGAAGGAAACTCGATTATTTGTGATCACTGGCAATTATACTATGTACTGTTGGTCTTTGTGTCTCTTATCTCAATTACGTCCATCATGATGATATCCATGGTAGTTATGTTTAATATGTATGTATGTATTTATGTCTTTGTGCTGTTTTTATGATGTATATTGCCTTTAAGGACCTCTGTTGCAAGCCAAATTGCCCCTATGGGACAATAAAGATTTCCAATCCAACTCAAAAAGGTGTAATATGCAACAATCTGAATATTAATAAAGCAAAAATCCAATATGCCCTCTGTAATATATCAAGACTTCCTCAAAAGATAGTGAAGTTAAAAACCCCTCTAGATTTGTTGCTCTTAGCTCTGTTTTGTAGTTCAGATCTGAGAATCTGCTCTGAAAGTTGCATAAGTAAAAATATGCCCCTGTTCTAGCTCCAGAGTTGGCAGCTTTTTGTTAGAGAATACAGAATATTTTAAGGTTTTTCATGAAGGCTAACAAATTTCAAATGAGGCTACAGATAAGTAGAATAACATTTTCTCTCAGTATAAAATCATCAGATAATAGAAGAAATGGTGAGATGCGGCCCTAAAGATGGAGTGTGCATCAAAATGATCTTGAAAGGATGCACATAATCAGGGACCCTTTTGATGCAGACGCTGCGTATCCGAGACTTACCATGAAACGACAGCATGCTTTGATTTTTCAATTATAGGCTACATGCTGTAATAGTGTATGTATTAACTGAGCATCTGTTCAGTGAGCTGATGAGACTTCAGATCCCACGAGAGCTAGCAGGATGTCTAAGAGTGAAAGCTAGTCTGCTGTGTACATTACGGATTTGAAGTGAGGAACATTGTGCATTAAAAATTCAAGTGACATGACACTGTATACAATTTTAATTTTAATTCTGTTTTAAAACATCAGGGGATTTTTGGTTTTGCAATCAGAGCTTGTAGAGATGATGTGATGTCCTTGGTAAAATATTGATTTGTTACCATCAATCTACATCACCCTCTCTCTGTTCCCCGTCTCCTGTTTGTGTTTATAACTTATCTGCATGTTGTGCAGTCGTGTGTAACATCTCACACCGCAGCTCTGCCTGCTCTGACAGATTATGATCTGCTGTTACGTTGTGATGAAAAGAGCAATTCTTAGATTTAGAGTTGATGTCGTGCTGCAGGGCTTACACAGTGGCTGTTCAGCATTTTCCCTGCAGTCATTCCTCTTTTATCTCAGCAGAAACAGGACAAATTCATTAGGGCTGTTGCCTGTGCAGAGCTTTCTTCGGGACTGCTCTTCACAGCTCTGGTAATGAGTGTGAACAACAGGAGTGATACAGAGCACTGTGAGGGACACGCAGTGATTGCTGTTAGTGAAGGAAAAGTCAGGGGGTTCGTCAAGTGTACCAGCATTATCCTTTGAGCATGATTGAATTTTGTCCTTTTTTTAAGTCCATCTTGCAAACATTTTTGGAGTTTTGTCAGCTTGACAATGGCAATAAAGGAGAGGCTGCAGGGTCACCAAATTTGATTGAGTTCTTCCTTTCTTCAATGAGCCTGTGCGAAATAAATGTAACGTCTATCTCAAAACAGACGCGGTGATAATGGGGTTGACAGAAAGGTAGCAAAAAACTCACATCAGTTTTTGGAAACTGACAATGAAATTACAGTGTTTTCACTGTTTTACCTTTTTTTGAAAGATTTGATGCATACAGTTAGTTACAAACATCCGATTCTTCTACTCTGCAGTCAATTCCACATTCATTAAGTGTATATTAAACAACGTGAACCAATGATGAAAGCATTAATTTTTATTATAATTTTACTAAAGATTAATCAGTTACACTGGTATTTGTTAAACATTATATTGTTTTTCTCAACTCATGTATTTAATGTTTCTAGACCGACCAAATCGATGCTACATTATGCTAAGTGAGTTGAATAGCTTCATTCACAGTTAGAAAGTTCCCCAAGGCCCAAAGTGATGTCTTCAAGATGGCTTCATTTGTCAAACCGACACTTCAAAACCCCACAAAAAACGTTATGACAAAGAGCAGCAAATGCTCACATTTAAGAAGCTCTGAACCAGGGAATGTTTGACATTTAGCTTGAAAAATATCCAAAAAGACTCATTAAAAGAAACTGGCATTTACTACTGAGATGAATTGTTTAATCAGTTAATTAAAAAGCCATCTAAATGTATAATAGTTTCAGCATCTGCACGCCTCCTGACATAATAACACCAGATGTTAAGTAGCTTCCCTAAACTGAGGCAACATGGGGAATCAAGACAATGACCAGGTAATGATTTTGCTCATCTGCTGTTGTTGAGGGACTGTTGTTTGACCATGAACCTGGTGTTGTCTGTCTACTGAAAACCGTCTGTCTGAAAACGTGTCTGAAAAAGACGGGGGTGTTGTTAATATATAAGCTGGTTATTTTTCTAACTTCTCTGTCTTTTTCTTCATTCCCAGATTTTGTAATTTTATTGTTACTCCCCTCTTCCACTTGCCATCTCGGGGAACGTTACACTGTAGACGATACTGTAATAGAAAACAAAAGTGGATCTATTTCGCTGCCCTGTCATAACAACAACAAATCTTTTATCTTCATCTTTCAAAATACATTTCTCTGATTTTTGGTTTGAAGACAGTTTGAGGTTCCTCAGAGGACAGCAGTCTCTTTTTAGCTTCCTCTTGATGAAGAAACCTTCAACATGGAACAACTACAATTGTGACCATTTCCTACTTTTATATCATGTCCTGTTCTTATGTCTAAATTTGTACATTACTAAGAGGCATCTAAAAAAAATAGCTGCATACTCAGCAATCTGTGATCAATTTTATACCAATCTTAAAAAAAAAAAGGTAAGATTATCTGCTGTCTGCAAACACATTGATGCCACAAACGTTGTCAACACATTTGTCTGCCAACACTCAAGCTGAAAACACATCTGTATTCAGTCTGGGGGTTGTTCTGTTTTATTTATGTTTCATCACTCTATTCCATCAAACCACTACCAGCTCTGGTATTTGACACAACATGGGGTCCATATTTATACAGTTCACTAACCATCTCAACGAGACATTTGTTATGTCAGTCAACTTCCTGCCCCTTCAATCACGCTTCCACTTTTTTTTTGGCAGTCACACTCCCACTCCAGCACTTGCATCTTCTTCGTCTTGGCTGTCAGAAATACTAGAATACATCACTTTGCTCTGCTGCTGAAGCCCCCCCTGCTCCGAGATCCAATGAAATATGCATGTAGAGATTCCCCTCTGTTCATGATTATTTGTGGTTTTGTGGAATTCGCATGTCTGGCCATTAAATCTGCTCGGTCATGAAATGGTTCTGGCGAGTCCACTCTGAAAGTTGTTTTGGCTTACAGAGCATGTTGCTGTCCCATTGTATGTAACCCCCCCCCCCCCCAAACCCCCCCCCCCCCCCCAAAAAAAAACACTTTCTATGAAAATTTCCCAAAACCTGAAGGTTCAGGGGCTGAAAATAGAAGCCATAGTTGGAGACATCGTGTGTGTCTCACCTTAACGGAACAGTCCTCAAACTCTCTGCACTGAGTCTGCATTTCATTTATTATATTCTGTGCTTTACTGTTTGAAGGAGCATGTTGTAATTAAGAACATGTTGTACATATTCTATCTTTTGATTAGCGTAAAGGAAAACATCGAGATTGAGAGAGTGTCAGTGTCTGATCTTGAAGGAGTCACCCTTGTTTCGTGTTTAGTGTTTCAGGGCTCCGGATAATTGGAGACGTCGTCCTTAAAGGTGAGCTTGGCATGCATGTGACATATTCTCCAGACTGCAGCAGCAGCTTGGGCAGAAACACATCACAGAGTCATTGTTAGCACCACCAGCTCACAGCACAGTGACACCTTTTCTGAGCGGCTAGCCGGCTGTCCTATTTAAATATGCGTTGACATACTGTAGAGTTGCAACTAACGATTATCTTCAACCAATCTTTGTTTGTATAGTAGGCTACCAATTCATAACAAATGTTATCTCAAGACACTTTAGAAACAGCAGGTATACGACCTTAATATTTTGTCACACAACAGAAAAAAACAGCAATAATCAGTAACTGATAGTCTTTAATTATGTTGCTTTTGAATTTTAGATTTTGAGATATGAGATATTTTAAAAGTTGAATTGTGACACGTCTTTCCTGTAGAGACCAGAGATATTATTCACTGAGATGTTAGCAGTATGTGCACTTTGAAGTGTGTAGGTGTGTTCCGTTATCAATCCCTGTTTAGTTTTGGTGTCTTAACGGCAACCTCAGACAAAAGTTCAACTAATGCATTAAGTATTGTACCTTTTTAGCAGGGTGTGAGAGCAGCTAAGCTCATTATTCCTCATTAGATGTGGTTATTTTAAGTGCATTATCATACATTCAGAACATTAACAGTGACCTGCCTGATACAATATTTGATTTTCTAATGAGATGGACCTTTAGTATTAGAAGCAGTGAGAAGTGAGGCTCTCATTATCTATTCCTCACAGGGAAGATAACCCTTCATAAGCCTTTTTCTATAAAGACACTCTATAAAGAAAACTGCAGAGCTACGTTAATGAACAGCCTTCACTACAGACCGTCCTAGAGCATTCATCTCATTGTTCATTCCAGTACAATGCTACATCTGAATAATGAGTTTATTCACTCATTTGAATCTGACCTATTGCATGACATACGTTACATGTGCTGCTGAGCTCAAAGATATTCATCACAAGACGCACAGCCATGATTCAGCTCCTTATAGCTGATGTACCCTCTTGACCTGAGCCCTCTGCTTATACATAAAACCTTGACGCAGTCAAAATGTACACAAAGTTTATGAAGAATTGATGTTGTCACAAATAAAACATGATAATGTGAAAGAGGTTGCTTATAGTGTTCCTGGGCTCCCTGGTAATCAAAGAGAATATTTATTTAGCCTACCAGCTTAAAAGAGGTAAATGACTGACTAAAATTCAGTCATTTACCTCTTTGATGGACACAAACAGGATTTATAAACAGTCAATAATGTTGCTGCGTAACTGATCTAGATTACAGGTGCTCGATATAAACTTTGAAAAAGAGATCATTCCTCTATAGGATTTATTTTACATATTTAAAATACATTTAAAATCATTGTTGTTAGACTAGCAACAGCACAATGCTGCTCGCTGCCATCCAATGCCACATATTGCACAGCCTGACTTCATACTTTCTAAAAAATGTAAATAATAATTTACTGACATGGCTCATCTAGCACAGGGGCGCGCTAATTTTAATCGAGGGGAAGGATTTCACTTCACGTTATCCTTTTAAGAACACAGTGGAGTCATTTCAAAAATATTTTACAAAGATGGAAAATAATCAGCTGGCCCCCTCCAAGTGTGAGGTTAATTGGTTGCCAGAAATGATTCTTAGGTGTGGATGTGACTCGATGTTTGTCGCTGTGTGTCAGCGCTGTGATTGACTGGTGACCTGTCCAAGGTGTACCCCGCCTCTTTCCCAATGACAGCTGGGATAAGCAGTAAAGATAATTGATGGAATAATGGATGGGGCTAATCAACATCGTGAGGAAATGACTAACAAATATATAATATGTAAAGGTATCTCAAAAAGGCTGCACATAGAACAGGTAAAAGAAAATAAATGTTACATTACATTCTTTGGGAGCAGTAAAAGCTCATCAAAGAAATACACATGGCTGTACACAAGACAGGAAAAGTCAAGAAAAGATATAGAAGAAGCACAAGTCTGTATGAAAGAAAAATATAAAGAGGATTTCAAAAGTGCTGACATTTAGTTAAATTTGAACATTTAAGTACCTCAGACAGGAAAGAGTTTTCTCTTGATGGAGCACTCACTCACTTTAATTTAAGGAGGCTTTTCATTTTTTCATGCATCCTGTCTATCCACCAACAACCTTTTATTTCTGTGTCTATAGGCGTCATCTGGAGACCAATTTTAAATTCCACAAGCCTTTGGTTTAAACACATGCCATGTAATCACAGTGTCCTCAGTTTTAACATTTTTTCATGCATCATGTCTCTGCACCAACCTTTTCTTTCTGTGTCTTTAGGGAAGCTACAAGGAGATACAAGGATGATGTTTAATGTGGAAGTGGGAAGTTGATAATAGCCTGAGTAGTTTGGTTGTGTAACCAGTTGTTTTGTAGCTTCAGTTGTCATTTTCTGAAGTTGTCAATCTCTGATTTTAACAAGTTAAATATCATAATTAACCTATAACTTTTCCTCTGTCATGCTGCTTTTGATGTCTTGTGTGAAGCACTTTGAATCGCCTTGTTGTTAAAATTTGCTATACAAATAAACTTGCCTTGCCTATAATTGTTGTTTTATTATTAGGTAGAACCATGATAATAAAGAAAGTGATTGCATTCGTCTTAAATCCAGGGCAAAAGTCAAGAGATCTTTTGTGATTGGAAAGATGTTCATACCGTTCATAAGCACACCATGATGCGAGGAGTTTAGGGGTTAGAGAGAAATGCTGAAATTGAGATGTGGATATCTTTCATTAAAGCATTTGTGACATGAAATCTGTGCTAAATAATGGTGGAGTTTGGAGAGCACATGCATTTTCTGGTGGAGAGAAAAATGCTTCGAGTGGAATAGTCTTTCATCCATTTTCCCCTTAGTGCTTACAATACACACACAGGGTCTATTTCCATGAAAATAGAAACTGAAATATGAACCTGAGTTGTTACTTTTGAAAAAAAACAAACAAAAAAAAAAACGCTGTCAGTCATCATTAATTTCTATACTGCAGAGTCTGGTTGAAGTTCTAATGATTATTCTGCTGAATAAATCCTTTGTGCGCATTGTCTGCAAATAAGAATTTAGAAGCACGAGTGCAGATTTATCATATTGACTCTTTGCTCTCTGCGGCATTTCTTGCTGGCAGTAACAGCTTTCTAAAGCAGCCAGGCACCATCCAGAAATGTGGAGGTTTTGAAGAGACCATTAATTCAATGAATTTGCTTAATTAGCCCACGGCCTCATGCCAGAGCCTTAATAAAAAGCCCAGAGACTTACAGTCAGAGGTTGCAGATAACGTTACTATTTGCAGCTTTGCCCTGTTTAAAAGCAGGATTTGTTATTTTCTCCTCACATTTAGAGATGGTTTAGTGTTTGACAGATGTTCTCACAAAAAAAGCTGCTATGCCAATATGATTTTATAGTCACTTCCATCTGGATATCATCTGGGGGAATATATTCTTGCTGTGTGGTTTGTTACTACAAACCTTGATCCAGGGGCAAGCACAACATGCAAACTGACTGAATAAGTACTAGTTTTTTGTGTATTTGGTGCCTTGTAGAACATGTTGCTTTGTATGTCTTCTTGTGTTGGTGGTAATGGAAGAAGACTGAGCACTCAACCTCAACCTTGAAACCACTGACTGGCAACCACAAAGAGGAGTGTTTTAATGGGATCAGAAAATCTGAAAGAATTTGGAAAGAACATGTTTTTTCCTAATGTGAACCGTGACTGACAAAGACACCAGCTACATGAAACTCCACTCACACAGCTTTAGCGACAGAGAAGTTTTTTTGACCTTTCGTTTTTCACTTGAGAGGCAAACACCACGGCTGACTGGTCAATGTGAGTGAATGTGGCATCTCATGGCATCGCAGGCTCTGAAACAAAACAGATTACGTTGAAAGTTGGAGACTAACAAGTATCGCCTGTGTGGCCAAAGTCTGATGAATCTTACTCATTTTTGACATTTAGGAAAATCAATGGGTTTTGCACAGGGCAACACCTTCCTTCATTGCTTTGAACAATGGTGCTGCAGTTTATTTTAATGTTTATCATGGTCCTGCTTGTAAATACTCAGCAGTGCATGGTGTGTATCTATGCCTTAAATAGGCCCTAAAAGCCCTTTGACTTAAAACCACCCTGCAGCTGTACAAGTAAATAATATTTTAAGAAATAACCATTATAGAACATAATAGAGCTGGGACTATAGAAGTTTTGTGATTCGGTACTAACAATTCTGTGATTTTATTTCATTTTTTTAAGCAAAAATTAAGTGAAATCATACAATAGGGTATACGTAATTTAATGTCATGAATATTGTTTTAAAATAATGTCCATGTCAATCAGTGTTTTTTTTATCATCTATTAAACACTCAGCTGAAACACCATCTATCTGACTACAAATTCACTTTCTGTGATCATCAGCTGACAGCATGCTACCATTGTTACCTGGGTAACGAGCCTCGCCCCAACTTCTATATGATTGGCTGCCTGGAGCAGTGACATCAGCACCTTGCTGAACAACACAGGTCGAGATGTTCCAGTGTTAGTGCTAAATAAACACTAAACAAACACTGTGAACACTGAAAAAAAAGATGCTGAGTGCAGCAGTTGACTTTGCAGAACCCACACTCCTCTCCTTATAGACCACTTCAAAACATAGTTTCAAAGGAACTGACGGGGTATTAAAACTTTTAAGTAATATTTTTGAAAGATAT
The DNA here is from genome assembly GCF_963930695.1 of Labrus bergylta. Classification (NCBI taxonomy): domain Eukaryota; kingdom Metazoa; phylum Chordata; class Actinopteri; order Labriformes; family Labridae; genus Labrus; species Labrus bergylta. Next base: position 11,744,334 of record NC_089197.1, read on the forward strand.
CTGAGATCCTGAACCTCAGATCCTCTGGCAGGAAGTTTGAGAGCCGATTGGCCCTGACTGAAAAGGCTGTTTGACCTTTTGCCTTGAACCAGATCTTATGAACAGCCAGCCGAGTGTTGCATGAGGATCTGAGGCTTCACCCCGGCCACAGAGGAGTTGGCCTTACTGACCGCTTGAAGAATAGTATTTACACTAGTTAAGAGCATTATCCCACTTTTCAAGGCAATGCAGCACATGCATTTGATCAAATGTATATCAATGTATAATGTAGTTTGTGCTTCATGCACGGCTTGCTATTGGAAGTTAATTTTCTTTTGTACCATCTGAAATGTGTCCATCCAAAATATGTCTCGTACCACAAATGTTTGAAAAGATTCATAATCTTTTCAAACTATTTTTGTGAGCAGAACAAACCAAATTGAAATCAGCCCCATTTTTAAGGCCATCCTGCACAGCTGCCTTTGTTAAACCTATAATAAGACATGGAATGGATACGTTTGGCTATTTTTGTTGAATGAGGATCTTTGTAAAAAGATTTCTATTACTCTTAAAGTCAGGTTCTGAAAACAGTTTTATCTCCCTGGAGTTTTTGCCTTGGTACTGAAACTCAGGGATTTTGTCTGCAATATAAAACATGATGCAAAAGATGATCCCTGGAACTTCACTGACTCATTTCAGCAGAAAAAAACTTCATGACCCTTTTTTCTCAGTGGTTTTATTCAGTTGCTCTAGTTTCTTCCTGAAGTCCAAATAAAGGTGTACCTCGGGTAAAATGCTGACTCTGCAGGCTAAAAACATGTTCTCCAGAAGCTCCACTGTGACCCTGATTACTCCATTGTGCGATATTTATTCACATGTATTATCCACTTGACTACAGCTCAGCTGTCAGCTTGAAGAAGTGACCATTTTGGAAGATTTGTTTGTGATTGACTGTCAGTGCACAAAGCCAGAAATGATTTATTTCTTTTTGTCAGAAAACGCAGCACCTGAGATTTTTTTTGTTGAGGCTATATTTTCAGAAACTGGTATTGATCAGGAACACTGTCATACCCCTGAGGCTTTATTATAGACCTAAGACAAAGATTGCACAGTACCACAACAGTGTTTTTTATCTTCTTATTTTTTGAACCACAGTCTGGTGCTGCATTCATGTCGTTATTTTCAAATACCACCATTATCTTCCAGCCAGCATTCTTCCTGGGATTCCTTACAACTATCTAAAATGCTGCTCTATAACTCTGAAACCCCAAGGGACCTTTTGTGAGATCGTCTCCTCAATGGCCGAGGCACTGTAGCATAGCAACTAAAAGATGGGTGGATGGGTAGGGGGAAAATCATACCCACAATGTAATGCGACCACTTCTCTTTATACAGGACACAACAGAAAGTCAAGTGTGACATGTAAGTGTGACAAAATACAAATCCCTCTCACATGATTTGCTTTTCATTCTAAAAATAACTACCGGCAATTCAAAAAAAATGCATTATCTGACACTTTAATATTTAAGTTTCATCATTTCTTATCATTCTCAATTATGAGGTCTGCTTGAGGGCAAGTTAGTTCATTTTACATCATTTCGCTCCCTCTTGGACCCCTCTGCGCTGCTCTGAAATTGGCCACTCACGTCACGATTTGTGCTACATATTACCATGTGCCAAGGGGAGGTGAAGGATGGCATGTTGAAGCAGCACAGGTGGGTCTGGCAAGAGAGGAGAAATGTTAGTGATGAGAAAACCTGAAAACCCAATAACACAGTTTTTATTCCTTTTGGCAGATCTATATTTGTATTACCCAATAAACTCTGTATCTGTGTGTGAAGGCACAAGCTGACTGGATGAGTTTAACAGGCTTCACAGCAGGCATATTGGGTGTGGGTCAGATGCCTGCAGGCTGCTAATGATTAATGAATTCCATCACTGTCATTCGGGGACTTCGGTCACATAGACAGAAGTTGTCTGTCAGCTGCATCCTCCTCATCTCGCTGCAGAATCTTAAAATACACCCCCAGAGATCCTTGTAGGAGGAAATTACAAAGAAAAGAGCGAACACTGGATTTTTTTTTTTTTTTTTTTTTTAATTTCAGAACAACACTCATTGCTAATTACAGGGATAAAAATAAAAAAAGAAAGTGGTGTTCAGCGCACATTCCCTGTTTTTCAAGCATCACTGCTTCCATTATATAACTGCTGGCTGTGAATTTCAAATGTTATTTTTTATTTTTCACAGGCATGAATACTTATTTTTGGTTTTCCACATTACAGTCGGTTACCAGATTTTTCAATAGCGCTGAAAACATGAACATCAAAAATAGACTTTGCCTTCTGTTTTCATTGGCCATCAGGAGCTTCCTTTCCGATGCACTTCCAATGTTAGAAATTGTGACCAGATCCTCAGTGATTCTTCTGCTCACTATTTTTGAAGGTTATATGAGGTTTCAGCAGCCTGGATTATCAAAATCAAGTGGGGATCTTCCAAATTTAGTCCTTAAGTACAAAATTCCCCTTTTCTGAAACTCTGTATGCCTCAACAGTTCTGTAGCTTAGCACTCAAACTCTGAGATGGGAGACAAAAGGAATTTCACAAGAAAAAGAGAGTGACTTCGGTTCATACCCACTTGATTTTTCTCACACTGCAGCAGCTTCATAATAATCGTAGATAAACTCTGATTAGACATTTGCGCAGAGCGAGGACTGTGGCTCCCTCCCAATTAGGAAGATCATTAGAAAGGAATTACAGGCTGGACAGGGTGGACTGAAAGAATGATTACTGCAGGTAATACTTATTTGAATGCTCATCTGCCAATCTGACATTAAAGACAGACCTGTTACTCTATTCAGATATCATGTGAAGGTTGATAAAAATCAAGCAGTCATATTCTTAAATGTGGACTTTGATGAGGAAAAAACTGTCATAAATAGGACAATCCTTCCAAGTTTATCTTGTCCGATAACAGCTCAACAAAGTGGCTTATTATTCCATGGTGTGATGCTTTTGTCATTGTTATCTAGCTATTTGATGAATAAAAGGTGAACAGTACTCAAAGCACATTTGTTGAATAAATAACACCACATGATTAGTTCAGACTCATTGAGCAACCACTGGCTGAATTAAAGCTGTGTTTGGTAATCTAAAAGCTGTGAAATATCAGTGCCCTACAGAAATGTCAGACATGGTAATGAGGCCACTGTAACATTTTAGTGGAATGTGAATAAGTTGTGTTCTGTTTTGTTCTTGGCGAGCACAACATATTTCACTGTGTATGTCAGAAAGTCAGAAATTCACAATTACACAATTCACAAAAGCTTACTTGACATATATTTACACCGTATTGGTTTTCTTAACATCAAAATTATGTCATTTGTATTTTTAGCTTTTGATTGTTATTCTGAACCACTTTTTGTAGCAGCCATAGATTTGCTTCAAAAGGTCAAATGTTAAATGAACAATGAGCATCATGTCGTCCACTTGTAAGAGGGTTGGCAGTTGGCCCTGCTCCTCCAGTGGGCTTTTTAAGTGTCCTTTGGAAAATGATATACCAAAAATTGCTCCAGAAGGTGTATCCATTGGTGCATGAGTGTGTGTGTGCGTGCGTGTTAATGTGATTAGATCTGGTCCTGAAAAGCAGGTTGGCACTTTGCACAGCAGCCTCTTCCATCAGTGTGTGACTATCAAGAGCTTTAAATGGCAGGAAGACTAAAAGTGCTGTACAAGTGCATTCAGTTTATCATTCCTTTTAATAATGCATCCTCCAAAGTAGTTTAAATATACACATCTTAAAACTTTGAAATAGAGATTGGACATATCTGATCTAATATCGGTTACGGGTCCGATATTGAAGTAATTTATAGATCAGATATCAGACTGACAAAGTTGATCTTGTCACAGATCAAGAAAGATTGTTGATGACACATCATCAGATCGCACAGTCTCACTTTGAAGACGTTCAGACTGAACTGCAAGAAGTGACCAAAAAATTGTCTACATGGAGACATTCATACGAGGTGGAACAGCTCCTTCTGTATGATCAAAAGTACAATTTTTACACTTTGGTTTAAAAGATTGAATTTGAAAACCTTACAGTTGTTGCCGCTTCCTGTTTGTATGTCAAGCCAGCCCTGAGTTGTTGAATATTTATGCATCTCTTATAATGTATACATTTTGTTGATCTTTGAACAAAAGTACTTAGTAAAGCTTTGTGTAACCTTACACATTATACCATCTACAACAATATCAATAGTGGTTCAAAATGATTGGAATCAATATCAGTTTCGCTAAATATGTAAACACAAAAGGTGTATAAACACTAAGACAATGTCCTTGATAACTTGCTTTGGCTTTACATCTTTTTCTGTGCATCAATGGACAGATGATAAAGTGTTGTTACTAAACTGATTAACTTTAACAGTGTTCAGTAGCTTCTTCTAATGTAGCAATTATCTGGAACATTCTTACCCACATTATTTTCATTAAATAGATGCTTATCTCAGCAACCAACTGTTGAGCATCAAAAATAAAAATCTCCTGTGCCAAAATATTATGCCTTAATCAGGGATACGTGTGAAAGAAAAGTAACCAGAGATGTCCGTTCTCATGTCATAACAGATTAGTCCGCACACACAGGACAACCTACTCACACACCCACACACACTCTGCTTCTCTCTGATCTTATTTCAATCCCCTGCTTTCTTATATTCAGTGTATTCGTGCCTTGGGAGTTCTGAGCTTTTAAACAAACATGAACTTCTGGTAAAACCTGAACCTGAGAAATATACTCTCAAACATTCAGTCGTGCTCAAAGTGAATAATTTGACCAAGTTAAAGTGGTTATTGCAGTGCTTGTGTTTCATCCACAGTCAAAAGGAGAGTGTTGCATTTTCACCTCTGTATTAAAAGGAAACACATTTGGCTGAACTCAGAGGGCAGCCAGAGCTATTAGAGCTATTCATTTATAACCTGATGGCACTGTCCTGAATTATATTATCTATGTGTAAACTCAATTTTAAACCCACTAAGACTTAGCTGTGGTTGAGTTAAAACACATCAGTCAAGAATTTTAATTAACTGTGTTGATTGATGATTACAAATGACATCACTGTGAGACTGAGAGCTTGCATCTATGCTTTTGTAAAGGCAACACAAGGAAAACGATTTACTCTTCTTAAATAAGGAGAGCAGGGGCGCCGGTGGGCTAGTGGTTCCTTTGCATGCCCCCATGTATAGAGGCTCTAGACCCCGAAGTGAGTGGCCTGGGTTCAAATCTGACCTTTGGCTATCCACTGTCCTGACTCCTGTCCCTCTAATAAAGGCATAACCAAGTCCCAAAGTAAAAAAAAACAAAATCAGATCCCTTAATGTTTAGATTATTCTTTTCTTAACTTATAAGCATATAAATGTATCTAAACAGTGAAATGTATTAATCTTCACAAAACTTGTCTGGAAGTAGAGCTACACGTATGGGTATTTGTATTTGTAGGATGACTTCTAAAAGTCACCCAGTCTCATCGTGGTCTCCGCATGGTCACTGATGTATATTGTATAGAATTTTGTAAAAAGATATAGATTTCACCTTTTTAAAAATACCATTCAGGACAGATTTCTAACTTCTTAGAAGTACTTAATTAATCATTTCTGACTAAAAGCTTTCTGGCACACTCAACGCAACTGCATTTCATTTTAGTGTCACTTGTTGAATTCCTTGCAGCCTTTAGGGCTTTTGTCTGTACAGCTATTTCAGCCAGGAGACAGCTGCTTTTGTCATGTAAATCCTTAAGTCAACAAGACTTTTTTTTTATTTCAGCTCAAATGGTTTCAGAGCCTAAACTGAAACTTTACCAAAAGTACTTGGTTGGGTTTTGGAAGAAAATATTGTCATCACAATCAAATACAATAACTCTCCTTTGATTAAACTTTTTCAGTTTGGACGTAACATGTCCCCATTAATAACGCCATAATCATCGTTACCTGGGAAATTAATAGATTTTTTTTTTAATTGTCATTGCTCTCAAAATATAACACAATATGACTTTCTAAATGAAGAATTTTTAGTCACATTGAAGACTTGCCTGGAATTAAATTCTTGCAGGTCCTATGCTCCCCCCCCCCCCCCCCCCCCTCGGTTGACTGTCTGCCTCGTCTGTCTAGATCCTCTTCATGTCTTGCAGGCATAAAAATACTTCTAATTGAAATACAGTTTGTAATCCAGGCTGACTGACACCAAAACAAGATCCATTTACATGATTCTATGTGACACATGACTATATTACTGCTGTGAGATTGGGTTGAGCCATCGCAACCAAACATCATTGCAGTTCACTTCAATAGGATGCATAAATTCAAGGCATTTAAGGTATGTGGGGCATCCAGAAACATACCATCTTTTCTAGTATGCACAGTATTTCTGTTAATAAAATAAATCTCCTGACTGCTGAACAGCTTTATGCCTGTGAACTTGAACATCGAGTGCTGTCCATGGTGCTGAACCTAGGAGCATTTTCTGGGTCTAATGTTATCTAAGCTGAGATTCTAGCGGTATAGTTCAACATTATATGTCAGACTATAAGAGTTCTTTGTGTATTAGTAAGAGCCCTGACAGCTCTCCCCGGATCACCTTGTCTTAATGCTCAGTACCTGCGCGTACCACATTTGTCATCTTGCCCTCCCCCAGCCCTCCCATAGAGGATCACCACTGAAATAAGCCTTTGGGCTTTATTGTGTTATTTAATCCCTGACAGCTTGTAGGTGTGTGTGATAACTGTCTTCAGGTAAAGCCGTATTATGAGTACCATGTGATTTTTAAAGGAATGTTTGTATCTATTTAATATACTTAGACTGAGACATTCTGTGTGTCCAGCAAAATGAAAGTGTAACTGTAACACACATCTTTACTCCTGGTCTCCTACCACACACAGGCCTGCACTGCAACACCTTCTGTACTTTCTGTCTTTTGTAAGATTGCCAGAAAGTAAAGCTTGAGTTTCTGACTTTTTTTAACCTGCAGGTCAGTGTTCACTACAGCAGGTGAACGTGTGTGGAAGCGGCTTGTTGATTAAAATTAACTTCATTGAATTAATGGAAACCAACAGGGTATGAAATCATGTCGGTCCTGATCAGTACACTAATAGCGTTTATTCACCGATCAGCCATAATATTATAACCATCTGTGCAATCTATTGCAATCCAATGCAACAGCTTTGCAGTAATGTTTACTTTTATGAAGCTTTTACATTTTCTGTTATTGTTGCCTTGGTCAGAAAGGTGATAATTCTACTTTATTTTTATTATCATAGTGGGTGGTGGTGGTGTACTTTTGAATGTATTAAAAAGTGTTCCTGATACTTTGAACACACTGAATTAACATACACAAGAGGAACAAAACATTACACACACCTTTCAATATAATGCACTCCAATACACCACCACCCACTATGACTTTAATAATTAATACAAATGAGTTTATCACCTTTCTGACCATGCAAGCACATTCTGAAAAATGTAGAAGCTGAAATAGAATTTATGGTACATTTTTTGTGTTGGATTGCATTATATTGTATGGACTTAGTGTTATGACTGATGAGTGTAAACGATGAAATCAGTAGGCCAACATTAAACCGGAGACACTGCATACAATAATTTCTAGAGAGGATGAAATACAGTACATCTGTCCCTCTATTTCTCTGCATTTTTATAGTCAGTAGACCCCTATTAAAATATCCGTTATATGTGTGATAGAGCAAGGGAATATTTTTCACTAGTTAATTGAAGATGGATAGTTTTGTTTCCTCTTTGGATAAATAAATACATAAAAAATTCTGAAATAAACCATGCTGAAAAGATTACAATCTGGCCCCCCTCTGCTCGAGTAAAGTCTAAGTGTGGAAAACATCTTTGTCTTAATTGTAATAGCCAAGATTTTATTTAGTTTGTTTATTTTAGTTGGTCAATTATTAATCCCATGAACAAATGTTTACTTTACTGAGACCTACCTTTGTAAATATAACTCCAGGTAACAATTAATGCCCAGCACAGACACTCTGTTGGCTGAACTGTTGATAGAATAAATAAATTGTTCTGCTATGCACACACACACCCATATGGAGCTGGCTGGTCACTTCGACTCCCACTCGTCCAGATGGCCAGTCAACCTTGGCCACGCATGTTGGCACACACGCCGACAAAGTTTGCTCTGCATAACCATAACATTATTCAGGGAAGTCAGTGTTGTGATCCAACCTTTCTTATAGTCCTTACAAGAATATGTTTTTCCATCAGCGTGTTGAGAAAGTTATGGTAGCTGTGAGCTGAAACACGGTCAGGTCAGACTCTGGATGTTTACATTAGCCACACATCCACTTACTCTGTCAGGTGGAACAGGTGCCTCCTTGTGGATGCAACCGAGCCTTGTTAAGTGTAATGAAGTGCCACTCCACTCTGCCTATTGGAAAATGTAACGAGCAAAAACCAGTCAAGGTCATGGTGTCCTCTCAGACAGAAATATCTGAGACATAGCTGTTTCTCTTGTTTTGGGGACATTTTGTCGATGTTCTTCTTGTCAAGGTTCAGCTTCCCAAAAAAAAAAACTGTCCATGAATGCTTTTGTGTGTCAGAAGAGCTTCCAATTACTGCCATCATTGTACTTTGTTGCATGACCTGATTCTGTCATAAGTATTCCTTCACAGAGTTATAGACAGTTATGACAGGGACGCTTAGTAGTTGAAAAAGCTTTTAGTTTAAGATGGCGTGTTCTGTGTTTACTTCTAAGTACGAAAAAAAGGATTGACTTGAATGTGAAAAGTAAAATAGTATGAATTATAAAATAGACATGCTTATTCATCTTATTTGGACTTCTTGTGTTTTTGGGAGGCACGAATTGCTATTCAGTGTTGTGTAACTGCAACCAACAACAATAAAAGATGGATGGCTGTCTGAGGTGGTTTGAGAAGCATTATGGTCTGATGTTTTTCCACTCTTATCTTCCCACAGCTGTCACTACATCAGTCGTTGATATGGAAGAAAGCACTTCCAGGGCACAATAAGGTGCAAATCTAAATAAAGACTGAAGCTAATATTCCGGAAAACGGGGTTGATAAAAAGCTTTTTCTTTTTCTCCATTTAAACGATTCTCCATAAGCGTAAGAGCTTCATACTGATTTCAAAAGAAAGGAATTTGCAACGGTGCCAATAGCCTAGTGGTTAGTGCCAAGCCCCATGTACGGAGGTTGTAGTCTTTCAAGCGGTTCGACTGGCTCCTTTGCCCCATATCTTTCCTCACTCTATCTCTCTCTCTCTCCAATTTCTGACTCTACTCATTGTCCTGTTTCTCCAGTAAACGCGTAAAAACCCTGAAAATCTATCAAAACAAATCAATAAAATAAAGTGGCAACACAGCGTTGAGTGTTGGGATCAGAAGAAAATGGTTTTATCATTTCTTATTAAAAACAAAAAAATAATGTTGTATCCAAATCAAGTATAACTATGGCACAGGGTAACTCTTGCTATGATAAGTTTCAGGATAAATGGCCTGTACAATGGTTTCATGATACAGCGATTCTTTGATAATTGATATATTACAAGACAATCATATAATGGTAGATTCACTGAGATTCTCTCTTCCAAAAAAACTTCCGTTCATGGTACCCCTACTCATGTCATGAGCGCCACCTTGAGGAGGAGTCATGAAATATTGACAGGGTTTGTGAAACTGGCATGGACTGTTTGAAATCCTGATAGTTTGGTGCCCGGTGTTATCCGTAATTTATATTTACATTTCTATTTTCTACTGGGGTCTTTTGTCCCTTTTTCCAAAGAGGTCTTGTAAGCCAGTTTTGGGCCATGCATAAAATAATAAAATTGAAATCAATCCAGGGCTATGACGTTGTCATTGTGGCCAGTGATAATGGATGCAACTAAGTGAGAACTGAAATCATTTATCTATTTGTAATAGTTGGTTGTTTTCCTGCTCGCTAAACATTGGAAACAAGAGGATGCTAGCGATTTCTCTCGACATCTTTGGCAGGTTTTTGTCACATAACCCCCTCTGTCTTGACTGGAGTGTGTTACAGTCAACCCAGATTTCCATCTAGCTTTAATGGATGCATCAATTGGATTTTATTTTAAAGAAAAATTCTTATATGTGTAATGAACATGTATTAGATCATGTTTAGATTTAAACAGGATTTGAGAAAATTCAAGTGATCAAATATATAATGAGATTACGAAAATCTATCAAAAGAATAAGTTGGTGAATGATTGATATGAGCAAATAAAGTTTAAGTAGTTTTTAAGGTCTTACAACACCAATGTACTCCTTCAAATTGATTTTTAATTGAGTGTGTCTTTTGACGGCTCATAATAACACCCAGATGTAGCTTCCATCTTACCTGTCAAAGAGAAAATGTTAGGTCCTTAGGCGTGTTTATTTCTTCTGCTCCATTATTTACTTGTGAAGTTCTTTTAGTTTTCTCCCCTCAGGTTATTTCTTGGCTGTGTGATTATTCTTAATCTCTTTCCTGACAATATATGAGGAAAATATTCCAAAATGCCTCTTATCGCAACTGTTTGCCTTCGTGACGGCCAGAATTCATCTGTACAAAAAATGTTTCACCGCCCTAAAACTGTACATCAAGTTGGCCTAAATTAATTCAGAACGTTATGACTTTAGCTTTAAACTAGGGCAGCATTTAATCAAGCATGTAAAATTGAAGAGATAGCGCACACTGCTGTTTCTTACTTCTTCTTTCCTTTGGCAATAATTTGTTGTTTGTCCTGAACAAGCGATGACTCAACTCCAGTTTGTGAGTAATTCTTCTGCCAATAAGTTGCTTATTATTGATAGAGAATAAACACACTTCATTCATCCATATCAGCCTCTTTTTTCACAGCTTCTCTACACTGGTTTCATTACAGAATCGATTTTAAAGTTGCAGTTATTACTTGGCTCAGCGGTATCTGGCTGCTTACTGCTGCTGCTACAGCTGTAATTCTATAAAGTGTGTCCTGCAAGTTTGTGTTGCTTGAAATTGAGGCGTAAATAAAATCCCATCCTTAAAACACTCTCACAAAGCTGATACTGTACTACGGAGCCTCCAGTAGCAGTCATGTTTCCATAATGTGCAGCTGCAATGGAGTGTGGTAGTCGAATACAGTTTCTTAGGATGGCCAGTTATGGTGTCTCCCCATCAAAATCTTCCTTTGGTCGAAATTATTTCTCTCTTACACAAGTGTTAAGAGTTGTTACTTCTGTTATTGCATTACCCATTTATATAACCATCATATAACCCAGAGGCAACAGGTCCTAAAATGTTTTTATAGTTTGTCATAATGCTTTTTCTCAGGATTGTGAGGGAAGAACCTGAGCTATATTACTGCTGCCAAAAACAGAAAGTACGCACTCACTGAATCAAAATATTTGTATTTAAACTGCCCCCATTGATGGTTTGATATCATATTAGTATTGGAAAATACTGTAAGAATCTTAACATTATCTTAATTTTGGATAAATAATGATAAATTCATTTTGTTTCTTCAGTGTCAAGGGGCAACTGAACCCAGAGTCCAGATTCTTGCTTAAGCCTATGTTGTATAGAGCATTAAACATTGAGAGATGTGGGTATAGCAAAAGTTTTGTTTCATTGAAACAAATTAGATGATGCAGTGTTTCCCCAACCATTTTTTTTTAAAAAGATTTATGTTTGGGCTTTTTGTGCCTTTTATTGTAGGGAAAGAAGTCATTTAAGGATAACTTTCCGATAGAAAAAGGACATCTGCCATTAAAAGTAACCCATGAACACCAAGATTCCTTCAAGTGTTTGTGTTGGCGTGTCCCCACAGACACAGGATGTTCTCCTTACCATTCATTTCTTACAATGGACACACTCTTCTTGCACTATCCTTGATGATAATGATTACCAGTATCTTTACTTAGTTGCTTGCGAGGGCCATTATCATGCTCAAATAACTTACTTGAAGAATTTCTTCTTTGAGAGCGACAGCATTAATCTAAGAACACATTAGTCAGAGCTACCTTGGCAGTATTAGTTTTGGACAAATGTTCACGATACCAACCATGCATGAACTCAGGATTGATTGTACTCAGGAATTGAACGGTGAAGTCTTGCCTGCAGGCGAAAAGCTCACAACAATCTTTCCTCCTGTGTAGCGCTGCACAATTAATCGAAATATTACTGAAGTAGCAATAAATGTGAGTGTATAATGAAGTGCCGTAGTACAGCATAGAAACAAATCTTACACATTTTCATCTAAGAAAACATGTTTGCCTGCTACTGACCCCAACCAATATAACACCATTATGATTTTTATAGATTTCATGAAAATAAGAATTCTGATGCAAAAATGGTAATTCCCACCAATCCTGAATTTATCCTAATTTATCCTAAGACTAATCTTATTATGATTTTTCCTCACATTGTGCTGCTGCAGGGCTGTGCTTGATCATGTTTTCATTCAGAGTGTTCAGTGAGGGGCGGGGGCGGGGGCGGGGGGGTTATTCACAGGCGCATCTGTTGTCAATGTATTAGAGGGAGAGAGAGACAGAGAACGAAAAAGCAATGAGCGAATGTGACACGTACAGCTCTGCCATGAAATAAGATTTCACCCATTCTGAATAGTAAAAAAAATAGAAAATCAATATGTAGAGGTCAATGTTGATATTTTGGCGGGCTGCCACACATAGATCAATGTATTAAAAGGACTGTGCTAATATTAGCATAAAGCTCAAAGGACAGCTGCAGCGTACAATATGCAGCTCAGACTGATGAAAACTGAGCCAGGTGTGACAATAGAAATAGGATACCATGGCCTTACATGATCTCACATTGTCGTGCTATTTTGGTTCACAGTACAATGCAGAACAGAGATCCTCTGGATTTTTGGTGCAACATTACCACCATGTTTGAATTCACTATATGATTTTAACAACTACACTGGCAAATAACCAACATCATAGACGGCAGTGAGATGATTATTTCAGGCAAATACCAGAAGTGTGCTTCATTGTGTCCCTCCTAAATCGAGCAATAAGCTCTTTGATCATTTTATTATTTTACTTGCAGAAAATGGAGATATCGTCTTTTTTTATGATGGGAAAATGTGTCCTAACGTAATTTTTTTCTGCCCAATGTTAATATGAAATGAGCACCAGTAATATAAAATGTTATTTATTTTAATAGAGTTTCCATCTGCCCATCCTTTTAAACAAGTTCTTCAAAAGTAAATGAACACATTATCTTCTGAGCAGACCCTGACTATGAAATGAATTAGAAAACATAAAATCTGTATGAGGCATTATGCTTCATTTTATGCAAATAATATTGGGTATTGCTAATCTGGAAATGGGCTACTTAAGGGAACAAATTAATAATATCCCACTTTCTGAGAGTCATCGGTGACAATATGACCCCCAGACTTTGACAGTGTGCTCTCACTTCCTGTGCTACCAAATGTGTAAACAAATGAATTTAGTTACACTGGATAAGAGATTGTTAGTTAGATGATTAAGTGTTCTCTTATAGTCTGAGTAATGCAGTAACTCACTTTGGAATTAGTTTTTTCTTGAAACCTGGTGACTCATTTTAAAATCTGCTCTTTAGATGGTAATATGTTCATAAACCACAGCCTTCAAAAGCAATACTATTGTGCCATAGCATAATGTACAAGGAAAGAATAAAATACAGAAAAATATGTATAGCCAGACATGTCAATACATTTAAGGACACACTTCTTTTGTTGGCAGAAAGGAGCACAATACAGTAGGACTGGCTTATTTTCCTTATTCAGTGTGTTAACATGCACACTTGCTTGCTCATTTGACAATCACCACAGTAATAGTAACCTCCAGTTATTATAACTGATACACGCACTTAAATACAATGGTTATCATTATTCTGCGAAAAGTCATGGAGATAAGTGCTTCTGTTTGAACATTTTGGACATGGTTTCTTCCAGACAGCAGTGCCAAACTGTGGAGAAAAACAAAATCAAAACCCTGTTTAATGATGTTGTAAAATAAAGGCCACTGCTCACTGACACAACGGGTGGTGAAGTGCACTCCTTTTTCTCTTATGCACCAACTGATTCTTAATACATCTTTGATTCCAGAGAACAAAGCTAAGAATGTCTCAATGAAAATTAAACTAAATATTTTGAACATACAAAATATTATTATTTTATTTTTAAAGTTAATTAATTTGCTTGTGTTGACTAGTTATAAAGAATGAATTCTCTCAAAAATAAAACTGTGGGTGAATACTATAACTTGGTTCATGTGGCTAACATTAGTAGTGTTAGCGCTGCCGACCTTTCGTCCTCCTTGCAGGTTAATGTCCACATTCCTGTCCTAATGTGGTTACACATTATTCCGGTTGATATGCCAGTTTAACTGGACACAACCTGCATACATTTGTATATCAATTTTCTTGATCAAAATGCCCTTACGGTATGCCATCCATTCATTGTGCTTGATTAAATCCAGACACTAGAGCCAGAATAGAAGGCCCATTAGCCAGGGCTACAACCAGTCTATGGAAATACAGTTAATTTTTCTTGCCAAGCTAAGGCTGTAGCCATATAGACTGGTGGTAGTCCTTGCTAGTTGTGGGAGGTTGCAATACAGTTTGGCCATAATATTCAACCGCCATTGAGAGCCAGCAAATAAATGATTATTATTACTAGTAATTCAGGTGCTGGCTATTAAGGGTGACAATGCTTAATAGTTTAGTTGACTAAACGCGTACACCCCTAATGTTTACCTTCGTCTTTTTTTGTTTTTGTTTTGTTTGTCTATAATGCTCCCTTCACTTATCTCATACTAATTGCTCGATGGGATAAAATATAACAGATACACTGTTTTCAGTTTAGCATGTCAAGTAACAGATATGGAGTACTAATGGGTTATTGTGCTTTTTACATCAATCAGAACAAAGAAACAAAAACAAGATAAAGACCCTGACGACAACATTTTTCTCTCATTTGTGCTGAGGGAAGGAAAATACTCGAGAGCTTAAGCATTAAACTTTATGTGTGTATAACAACAATTTAGGCCCCATGGTAGCTCATCTTTTACCATTTATGCTTAATGGTCCTCAAAGGGCTGAGGGGTATGATTCCACCCTGGCCCTTATTTGGATGTCTTTTTTTTCACTTCCTATCAGCTTCAACTTTCATATAAAGGCAAAATTTTCCATGATAAAAATCATTGACCCATTACCTCAAATTGGTTCCACGCAGCAATTGGGTTTTTAAGTGCATGTCAACATACTGATTGAGAAATGCCAATACAAATTTACAGAAATTGGATTATTTGAAATTCAACATTTGTTTTAAAGATTCAGTCCCTGAAGTAAAAAAATGTGTTGGGTATATTTTCAAGATGTAGTTTGATAGATGTATCTATCGCTCTTAAATCAAGTACTTATTTGAAGCGAGGATAGTATGCATCCTGACTGCAGTTTATAAGCTTACATGGCCTCCTTTTGAGGTTCACATGATCTTCATGTTGAATTGTACCGGTGGCTCAGTTGGACTGGCCTCCTCGGTTTCCTCTTTGCGGGGTACATATTCAACCTCTATACTTGACTTTGTATTGTCTTTCCCTCTACTCCAGAGGAACAATATTACAAGACAGAAAAGGACAACTCCGAGGAAAGAGATAAATCCCATGGTGGTTGCGATTATAAGTGTCTTTACATCAAATGGAAATGGAACTGAGGCCCGAGTTACATTAGTACCTTCATCGTTGGGCTGGTTGGAAATGAAGGCAAATGTCTTGTTTGGCTGGTGGGGCCAATTAGGGGAGTAACTATGCACAAAAAGGTGGGCAGCTTTTGTGTCATTGCCGGCTGCATTGCTTGCGATGCACATGTAGGTGCCATTGTCCTGGATTTGGGAGTAACGGACCTCCAGTGTGCCCTCATGAGACACAGAAAGTCTTGACCCCACAGTTTTAGTAGTAATGTATTCCTTTTTAGGAGAAAGCCACATTATTGCAGGGGCTGGATCACCCTCAGCTTGGCAAGCAAAGAGAACCGTAGTTCCCTCATCTACATGGCTCTCCTGAACCTTATAATCCACAATCTTTGATTTCTGACAGATGAAATAGTCAGAAGGGAGGATGTCTGGGAAGTCCTTGAACTCTTTTCCTTGCACAACCTCAGGTGATGCACACATGGGCTGTTGTCTGTTAAAGTTGAGCCTCCACCGCCGACGGAAGACCCAAAGCAAACGACAATCACAGGCCAAAGGGTTGTCATACAAAGCCAGGGTCTCCAGATTGCCCACTGAATGGAACACTGACTCCTCCAGGGTGCTCAAGCTGTTGCTGGAAACATTGAGAACACGGAGGTGGTTGAGTCCTCTGAATGAGTAGGGCTCTATGGCAGCTAATCTGCCCCCAGCCAGATGAAAAGCCTGAAGCTTCTGTAGATTGTGCAGTTGGTTCCCTTCAACAGTGCGAATTGGATTGAACGACAAATTCAAAAAACGAAGATATCTAAGGTGACTTATGGCTTGGTAGGGTATGACAGTGAGATTACAGCTTGTGATAGACAATGATGTGAGATTGAGTCCAAACAAGCATTTTGAGGTCATGGTATCCAGGGCAGGCATATGAGAAATCTCCAGCACTCTGAGCCGGTACAGCCTCTTAAAGGAGTAATCCCTTATGACAGTTACATTTAAATAGCGTAATCGAAGTGACAACAGGTTATGCAGATGGCTAAGGGCATCAGTGGGCACTGAGGCCAGATTGCATCCCTCAATGTTGAGGCTTTCAAGGTTGCTGAGGCCATGAAATGATCGTGGTGAGATGAATACAAGGTCATTGTCCCCCACCTCCAGAGCCCTCAGGTTATACAGCTCCTGGAACATATAGTCAAGCAGAATGACAATTTTGTTCTCACTTATATCCAGTTGTGTAAGGTTGGTCAGACCTGTGAACACCCCGAGCTGAATCAGCTTCAGCTGGTTGCTGCGCAAACCTAGGATTCGAAGGTTCATTAGGTTGCCGAAAGCCCCAGGCTCGATGGATGAAATTGTGTTTTCGTTAAGTTGCAGCTCATCCAGCTGAGGGTAATTAATGAACTCCTCGGTACCGAGGGTTTTTAGGCGGTTCTTGCTGAGGTCTAGCAGTCTTGTTTCAGTTGGTATACCCTCAGGAAGAGCTGCCAGTCTCCGTCGATGGCACACGACTGAACGCTCCTGAGCATTGCAGTCACATCGGGAGGGGCAACCAGTGGTGGAGCCAGAGAGGACGGTGCCCAGCATCAGGATCAGGATGGGCTGCCAGCATGCCACCAAGTAGCAGTGCCCTCCGGTGTCCCCAAACACCATCCTACTGCTTACCTGTAAAGACATGAAAAAAGAAGCGTTGTTAGTTTGGAATATGTGACACGGACACTGCTTCAACAAGTTTGGACAGTGCTGTATTCCACTTAAACCTGAACAGTAATGAGAAAATGAAAACAATTCCATGCTTTGCATTTTGAAATCCGGTTTCCAGTCAGTCTTTAATAATATTTTCATTTCAACAAATATGTCAATACTTTCACAATTAGAGTCACAATAAGCAGATTTATGAGTTATTAAAGAGTTGTGTTTTTTTTAATGAATGATGTTGCCATAATGCTTGGGAAACCATGCAGTTGCTATCAAAATTTTGCTTTTATATCTGCACCTTTACAAAGATATAAGCTGCCTTTCTCCTTTCCTTGCATGAAATTTTATTGTGTTGGCTTTCCCCCAAAGTAATGAAATCAGCCAATCAATAAAAGGGCTCGGTCACACAATATAACCACCCTGATGTGCTTCAGACTTCACAGTGTGCTGAAAACAATTACTTCCACTATCACTGACACATTGTCTCCGCTTGTACAAACTATGTTGAATTAGAACCCAAAAACTGCCATGCTACTGTTTGAAATGGTTGCCCCAAGTATTCACAAAGTTAACACATCCCATGCCACCGCTGAGCTGTTGACCTTGCAGTGATATAAAACAGAGATTTCTGCCAAGCGGTGATAAATGGAGAGAGGGAGGATGTCAGAGGACTTTAAACCCCCCCATTTGATTTTGACTCTGGGGAACTTTAACTTGCTAAAACCTTCAAGCTCTACTTCTCACATCAATCATGCGGGTTCAGTCACTGCTAAATCTGTGAGGCACTCTTAGAAAACCAACATGCAAAGAATTTCAAAGCTCAGGTTTTTTATATTTTTATTTCTCTATATCTGTTTTTTTTTTCCTTTTTAAAGACTCCCTCTATTCATATTGAACTCTTGTATTGTCCTACTTTGAATATGGTTCTTCTAAGAGTCATTGGTTGCAAAATATTTGTATGATTTCTTCATGTTTTAGTGTATTTCATTAAGTTTAGTATGAATGCGACTGGCTTTGTAAAAGTAATGAAGGCTTGGGCTTTTTATCAGCACATAAAAGCACCTTAATCCCTGATATTTAAAACAATGATGCACAACAGTAGTGTACATAATGAAATGAAGTAAAGAAGTCATACATCCATACAGCTGTACAACTGGGAAATCATGATACAACTCAATCATAAACAGCAATGTAAAGATGAATATCTTTTAAATCTCAAAACAGGAATTCCATTATGAGAGGTTAATAAAGTGCTCGTCCAAATTTTCATCATAATGAACATTGTCATAACACATGGGAGCTGAATTGGCACTGCACATTCTTTCTGTAACTCATTCACCACAGGAGTGGGTTTTATAAGAGTGCTTCAAATGATCGGCTTAGTGCTTGTTAGAACCACTTTGGCTGTCTACCATAATGCTGTAAGCACTAAAAAAATATTCAACCTGATAGTGAGGATTAGAATGATCGGCTAGTGCTCCAACACAAATGCCACATCACTCTCACTGAATTAAATTCATGGGACCGAGGCAGCTTGGATTGTGGTCTGAGCACTTCCAATGGAACACTAATTACAGCTTTCATTTTCACTTCCTCCAGAACTGTTAATTTCTGTTGGCTGCATATGTCAGACACATCGGGCAGCAGTCCAGTGTGAATGGGGCATTGTGAAAAAGCAGACTGTCAGAATGAAAGCTTGTGTCTATCGGTTACTCCCTTGTGATTTTCCTTTCGTTCTGTCTTTCACCAATTTATGGAAAGCATGCAGGGAAGGCCTTTCCAATAGGATGGTGGAATAATTTCTGAAACAGCCAGTTCAGTTCATTTTTAAAGCTCATACATCGTGTAAGCACGCGTTTAAATGTGAGCCACTGTGACAGATGCAAAAACCTAAGCGTGTAATGAAATATTACCAAGATACTGGGTGCACAAAGCGGGTGACAAGTTTATCTGTTCGACGCAGAATGCGATTTTATCTCGTCAAGTCAGGAATATGAATGAGGATGTGGGTCACTGGTGTCATTGCTAATCGAAAACAAGCAAAAGCAAATGCAGCAGTGATTTTCTTACCAGAGAACCATGCATGATTTATGATTCACAGTGTAGTAAGGGCAGGGGTACTATCTTTGTAATCTGGCCTCACAGCCCAGATCCACTCACTGTATCACCACTTTGTTTTGACCTTGAGCTCTAATTCTGGAGGAAAAAAAGGAGTTGGAAAATAACCTTTCAATTGCAGCTGCATTGTCACTTCTATACACTCTTTCTGGGCTTTAGATTGGAGTTTAAAGGGTTTTCGTCTGCCAAGAGAACAAAATGTAATTTCAGCTCTTGATCTCTAACTCATATTCTTTCTCTTCACATTGAGTCTTTCCATCTTCCCTTTTGATTGTACTGTGGGAAGAAAGAATACGAGTGTACAACTCTCTTCCCTCCTGCCCATCTGCGACTGCTTGCGTTTTCTCCACGGACCTCTCACCCTGTCATAGTCCTCTCAAAAGCATGTCTCTGCTCACCATTAGTCTGTTGTTCCCTTGGATCTCTGCCTCGCCTCCCCTTTGGTGCCGTGTGGTTTGATACAAGGCGAACCAAAGAAGAGAGGTGTGCACTGTTAATGGGTCACAGAATATCTGCAAGCAAGCAGCACGCAGACAAATGAGCTAAATGCTTCAATGCATACATGCCCCTCGGTTGTTTTCAGTTATTGTTAAGTACCTTTCGGTGTGCTGCATAATGTAGGAAGGGCTATTTGGCTATTTACACTAAGGAGGGACTTGAGGACCTTATTGAATATTATTGAAACTTTCTAAAGAGAAGAGGCAGACAAAGTAATGTAAACAGTTCATGAAAAATTAACTCGACTTCACATAAACAAAATCGTAGATGCAATTAAAAGTTTAGCTGTGAGTTGTAAACCAATACACTGCAACTCTGCTTGTCTGTCATGTCCCTGTAGGGGAGTTTGAACTTGTGACCGCTGTCATGAATCATCAAAGCAGCCTGAGAGTTCTGAGAGTATTTCCCCTGATATATAGTAAATTATTTAGCTGTTTGCTTTGATTGATGTGCATGCAGTTATGACGCAGAATATTTGTATTTTTTCTTCTTCTTGTATTCTTCTTGGATTGAATATTTTAAAAGTTTGTAATTAGATTCAGTCATATTTATGAAGGGTTTACACAATCTTTGTGTCAACCATAAACAATCAAACATTTAAAATCTTTGTGAAACATGTTTTATAATATTGGGAGCAAAAGATGTGTCTTTAATTTGTTGCGTTTTGGTTCATTTATATGAAAAGAAAATGTATTACAAGGTTGTTTCGAGAATGAAACAACCAATATTAACAATTATCTAGTTATTTCCCTATGTTTCTGTCTAATGCTTTTATTTCTGTTCACAGCTCCTAAATGAATTGTTCTCACTCAACAGCTTCTGGCTTCAGCCTTCATTAGAGATGTGAATCACATGCTCACTTGCTCCTCTTCTCTTTTTTGTAGCATTTTGTAAGGTAGCAAACACATCTTGTAACCTGCTTTTTTTTTTTTTTTTTTGCAACTGTTTCGAGAATAGTGGAGATGAAAGACAAAAAAGAGGGTACAGCTGCAAAGTAACAGGGTAAATATGGACAGGATTTAAAAGATTTAACACTGCTGCCACTGGTATGTTTGCGCGACTGACAAATTTAAACATAAAAAAAAAAAAATGCAATAAGCAAACAAACAAGAAAACATTGTGGGCTGCGTCAGAGTAACAGTGTTTGCAGGAGATTACAGTGGATGAGTGTTTCAGAACATCCACTGCCTGATGTTGGAGACTGAACTCCACCTGCAGTAGGCAATATCTGAGCAAACATGCTGTTTTTACGAGCAAAATTTAATCATCCGCACAAAAGGTTCCACATTTCCCAAGTAAATCTACTTAGTGAATCAAAATTAGATGTTTATATCCAGCTCTTTATTCATTTCATTGGGATGGAAATATTTAGATGTAGACCAGGTCTGTAGCATGAACAGGTCTAGATATAGCTTTCAACAGTAATGATATGACAAACATGGCTACAGTGACCTGTAACAATACGGACATCTTTACCAAATACTTGCAGGGTAAACATAGACACATCAGAACTGTATTGCAGAAGGCTGCCAGCTAATCTACATCCTGCAGAAGAATGAGCAGTCAGATTCGAGAAATCCCATAAAAACAAATCCTCCATGGAAACCTCAGATAAATTTAACACCCCCCTGCAAAGCTAAAAAAAAAAAAAAAAAAAAAAAAAAATGCACGGCCTGACAATCCACCATGCCAGCATCGAATGAGAGGAGCAAAACGGTCTAGTGCATGGGAACTACTCCTGTTGGGATGCAGAAACACACCTGCATGTGGTCAGCGAACCATCAATCTCTCTCTTTTCATCCTCTAGCTAACAGGGCTCGCAGCCAAAAAGTCATGCACTCTTTGCTTCAGAAGTTTCAGAACAGAAGATATCCACACTGACACACTTGTGTTTTTTTTTTGAAGGAGATGGTGTCAAGAGAGATTAAGGGAGTGTGGATAATTGTAGTGATCAGCACAAGGACAAGCGGCTGTACAGAAGCTTCTTCTCAAAGGAATGAATCATGCGGAAATAAAAATGTTTGACTATGTTTAATTACCTGTGGCAGATTGTGTGTCTCCATAAGGCAAAATACATTTTCATAATGTTGCTTTCTGGCAGCCTTCTTCAAAATAAAAGGGCCCGGTTTTGATAGTTTAAACGTCCAAAGGGAACTAAATAACTCAAACCTTTCTGTAAACGCCTCATGCCCCATAATCCAGCATAATGGCTTTTCAGGATCCAAACTGGTTCAAGGAGTAAAACAAGTGTTACACAAGTATTTAGAGTATTTTTCACTTAAACTAACTTTCTGCAGTGTTCTGCAAAGAGATTTTGTCCAAGCCTTTTATGCGGCAGTTCGCGGAGGCCTCATAGACAGAGAGGTGTGCACTGACAAAGCTGTGTGCCGCTGCAGAAACAATTATGGCCACAGAAGCAATTTACATCCATAACATCATTTTGGCATGCAAGCAAACACAGGAGAGTTGCAGAGAAATCCAGCTTATTTGATTGGAAATCTTCTGCATTGTCCATCCAGCTGCTTGGACCAAAAATGCAAATGAATTTCCTGCATTTTGTATGTGATTTTGCAGAATCTTAAGTTGAAATGGAGTAGAGGTCATGCAAATTTGCTAGAAGAAAAGATACACAGTTCGGACTAAGACATGTAGTCCTAAAGCCAACAATTTCAGGAAGATACTAAAGCTTGTAGGCCTTCATGCAGGATGGTGTTTCGGTTTGACAGGTGACACGATAAATGAATGGTCTGGATGATGCCTGTTCTCTAGCTAAAATCACCAACAACTGTGGTTAATGGAACTGAAAGTAACAATCTCCATTAGGCTATCCATTTGACTGTGTCCGCCTCAAAGTACCTTTACTGCACTCTGACCAATACAGCATTCATTCAGCTGACAGGAATCACTGCTGGAAGTGGTGGAAGCTAGCCAAGCAGGTTGGAGGCTTTCATTGTAATGTAGTACAAAACTTATACAAGCCAAGTGAGTGTCATCACCTTTGAATTGCATGATTAATGTGATATTTCCTTCCTTGGAGATTAAAAAGTTATTTCTTGAACAGAAAAATCCTATTCTGTGTGAAATTTCTTTGCACAATAAAAAAAATAATAAATGATGGCTTCTAACAAGTTGCACTACCACTTATTCTCTGCTTACCTGCAGCATGTGTGCTTGTGGAAATTAATTGTTCATGCTTTAATCCCGTCAGGGCTTGTCACATCTTGTTAAGATAGCACACGCTGTATGCTATATCCACAGGACCTGCACTGTGCTCAAAGACTTCCTAACTCTGTCAGCCAATGGCAAGTCAGTAAGGGATTGCATCATTCTCTGTATCAGCGATCTGGAAATAACCAGCTTCAAGATCAAATCCCTCTCTCATCTCCTGTGTGGTCAGTGGACGAAACTAACTTAATCATCTTTGATCCTCAGTCGGCTGTAGTGCACCTAAAACTCTTCAATGGAAACTCATTTTTTTTTGTGAGACATGCTCTTAACCATGGCCTTATAAGCTTCAAGTGAATCATTGGCTTAAACAGCACTTCTATACAAATTCTTCACGAATGACATTTCACATGTTATAGTTCGCGGGGCATGGGCGTAAATAGACATATTAATTGAATTAAATGTAGCTACTTGAGTTTAAAGCTCCTAGTACTTTGTTTCCAGTGTTCATGTATTTGGTCTGGTACATTTTTCTACTTTGTCAAGTGAATTTGTGGAACCACAGCGAAAAAGGGCCCTTAATGACTCCCTAGAATTACAACAGTGGACGAATGAACTACAGTGCACATTGCTAGTCATTAAGACAGCGACAAATATTGGAAAAAATTACAACCGATCATAAAAAATGTTATTTCCAACCATTGTATATGAAGAATGTACAGCTCTAGACTTATTGTCCTGACTTCATGTTATAGGTGCAATTAGGCTTTTATATGCTACAACAGTATGGAACAAATCATACCCAAATTCAATACAATGACTTATTTAATTAAAAGACCAAACGATCAAAGATTTCGACTACATTGCCTTCATCTTATGGGTTTTGATGTGTTTCCCATGAGTTTTGATGGGTCCAATGATTTTTTGGATGTTCATTAAAAGCTCTGATTGGTGTGCATCCTGCTGTGCATAGACATTGTCAATATGCCACGATGCCATGTAGTTTGACCAAAAACTAACACAGATGCAGGCCCGAGACAGAGCACATATGCTTGGACCATCTGCTGAGTGCATGCAGACAAAGACTCAACGACTCATACATTTTAAAATCGCAAATCTTAAGCATCTCAGAAGTGGTCAATGAGAGCCCATAAAAAAATATGTTTTGTTGAGGAGGGAAAAAAAGGTAAAAATATTGACTCATATTCAGTAAACAAAGATGCTCTTTGGAGTAGAGAGGGTTAGAGGATGGTGCAAAAGCAAACGGGAAATCCTGAGCACTCGGAGTTCTGATCTGACACCTACGAGTCATGCCCTGAAGAAGACTCCTGCTCAAACATGTGGGAGACAGACATGCTTGAATAAAAGCTTTTTTACTACACTCACAGATGTGCCTCGAGTGTCTTTATCACATGGTGACTTTATGTTAATTAGGACTGACAAATGAAATGTGTATATTTGTCTCTACTGCAGTATGAGCATACACAATGAACACATCACAAAAAAACATCTGAAGTTCAATGAATACAGTAAAAAAATAACACATATGTATATAGTTAAGTTCAAATATCAAATACAGCTTTGGTTACATGGGTAAAGTATTTTCAAGCATTAGGCCAATCAGGTGAAGCTACAGCTTGCCGTCAGCTGTCCTCAGATAATTTAGATGTCAATTTGGTGATAAATGTAAAGGTATATCAAGACATCTGAAAGATAAAGGCTACAAAGCGGGGACATTTTTCTCAGCGAAGACCCCGTTGTGAGATTCAGGTAGTACCACCAGAAAAGAGGGGGGTTGTTAACACATCATATAGGAGCAGGGCAACCAAACACAGCAGCAAGACAAAGACGGCCTGCACACCAGCTCAAAGCCATCAGACGTTTAATAGTCACAGCGTATCAACCCAAATGTTTCCAGAGATTTATTTTTGGGCTTTTTAGGCCTTTATTGTGCAGGCAGGACCATGGATAGTGTCAGAAATCAGGGAGGAAGAGCCAGTGGGGAATAACATGCGAGAAAGGACCCGCAGGTCGGACCATTAGGCTACCGGCGCCCTCCAAACCTGAATGGTGCGCTTGACGAAAACCCTCTGTCATTGTCACAATGTCGTTTTTTCTCCTTTTTTATTTTTCAATTCTGGACCAAACTATTATCAGCCTACAAAAGCCTCATGTTCTACATGTGACTCACGTTTTAGTGCCGGGGGCAGACAACAGATTGTAGTCGTGCTGTCCTGTCTCACACTTTCTAAAGTTACACTCCTCAACGCTTCTATCACCTTTATTTACTTCTTTCACAGTTAATTTTGTGATATGGCTATTTTTGAGACGAGGACAAATGTACTGTGTGCAGACATAGATGTTTGGTAACGATGTACAACCATCATTACAGAATCTCTGTACCTGGATTACATTATGAAATCTATTCTTTAATAAACATTATTGAGAAGATACAGATCAACACTTCAACTCCTAACACTGCACATTCTAAACAAGCTCTTTGAGATTGTATTTCTTGTATAAAACTTTCTACAATAGTCCTTTAATAGTCCTAGATTAAGCTGTAACTCCACAAGAATGATGTAAAAACAAAGCCAAAACCAAGAGCTTTTAAGTACTGGTGTGAGAGACTAATGTGATCCAACAGAACATGGCCTAAGGATGGCCCATGGTTACTTTACTCGTTCACTTGGACTCTACATTTATATTTGTATAAATTTTTTCCTTGTTTGGCGTTTTAACTCCTGTGAAAACATATATCTGCCTCTTGGGTCTATAGTTGTTTGACTGTCTTTACCAGACACTCAACCCTCTGAAAGATACTGGCCCTGACTCTGCTTTTTTTTCCACACTGAGCAGGTAGCATACAATCATTGTGTGGGAGCTTTTTTAGCTGGAAGCTTTTAAGCTTGGAGCAGCTGCCCACGGCTTTTATATGGTGAGGGTCAGTGAGAGCCAGAGGGAATAAACCAGACGGGATGGTGAACCAAAACCAATTAACTGAGAGGAACTGGAAACTGCAGACTGGGCTATTCATTATTTCAGCTTACTACAACTATTTATTGGTCTTTTGATTTATTTAGTGTTGATAAGATAATTTAACGAAATTGGCACCATTTTCCTCATTTTTTTATACTTTTCCTAGACAGTATCATTCCAAATATGTTGCCAGCATATGTGTGCAACCTAGAAAGTGTTCAGGATTTTGTTTGCATGGTTTGGTAATTATAAACCAAGAAATTACCCAATGGGTGCCTATGACTTCTATTCTTATTGCTGTTTGATTTTTACTAGTATCGTGTTGAACTTTAAAATCTGTCAAATCTTACTTCACCTCAAAGCATATGGAAAAGTCATAGCTTGGAATAAACCATGCTCTGCATTTAACTTATTCTACATGATTGACATGCAGATCTGTGTCTTGTTTCAACAACATAGTCTAATAATACAGAAGAGGCTTTTGTCTTCATTAGCACCCAATACTTCTGAAAGTCAAGTAGGATAAGCTGGAAATTACTCAAACCTTTATCCCCTACTCACCATCGGGGGATATACGATGTTTGTGAGGCTGGAATTGAAAAGGAAAAAAAAAAAGGCTAAATGCCGTGCTAAAGGCAATTTTACCTCACACAAGCCTCTTACAGTGCTTCATAGAAAGCACAAAGGGAGATTGTGAGAGATTTTCACACCAACTCACTCAGGCAATAATTACTGGCTTCTGTACAAATATGAAATGCTGTGCTGTTTTTTTTCCCCCCACAGATGCCAGGAAACTTGGACCATTCATTTGAGACGTGTATTCAAATTGTGTTCTTTACATCTCTTTCTTTGAAGGACTGCTTAAGCCGTTTGTGTTGAGAGCGGAGTATAGTGCAGGCAGCTTGACCGCTAACTAACACAGTTCTTGCAGTTTTGAGAATGCAGAAATAGAGAAATAGAAAATGCAGAAAGTAACAAGCCAGACAACTGGTGTCAGACATTCTTTAACTTTGTGTTGTTTTGCATCTGTTAACTTGCTAATCTCTCTCTTTAAAAAATCCTTGTGTTTCACTTAGATCACTTGTCATAATAAATTCAAGCTTAAAAAAAATAGAAAATGATATCGATAGAGCGTTGGATGAATCAGAAACTGACCGTCTTCAGGATTTCCATTGATCACCTCTAATGTAATTTGTTGCAGCCTCTGCTATGTAAGAGCCTGAATGCAGCCAGAAGCATGAGCATGAGACAACCTCTGCCTTCCACCCTAGTAGCCCCCGCCTGTTCCATATTTTGCATAAAGCTGTTATTATTAAATTTAAATGAGGAAGGCTGCAGCCAAGCAGCAGGATGGTGACCTTCTGAATACATTTGTAGAACGCAAATTTGAGTATCCTGTGACAGATCTGCCTGCGTCTGTCACCTCGGCATCCAGCAGACAACTGTCTAAACACAAGCTCTGGCACTCGTCACCACAATCACTGTTCACCATTTCCTCTTCAAGGTGGCTGATGTTACCCATTATGTGGCAGTGGCTTGATTCCACACGGATCTGGTTACAGCAAATGGCCTTAAGAGTAACGCCCTTGCTGTGTGCCTGGCCATTTTAGACGTCACTCCTTTCTGGGGCATCACAAATGAACTGTAATGTGCAAGAGTGTTCTGATTTCAGCTGTAAGTAAAATGGGCTATAATTAGATTCTAGAATCAAACATGAGAAAAATAAAACATTTAAAAAACCCTACAGAGGCTTTTCACGAAGGGAAATTATATATTCTGGTACTCACAAAGAGCACATGCGGTAAACTCCGGAACAAATACAGTGGCTTTCTAATCATTATACCTTTATTATGCATCACCGAATATAAAGCTTATGACAGCTTGGAACAAAGCAGTGTGAAAAAGAAACAGCAGCAGAGCAGCTATCAGTGTGTCCAGCTGTTATGTTTTGTTTGGAATGGAATCAAGTGAAGTTTAGGCCCCTTGTGTGCATTGCCTTAATCTTTTAATAGTGAACTCATATTGGTAAAAGGATTATACAAATTGAGTCAGTATTTACATTTGAGAAGAATTGTGATGCTATATCAGCTTACTTGGACAGCAAATCCCTTACTTCTTTGTTTTCTGACTATTTGATAAAATGAGTACATTCTCAAATCTGCTTATAATTACTCAAACTTTCCCAGAGCAGGAAAAAGCCTCTCTAAATCTTACAGATTTCAATCTGCAAGCTGTCTTTGTTTTAATATTTAAAAACTGTGTGGGGGTTTGTGTGCCTTAACATGATGCCATCACATCATGACCACCTGCCCAATGGTGTTGATGCCCCTCATCAGCCCTGACCTGACGAGACATGGACTCCATGGTTCTCTGAAGGTGGTATCTGGCTCAAAGACATTAGCAGAAGATCCTTTAAGTCCTGTACGTTGTGAGTTGGGGCCTCCACTGATCAGACTTGTCTGTCCAGCACATCCTGCAGATGCTCAATTCAATTGAGATCTGGGGAATTACGAGGCCAAGTCAAACCTTGTTGTGTTTCTCCAGGTCACCTTCTTTTATTGACACTCACGTATCCATTGTAGGTGCCTTTGGTGGTGGACAGGGGTCAGCATTGGCAAACTGACTGGTCTGCAGCTATGTAGCCACATACACAACAAACTGCAAAGTCCATTTGTCCTCACCTAATGAGCCTTGGCTGCCTATGACCCTGTAACTGGTTCACCAGTTTTTCCTCCTTGGACATATTTTGGTTGGTGCTGACCAATGCAGATTGGGGACGCCCCCACAACATCTGCAGTTTTTGAGAAGCTCTCACCTAGTTGTCCAGCCCTCACAATTAGGCCCTTGTCAAAGTCACTCACACCTTCATCATTGCCCATTTTTCCTGTTTCCAAAACATCAACTTTGAGGACAAAATGTTCACTTGCTGCCTAACATATAGCCACTGACAGGTGTCCCTGTTACAAGATAATCGATGTTCACCTGTCAGTGGTCATAATTTTGTGGCTGATCGGTGTCTGTCTTAGTCTTCAGTGGGAGCCTTTAAAGTGAGGACACTTAGGTTTGGCAAAATATCCATTAGAGTGAAATCTTTCATTATCATGCAGAGGTCAGGGATTGACTATTTGTGCTCAAAACACTAAATAAATGTCATAGTGTACATTAAATACAGCTGCCCAATAACACCGTGCTCCTCAGTAAATGACTTAAAGTAGCTATGATGGTTATCAGTCATCAAATTTGTCAATTCCTTAGAACACAAAGAGAGTGAGTACTATGTAAACTGATGCCAAATTATGCTCTTATATGGGGGACCACAAAGCTGGTAGACCATTCTGATTCTTCTTCTTTTAGCATCTTTTGGCTTTATGTTTTGGTTTGACAGGTTACGTGTTTACTACCAGACTCACCACTTTACAAAAGCAGAATGCTATCTTCAGTCAAAAAAAAAAAAACAAAGTCTGGTAAATGCTTCCATCCAATACTCTATTCTAGACAGCTGCGGAGACAGACATCCACGCAAGTGTACCAAAACACAAAACGCCGTAAAGACTCAATTAAATAGATGTATAATTATTAAGAGGAATAAGAGCCCTATTGAATGCATAGTGAATGTGTTTTCTGAATGTGAAAATAGGTACCACATTACCTCATGGTGAAAATAGTCAGTGTAGTTTTATATGTTAATTTCGATCCCCAGTAGCTGCTGTGACTGCAGCTTGCTGTGCTTGCACCAGTTGGGGGGATCAAATCATAAAGAAATCATTGGATGCAGGTTACGTTTGTTACAGCTAATGCAAAAATCTTTTCATATAACATCAATTTGCGTCTTATATAATCAAATCAATCCTATTTTAATTGGGATTCAGGGCAATGTGTGATAATACAGTGTATATGAATTCAATGAATATTAATGTAGACTCTCAATATGTGTTATGTGAGCATAAATTGTGCAAAAGTTGTATAATCTACAACTTGCCTTTGTAATGCTTCGACACGAACATACTTGGATCCTTGAAGACCTGCAAACGCAACAAACTGATACTGGAAATACGTGTGTTGTTGAAATTAAGTTTGCCCAGTGACTATGCTAATGATAAACACTCATTTGTTCCCCAGATATCATCAGAAATTCCAGTCATAAACACTCGCTGCTCATTTCAGTCCCTTGAAAAATGTGTTCAGTGCTTTGGCGCTGCAGACGTGCACCTAGAGTGTCACGCATAAATAAGTACGAAACAAAAAAAAAAGAGAGACTCCAATCAGCTGTCATAACCTGATTACAGGGTCCCAATTAAGAGCTTTGAGAGATCATAAACCTTGACATGAAGAGCAGACTCTTCACTCTGAGACTGTCGGAGGTCTGAGGCTTGCAGAGGTTGTTACAGCACTATTAAAAAACCAGAGAGGAAGAGTCCCCTCATCGCTGTCTGCCTGCTGAAGCGTTGCAGCCATAATTATGGAGATGCAAATATAACAAGCAATAGCAATTAAACTAGAGATTGCTTATTGGGCCTGCATAAATAATCACACTAAGTCGACCATCATCTTTCCCCCCCTTCCCCGAACACACCCACCCTCCCCATCAGCACCACCATCCACCCATCTATGTAACCTGTGGCCAATCAAACACCTGCATAGAATCCCTCATCGACACTGGAAATAGCCAACAGCAAAAAGCTGCTGAGAATGAATAAGTGTGAGTCTAGATGAGTTTGCTGGCATTTGAAGGGGAACATGAATGTTAATGAGAGCAGATTAGGAAGCAGCAACAACCAGGCTGGCAAAACAGTCAAGAGAGAAAACACAAAACAGACACTCTCCTGCTCAGCTTCACACCTTTTTAGATGGGATATTAAAAGACCGGACATACGGGTGTTTGCATGCTTTCAATTACATTCATTTGATATCATGTTCACAGTTTGTCTCTGCACTGATACATTCACCCTGAGAAAATAAATTCTACATATTGTACAATCAGAAAACACATGCACACATTATTTGTGTCTTCCACACACAGTACAAAGCCAGATTGCATGGCACACAGCAAAAATGAAACCCATCTGGATGACAAAGCACAAATAAGATCTGAAGCCCTCCTCTGAGAATGACCCCCCTTCTTTCCATCCCTTCCCTTTTTCCTATGATACACAATTTTATTCCTGACTTTAATTTGCTCCCTGGTGATCCCATGGCCCCACCACTGCACCATAATAAATCAGATCCAATGCCTCAGTGCTCAAAGCCCACCATAGAGACAGAGTACTTACCAGGACTGTCATGCAGAGAATTCTAATTCAGGCAGCTCCATGTTGCCAAGGAAATTCAAAATGCCTCCGAAAGCATGGAGACAGAGATGTAGGACTCGAGACTAGGCTAGATTCAGATGGGAAAGAGGGACGTTTGCAGCGATGAGAATCCCTCGTCTGAGGGGCATTTGAGAAATGCCTCCGTCCTCTCCAGATGCGCTAAATCCGGCAGCCCTGATAGGCTGACATGTAAACACACAGGCGGCTCTGCTGGCTCGCACACGCTCACATACATGCTGCACCTAGAAGAGACAGAGAGAGGAAGAGGGAGGGGCAGCTGATGAGAGGAGGTGGAAGGAGGAGCTGCAGTGCACTGGGAGGAATGAGCGGCACAGAGCGCAGGCAGCGAGGGGACTTAAAAAGAAATAGAGAGAAATGCTGTCTGATTGCACCGGCAGCGTCTTCCTCTCATTTTTGTTTACTGTAGTTTTCCTATTTATGGAAGGATTGGAATGATCTGGTTAGCAGGCTGCAGGGGAAAGAGAGGGGAGTAGAGAGGGAGTAGAGTGTGATACAGAGAGAGAGAGAAAAAAAAAAGAGAGACTAGAGAGGGAGACGTGCAGAAAAGCAGGAGGATGAAGATGAGCAGGAAAAGTGAAGTGAGGTTATGAAGGGGAGGAGGGAGTGATGAAGCTACAGGGAAAAGAGTCATTGAAATTCATTTTCTGCAGTATGCAAACGTTTGCTGGTAATGAGAGGCAACTTAAGACATTCTTCTGGAAAGAAATGAATAAGTGCTTTTTCTGTTTTCACACAGTTCTTGCCAGAGCTGAGGATTAAAACCACCCATAGTGCAACGTCAGGTAATAATCAGACAGACTCACCTTTGTTGAGAGGATGGAGGGTTTGGGGGGGGGGGGGGGGGGGGGGGGGGGGGGCAAACAGAGGCTTAGTGGTGCTAATGGGTATACAGGGTTGGCAGACACATGCCGCCAGTGCCAAGGAGGCTCCACAGTCGGGGAGTGTTTATGGGAGATTATGGGTCTGAGGATTTAGTGGAGTGGTGGTGGACATGAAGGGCTCCTGGCTTCAAAATGAACAGTGTGACACATGTTGTAAGGCTCAGAAGAAAAAAAAAAACATCTGAATTGTGTTGCGCACATGTGCCTCTCTGTTTCAATGTCCATATCAAATAGATGTATTTGATTTGATTTCTCTGATTTCAAATTAAAACAAACAGAAAACAAACACCAAAGCTGGCACTGAAAAAATGTCAGAACTCCAATGGAGAGGATCCCTGTGGGGAGGGGGGTTTGATCAATATTACCTTAGCTTGATCGTGACATTTTTTCTGAACTTTTTGTCCAATCTGGCAGTCGATGTTTTGTTTCAAAAACATATTTTTATTGCATTTCATGCTTAATAATTTATCTACTTTGTTGTATTAACATGTTTGAAATTAAGACAATTATAGTATCTGAGTTTAAATATCATGGGTTATATTGGATCCAAATCGTATGTGTATTGATTCAAGAAAATTCAACTTACTGTAAACAGAAACTTTACTTTTAGAGAGATTTGAAACTGGTGTTCTTGTAATCCAATTGAGATAGTTATGCATCGTTTCATTCTTCCTCATATGAGATCTGCCACTGGGCATTAGAGGTGGGGGAAAAAAAATGTTTTAAAAATCAAGATTTTTATCTTCTGAGATTTTCTTTGGGCTAATCAGTCACTCCCTGCTAAGTGCTAATGCTAGCTCTTTAACTCAGCCGAATGCCAAATGGAGCAGCGGGAAATTCAGCCGGTCTCACAGATGACTGGAGTAGATCCTGAAGTATGGACTAATTGAGATGCGTCGTGTTGTTTAGAATGAATTTGAATGTCTAAAGATCACATGTTTGGAGCAAGGCGGTTAAATGTGAATCATGTTATTGTCAGTAAAAACAATTAAATGCTGCACATCCTGAGCCTGGTATAAACAGAACTAGAAAAAACATTGAATAAAATAAAATCTTAAGCTAAAAAATTAAGTTTAAAACACACACACGTTCACAAGTAAGAGAACATGCACACATATAAGAACAGACAATCACAGTACAAACATATGCTTAAGGTGAGGTAGCAGTTACAAACAGTACTATTGCACTTGTATAACATGGAATGAATATATTGAACTAAAAACATACAAACATATTGTGTGTATGTTGAACTATTCTGGCCTAAGATTGAGACGTCAGGTTAGGTAACACAAATGAATCCTCTTTTGCATCATCTTTCCTTCTAAAAATATTATAAACAATGTATCACCAACTTCACTGTATCACTTTTTTTTTTTTACGTTCACTTACATATGTCTCATAGATATGTGAGAATATCTTAAGTGTAAGTTTGTGTCTCTCCGTTCTTTTATAGTTGTGTGAATATTTTTCCTGTGACCAGTCAAGTAATGTCAATGTCATCTCTGGTACAATTAATCAAATAAAAATGTTCATTGTTTCTATCACATATATCCACTTTAAAAGAGCCCACCCTGCTTCTGTACTTCATCTATTAGACTAAGAGCAGTACACAGATCTGTAGAGGGCCAAAAGCTGCACATCTGTGCTCTACAATAAAACATATAGAGGGGGAAGAATTATTCCTGCAATGAAAAAGGGAGCGCACACACACCAATACAACATAAAATGAATTTATGGCTCTATTTCTTCAACTAGAGGCTAATCTAAAAGAGATGAGTTATGCCCCTTGTAGGAAATAAAACCAGATGAAAGGTGAGTTTTGAAGAATTCTGAATGGATGATGCCGAGGATAAGAACAGTCTGACATGGAGCAAGATGAATTCATCTGGTGTTTTATTTTGTTAATGGTGCTGAAGCCACTATGACCACTTTGAAAAGATTGGACTGCTGATTCATGACACATGTATTTACATATAATGGTGCTTTGGAGTTTTCCATTTCAGTGTTAGCAGTGACTAATAGCCAAAGATTTGTGAATAGGTTTGTTCCTGATGAAAATAATAGTGATCTTACGAAATGAGATCCCAACTATGATATTTAACTTTAGAGGGAGGGTTTTCTTTAGCGAATTTTGAGCATTCCTTTTCCATTAGCTCTGCAAACATTAAATACTTTTTTCTAAAGAAATGCTTTCTTCTATGTGAGCAGTGAATTGACAAAAATATGTGAGTTACTTTGCTGAGGTAAAATATCGAGCTAGAAAATTGTCAGCCCATTCATTCCATTGAAAGCTTTTTGTCACGGATCGCGAAAACGAAGAGGAGGACCCAGATGCAGGATTCACTAAAACTATTTATTCTTCAAACAAAAACTTGCTTCCAAAAAATCCAACAAGAGAAGGAGCCACGGGTAAACTGACGTGCAACAAATGACACCGACAAACACATACAATGAACTGACACAGAAGGGAAGAAACACAGAGACTAAATAGACATGGGGGTAATCAAACACAGGAGAGACTAATAACACAGGTGAAGACAAGCAGGGCAATCACAATGGAGGGAAACACACAGAGGAAGGAATGGACACAAGAAACACTGAGGACAACTACAAAATAAAATACATGAAACACTGAAGACACACAGAACTCAAGAATGAACAAAACCCACTAGAACATAAAGAAACACTGAAAATACAAAACTAAATAATACCAAATCATGACACTTTTCGTTTAAAGAGACGTAACCACTGCTTCCTACCAACTTCAATACAATCCCGGTTTCTTAATCACTGGATGATGGCAAATGAACAGAAAGTGAACCCAATGATTCACTGTTCTATATCTGACCACTGGCTAGACCTCTACCCTTAGTTTTTGTCCCTACATGTGAACCTTTTATATGCAGTTAGCAAATGTAACAGCAGCAGATTCACCCCTCGAAACTGCCTGTATTTCTTCCGAGGCGGCAGCAGATCAGTCCGTAGGGACTTGGGTTTGGAACCTGAGGGCCACTGGTTCAAGTACTGATACGGACCATAATATGGAAGTTGGTCTGGTAGCTGGAGAGGCGCCAGGGCATTTCCTGAGTACTACTTGTAACATCACAAAGGGCAGTGGGTGACATTCCCACAGCTAGTTTGTTCTGCCCTTTGAGTGAACGTTTCCAACATTAACAATCGGGCATAGTGCAAGAAAGCCAAAGCCACCCAAGCCAACAGCCTGTTCTAAACAGGGCTGAAATAGAGGGGTGTATAGGCATGATAACATACAGGATCAGGATCCCCAAACAGACATGTTTTGGGGAGCGCTGAGGCTTATTTAAACTTGTTGAACAGGAGGATAACATTTGACAAGTCCTGTATTTCAGGCAGAGGCAGATCAAAGCAACTACACATTTCTGAACATCAGCCATTCATTTTACTATTTGAAATCAATCTTGGTGGATGACTTTGTCAGCTGTGGCTTGGTTTTCAAGATAGCTTTTGTTGTTGTTTACAAGGTGTAACATTGGCTCTTTTAGTTTTTTAATGGTTGTTTGAATATTCTCTTATATTTTAAAGTCTTGTTTGTCATTTTGTCTTTTGACTTGTAGTACTTCCTTTCATAATTCTATACATTTTTCTTAATATGTTTATTACACCAAGACACATTTCTTTTATCTGATAAACTTCTTGACAACAATTTTAAATACCATATGTGCTTGAATGCTTCAATGATTTTTTGCCAAAAGTAGGAAAAGTGAACTTCTTCTCCATGAGGATTTTTTAAAGTTACTTTTTTGGTTGGCTTTAAGTTGAAGAGAGACAGTGAATGCTGGGATGAGAAAGCGTGGGTTGACATGAAGCAAAGTGCCAAGGCCGTATTTGAACCCACAGTCTCTGTGATGAGGACTATAGCATCTGTGCATGCGATGCATGACATAACTGCTAGGCCTAAAAAAACACCACCTTCCAAACTCTGTGTATGCAGCGATTATTTTACTGCGGGCCAATCCACACTGCTTCAAGGTGGAGAAATCAAAATGTCCACTGGCCTGCTAGGTTACAGTTGCTAACCCATAGAGTTTCAGTTCAAGGGAAGAGTTAAGCAAACAGACAATTCAAAGAGAAAATGTGAATTTGTGTGATGATTGGGATCAAACGACTTTCTTGACTCAAGGGTTTTCAGATGACCCATAGTTCAGATTTTGGCCACGGTGCCAAAATCACATCTTAGCTCAGCGCTGTCTCTGGAGGGTGTGTTGCTAACTGATGAGCTGCTGCTTTTTAACCCCGCATATTTAATTCACAAAGTGAATGAATACTGCGCAGTCACACAAAACTGCTGTGCAAGCTTGTTAAACATCTGAGCCTGCGCTTTAGGTGCTTTGGGGTTTGTGCCTGAGCGTATTAAAGAAGTGTGAAAACGCCACCTGCAACAACAATGCAACACAACTCTCGTAGTTAATAGAATCACTGAACAGAATAATAAATTCATGCTTTTTTCCCCCTTTGCAATTATACAATCACTGCAATCCAAACCATAAAGAATAATGCTGCTTTTATTTGGCTGTATGTCGACATGAGAACTTGTCAGAACGTCCAAAACTCATCATCGCTTAAGTGGTTCAATTTATGGCACTCCAAACTGTAATGCTACAACCTGGAGGGAAAATGTCTCGTTCTCAGCCAATCCAGATTCAGCCACTCCCACCAAATCAACCGAAGGCTTTAAAAGTTAAAATATATTCCCCCTTGATGGTTTAAAAAATATAGATATGAGACAGTGGACATTTTCCTTTGACATCATGCTCACGTTGGGAAGCTCAGATATTGTTTTAACGTTTTATTGCTTCTTAAATAATAAATTTAGGGATCTGACAAAAATTATAATTTCACAGCTTCTCAATCTCGGAGAAAATAAAAAGACAATCATCAGTAGAAATCTCATGGGAAATCTATTCATGTTGAAACAACACATTTGCTAACCTTTTAAGGGTCTGAATGAAGCTTATTTTAGAATGTCAACACTATCATCCTGCTAATAGTAAGGAAGTGTCTGGTCATGATACCAGAATGTTAAACTTTGATATAATACTAAAATCGAATTATATCAGTACCTTTTTTTTTTTTTTTGTAGTACAGGAACAAAAATAGCACCGCCAAAGTAAGAATTTTATTGTTCTTAATTACCAAAAAATGCAAGTAAACTCTTGCGCAACATGTACATTTCACTAATACATTGGCAACGTTTCACTATGGGAAAGTTGTCAATGTATTACTTTACTTCAGACAGTGTCACCTCCTCTGCTCGCTGTCTGTTTGAAGCATCGGAGTAAAATGAAACCACTGTGAAAATGTGGAATGATTCAAAATGATCGTTTAACCCCACCCTCATATGTTACCGTTCCTATCCTTTTCAAGGTTCCTTCTTCTATGCTGTTTACAGAGAAAACAGTGACAGACTTGCCATTTAAATTTTCATATACATTTTGGAAAGGCGAGTCCATTATATCAGGATTGAGCAGAAGAAAGCAGGTGTGTCTTTTCTGGGCAGTAATCGATTCAGCTGTATGGAATGACTTTCAGCAGATTTTATCAGCAGAAGCTAGCTTGCTTATGATTCTTTGTTTGGTTTTCTCAGTCATCATGGTCAGCTTGGCCCATAAGAAAGTGTCATGAGTTTCTTTTTTGTCCTTTGTAACTTTTTTTTTAAAGAAAATGGTCAAATGGATCTGAATTGAAGCAGATCACATTCAAGATGGTGAGTGCAGGCCTAGTCCCTGGTTTGGACTTCTTTGCTGGTGAACAATCTCCCCTCAGCAGTCAGCCCATCCAAACTCACTGGTTTCATTGTCTGTCAGACACAAGGCCCACACGTTATTGCCAGTCTTATGTTTTAAATATGAGAAACTTCTCGAAGGGGACTGCAGCAAGTTTTTAATGACCTGTTCAACTTGGCATGTTAAAAATACAGTCCTTGAGCTATTAGTTTTTTCTCAGTTCACTTTTAAATTGAGCAGAACATTTTTCAACGCATAAGTTGGCAGCTATGTGATGCTTTATCATTATCACAAATTCCATTTTTATACCTCTGAATCGCTCTAAAAGCTGTGAATATCCTTTATGTTAGCAGTTCAGTAGAGGAGGCGTCTGAGCTGTAACAGCATCATAATATAACCGACATGTACTGCTGATGTAGTTTTAATTCCATAGCCATAACTGCAAAGAGGGCAAAGGGATATAATTGACTCTACATCCAGACAGTAGCAGGTGAAGTGGTAGACTCTATGCTCAAGTATAATAGCTAAAGAAAATAAAGGATTTGAAGAGACCTCGCCACAGATTGCTTGGCTGTTGTTAAACTGTTTCAGGGTGGATTTTTTTTTCCCATTAAGCCCGATCAGAGAGGATTTAACCCGGAACTGTGTTGCGAATGTGTTTTCAGAGCTGCTATATCTGGTATTAAGTGTCTCTCAGGCTGCTGCTAACATGTTGCCGGGTTTATTTTCCTTAAAATACACACAAAAGCTCCTCTCTAAATCTCAACAGGAAGACTGCTGCAGCCTGGCAAAGTTCATGGACTGAGTGGTCATCTGTAAAGCGGCTCCTCTGCCTGCACTCAGCTGTACACGTGGAGGCCTCAAGGGATTAAAGAGTCATTTTGACTTGTTTATGTCATGTTAAATCATGATGATGAGGAAAAGGAAGCCCAGTTAGAGTTACACATTGAGCTTAAGAAGACAGGAAGTTAAAGATTGGGCTTTCTAAAACAAGTAGAGGTTACCTGTTCATCGCTGACAATCAATTTTTTGTCAAGTTGTGTGAAATTGGAGACAGAAAATCAAGATTATTACCCAAGATGCATCTCTAAATACAATAAATATAACCAGAAATACATCTGTGAGGGTGCGTGGGTTTTATTTGCCTCCATTACTGACTGCATGAACTGACGTCTCAAACATCAAAGACTGTTTCTCCCACTTAATGAGAGCAAGTCTGAGTCTGTCATATTAACTCTCCCTGACTCCATCATTACCCCCATAATAAATCAAAAACATTGTCAACGCATTTGCCTGAAAAAATCTGGGTTAATCTCTGATGCAATCTTAGCTTTGATAATCATATTTATTTAGCAGTTAAAGAGTTTTTTCCCCCCTTCAGATGGGAACAACACTGACAGTCTTTGAGAATATTTTTGCATCTTCATTTCCTGCTCACTTCCTGGCAGATGTAACTCCTTGTATTTGCTCTTCCATCTAGTCTCATTGTCAAAATGGTCCAGCAAAAGTTCTTAACTTGCACAAAAAGAGACTGAATCTCTTCACACCGGCCTCCAGTGCATCACAATATTGATTTGAAGATCCTGCTGTTTGTGTGTAAATCATACATCTGGGCTCCTTTTTGCTGTTTGTATCAAATCCCCTAACTATTCAAATCTTACTGAGATCTTGTTTTTAATATTGTTTCTTGGTTTTGCTGTGGCGATAGCATTAACAGTCTGTACACAAAGCCAATTACACCAAATCTTTCTTTAACATATTTAGTAGAATTTAAATAGATCCCATAAGGTCTGAATTGTTTTATATTTTGATAAGTTAAATTTCCTTAAAGCTTAAAGCTTCAGCACAATAATTACTTTAATTATATACTAATTAATATTTGTCAT
The DNA here is from genome assembly GCF_963930695.1 of Labrus bergylta. Classification (NCBI taxonomy): domain Eukaryota; kingdom Metazoa; phylum Chordata; class Actinopteri; order Labriformes; family Labridae; genus Labrus; species Labrus bergylta. The sequence goes on from NC_089197.1 coordinate 11,784,339, forward strand.
TAATTTAGGCCCACAATGCTGGTTAAATGTTGTGTCTAAGCTGTAATGCAACCACTGGCCACTAGCCGGGGCCATAGCTCAGTTTTAATGGGCCTGCTCTCCTTGCTCTTATTGCCTGGATAAAATTATGTGGAAAGATGGCGGCTTATAGGAGATGGTAAACTGGCATATAACCACTCGACTGGAGCAACGAATAACCACAGTAAGAACAGGGATGAGGACGTTAACCTGCAAGAAGGACAAAGAGGCTGGTGGTGCAATCACAGCTAATTTTAGCCTCACAACCTATCTGACAATGTTTTACCCACAGAGTAATTCACATAACCCTAACCCTAGGTGCCACACATTTAAAATGACATGACTCACAACAGCACATTTTCACAATAAAAACAAGCAGGCTGTAGATAATTAGCGCAGTATTAGCATTAACGCTGTTGAAGTAAACGTCTTACAAGGACACTCACTCACAGGTAAGATAATCACTCACACGCGCCAACGCTTGAGTGATGAGCAGAAAAAGAGAGGACGATGTAGTGATTTGTGTGAATATAGTTTCACAGTCTTCTTACACACCGCAGCTGGACAAATAAAAAAAACACAAACGTTTCTCCTGTTGTGTCTGATTATCAGTGTCAAAGCACGGAGAGAAAAAAAAAACTCAAGGACAGGCCTCCCAGGACTCTGTCAGTATTCAGGTAAAGCAAATGTTAAACAGCGGTAGATCTGCTGCTCAATAATTCAGTTTTTGACAGATGGCGACTAAGAATGTGTGAAGAATGAAAATAATGCAGCTGGATAAAAAGACAACGGATGATTGGCAACCAGATATGAACAATGTAATGAGACTGATGTTTAATGAACTGAATCTCAACACACAACTTTGGTCATTGAAGGCTTTGTTTTATCCTTGAAGTGTAAGGTATGGGTAGAATGTAAGGTATCATTTTTTAATGAACTCCCCACAGTCTATTTTTTTTAAAGGTAGCAGACATGTTTAAGTGAGTTTGTTTTCTTAGGATGGATAAATTCCGCCCTGATGAACAGTCAGGTTTATATTTGATGAGTAGTCACCAGTTTGACCAAAAGGAGCATGAAAGTGAATCTTTCATTAGCGGACATCGTCGTTCAGGGGACACGCTGACTCAAGACATGTGACTGTGACCTGGTCCGAATAAGTTGTTGACAGTGTGTCCAAACTAATCAAACAAACTGTGACTCCCTTAGTCACCTATTTTATAAAAACATGGAGCCACCATTGACTGTAATGCAAAAAGCCTGAGGGACGTCACCCTCTTCTGTATGTGTGTTCCGGTGATGACAATACTACTCCTGCTGCTTCACAATCAGACCTATTTCGTTTTTTGTACCAGGCTGTAAACATGTTTTTTTATGCTTTAAAACACTCGACAAACTGCAGGATTTTGCACTTCCACATTGGCAAACTGAGACACACGTTTAGTTTTTAAACATGAAAAAAAAACTCTATTACTCAGCTGTAAGCAAAAATGTCAAACTGTAACTAAAACACCCAAATATCTTTCTTTTAACACAGAGTGAAAAACATTAGACACCTGTAGCTCTAAATTTGAAATATTTTTTGTATTTTTTAAAATCTTAAATAGAAGTTGAGGTAAATAGGCTACTTATATTGGTGGTATTCATACAAAAAATGTACAGTTTGATCAAATCGAAAAACTCAATCTCATTCTTTATCTGTCTTTTTTAAATGTTAATATGAACAAGTTTTAATCAAAACAGTCAGACAATGACTTGCTGTCTCCAACCTCTTATTTTAAAATAAGGACACTTTTATTGACAGAACTAATTAAGTTCTCTGTTGTTGCTGAACACTTATAAAAGGAAAGGGCACCACCTTGTGGATAACAGTAGACATTACAACAATGGTTTTTACAATATTGATGCTGTGCTTTTCCAGCAGTGGAGTGAGAACAAGTTAATTTATGAGCAGCTGATCACTTAAAGCCTAAAGCAAAACAGAACCACAAAGAGAGCCATTAAATCCAACACAAAACATATTACCACCAACAGCATTGATTCCTTTAGATGTCTTATTCTCTCTGCCATTATGCTTTTGATGTTTTGTGTGAGGCTCTTTAAATTGCCTTGTTGCTGAAATGTGTTATATGAATAAACATGCCTTGCCTAAAGTGTGAGATGTGGCCCCCTTGAGGGCTGTAAAGGTACTGCAGGTGACTTTTAGGAGGTCATTTTTAAATAATGCACAATACGTTTTTTTTTTTTTCTATCTACAATTTTTCATTTGTACCTTTTCTGTTGCTATGGCAACCTCTGTGGGGAAGGATTTTTTTTTCTTGCACTGCATTTTTTTAGGCTTGCTCTCATCTGATCTCTTTACATTTAACAAATAGATATAAATGAGGAAATGATTGATCTTAATCTCAAGTGTTATTAAGAGATTTGTGATAAATTTGTTTGGTCGACTGAATAATTAGAATTTGCAGCATGGCCTGAGTAAAACTTTTTACACCCTAAACCCACATCATTATTATGCTAATGGATTTTTTTCATTATTTAGCAGTTGTTCAGGTTCAGGTTACTTTATTTGTACCCATAAGGTACATTTGGTTGCAGGAAGAGTCACATATACTTAATTTCACTCAGTAGCAGTCTTCCCATTCATTTTCATTTGAAATAGTGCTGCCAGCTGCAAAGTCGGACACTAAACAAATCCCACTCTGCTCCTAATAAATTACACGCAGCTGATTCTTTATTTTTTTGCAGACACACATGCAGTTTTATTCAGTGCATAACCTCAGAACACCAAAAAAAAGACAGACTCCTCTGGCATGATGCTGACGGTGCTTGGCTCCATGTGAGAGAAAACGATGAGCATCACACATCTGCTGAAGATGATTTTTTTTTTCCTTCTCCTTCTGCTGCTGCGGTGAGGGAATATATAGAAGAAAGGAAACACCTGTCCCTAAAATGAGGGAGAATGCCAGTGAGCACGGTGCTGATTGTGTTCAGAGTGTGTATAATTGTGTAAGCTGTGAACCGTGTCCACCTTCCATGCTTGGCAGTCATGGACCGTTTCCTGTGACCTTGCTTTATACAAGAGAATCTGAAGCGGTTTTGTGTATTTGCGATCATTTTAGTCTTTTTAGTCTTCAAAAATTTCCAACCTCAGTCCAGCAAGTTCTCTGCATTTAGATGCATTTTTTTTCACACGTGTGCTGTTTGGTGTTTTACAAAGATGCAAAAAGTCTGTACAGGATGGGGGCGGCAGTAGCTCAGTCCATAGGGACTTGGTTTGGGAACCGGAGGGCTCAAGTCCAAGTCCCGGTGCGGGAAGTTGGTCTGGTAGCTGGAGAGGTGCCAGGGCACTTCCCGAGCACTGTCGATGTGCCCTTGAGCAAGGCACCAACTCCCAACTGCTCCGGTGCGCTCTCTGCTTAGCAGTGTGTAGCAGCCCCACTCTGACATCTCTCCACCAATGCATGTCCACAGGTCCTGTTTGTGCATGCGTGTGATTCGGTGTGAGAAGTGAAGTCCCTATAAATAACAGAGTGTAAACCCAAATTTTATTGAAGGATATCAAAATAAAAAAAAATAATAATCAAAATAACAAGCATACACAGGATTTGTATAAAATATAACATTCTGAAGAAGGTATGGGCCCTGTACATCTGGGTCCACATTTAGGTGTCAGTGGAGGTTAGGAACTTGGGCAGAAAAACCAACCACATGGTGGTGGCTGGGCGTCAGGGACATCGGGGGTGGCAGAATAACTTGTGACAAAAAGTTGTGTCTTTTCTTGTTAATCTTCAAGAAAGCTTTACCAACTGATCTCAGTTAGCATGTAATAAATGATCCTCTCAAATGAAGCATTTTAGCCACGGCCTAATGATATGGCAACAGTTGAATACACTTACACATACTCCACATGCAAATAACATGTATTTGCAAAAAAACAAACAGTTTGTGATACAGATTTGAACTTCAGATTGGAGTGGTTCTGACCCACATATGATATATCAGAATAGCTTAGGCCTTGTATTCTAAAAAAAAAAAGAAAGGCTCTTAGTGTCGTATATAAAAAATGATCTCTAATCTCTGGTCTACAAGGATATATCTTATCTTATATATCCATTGCACAGCGCGTTATTCTTGTTGTCTATGCTCCAAAACCTTCCCCAGAGTTTTATGAACAACTGTTCTGTATATTAGTCTGTACAGAGACTGGATTTCATCATCTTTGAATACTGGGATGTCAGGAGGGAACAGAGTTTTCACCATATGGTGACCGTGGCCCTTTGATAATTTCTCCTCATTCTGTGGTTATTAGATGACCATTCAGAGTAATCAGCCACCTAATGGTTCTCATTAGTCTCCTAGACTGTGTGCTCATAACTTGAATAGGATATTATTACACATCTATCCTCTGCTGAAGGTAAGGACGAACCTACAGGGATTATATGTAAGTGGTAGAAAAAACGTTTGATTATTCATATGCAGATGTCAGCTACACACACACACACACACACACACACACACACTCAGATTGTACAAGTGCAAGTTATACAACACATCCTAGACAAAAGATTTCAAATTAATGGTCATTTAAAGTACAATAACGTCAATACATTTTACTATTGTGCCGGGGCTTTTCCTCAGACAATATGTAAATATAGTGCTATAACATGCCATGTGACATATATAGAGTTTAAAGAAGTGCATGCATGAGATGCATTACAAACAAAACCGATACTTTAAGTCCACGCCAATGCTTGCCTTACCCTTGTTAGGTTTAAATTGAACAAAGTTGTAGTAAGCTGATGGCACTGTGATATCACGGAGACAATGCTGCCATATCAGGAGAGAAGGAACACAAAATGATTCAGAGCTCCCCCTGCTGACTAGCTGAGGTACATGTATATTAAAGAAACATTTAATAATTCTTTCTCAAATATGGTTTCTGTCATCACAGTTAATGCTTATGTCCATGTGTTTGGAGAACTTTAGTTTGAATTAGTTTTTAATCTGTTGACAAATGCGGCTCCTGCAGCGTTCTTCATCGGAGGGACAGTGGAGGAAAAACAGAAGTAGAGGAACAGCAATTTTTTGCCGCCTGGAGTATTTTGGCTTGGATTTTGTACATTTGAAGGAGGTGGAGATGAGTTGTCCATATTTCTATAAAGCCAATGTGAAATTCAGACACAGGCATCATTTATGTTGTTTTTAAAAAAAAATTGAAGCTGAGGTGAACAAGGTCACAGGACTCACCAAACCTTTTACAATTTATCTTAAGAGGGACATGATTTTCTGCACAAGAAAACATTCTCAAAATGTTGACATTTGTCTCAAAGACTCCAAATGTGAGCTTCCATGATGGTGCTCCTGTAAAGAAAAGGCCATTTCTGAAGAAAGTTGGGACTGTCCTTTGACACTTTAGATGGTACATGTCAAGGCCATTCCAAAGTTTTTAGACCAAAGTGGACAGACTGTCAGAGTGATAATACGTCCCTAAAGCTCTGTCACTTACATGACTAAAAATCTAGAGAAATAGAACAGAGTAGTGTTGGTGACCTTTGCCTTGCAGACAGACCTTATTGAATAGGATGATATCACTATGTGACATGACAAGTGATGAGGTCATTTCACATTCACAGTCTATTCAGCATAGACTTGTCCCAGCTTGATGTAAGAACACATGATAATTGCTTGGTTATCACCTCCATATCCATCCTCTGCTCATTGAAAATGGAAACTCTGAATTGCATCATGTTCAGAACATTTTAACAATAAATACGTTAAATCAAGTAAGTCAGTCAATACAACTGAATTGCATTACTAAGGAATTTAGACTGCACACAAACGGCAAAGATGAAATGAGTAAGACTCTGTCCAAACTCTAATGATGAATCATCTAGACACTTCATAAACTGCAAAGATAAAGAACAGAAGAAAAGAGTATCTGATTTTTTTCATTAAACCTTCAAAAGTGCAGTTTTAGTGCGATAACTGACACCATAAGTGATAAACTGCTCTCTCCAGGACTATTCTCCTTTAAAAGAAAGACAATAATCCTGTTTTTACTGCGAGACGAGCCAGTTCAACACTGTGTTGTTTAAATGTAGAAAAATTCACCTCTCACACTTCACAGTGCTGCCTGGTGTTCCATGAGCTGAACAGAGACTGAACAAAGTAGAGTGTTGTGATGGAGTGGGCAGGACTGCTGACTTCTTCTTTTCTGTCTACTTAGTTTGAACAAAGAGCCTTTTTGTAATGCCTCATCACTTCTGTAAAAAGCAGGGCTGAAGTAAAGTTCACAAACCACCATCGATATCTGACGCTGGCTGAATTACATGACAGCTGCTCCAGGGCGGCTTGCTCTTAAAAGATTTCTCTCCCCACGTACATCAGAAAATGGGCCTGTGGCTTACTCATGGCGGCGAACTGCCTTCCTTTAGAAAAGTTGGAATATGTGTGACCCTGGAGGGAAGAGTCCAAATTTACTGGGGCCTGTCACAGCCATACAAGGGGCAGGTTGACAGGACAGACTAAGCAGAGCTTTTTATTTTTATATTCTCTCCTCTGGCACGGCACCTTGTAGAACACAGTGAGAATATATTCTGTGTTATGAATGTGTTTAGCTCTGGTTATTATCTTGTATGCAAACAAATCAGTGCAGGCTGTTGTACCGCTGAATAAAGCTTGTTGTGTCTTGGGCTAAGGGTCACATTTTTGCTTTCTTCCCATTTTCTATTAATCTTGGCGCAGAGGAATTTCATTGGAACATGTTAAATTGAATGCAAAAGGTTGAATTGGTGTCTGGAAACATACAGTTATTTGCATTTTTGTATTTCATTCTTGCAGCTCAACAGACAACATGCAAAAAAACAAGTCACAATGGTGTAGAGCATTGCTTCCCAACATGGGGTCCCTGCTCCCCTAGAGGGTTGTCAGAGATCTTGGGTTTTTTTATAAGCACACGTATCATTTTTTCATGTGTGGGTTCAAGGAAAAAAGGTTTGGAACCTCTGGTCAACATATATCCAACATTCAATTTGTCATTTCATTTTAATGAGCGCAAACATCCTCTACTTTTTGTTGTCAGTTTTCTGTCATATTTGTTGTCATCGGGTTATGTTGAAATAACCTACAGAAGACTGAATCAGTTTTTAATAACAAGGTAAAGGAAAGGAAATACATATTTCTAACTGGAACAAAATGTGTCGCTGAAGTTACAGATAAAAATGTTTTATCTTCTTTGTTCAGTCATACAAAAACTGATTTGTTATTAAAGATCATTTATGATTTTACTTTTAATCTACAACACTTAGATTAAAAGCACTTTATAAACACATTGTAATAATGAAGTGTATTTATTGAAGAGGTTAAACACATGTAAACATGTATTTTCAGTGACTGTACTCTGATGAATTACATTAAGAATTGTTAATACAGACATTTCTTAACAAATGTAAAAAAATCAAATGATTAAAAAACTAGAGATGGGACCAATCACATATTTATATATATATATATATATATTATTTTTTTACTTAACCTTTACCATTATATTAGGGGGGCACCCCCCCCCCCCCTAATATAATGGTAGGGGAAACACTGCATGGTACCACCTCAAAAATAACACTATTAGCTATGATAATAAAAGTATCGGAATCAGATCAGAACTGAACAAAAGTGGATCGGTGCATCTGTATTAGAAACACAAAGGCAAATGATGTTCAGTATATAGTATATCCTCTGAAAATAACTCTGTGAGTCATGACTGTCTACAATGGGTGTGACTCCAGAGTCCCACTGTCTGTGATGTTTTCCGAGTTTTCCGAGTCATATTTTCAGTTTGTTTACATCGCCGGGACAGCCGGCTGACTCCTCCCCTCACGTATAAAAGTTGTTTAATTGAGGGACTAGAGAAAAGAAGAATAACATACTGTATTCACTGCTTAATTGAATGACCCGTAAGCGTTTCTACATCACGGTCATTTCGGGTAAATTTACATGCAGTGTGAAGATACGAGCATAAGCATTAGCATGCTAACACAACAATGCAGCGTGAGTTGCTTTGTGTTCATGCTGGTGCTCAAGGGCGACATCTGCTGGATCAAAAATCGCATATAAAGCCTTTAAGTAACATTTAAAGAAATGAATGTTATTGCCTTAGAATTAGGTCATTGTTGTGGCCATTGTCTCCCATCTCAAGACTGCTCTTTGTAGTAGTCCACCTGGACATAAAAGTCGTTATGATGAATGATCTGTTTCCCTTTGACCTTGATGTCGTGCAAGCAGCATATAAATGCTGTTATTGGTCCAGGTGGCACTTAATTTATAAAGCTAATCATTACTTATTCATCATATTTAATGGTCTTTTTTTAATATAACATCCTTATCATGCAAAGTTACTATAGCCTCTACATCATTAGATTATGATGATGGATGGGATTTATAAGGACATTGTATCACGTTTAAATATAAGGACGTACTGATATAAGTGAATGAAGTACTGTGCAATGTTTCAGCAGCCTTCCTGACGATATGCAGGTTTGTGGAAAGTTTGATTATTTGTAGTCAAAGAAGTGACTTTAATAGTAATGTTTAAATACTGCATTAGACTGCAGGCCATATACACAAATGTTAATATGATAAAAACATTTGTTCAGAGGTGAACCATTGTAGTCCAGTTTCTTTTGTTCCCTCTGAACAAATCCCCCCAGTAGACACATTTACCTTTGTGTCCATTATATCATAGACGACAGAATGTGACCAAAACAATAACACATTAAAGTCACTGCAGCATTTTAACTCTGTTGTGCTGGTTATAGCTGCTGGCTCCCATCGGCTGAGTCTTTATCTTTCCCCACTGTTGGCACAGCTGCACTTTGTCAGTCTTTATCATTTTGTCAAGTGGTGTGGCTGGCTCCGAGATGCAGAGATAAACCTGCATGTTTATGTCCTCTTGGCTGATGCTGCGGCTGGCTGACTCGTGGCCAGTGTTGCAGTGTGAATCCCTGCTGCAGCTCTTCATGTGTATCCCCTTTTGACTGTGCATCCCTGTGATTTGCATGTGCTGTGCCCGCTCTCCTTCTTTTCCCATGACTTTCTCTTCACCATGTGGAACTTTACAATGAATGGAAAGATAAAAATTCAGTTCTACTAATAACGTGTTTAGATACCACCCCCCCGTGGACACTGCAATACTCCTAAATTCTTGACTGTACATTTGTACTTGACTTTACATTGATCACTGCACTTCCTACACTACTTGACTGTATGTATAATATCCTATTCCATTTGATATTTATTAGCATATTGTTTATAATGTCCATACTGTAAATATTGTTCATACTGTAACTATCTTATATCCACCAATGCTGCTCTATAATATACCAGTCTTATCTGTATCCTCTGCACCAGCTTACCGTATTACCTTACTACCATATTGCACTTTATGCCTATTCATGTTTGTACTGCACCTTGTTGCTCTTTTGCACTTTTTTGGTTAGAACGCAAAAACATTTCGTTGTCTCTGTACTTGTACTCTGCACAATTACAATAAAGTTGAATCTAATCTAATCTAATCTAATCTAATCTAATCTATATGCAATATAGACCTTAACACTGAAGTTCCATTTTTACTTGCATCTGTCTGCATCTGTGCTGCAAACACGGGTATTGCGTCAAACATGAGGAACAACAGCTGGACATAAAAACTGTGATTAAAAGCTATACTCTTAATCTCGCGATAATTTTGTGTATCGCATTTCATATAGTAACAGCAATATCATACATACCTTCTCTACATGAATGTTGCATAGTTATTACAAAAACAGTTTTCTGCAAGATCCAAAGAAAAGATGAACCTTTCTTAAACATTCATGATACATTCTAGCACTTTAATTTAAACAGAACATCAAAACAATTCAGCACAATACTAAAAAGAGTGTGTGCCCCTGTAGTATAAAGGGGCACAGATGCCACAAAACAACAGCATACTTTTGTGAATACTACTCTCTCTGCAGCATTTTGTTAATCCAGGTCATGCAGCAGCTGTGAAACAGAAGCAACTATGCAAGATGCTTCACTACCTATTTGAGAGGCTTCAGCAGTTCCAGAATACAACTAAACCATGAATACAATGACATGAAGCATTGCATGTGTTTATTTTTTTTTAAACCCATTTGAAGCTGTACTGCATGCATTTTCATCCAGTGACATGTTGTTCCTGAGGTTTGCTGCTGTGCTCAGTGGAGATACATTACTTGCAGTTTAAGGAACTTCCTGAAGATGGAAGTACAAATCCATCGATGAGCTTGAAAAGCAGACGGCCTCTGAATTATGAGCATGGTTCATCCTCTCACGTCAGAGTATTCGGTTTGCATTCTTGTAGTACATCATTGTTCCAGCTGCTCTCGAGTAATGTATTAGGGACACTCAGGCATGGGATGGCTCAGCACAGTGTAGATACCGTACCAGTAACTTGGATTGAATGAGAAGCTGAGTGGTTTTATTTTCACTTTTGGCTCGTACAATGGCTCTACAAAGAGGGACACCTCATTCCAGTGTGAAGTGGGTGCTCAAATCAATATTATATGCATTCCAAAATTCAATCTTACTATTCTCCGTCTATGGAACAACTCCAATTTCTATTTCAGGGTGTGACAGATGAGAATCCTGCTGTCTGTCTGCTATTTTACATTTTGAAATTAGAAATGCAAGTTAGCGTTTCAACATGCAAACTGAAAAACCATAGCCCGTAGGAAATACCAAAATTACAAAGAAAAATATGTATTTTATGGATTATTACTATGTTATTATGGATATTCACTTTAATGCGTCTTTAAGATGAAGCATCACATTAAACTGATTATGCTACAGCTTCAGTATATCTTGTGCCAAAACATGGCATGTACAATACAACTGCCTTAACACTACTGTGACCTTTTTATATATGCTTTTAGCAATTCTTCTTGATGGCAGAGCTAGCATTACAAGCCTCTCAGAACAATGGTCTTCATAAACAGTAATTCACCTACAGCCTTGTACTTGTCCTGTGGGGTCATCCTGTAAAGGCCAAAGCCTGCTTCTTGAAAGCAAGGGAGGCTAAAATGGTGAAAATAAGTCCCACAAATGGTCCCGTAATGGTACAAAACCCATTGAATATAGGGCAGACAAATGTTGGAACATAAAACCTGGGGGTGAACAACATGGCAAAGCTGCTGATGTTACAGAAAGAAGAAATCTATACGTCAATAGATCTGCTAATGAATAGATTCTTTACCTGGAGCTATTGCGTGTACAGTGCAGTCACTATCAAGTATCACACGGCCAAAGGCTGTCTCTACTTTTCTTTGAATCACAAGTCCTTGGACATGAAGTACTGCCAACTCTGCATGCATGATATTGTATTTTGCCGATATGTAATGAGTTTGAAGTACTTTTTGGTGGTGTTGATACCAATATATATTTTCTCATAGTTATTGAAAAGTTCATAAAGCCGTTTTTTTTTCTTTCAATTTTCTCTGGGAAAAGAAACTAAGTGCCACGGGGATGGACAATTAAAATGTCCATGTAAGCTCTCTACAGTGCATTGCAGCTTTTAATTCCTAAAAGAAAAAAAGGATGGTGTTTTAATTAACATGCAGTTTCATTTAATCTTATTTGTATTCATTCTTCTGACCATCAATTTCATTCCCTCCCCTTAGACCGCCTGGGTTAAAATGTAAATTATGCATATCTGTCCTCAACAACAGACATTACTAGTAAATAGACAAAATACCCCCGTAATGAAATGCTGAATTTGCAGGGTTTTGTCATTGTCAATATTGTCAAAAATATAAACAATAAAAATGTCTAGCTTATCAAGAGGGGCAAGCAGGCATTTGTAGACTAAAAACAGAATATACTTATTCATTGTTGGATATAAGAAAACTACAACTTAATGTAAAGCATGCAATATTTATGAGATTGCTGATAGCCTGCTGGTTTATGTCACAGGCCCAATGTACAGAGGCTGTGGTTTTGTTTGCAGCAGCTGTGGGTTCGAGTCCGACCATTGGCCTTTGCTGCATGTCATCCCCCATTCCTTCCTCCTGGCATTTCCTTTCTCTCTTCAACTGTCCTATCCAATAAAGTAATAAAAAGCCCAACAAATTATTTTAAACAAAAGCATGCAATATTTATTAAAATATTAAAACGTTAAAGGTGCATTCCACTGCCTACTGTATTGGAGTACGGTCTATGTTTTTAGCTCACCTGAATACTTAGCAAACTTGGCACCATCCTATCATCATGTCATATCGGCAGAAATGTAAGTTTTGAGGCTGAAACAGATTCAAGAGGCTCCATGGTTAATGGTTAATGGACTTGAGCTTGTATAGCACCTTTCTAGTCTTCTGACTACTCAAAGCACTCTTACATCGCATGTCACCCCTACTTCATCAGAAGTAAATAATCCCATTCATACACATTCATACGCCACTGATGAAGCAGAAGGAGCAACTGGGGCTAAGTGTCAAACCCCCAACCTTTGGTTGAGAGGTGACCGACTCTACCAACTGAGCCACAGCCGCCCTGGTCAAACAAAGATGATGTTTGAACATTATTTTGCAATCCTAATGCCACTTGAGCTGAATATACTATTTTATGTTTTATGTTTAGTGAATGAAAGCAAACAAGCATGCGGAAGATGTATGATACATATAATACCCATCTCGCTTTCCTGAATATTCTTTACACACTTAAAAAAAATACTTCCACATTCAGGTTAAATGCTCTGTTTATCTAGCTCTTCTCAGTAGCAGTAAGCTTTCCTTTAATCCCAGAAATATGTCACATCTCTTATCGTTTGGGCCCCTCCACTTGCACTCTTAGATACATACAATGTTGCTGGTGTAGGTCTTAATTTCTGCTCAGTAAGATTATAAACTAAAGCCCTGCAATGTAAAGTATAATCTGCACCTAATTATACTTGAGTATACATAATTACCTTAATTAATAATAGTCTTCTTAGAACTCTCACTTGGGTGAATAATTTGTGGAGAAAGCAGTTTAGCAGTTTTTCGCCTTCACTCTAAGGATGCTGGGTAAGTAGCTCACTGGCTAACAAGCCAACAGAATCACAATAAACTGCAGCACAATCCCGCACAAATGCTCCTCTCCAGTGGCTGCATCACCATGGTTTAAGGCCAAGGCTCTGGCTCCCGGGCTCTTTCTGGAACATTTCAATGCATTGGAGTGAACAAAGCTGGACCACAATGACTGAGGTTTTTCTCACTGATTTGAACCGGGCAGGATTTTAGAAGAACATCCTGCATACTCTGCAATCATACAAATCTCTGCTTTTCCACCAAACGCGGATGTCCTGCTGCTGTGTTGAAACTAAAAGTGGGTGTCCTGGCATCCTCTTCCGGCTCTGTGTGGGTGTCTTGCCAGTTTACCAGCTTTATATGTGGGTGTCCTGGCTTCTTGCCTTCGATTGTGGGCACCCTGTTTCTAACTTGATTGTTCTACTCTTGTAGCACCTTGGTCAGCTTGGGTTTGGTGCTGTAAGAACAGATGTTCTGAAATTGTTAGCTCACTGTCAAACAGCTTATGAATCTGATGCAATTTTATTTCCTAATTCGATTAGAGCCGCAATCCAATTCAGGGAGATTCATAAAAATATAGAATGATTCTACAGATGGAATTGTTAAATTAATCCACAAAACATAAAAGCCAGTGTGTCATTTCAAAATAAAATGTCCTTTGTGTGTATTACTTTTCCAGTGGACAAAACAGTAGCCTTAGCGTACAAATACGATGTAATTATGTTTATAATGTGAAGTCTTTATTACACACTCAAGCCCATCGTCTCACTTTGACAGGAAGCTGAGGTTTAGTTCCCAATGCAGAAATCTCAGCTCCTCTTTATATCTCATGCTGTGGGCTTTTTAAAACTTTGCTTACACTAAAAACAAAGTATTTTACTCCCCCAAATTGCCAAAAATTATAGCCAACTTAACTATGAGGATGAAATAATGTAGCAAAAGTCAAGACATAATTTTTCTACTTTCATAATTACTCTGCCACTTATGAAATGCACATGACGTTCAGGCATCCGTTGTGATTGACAACAGCTCTGCATTAAACAGTTAATGTTAAACTTTGTATTTCATTGATTAATATTTTTGGTATACTCTGTATATAGTTGCTGTACTCGTCTTCTTATAACTACACTCAAATGAATTCATTCCTAAATACAGCATTAGGTTGTAAACTTTAACCAAACCAACTTTAAACGCCAGGACTTCAGCAAGTTGTGGCCGGAGAAAGTGTTTAACGTTTGGGTCTGCTTGGGCTACTGCTTTCTAATGTGAGCATCCTAGCACAGGTTGTGCATTGCCATCTCAATAGGTGAGATACTGTTGTTGTATTTAATCACTTTTTAAAAAGCTTACAGGTGGTAAGCTTTCTGAAAGTTTCTCTTCCTCCATAGTTTCACATTAATTAATTTTAGTTTTCAAAGTTTTTCATGAAATTACTGATTTGTTTTGGTGTCTGCAACCCTACATCTTCTGTAGGGTTGAATTTAGCTTTGGACATGTTTTTAGGATGTTAAGGAAAGAGTCCCTGTCACATAACTTCAGGCATCTACGGGCCATTACTCTTTATTTTTTTGTAGAGGGAAGTCGTCAACTCTTCAGTATCTGTTTTATTGCTCGTTTTATGATTCAGTGCCTGATTCAGCAGGAGCACAATAGAATGAGTCTTCTTTAAAGGTGTTGAAAGGATGTTGACATTATTTAATTGTTACTGTAGTTGTTGTGACTTGGATTATCTGAAGATGCTCTACCTAAGAAATACTTTATTATGCTGGGTATTGGACCTCCAGGACTCTGTCTAAGGAAGCCCAGAGGGTTTCCTGGAGAATTGAGGTATAATTCAATTTCCAAATATGCAAATATTCCAAATAAGAAAAATACTAACTATCCTGCAAAATGACCTTACCACCAAGGGAATGTTTCTACAACATAATGTTTCTGTAACATGGGCAAAAACAACTGTATTTAGTTAAGTTGTAGAGCACTGGGAATCAGGGTGGGGCAGGTGTTAAAAATGTCAAATGATGGTATTATGAGTGTTGGGTTGGAACATAGACATAGTGGCAGACGCGTGTGCAAGCATGCAAGTTAGCAACAAGCTGGTGAAGAGTGATGAACATCTAGTGTGATGAAAAGCCCCATTTTCTCAGCAGTTGTCGACTCAACAAGCCTGTTGTTCTTTTGCTCTTGAATTGAAAACGACAACAACAACAATTCAGCTCTTTTAGAGGTCAGTTTATAACCTTTGTTGTACAGCCCAATCTGTAATTCTTAATCACATTCTTTCAGTCTACTTTTTTCTCCAGGTACAAAACTTGGCCGGATGTAGCTAGAACTTTAAAACAATCACCTTTTGAAGGGTTCCGGTCAAAGGTTTAAACTTGAACTCTATTTTACTTTGTGCAAAATATCAGATATCTGCTAATTTTCGTTGGATGTGACAGGTATCTGTTGGATAACTGATTCATTATGTAACAGATGTTTGCAGTACTATACCTCCTTTTCCTCAACAGATAACTACTGACCGACGTCATCAGTTTGGAGTATTTGCATTTTGTGACATTCAAGTCGTTTTTTTCCAGCATCTCTGTTCATTTGTTCTGCACGTATGTTGACAGATTAAACATTCCAGACATGATGTTCAGAGCTTATTTCAGCAGCAGCAGTTGTGTGAAAGCACATTTCCATACTCTATCCATGAACCGACTGACAGCGAAGTGCCTTAAGCTTCGGCTTTACTGCCAGACTTCTGCCTTTTTTTGTTTTCTCTTCGCTATCTCCACACAAATGTTGAATGGCACTGTAGATGTTGAGGATGGAAATTTATGCGAGGAAATGGTAGGTTTTTTTTTTCTCCTCCTTGTAGCACAACCACTCTGTAAACATGCATAATAGACTATGGAGATTTCAGTTTTACTAACTTATCTTCTTGAACTTAACATTCATGCAGAAGAAGAACAAAGAAGGAATGAGATGCATCTTTGCAGAACGAAAACATTCGGGAGCAACGTGCTGACAGCCCATTATTTTGGCTCCTCAGAATCACGATATCTAGATTTACTTTGGGCAACTGTCAGTCAATATCTTTGTCCTTGGATATGTTATTGCAGAGAAGTGGAAGCGTGGCCTGCAGAGACTGAATCAGCCTGAAGGTAAAGACAGCAGCTTGTGACCAGGAGGGAAAAAAAGGAGAAGAGATCTGGACTCGGAAAATGTGATTGAGTCACGATGTGAAATCCCTCAAGAGCGAATAACTTTGTGCTTTTTAGCAAAGCACTTAACCCAGTTTGCACAGTGTAGCTACATACAGGGAAACAGTATTTGTCTTGGCTTCTCCACTGTCAATATGCTTACATTGGTCACATTGTCGAACACTGATTCAGGATTCTTCTAAATATGAGAATCTGTACGGTACGCAGCAGAAACCTTTCATGAATAAATAATGGGTTTAAAAAGAAAACAACAGGATTTATGCTGCTGTGTTCAGCTGAAGAGTATATGTCTTCAAATACGTGTTGACCATGCCTTCTATGGTTTGACAGCTGGCAGGAAAGCTCTGCCTTTTCCTAACGCTTAGAAATTATTTTGAAGCCTGGGATACACATATCCATACTTCTAGTCTTGTGAGGACCCTAAGTGACATTACACATTCTACAACACCAATATCCCCCAAAATAAACTCTGGCAATATGGTAAGGCAAAGCAAGACTCTTTTGATTGCCTTTTTCATACAGTATGATGGACTAATAAGACATGATAAAAAACACATGCACATCTTTACACATTACTGCAGGCTTCTTGAAATACCTTAGAAGGCAATAATGAATTAGATTAGAACATTAGATTCTTGTTTTAAAGACCATGTACATAAACAGCTTGGGTTGAAATGTTTTAATATGATATGCTTAGCAACACACATAACTAAGAAATGGGTTTAATTGCCTACTTGTAAAATAATGATTTTCTAAAATCAAACAATGCATTAAAAATATACCGACATTAGCTCTGAAGAGGTGCAACGAAAGCAGGCTTGGTATCATCCATTATTGTAAGAATTTAAAGAAAACAGTAGGATGACATGCGGTGCTTAAGGCACTCGTTCCTACTTAAGGGCTGCGATGCTTCTCTTAGATTCCCAAGAAAAGGTTGGGAACCAATGTGCAACAGGATCAGTGGTATGGATAATGGATGGAAGGACATCAATATTGGGCCGGATTGAGGTTATTTATTACCGGGCCTGATTTAGCCCTCTTGTCTACCAAATGAAAAAGTCAACTGTTGGTCTAACCTTAAGTCCCCTAAAGTCTTGTCCCTCAGACCTAGGTCCAGACATAATCCTTTTTAAGAAATAAGAACCAGTCAAAATGTCCACTTAGTGAAAAAAGTCCTCCAACATACTTATTTTTTTTTTCTGCCGCAAACACTGTGGGGAATAAAAGGCTGAGAACTTTTTTATTTCCACTTTAAAGCCAAATATTAAAAAGTGCCTGCATTAGATTTTTTTGTTGCATCACTCAGGGGATGTGTTTGACTTTTACTTTTGCTTACAGGCATTAAGAAATGATAGGAGGAAGTGCAAGAAGAGAAATATGCACTTAAAATAATGTTTCTAATAGGCTTTGCAGAGCTCCACAGCAGGCTTTTACATTTTTTAGTAAAAGCAAGTAACTCAACTGGAATACTGTGCTTGTGAGTGACTCAGATTGTGGGAAAGCAACTGGATTCACTTAACATCTGTAGTCATTTTATGTCCAATGCTTAAATGGCACTGAGCAGTGTGTCTTTTTTGATAGCAAAACTGTTTTAATGAAAGAAAACATGCGGCGAAAAAAGTCCCCTAAAGTTATTTAGACTCTGTTTTGTTGTGTAGCTGTTGCATAAATAAACTAGAGGCAAAGACGTGTTGTTGCCTTTGCAGAATTCATAGAAAACATTAAAGGGATCTTGGCTCTGACTAAATCAGAGCAACCCACTTTTGGCATGATCAAAATTCAAATGAAACAATCGTAATAAATGTACAAATCAATTGGTATGACATCACGCTTAGCTGTGGGGATGTTTCCAAATGTAATCTTGCATAATATCAACAATGCAGTCTCATTTCATTGTAATTATTCTTCATTATGGTGAGAAGATCAACAGGTTGGCTCGCAGCACTGGGACTACAAGTTTCTGGCTGACGTGGTCCATGATTGAGACAGATTACGGAGGTCCAATGAGGATGCTCGCCCTGGTAACCGTGGTGAGCTGTGGTCTAGCAGACTCATTACATCTGGTCACCATGGGTTTCCATGCATGAACTTCCAATTAGAGCAAGTAAATGGGTGGAAATCTTTCAGTATGGAAAATAGGTTAGGACTATAGTGGGGTACAATATACTCCAAACTCTATTAAAGCTGTAATGGAAATCATTTATCATGCCTCTGGTGTGTGACCTCCACCTTTTGTACGGACTGCTTAATATTCTACCTGTATTACATGGCTTAGAGTCTCACTTAGAACATCCCCTCTGTCCTCAACATTTTGTTCTTGAGCTTTTCTTTCTTTTACAAGGATAACCTCGGATTTTAAAGCGATTCACAGGGCATGTGAGGCCATGTGATGGGAGGACGTCATTACTTTTTAAAGGCTGATGATTTTTTTTATGTATGTATTAATTTCTTTTTCTCAGAAGAAAATCAAGTTCCCTTTGGAAGTCTGGGGAACTTGGATGGATTTTGGCAAGTAGTAGAGTTGGGCCGTTGAAAACTAAATCAGCTTGATATTAACCCAAACCCTGGAGCAACCCGGTTTACCTGATTGTCATTATTTTCCACCAGGTGGAGCGAGTGCAGCCCAGTGCAAATCTTTGCGAGCTAGAAAACTGCACATAGCCTGTTAAGCATTCTGTTCTTCCATTTAAAATGAATAAATGAACAATGGTAAGGTTGTCATATTTCTTACTACTACTACTGTATCACATTTGGCTTTTAGAACTAGATCGCCATGAGCTTTACATTTAGCTCGTTCATTGCGCTATCACCAGAAAGTGACCCAACTCTACGAACAAGACAGCCAGTAAATGAGCAAAATGTAAAGGTAATATTGGATTTCATTTTAATGTTTGCAGTGAAGTGATTTAGTTTAATGTGATTTCAAAAACACTTTTCATACGCTTTAATGCAGAATCTTCGATAAGTGCAACTTTATTCTAATTTAATTTTAAATAATAGTTTTAGTTTAACTTGCAAGATTTCTCTTTTTCTTTTTAAAAACAACAATTTCCATCAGTGTGTATTTAGAATTTGGATTTTTCTCTGTAGTTTAATCATTTGGTATAAGAGGATATCTCCTCAGTTATCTCCATGCTTTTTCTAATTTCTCTGAGCTGCTTATGATCTGTAAACTCTGCCTGTATATAATTTTATATTATGAGTTCAGTGGGAAATTCTGAAAATGACAGACATCATTATGTCTTCGAAATACTTATTCTAGTAAGTTTTAACCTTTGAAAACTTTTCCTCTTCATCCAATTGTAGCTTGAAAAAAAACCTAAACTTATTTGCTTCTAAGTAATTGGATACATCATTTATCTAGAAAGGAAAATCTTTTACCCTAATAAAGAAAACGAACAAAGAGAGACAAATTAGAATTATAGTTGGCACCAGAGTTTATTATTTCAATTAGTTTGGGATTTGTTCTCGTGCTGAAGGTAATTGATTTTTTTTTTCCCCGCTCAACAACATAACCTTGCTTTCTCTTTTAAGTACAGAGCTTCACTGCTAATTACACTTTAAATCTATTAGAGTCTGCTTTAACTGAACTGTGACTCTTAACTGTTAACTCCTTGAGTTTGGGCTGCTTGATCTCTGCTCTAACTGTTTTGCTGCATCTCCACCTATCACACTGCAGATAGTAAACAGGCAGCATGAGATGAATGAAGAGGTGTACTGTTGGAGGAGCAAGGAGCACCTTCAAAAACGGCAAGAACGCTTCTCACCAATAGCTGAAGCTGCACGGGTGCTGACATCATATCACTGCCACATCTCCCTCTCTTGATTTCAGCCCCACCCGCTCCTTTCCATTAGCAAGTCGGTCCGTGTCCCTGTGTTATTTAAAGCCAGAGATCCTCCCTCTCTCGCTGAGCCACTGTGTTGCATCTGTCTGCCTCGCCGCATGTGTGTCTGGGTATGTGTGTGTGTGTATGAGAGAGAGCACTAAAAAACCCAGGCAGCCAGTGGGAGAGCTAGAGAGCGGGGAGAGAGACGCGGGGGAAAGGCAAAAAAGCATCTGAGAAGGGAGAGAGGAGACGGGAGTGTGAGAATGAAATTCATCCAAGCTATTTGCTTACTGCTTCTCTGTCCAGCTTTGAGCCTCAACACCAGGTAAGAGATGAATCAGCGCAGATGTTTTCTCGTCTTTATTTAGTCTTGTTTCACCCTGTGAGAGACTCTGGAACAAAAGCAGGTTCAAAGCGTGCAATCTTAGATCTCTAATGTGAAGGTCTGCTCTGTCCTGCCAAACACTGAAGCCTTAATTCGCCCTGCTCCGTGCGCTTAAAGCATGTTGGAGACTGAAAGACTTAAAAGAAGGAGGCAAGAGCTTATCTGTTGAACTAGGCTATTATCTCTCTCTCTCTCCCTCTCTCTCTCTCAGTTCTATGCAGGCTGAGAGACAGTTATCCTTTTGTGGTGCTAATGCCCAGAACGCGATGCCTCTTGAATAGTGGTGACATTGCTTTTGGGGACTTTCTTTTTCTTTTTTTTTTTTTTTAATGCTGCCTGCTGGTCTGGAAGGGAGCAAGTTAAAGAAACTGAGAGAAAGGACAAGGCTACTTGTGTTGCAGTACATTGAAAAAAGAGCAGGTGTGTGTGTGTGTCTCTTTGAGAATATGTGTGTGAGGCTTTGGAAAAAAGAAGCCGAAGGATGAGAGCTACACAAGGAGAATGATCGGGAGAGAAATGTGTGAAGGGGGAGAGTTTTGATGATTAATTAAACCATTGATAAAATCGTCCTTCTTCTCTGCCAGTGCCTGACACCGCTGCCTTAATGAGAGCCGGGAGAGGAAATTCGGGGGCTTTGACTATACCATGGAGACATCACACGCAGGAAGGCATGCATTATAAAACTTGCCTTCCTTGTTTCTCCTCCATGCACTAAAATATCAGCATACTGTGACTATCTTTCCTTGAAGATCAGTTGAATTCTGAGAGATGCATACACAGGGAGCAGGATCGCTCTGAACTCGTTGTTTAGTTGTCGATCCTAACTAAATAGACAAGTACCTACATTGTCGTGTTGGAAGCCAAATATTAATGGACACTGTGTATTTTGCCTCTTGGGCTACAGTAGATAGACTTGTAAAGACAGAATTCAAGGTTATAAGCTTACGTCCAATATATTTGTCAATATTAGAGAGCCGCTCTGATGATGCATGACTCATATAACTAGAAGCTGTGTTGATGTGTTAACCTCTAGCACTAAGCAGCCAACTAATGAAGCCCTCACACACCCTTTAACACACAAACATTTTACTGCTCTTTTAAGGCAAATGCATAAACATCCTCCAGGCAACCGCTTCAGTCTGTTTTATCACCTTCTCCTCTTCTGATGATGCATATAGAAAGACTCCTTTAGCCGGTTCCCTAGCTATGAAACAAGTCATGCTCTTGTTTCGGTTTGAATTATGAAGTTTGTTTCCCAAGGTTTATTTGTCAATAGTGCGTGCCATCATCAGCCTGGGAGGTGATCTTTTGGGTGCTAATTGGAGAGGGAGGCATTGCAGCGGTAATTTGGCAGGTCAGCGCAGACTTTTTTGCTACCTCTTAAGGGGGGAATGTCATGAAAAGTAATTACCCGAACACACAGATATAATCAGGGTTTTATTAGATAGTTTGTTTCTAAACTCGGCGCAAGAGATGATGTGCTATGAAGGCTGGTTTTTCTTGGAGCTAGAGGGGGTTTTCCGCGAAAATGTGACGCCTCAAATGTGACCCACTGAACCTGATTCTCTTTCAAAGAAATCACACAAAGAAAACTGAGAAAGACACACAATGTAACGAGCTGTTCTTCACATCCTGCAATTGGGAAACAAATCAAAGCAATTTGGGGAGATCTGTTATGTATTGGTATTGTATTGTATTGGTTTCATGTACGTCTTTGTAACCTGCTACTGGATGCTTTGAATTTCCCTCGGGATCAATAAAGTATCTATCTATCTATATATCTATCATCTTGGTGAAACAGGACGATTTTTCTGATTCCTTTATCTGTTCCACAATCTATCCTCAAAGATCTTTTTCAGGCGGTTGATGAATATTTGGACTGAAATACTTGGTAAAAAGCCTTGAAAATTGCTTTAGTAGTGGATTATAATCAGATTTGTTGATGTTGTATTACAGAGGGGTTAATTGAAGTCGGGAGGCTACATTAGAAGTATTGAACTTGAAAAATGTTGCCATATGAAATCTATTCTCCAAAGTTTGCCGCACATGTAAAGGAGATTTGTCAGTGCTCATTTAGTGACCTGAGTAAAGAAAAGCATTTCAATTGGACCTGTCGTCGAGATTTTTCAATTAGCTTCTGTCGAAACATCAACAAAGAGATCTAAGGGGGCGCCGGTAGCGGTGCGCTTAGTGCGCGCACCCCAGGTATGGAGGCTATAGTCCTTCAAGCGGGCGGCCGAGGATCAAATCAGACCTGTGGCTCCTTTCCGTACGTCATTCCCCACTCTCTCTCTCTCCCTGATATCTGACTCTATTCACTGTCCTGTTTCTAAAGCTAGAAAAAGCCCAAAAATAAACCTTAAAAAAAAGATCTAAAATGAATACTGAAAGGATGAAAGGTGATTCTTGCATTTCTTTTTCCCTGTTAGAAAGCGGAAGCAACATGTCGACCTGTACTGTTCCTCTTGTAAAAGCATAACCCCAGAATGAGTAGTGGCTCGGCTGCTTAATGGATTTTTAATGAAAAGAACAGCAATAAAGCATCTGCGAGGACATTTTAATGCTATTTTCTTGTTTGTAGGGATTCATCATAATAGGAATCCATGCATGGATTCAAAGAGAAGGTCATGGCTGAACATGGAAACCATTTGATTCATAACACCTGTTGGCTCTATTATTCTCCCTCCTGCAGTGGTTGACATGCCCTTACCCCTGTCATATACATCTGGAATTAGCTATGCTTTTAATAGCTGCTGGTAATTAGCTCCAGTGTATTATCCAGCTATATTGTCTTTTGATCTAAAGCCACCCTGGATGATTGTGCCGAGGCAATAACAGTTGGCAGTGATGTATTTAACATAAAGGTGTTGGAATAGGTTCTATAACTGCTGACACGGTCAGATTCTGTTGAAAGCAGTAAAGAAAATGTAGCTTTTTGCTCTTGCTTCTTAGCTGTACAATATTTTACACGTAAAGTATTTCAGAGAAATGCTGCTTTTTATTGTTGTCTATATTTTCCCCCCTGTCAAAACAAGAAGCAAAGCCAGGTAAAGATCTTATTCTGTCATCAGATTTTGTGTGGGTCCTCAAACACCTGCCTATTTTGTTGTTATCCTGGAGGTCATGAGCACACACGCGCCTTATTGTTTGTGACATTCTCGTTTTTTTTTTGTTTTAGTGATTCAACATTGAAGAGACTGACTGCAAGGTGTATCTGCATCAGGAAAATGAATTGTGACTGGAGCTGTCTAGTCCACGTTTTGCTCTGCCTCGCTTTGCTTGATCCACTATCATCACATCAGTGGTGCGGGCGAGAATCCATTTCCTGTGTTAACAGCAACCTCCATTGTGTGACCTGATTGAGTCGCCTTAAGGAACCTGAGTTAATGAAATAGGAACCTTTTCATTTTTTTTGTGTGTATGATAGCAGCATTTTGTCAAACCTTTGGTCCACGGTTAATTCAGCTTTATAGCCTTAAAATCCAAAAGGCATCCTGTTGGCTTATAGGCTGGTATGAGGAATTCGAAATCATGGTCCTACATCCCAAAATGCACCTTCCCATTGGACAGAAATTCACATTTTTTAAACGCATTGAATCTTCTTTTCCATTATCTGTGGGAAATTGGCAAAATGCACCTTTCTGGTGCCATATGAGAGCTTGATTAAGAAGGACTGGAGTTTAATGGATTGAGTAGATTACTCAGGCCACATAATGGTAGCACAGGGCTATGTGTCATTGTAGAAATCAATTGGTGCTCAGACGTAACACAAGGCTGCATTGACACTAGTCCCGTGAGATATGACTGCCCACCATAGGTCAGGGTTGGGAGGGGGTTGGTGAGTACCACAGTACAGTACAGAAAGACTCTTCTGCATTGGACTTGTTTTTTTGCTTCTCTATATACATCAAACAGTTCCACCATTTTCCCACTTTCAAATATTCCCTTTCAGTGCTTTTCTTGAAACACATTTGACACATTTTCTTGACACTATCTTTGAAGTCTCTTACCTTAGCGGAGTCTTCTTGGAAACAGTGATATCTGGTGGGATCTCCACCGCATCAAATATTTATGAGTATTTTGGACGGCAATTAGAAGGACTACAGAGAGACTCGGCTCAGACACAGAGTACCGAGACGCAGCCGAAGCATCGCTTTATATCTTAACATCTGCCTGTGGATCTGCTGTGGAGCATATTGTAAATCAAGTGGAGCTTCTCTTTAATCCAAACATAGGGTCAGACATGAAAAGGAGGATCATTTATGATGTGTTGCAACTAATGATGGTACAGGATATTGTTGGCCAAGGTCATTTCCCTTGTATGAAAACCTTTTGTATTAACTTCAATAAATAAACCGACTCCTTCCTGTAATCAAAACAAATATTACGTCAAGATATTCCTTTAAAATGATTAATGAATCATGTCTGTGATTGTACATTTTCATGCCATATAAACTGTAACATATCGTGGAGCGGCTGCTTACCCTCTGAGGATTTTTGTATCTCAAAGAGTGCTAAATGATGGTCGGCCTCCCATTCATTCATCACAACAGCAGATGCCGTCTCTGTCTCAATCTGTCACATGTTTGCTGAGTTGAAAACATCCCACAGATCATCATTTGCATCCGATCAATACCTCCTCACAAGTGACAATGAGTAAATTCAATCAAGATGTACAGCGGCGGTGAGAAACTCCACATGACATCTCATCGAGCGAACACTCGCGGTCTGAATTTTTGCTTTGATTTGCATTTTATTAATGCTGGGGTGAACCCTGCAGTGTGCAGAGTCAAGTAGTTCACAAATATTTTCTCATACATTTGGGGGAGTCAGAATTGACTACAGAGGTCAAGTGTTTGCCATGTATTGCAACAGACCTAACTGTCGACTTGGGGAGCTGGTAATGTCGATCTATACATCGATGGGCTTCAAATGGTTAGCGAGTGGAAACAATCCACTTCTTATCCCTTGTATTGTTTTCTTTCTGGTGATTGAGAGAGTAACTACTTTCAACAAAAAGGCTTACCTTAGCACAGAGCGCTCCTAAATGTCTTTAAATGGGGCTTGACTGTGATGCTATTAGTCTGGATTGTTATTGAGCCTTTCCTCCATCATTATCTAAATGAACCAATGCTTTATTTACACTGACAGACATTGTAGAGGCATGTTTGAATTGGCAGCTGTGTGTAAACATTTATGCCTTTTGCAGAGCAGCAGTTTGGTGGAAAGTGGTTAAAATGTCTGACTGGAGTGATGGCGCACCTTGAGAGATAGGCATCTGCTTAATTGCCATGCAAAGGCAACCAAAGACTTGCTTTTAACATGCAGGAGTGATTTGTGCCTCCATTGGGCCCATGCAACATAAAACATTAGTACGTGTGAGAATTATCCATCTGCACTCTGTTTTTTTCGATGCCATCAAATATCATCGATTGCAGCCATGATTATAGAGATGACTTTCAGAGGTGTGGTTTAGCTCCTTAAGATATGAGAAATTGATATTTGTGCCACCCATTAATGTCCCCTCTGCATAAGTCGGCCCTGGGAACGATAATTGAAATTCAAAGGACATGGCGTAATGGTCACACCATGGCAACCACATTGGCCACATGACAGTAATGAAGTGGGCCACAATAAACAGAACCTTGGGTGGCTCCTACAAATGAGAAAGTAATTAAAAGGACCAGGATCAGTGCAGGGTGAAGAGCACACAGATGTTTTATATTCAAGGCCACATTTCAGGTACTGCGCTGGTGATCTCATTGCTCTCTGTAGACATTTGAAATGACAGCAGTGTTTATTCTTCAAACACCCAAAGTGTGAGTCAGACATTTCTTGTTTTACTGTGCTTCCTGGAACACAAAGTCTCATCATTGAGATGCTTATCATTCTTATGTGGTGCGCCACAACCTGAATATTTGCTTGGTTAAAAAACATGGATGTTTGGAGTCCTGTAACAGACATTTGCAGACTGGTAAGATGCTGTAAAGAGTACAGGGTCATTTTGGGGTTGAATAGTTATTGTATTGTAGGCATGACTTATGCAGCTGAACATTTCTGACCTGCCATTTACTTGATCTTCAAGTGCTCAAAACATAATGAACATCCCCCCCCCCCTCATATTATTACCAGAAAACAAATGGCAACATAAATGCCCGTAATACCTACAGATGACCATGCTTTAGATTAAGTGGACATCTCAAGCTACCTTTCTCTGTGTATTATTAACAAACCATTCTTCATCAAACTGAATGCACTGAAATTCAAGGACATGGTCGACTTCAAAACTTTCCAAATCATGTACAGAATCAGTTATCGAACAATGTCTGAAGGTTTTTTCAGCAGCGGAAAAGTAAACGCAATCCTAGAGGATTTTTTATTTTCAAAAAACATGAATTAGAATTGAGCACATTGTTATGGTACACGAGAAAATAGTTCTGTATTAGTTCATTGATAAGATCATGGCAGGCTTAACCATTTTGCTAATCCAACTGTTCCATTGAAACATACCTTCTTTTTAGCCGCCCTTCTTTGTTGTAGAGTTCAGTAAACACATACTTTACATGCACACAAAGAATTTCATTCCCTCGAACTTCAAACACAAAAGGCGATCTGTTGGCTTATTTGTAAGCATTTATTCTTTCCATAGATAATCCCTCCACCTGTCAGGTGTGGCATATTGAGATGCTGATTAAACAACCTGCTTATTACACAGATGGGAGTTTGGCTGGTCACAAAATAAGCGTATCTAAATGTGCCATTTGATAACACAACACAATTCCAGTCATTCACAGTTAATTGACATTTTTGGAATGACTGAATAACCAGTCCACAAGCACTAAGCTGCCTGTTTTATTAGGTAGAATTATCTTGGACAAATGCAGTCTTTTACACCCCTCCTGCTGTAAATTCTTACTTTATAAAGGTTTTAACATTCATTTTTTATTGAAGCTGTTTTAGCGGGATGGTGAATCAAATTTATGGACATTTTCTAGGGTTTTGTTTGCAGTATGTTTGAATTATGTTGTTTATAGTATTTCGTCTGCCCATGTTATTCATGGAAAATATAAGAACAATTGTCAGAATTATACTCCTGATTGTAGCTGCCAACTTCCCCATAAAGATGAATCAACACCCCACTGAACAGTTCCAGCACAAACTGATCATTACTAACTTCATGAATGTGGGATTTATTGCAGGGCTGTTGTATTACTCTGCATTAGTTTAAACTGCTACAGAGTGTACAAGCACATGCATGTACTTCTCTGGGATTAAAAAAACACAAGACAATAAGTATTATTGACGGCATTAAGGTATACTTAATGCTGATTCATTAAATCTAAGGTATCGTTCAACTATGCAATTGTACAAACACATTTAATGCATTTTTCTTGTCATTTTACAAACCTGCTCTGTAACACTCATCCAACATTCTCCTTGATTTCTGGTTGTTTAATTTTTATCTTGCAAATTAACACATATTCTGCATCTCTACTTCACTCACTCACTGGAGAATAAGTAACAGCAACAATTTATAGGCAAGCTAGCTGATAGCTGCTCTGCTGCAACACATGTATCACATTATACAGATACATTATACTTTGGTTCTGTTGGATGCCTGCAGGAGTACGATTGTTTAACTATTCTCTCATTCTCAAAATGCAACAAAAGCATGGTGATAGCATGCTGGCTGTTGTCAATCAAACTGACAATGACATGCCCCTCCAGCCATTTGAGACAAAGAAAGACTCCCTGACTTTTTTTTAATATTTATCTATACGCTCGAAGTTCAACTTTAAACTAAAATGAAGACCATGCTGCACTTACATGTTTTTTTATCGACTACTTTGGCAGCTAAATCATCTGAAATCACATTTACACAGTGACCATTTGTAATGATTCAAGGCAGTTCATTTAAGCAAAAAATGTATATATATTTGATCCTGGCTACCTTAAACATGTTTACTATCCTTTGATCTCTGGTTTGGGCTACAGTATCCAACGGTACAGATGTGGCAGTCTTGGTAGCTTGATATTTCTTCACATTGCTTGTAACTAACTATATCTGCTGCTGTTCAGATTGGGATTGAGAGTGGGTTGTTAACAGCTTGTGCGCCAGGAAACAATGTTAAAGCTGGGTTTCCTGACAGAAAATCAAAACTAAAGAACTGAAACCCCTGGAATGTATCTGTAGGGTTCAGGAAAAGTTCACAGTTGGATGCGAACTCATTGTAAGCACATCACTATGAGCTAAATCTATGATACTTTTAGTTCAATTTGAATTCTTAAATATTGATTAGTGAAGCTAAAAACGTTTCCAAAATAGTCCATTAGTTTGTTAAGTCAGGAATTCTGTTCTCAGAGCTTCTTTGATGACTTTATTTAATGCAGACTCTGATATCATTTGCATGTGTTCTACTACTTTTTTCATGACGGTATTTACAGTGCTTTTGTTTTTAGTGTTTGTGCTTTCAACTACCTACCTACCCAGGGACTACAGATGAAGATTGGCCCCTCTTACTCAAAAACAAACATTATTAATATGCACAGTCCCTGTCCAATAGACAAGAGAAATAAATACAAAGAAACAAAAAAAGCAGTAAGATCCTTAGAGACAGTTTTCTTTTCCACTCTCTATTCAAATTATTGATTTCTCCTCATTGTCTCTCCGATGTCTCTATGCACCTCCAATTTAATAAAGCGGTTGATTAAAAGAAGTTGTAATAAAAGTGAGATGTGAATCTTCATTGATGTATCAACCAGTACTTTATTGCAATCCTTTCCTGCTGTCTGCAGAGACATTAGCGTTTGGTTGTCACAGTCGTTGTTGTAATTGGCAGGCACTTAATTGCTCAGTCCCTGTAAACATGATGCTCGTGTCCTTTCAGTGATGAGTCATTACAGGAAGGCTTGGCTCTTTGTTTTACAGTGTACTTCAAGATGTATAACCATAATAGACAGGAAGTGAGCACCATCCCTCTTCGTTGTGGCTCCTCTCACAAAATGCCTGATGTTTGAAGAGGACTTTTTTTCTTCTTTGAACCTAAAGAAGAATGCATCACTCTCATCATCTCATGCATGCAAACTGATGTTCAGGGTCCTCCATAGTGGGCTGTATGTCCTTTAATGTAGACATCAGTCATGGAATTAGATTTGAGTCTAAGTGTATTTATCTTCCAAGGTCTATTTGATTTGATTCACTTTGAATCTGAATCATTTGCTCTGAGCCCCAGAGAGAGGCAACATTCAAACAGTAAGAAGAGTGAAGTCTATATTTAGCTGATCACTATCTTAGATCCATCTGGTAATTATGTTCATTACTGACTAATTGTATCTCATTAATTGAGTTAATCACTTGGTTTTTGATGTCAGAGAATTAGTAATATTGACCTTGACATACCCTCAGAGGAGATGGCGTGATATTGTTGTGTTTGTTTTGCTGCTAGGATTCAGAAACACAAAATCAGTCAACCAAGAAAACCAGGAAATAACCAATTTGGAAAAAATTGAGGTCATTTTTGTGTAAAATATGGCACACAAGGGATTACTAAATTCAAAACTGATGCTTCACAAAGAAGCTTTTGATATGGTTTTTGATGGCCATTAAACTTTATACTAGTGATCAATCTTTGAAGCTATAATTATGATTATTAACTGAACAATCTGATTCCTGAGTGCATGACATTTTAGGTCACTCCTAGATTGAATGCTGGTGTAGTTGTATGGTTCCTGTTTAAAATGTCAATCAGGCTAAATATTCAAACCATTAATAAAATAAATTATAACAGATCAATGCAAAGGGTAGACATATGATTAGGGTTCAGGCATACTGTGCTCAAAGTATTCGCTATAGCCTATTTTCTAGAACTATAAAAGAAGGAGTCTTGGTCTTTTACTTATCTCAAGAACTATTCATCCAATTGACTTGGCTAATGTATTGCTAAGAACCCAAGGTATAGTGTAGTTGATAGGAAAAGGGGTTCTTAAGAGGACTGCATGCAATCATGTGCAGTCTTTAAGCAGCACCTCCAGGGTCAACGCAATCAGCTGCTCCAAATGGCAGCTCATCTCAAAACATGCATACCATCAGAATCGCTTCTGACTATACCTTTCAGCAGCATATACTGGTGTAAACAGCAGGACACGAAGCTTCTGAAACAGCCTATTATCAAAGTGACAAAGTGTGGGCTTTATGTGCTCACCTGGGCTACGACAGCTCCACTGGTCATAGGTTTACAGTTTGCAATTAAATGGGCTGGTTTTGGGTCCCATACAAGCAGCCAGAAAGGCTAGAAAAGGGAATACCATTCAGACAGCCAGCATGGGAACTGGATGGGTCCCTTGTAAACTCAGTCTACCCTTATGAACCCTGTAAGGAGCCCATCAAGTGTCCTCCATTGACCCATCTGGGCTTTCCCATGTGGGTCCTCCATGGGAACTTAGGACAAAACTGGCCTGGCCCAATTAGGGTATTCTGATCGGCCAAAGTGCAACTCCTTTGGGGCTCACTTGGATCTGTTAGCTGGGAAAATGGTAGAATTCTGAAAGCCTGCAACCTAAATGGACCCTTGAATAAGTGTGAATGAAAAGTGAGGAGTAAAAGAACTCACGGTCCAATTGCTGAAAACACCCATCAACAAAGTTAATGACCAAGTTTGTTTGTTTCTTTCAATTTTTTATATTAAACATTATAGCTAATCTACATGCATCTTACCATGCATAACCTTGAACAATACCACTGTATAAAAGATAATCCTAGTGGAGCGTTTGTATTTGGTACTGAGTCTATACCCAGTAGACTTTGAATGATGACGCTTGTGGTTAGAGTGTTTTGCTGAATATAATCCTAAATTGTATTTCCAGGTATTTTTACAAGAGGAATCAGAAAAGATACTAGTTATAGTGGCAAATGAGCACAGTTGGTCATACACTACAGTATCCTTTTCTGGGAATACGTTAAGTTAAAAGTTTCTAAAAATATATGCTAGACCAAGGCAGTTCTTCCCATCATGCAATAATGGACAGCTTTGGCATGGCAAGAACACTTTCTGTATTCATCTGACTACACTCCTGATATAAAGCCATAAATTAAAACATTTTCCTAGTCTCTCACACAGAACTTCTCTGAGGATTGTTTAATTGAAGTGAAACAGTGCCCAGAGTTTAATATCAAACATTTGAATTAAGTTGGTATATGAATTATTTTCTTCCTTTCCATCCTTTGTGATATGTTTCCATTCACCTTTTTTTAAGCATTCTTTAAGCAGACAGGGTCGTCTCCGCATGTTTCCAAATATACAGTATAAAGTTACCCTCTCTGACACGGGAGGTGCCCTTCACAGATTGCATAGTCTTTGATTGTCCAGCTCCACTGAAGCAGGACGTTTAGAGCCTGCTGAAGACTACCTCGACAGTAGTTATCAGGGATCAAACTGAAACATGCTCACCTTCCCACCCACCTTGATATTCTCAGCCTTCGTTGCGATACATTTCTCTCTTATAAACTACTTCTCTAATCATTGAGCTGCCACTTACAATTTATCCATTTCCCAATTTCATTCTTTTCTGCTGTTTAATTGGTTCACTCCAGAATGAATCAAAGTGCTTAGAGGCATTACTATATTACACAATATTAGAGGGATCAGAGAACGTGGAGTTATTGGTTTTGGCATGAGCAGAAGATGGGGATCATAAATAACACAGTTCAACAGAAAAAAAAAAATCTTAGATCATGTGAGAAAGGAAGCAGAGGAAGCTCAGTGGTTTCCTCCTTTTTATCAATATATTCATCATGTCTCGGCACTCGTCGGTGCTCTAGTTTTTCTGCTGTCTATTGAGACTGCTGTGTTTTGTAAAAGCTGGCACTTATTGTTCTTTTATAATTTCCCCATCATTTATATTAAGATGTTCTGATTTCTACCGATTTTAAAAGCCATGAAGTATTTGTACGATGTAATTTATTCAGAACTGATTTGTTCTCTGAAAAACATCCTTCGACAGCACTTACCACCTCCTCTATATTGGCTTAATGTCTGACTATGGTTCCCGGATATCGGCATGTTTGCCACAACCACATTGCAGCCATTTTTCTCTGCCAACATATTCAAGGGGGGAAGCTAAAATCCTGGTTCACTGTTGTTCCAGGTTTGCACATTAGATAAACACTTGAATCTGAGCAACCTTATCTGACCTCTTAATAATAGATTAGCATGGAAAAACCAATGGAGAGCAAAAGACTGGAGGAACATGAAGCTACTGTATATTTCAAGGGAAATGAATAATTATGATGAACAATAAGCTTCTTTTTGTCAACAGTTAGTGCTAGGATTCGTCCAACTCCTCACTATTGCTACCTTGTGTTACAAGTTACTAGGGGTGAGACCCCATGATACGATATTATTGCGATGTTACACATTTTGTGATATGATGAGAATTGTGATACAATATATTGCAATTTAACTTTTTCACTGCATATTATGTGCATAAAATCACATAATATGCTAAATCAAAAACAAAAAAATTCAGCTTATTGATATCACTTCAGTTTTTTATTTCTACCCAATGGGAGTCAAGTCCCAAGACTGACCAACACTGTGATAAAAGTAATACCTTGTAAAAGGCTGTGTGGACCTCACGATCTGAATTGTTGGTATTTAAGTCTAATTGAACTTAACTGGACACAAACATGTATGGACGAGTGTACATCGCAGTAATTTTTAACAATGCAACTTGTTCAAAATGAATTGTGCAACCCCTTCAGCAATTACATAAAAAAGCACATTTACTATTTATTTAATAAAAGTATCGATACTTGGCAGCCATGAATCGATATAAAATCTCAACTTAAAGTATCCTGATTCTATGCTGTACATGTGACCATATGAAAGATGTTAATTTCCCGGGGCATACTGCAATGTTTGATAGCTAATGGCAGAATTTGGTGCAATGCTAACATTTGCTGCTGGGACAGTTGACACCTCATTGACTTACCAATTTTGTTTTAACCTTTGAAATATAGCATGTTTTTTCTTTAGATGCCGATGAATCGTGAAGCCGTGAAATGATAACAAGTGGTCAGATTTACTTTATTATATGACTTGGAACTTGGAAAACAGCAGTAAAACATTATTACAGGCAATTGAGATTCCAGCCTTAAGCATGAGTTTAAAGGAAAATGGTCACTGTGTGAATTTGGTGGAAAGTGGTAATAAGGCAGAAAGACTTGACAGTTACATCTTTATAGAAGTCAAGTCTATTAAGTGGTGAGTAAACACTGAAAATCAATTAAATCTTAAGTGCAGGTAACAATACAGACACATCTGTGCAAAATAATGCATTTCAGTCAAACAACTGTGCTATGAACAAACGTACACTTACTCCTGCAGAGATTATAGTTTCAAACCATGCCCTGTGTCACTTTTTTTCACGTGATGCAAAAGTGTTTCATTTGTATATAATAATATCCCGTTCCCGCAGAGTTACCAACCACACGCTGCTAAAGTGCCAAAGGGTAAAAACGATGTCGTATTTCCCGCAGGAGTGTCTCTGTTATCCCTTCACAGGTTTTGGAGGTTTAGAAAACACATTCAATCCATAGTGGATGTTTAGAGGGGGGGGGGGAATCACAAAGGACCGGTTTGTTCAGCGTATTTTTAAATGTGCCACACATACACATTCTACCTATTCTGTAAAAATGTAATTGATTGTAGAAGTGTTTAATTATTTGCAGATGAGGTCAGGTGATGTATAAGGAGTAAGAAAGTCTTTGTTTGGTTCATCAAAAGAAGGGGTCAATCATACACAGGATTTGAACCCAGTGGACCAGGGTTCTCATGTGAAAACAAAAATCAGTGCTGATGTATTTAAATGTACATGGGCAACATATTTAAAGGTCACATACTATTTTCCTTTTCAACAAGTTTAAATACATCTCAGAGCTCCCCAGAACATGTCTGTGAAGCTTCTTGTTATAATTCCACTCTGATCCTGTATTTGATCATGCCTATAAAACCCTCTATGTCAGTCCTGGTCAGAAAAGGCTATTTCTGTGTCTGTAGCTTTAAATACAAATCAGCTGTGTTTGACCAGGGTTTTTAAAAGAATAAATCTTGAACAATGTTATAAATGGTGTGGGAGTACGTGACTTCCTGTACTGAGTTTGCTTTTATGTTCAACAGAGCCCAGTTTTGGAAAGCCAAGTGAACATAGCCAGCATATCTCAACGCATACTGTTGTACTTACTCAATACTGAAGGGCAGGGATTTGCTTTCTCTCAGAAGGGGGATCCATGTCCTCATCTCCCTGTAGGAGTTACTA
The DNA here is from genome assembly GCF_963930695.1 of Labrus bergylta. NCBI lineage: Eukaryota > Metazoa > Chordata > Actinopteri > Labriformes > Labridae > Labrus > Labrus bergylta. Next base: position 11,819,167 of record NC_089197.1, read on the forward strand.
AAGAAGAGGCTGTTTCAAGTGAGCAGAATCAGCTTTCAGCGCAGTCTCTGCTGAGTACAGTTTGGTTTCTTTACTGTGTAAGCCATTTCAAATGCCAGTTTTGCAACAGCTGTCCCTTGTGTAGCTTATTGCAATTGAAACTGAAGCAAATTTGAAATTAATATGGTGCAGTACAGTGGACTTAGCGTTAGCCTGAGTGTTGGTACCATGTCGTTGAGTAATTGAGGTCTGATCAGTGTTGAGAGCACGGATTGGACGAGTGTCTGAGCTGCCAGAATTTACTCCACAGCTGTCAGCGGTCTCAAGCATGATTTGACAAAAGATTTTTGATGTGAGTTGCCCACTTGAGTGCTAAGCTTTTCCTCAATAAACAGACCACCAACAGTAACTACAAAGTTATTCTTTCAACACTTTATGTGCTAATATGGCATTAGTCAGAAAAAACGCTGTGTGACGGAGATGAACTGTCGATCGTAAAGGAGGGAGAAAAAGTTATGTTCACGAGGTGAAATTGATTTTCAAAGATACCACAGAGATCTGCCAAACTGCTGCAGTGTTTTTCATTTCCTGTCTTTTATTAACCCCTCCATATTTGCTCTATGCTCTCAGCTGGATACTGTACATTTCAGCCGAGTTCGGATGTACCATTTTTCAACAAACATGATATCTGCTTTTTTTGGGTGAAGGCTACATAAATCTGAATCCTTTATCAGCCGCCAGCACACCTTCTCGAAAGACACCATGGCGGATTCTGTTATTTTTATCTAATCATTTCCTGAGCATATTCTGGTGTCAGGATCCATCCTGGCTGACAAGTGCTGTTTCCATTCGAGTCCCCTATCGCCCTGTGTTTCCACTGTTTTGCCATGACACCTGACTGATAAGCATGGTGTTGGGTGTGTATGTAGAAGGGGAGGATTTCAGCAGTGACACACGGCACTTAGCACAGAGGAAGCCGTTCGGCGGTGCCCATGGTGGCAGTTTATCCCATAAATGTTTTTGTTTTATTTTTTGATCTGGGATTTTATGCCTGCAGACCTCAGCAGTTTATGACACATTCGAGACTCCCGCTTATTCACTGCGAAAGAAAAATAGTGTCTTGAGGAAATGTGAAGTGTCAGAGACATCATTAATCCAGGAGCTGTGGCCAAAGGAGCCACAATTTGCTTGAATTTGTGGCTTTTATGAAACTGAAGCCAGACCTCAATCAGAGTTATATTTTCTTGCCTTTGTTGAAATTATATTTTATTGTGCGGCTCATTGATGGGCAGTTCTCCTAACTGATTGAAAGAGGTCTTTCTTGGCCAGTAAACATCCTACACACACACACACACACACACACACACACACACACACACACACACACACAACTTCTCACATTTCTTGACCCTGAACAGTCTTCTTCTCTGGATGATGCTTCTAGGATAAAAGGGGTTCTGTCACTTGCTAATCAATTGTTTGTGTCAGGTTCACTATTTGGCAACAAATGGAAACCCACTCATGCAGTTCAGCCTCCTGCTGATTGCATCTGTCTGATCATCCCTGTCTGTCCCTGATTTTTTCTGTCTATACTTCCTATGTTTTGTCCGAGACAACTGCAAGCTCTTAGCGAGGAAAGGAGAAGTTACAGAAACGTGGCCTTTCTTCTTCTGTGTGTGTGTTTGTATGTGCATTCAACCTCACCGCTGGGCACACAGGGGGCAGCAAGAGGGTGTTATGTTGCTAAAGTCAACCACTCCCATTTGCCTGTCTGTCAGATTTTTTGCTTGGCTGAACTCCACACAGTGATGGTGTTGACAAAATGACAGGAGGGGGGCACACTCTGGTGAATGTCAATTCGTCTGCAAAGCAGCGCCTCCCCAGGAGCACTGAAACTCCCACACAACAAAACAGAGAAAGGAAGAGAGCTGTAGTTTAAAAAAAGTCCAGGCCTAAAGAGCTGGATATTTACATATAACATACAAGTTCACATTCATGCATAAAAATCTACATTATGCAAACATTATGCTCCTATACAAACATTATGCTCCTATACAAGCATTATGCTCCTATACAAGCATTATGTGCACACATTGTGACTGTAATTACATCCCTGCAGCTGCAATTAGCTGGCATGTGGAAGAACTATGATGGAGCGATGATAATTGGCACCTTAACGCAGCTTCACTGTGGTTTCGTCTCGCAGATCTTGTGTTATCAGAGCGTTCCTTGACTTGCTTACTGTCCTAACTTGACTGCTGGGATTAGGGATGCATTCTAATGTGTCTCTAATCTCCTAATCTGTTTTAATAGGGGCACAGTTACACTGAAGCCCTTTTAAAACATAAAGACCTACTGATTCAGGGAAACGTGGAGGTTATTTGGGACATTTAGTACTGATCTGAATCCATAATCTAGACATCAGCATTCACAGAGTATTCCTGTTTATCGTGTGGAGTCGCATCCACAAACTCACCTCAGACATTAAATAAGTTATACCAAACAACCTCCCTGGCGGGTTGCGCAAATTAGCATTTGATGACAGGTGTTTGGATTAACACTGATTTAATGAGCTTTGTAAAAGTCCCTGGAGGATGAATACAGGGTTTTGGGATTACCTACTTCCAGGATACTGTTAGAGGCAGGCAAATGAAAAGTCTGTGTTTCAAATCCATTAAAATGTTTGCATGTTCTCATCTGCTTAAACCCCACCAGGATCACTGAAACTATATTAAACCCCTGCTTTCACATGTGCAAGTGAAATGGATGCCTTTATAACAGGGCTTCAAATCGCGCTGTGTGTGCAACAAACAGTGGAGTTTAATGGAAGCATCTTTGTATAGAAAGACTGGCATGATTGCATTCTTTATCTTGATGACAGTCTTAATTGGAAAATCCTCACACAAGGTCGTTTTATATGACAGCAGTCTCAGGCCTTGATGGTTTGACTTTTACATAGGAAGCTGATTTTGATGGCACCTATAGTTTTCATTCTGCTACATTCAATCATGAACACTTAATGTTGATATTTCATTCAACACATCTCCCCTTGTACATTAAATCGTCAGTGAGATTTTCATTTTTAATGCTGGTTGTTTAAAATGATGCATTAGTCCTTTTTGCTCCAACAGCTTTATCTGAAGAGGACATGTTATCAACTAGCCTGTGGTGTGGTAACATGATACTTCAGCACACAATGCAAGCTGATATGGTGTGCAGGCTACTGCTGCTGCATGATTTTCGACATATTCTGGAAGTTCAGCATGCACCCTCATTAAACGTGTCCCACAGTCATGTGTGTGTGACAACAGTAACGTGTGAATCTGCACTACAAAGAGCATTGTGTCTGCCCACCTGCAGGTACAGTGAATAATTTACTCCGTCGCCAGGAGTGTTTTTAAATGTGTTCATTTAAGGTAGCACATTATGCATGCTCGTTGTGTTGAATCCCTCACTGCAAACACCTCAGTGTTATTTTCACAAAGAGCGAGTGAATCTAGGGATGAAGACTTGTTTTGAGGTAGTTCCATCTCATCATGTTCAGGTTGTTGATTACATGTCTTTGGGTTATGGTCTTGTGTCTGGAGTGAGCGAGACTGAATATAAACCTGTCACTCTGGAACTTGAATTCACTTTTATTTTCAACTTGCTGACTAAATGCTGAATCACCTTTTTGATAGAGCTTTGAGCAGATTAATTGATCATGCAAAAATAATTAGTTTCAGCCCTATCTTCAAAGTGTTGTTCTCCAAATAAAAAGTCAACAGAATAACACACAATTACCAGGATTTAACTAATGGCCTTATCAGGAAATGTGATAAAGCAGTGTTTCTTTATTTAGCGCTGCAACATTTGTTTAGAATGAATATTTGATTTTGCAGAGAAATTGTATCTTAAAAAGTTGGATCAGATACATTTTAGTATCTTCAAGTGTTTGTTTCGACCTGTGGTTATCAAGTTGGGAACTTTTCAGACTTAAAGAGATGAGATTCAACTTTATTGTCATTACACATATACAAGTATAGAGTAACAAAATGAGGTTTGGCATCTCACCAGAAGTGCAAATAAGAAGAAAGTGCAAGAGTCTGTGCTATGTACAGTAATTACAAAATGTACAGATGTAGACTAAAAAAAGTGAATTATTAGGTATATATGGATGGCTGGATTAATGGGATGCTATAAATATAAATAAATGCTATAAATATAAGTGTATTCGTGTATTCTTAGGATTATAAAGCTCTTGTGAGGAACTTTGGGTATGTGTGTATTTAAAAAATCATCCTGTTTTCTTTTCAAAGTCAAATGAATCACTCTCCTTTTAACTTTGTTGTGGAATATGTGAGAAAAATGCTTCTACAGCATGCTGTGAAACATTTTGCCTGACACCTACCAAGCATTTCAATCATTATAAAGAACAATATACAGCAAAAAAATCAAACTCAACACTGATGGTCTTGTTTATTTCTGTAGCTCATAAAGATGCATCAGAACGTATTTCAGTCGGTCACATAATCAGATTAAAACTCCTCAGGAGCTTTAAAGAGATGGGAACAGTGGTGACCTTTGGGAGTTAGGATTTGAACCCGACCTCGTCACTCGGCTCCTTATCAGGCTTGATCCAGACACAGGGTCGGCACTTACTTGCTGTGAGCATTGACAGCAAGTGAATCAGAGCACATCCAGTATGCCTATCTGTCCTTGAATTTGAGAAGATGCTCAAAGAGGCTGCACTTTAAACACCACCCACACCATACAGATAGACTTCATAGATAGACGCAAGACTCCAAGATATATTAAAAAATCCTTCAGTAAACATCTGTACAGATATTTCTACAGAGGATTCAATATCCAATAGAAAATGTTCAAGGCAAGGCAGGTCTATTTGTAAAGCACCTTTCAACAACAGGGCAATTCATAGATGTTTACATAAGATGTAAAACACATTAAAAAGATGAAATGCAAAACAATATTCAAAAGTATTTAAATCTGGCTTAAGGGGGAAATAACAGAAAAGATCAAACCAAGATCAACTGGGATATAAAGTAGAAAAACAAACACATATTACAGTGTATGATATGAATAACTAGTCCAATTTTAATTCAAGTAAGAGCAGTGGCAAATCGTTTTTATGATGAAAAAAAATAAAAAGGTAACACACCCGAGTCCATCAGCAGAAATCGTTTCAGCCTGGAGTATTCAGCAGAGCCTCAGCAGCATTTTGGGTTGGCTCATATCTCTCACTGTTCCTCCCATGAGTGTCTCAAAGCTTGTGTAATATGTTATACAACTTACATTAATCCAGCACCTCCCAACCTGAGTTGACAACAGGTTGCTCTGAATATAGTGCTTGGCCGCATGCAAGCAGAATCCCATTACTTAAATGGATAGCACTAATAATAAAATATTACTTCCAACCTAAACGGATTAACAATGATCTCGTGCGTCTGGGAATTTGTTGAGCTGCCTTTCCACATAGACACCTTCTTACACAAAGCCTTAAAGCAAGTTAATTTTGCTTCTGCTGCTTTGTGTTCATGGATTGGAGGAGGGATAATAAATGCATGCTGGACAAACAAGCAAGGGAAAAGGCAGGGCTTTCTAAATAGTCTGTTTATGGACTTACTGCTGTGCTACACTGTACACCTGAATTAATGCCAAGTACACACATGTTAGGTCAGCTTGGGAATGCTACGAATTGGAAAACATAAGCAGTTTGTAAAATGCACGCCACTGAAAAGGCAAATGAAAGGAAAAGGTTAGTCTAACTGAACAGCATGGAAGTCATTATGGCACACTGTATAGAGGATTCTGGTCTACTTAGGCTGGCTGGTATCTGTGATGCTTCATCTTCAATGTTCCCTTCCTGTGTCATGGTTTCCAAAACACTAAAATGTTGAAAGAACCCTTGACTTTTTTATTAAGGGGATGAATATAGAGCTGGGTATTGTCCACAATCTCACAATTTAATTTGATTTCAATTGTTTGGGTCACGATTCGATATTGATCAATATGTTTCGATATGGCTTTAATAATACATACAGATGACAGGAATACCCAGATAACTCATCAATACCTTCTGATAATTGTTAAATCATTATGTGTGCATGGTTTGTACAGGTTTAGAACAAACTGACTCAAAACATTATTTTATTGTTGAATTATTCTATAATAAACAAAGAATAAAACATTAAAGTACAGTATGATCTAAAGTGCACTTTTGTGCCTGAGCTGAATTTGGAGCAAAATCGTCATAAACATAACAGTGACGTAATGGCTTGGACAAAAACTATAATGTAAAGTGCACAATTGTGACTGACCTGAATTCACAGCACCCACAGTGCCCCCAGTGGAGAGTCGCATCATTACAACGAAATCGATGTCAGGATTTCCCTGCATCGATATTGAATTGGGAAAATAATAATTGCATCACATCACTATTCATTCGTAAACACTGACAGCCCTATTACTGTGTATGACTGATGATCAGAATTATTTTTAAGCTTCAGTACTTTGCCAAACTATCAGTCATTAAAAAAACAGAGATTGTGTCATTTCAAAAACAAATGTTGTGAAAAATATTGAAGTATTAAATGTTACAACCTTAAAAGTGTATGTGCAATACCTTCATAGAAGATTGTGAACGTGACTCTTACAACACAACAGGATTTTCTTTGGTATCCCTAACCCTAACCCAAAACTACAGCACATAACAGTATCATGTCCTGAAGGCTGACTGGAGTTCTTCTCAGTAACAAGTACATTTACACCCTGTTGCTTGATGGGGTCCCGACTGTTTGAAACACACAGGAGTGGTTACTGAGTACATTTGGGATGCCAGAGAAAGTAAAGTCGATCTGGTTGTGCTTTTGCCTGACTGAACAAAAACTAAGGGTTCCTTTCCCCACATACGGGAAATAAAGTCTCTAGATCTATACCATATTCCATGCAGGGTACGCTGCATGTCAAAGTCAAGCTTCATCAGCCCCTGATAGGAGTGTTTATGAGCATCCACACAGCAGTAATGCGAAGAGGCAGGTGGCTTCTGCAGGGGGCCAAAGAGGCTCATCACCTGGGCCAGGATGAATTTAAGACAATAAATCTTTATTCTTAAGGAAGGCAAGTTCACCAGCGAGGTCACCAGCGAGTTCCTGTTTTCTGTCTATGAAACCTCCAACCGAGGTCCAAAATAGAGTTTACAACGCCCCTACATGATTTAACCACTATAGTGATAAGCAGCAGGCGCCAGTGTCCATCTGTGTACAAATCAGGTTTACCTACCAAGTGTTAATCTACCAGCATGGCATCCTTCCACTCCTCCTGATGATATATGAAGATGAAATATGAAATCCCATTAACCTCAATGGACGTCTTTGAAAGGAGGGGCAGCTTTTACCTCTACCAATGGTTGGGTCCAATCTGGAGAGCAAAATTGCCCTCTACTGTCAATGGATGAGTTTATGGTAGCCCATTTGAGATGCTCCAGTACAGACATTCTTTTATTAGAACCACATGCATTATAAACGTCTGTCTTAGCTAGCTTGCAGTCTTCTTGTTCTTCACTGCCTTTGCTGTGGCATTGATTTCTTCCTAGGTTTAACCGTTGCAAACTGTCGATCAGCAGGATGGCTCAAAACCTTAATTTTTTGCTCGACTCTACACCTGCCCTTCTTGGTTCGAATTTGTGTGTTTTCTCGATGTCTTAATGTCCTCACACTTCACTGTTGTACTCATGATGATGCAAGGTCACCTTTCATATTTTACAAAGAGAAAGAAAATGTTCTACTAAAGATAAAATGCACATGTTTCAGAATACTTGAAGGTATCTCTTCACTCAAAAAGTTGTCTTTAAGAAGCTCTCTCATGAGATTTGTGCATTTCATTGTGGACCTACGGTTGTCAAAATGTTTCCATACCATGTTTTAAGGTGCAATCTCTTTTTTTTAAATGATTGATAATATCGAAAAGTACTGAAGATTTAATCAAACTGCAGATCTTCAGTCATATTTTAACCAAAAATATGCCGCAAGAAAACAACCGAGAGCAGCAGAGGCCCTTTCAAATTAACTTTTCGACAAGTAGTAAGTAGTTACGTTTCTCAAGTCTTTAGTCTTCCATTTCAGACAATGTTTCAGGAGCTTGCTTGCAATTTTTGGAAATTAAAATCAAATGATTGGCTAATATTAGGTACCATGAAGTTATATTGTGTTGCTTTGATATCAAAACGGGTATCAATATCAAAGTTTAAATTTCTGGTATTGTGCACACCCTAATGGGGCCATACAGGGTTGATCAAAAGCACACATAAAAAGACAGTGTACTTAGTTTGAGTTTCCACTGCAAACATTTCAGAGTCAGTTCTCAGTGTGGGTCTTGGGCACATATTAAGTGTTTAAAAGGAGCTTGGTTTCATCAGGCAGTGTTAACGCTGTCTTCAAAAAAAGCCTCTACTGGGAATAAATAAAGTAGCTTCGCTTGGAAGAGGGCAGGAACGGTTCAGGAAGTTTTCCTTGGAAGAGTTTAAAAAAGCTTAATTTGTATGTAGACAAAGTGAAACCAGGAAATGAGACTGGCGAGAAACAATCCAGTGCCTGAAACATATTAATCTCATAATTAGCAGCTGAACTTTGCTTATTTCCACAGATCATAAGGATGGAATTATAGCGCCATGCAAGTTTCATACATGAAATAAACACCACACAATTTCAGTGTGTAGTAGCAACATGATACGTGTGATTTATGTGCATATAGCTATAACAATGGATCATTCAGAGTAGCTGAAAGTCAGTGCAGAGGCTTGTGGAGATATGGGCCCAATTTAATGAAATATCTGTGACTGGATTTGAGTACTTCACAAGACTACTGAGACTCAAGTTCCTTTCTACCCTTCTCCCAGCATACACGACACACTGCAACTTTTCATTGCCTTTTAACCCCAGTTTCAAAACACACAAAATAGTTACATCAGATTTTCTGGATTTGCTAATTCATATAGGCTCACGTAGCTCCCAACAGTAGCATGTTGTGACAGCACTGAGAACTGTCAGGTATAGACGTTGGAAAGGTGCTTTGTGTTTGACTGCAGAATCATAACTGGGCTTCTTGGTGCAGAGATACATATTTGGCATTCCAGTCACAGCCCTCCAGTGGGCAAACACTAAGAGCAGATAGAGCGATACCTTTAGCGAGAAGTGCAGTAATTGTGGTTGAAGAGTGAACTCCTCAGTCCTCACGTTTGAACTGGCAGGTTGTAACTAATGTAGTGGGCTCAATTACTATACGAAGGTCAACAAGGGGATGTGGATTTCAAACAAAAATGGTTATACTATAAAAAAAAATGCCCCTTCGCTATATGTCTAGGTTGATATTCCTCATGAAGTAGAAGCGAATACTACATGAATATTGTAAAGAGCAGCCGCAGCCTCACATTTCTGCTCCCACTTGAGTGCTGGAATAATGTGCTTCACTTGGAAAACAAGGTATCACTGTTCAGATGCACCAAGATTACATTTTTTTTGCGGAAATAATAAATAAGAATGCATAACAAACGTTATCTCAAGACGCTTTACAAAATGCAGGTGAAATACCTTACTCTTTGTGATTTAATATTACAAAAAAGCAGGTAGAAGACCTTACTCATTGTCATGTTACAAAAGAAAAATGGGATAGGGGGGAGATGGGATAACATGTAGGAAGGATCTCTCCTTTGTATTCCTCACAGTCCTGTAGTCCAAACTTCCTGGATGCTGAGGTGGAGGTCGGAGCAAACTGTGCATGAATGAGGACGGGGGTGGTTGTGGGGATGACACAGTTCGATGGTTGTGGCTGGGACTTTGGATGGAAGTAGTGGCCTGATCACCTCGCTGTAGGTTGGGGGAGCTCCGTCTACTGCTGGAACAAGGCCTCCTGGGCTTCTAAAATTCAAAAATATCTCTATGTTCTCAGGTCACTAGCAGCTGGAAGAAGCCCAGGTTCATCAAACAAAGGTCAAAGATACAATAGCATGCTTTTCTAGTGAGTGAGCTAAATTCATCTAGCAATTATAACCTTTAACAAAACCACAAGACTTAATGGAATTACATTTTTAGATACATTTGTCTTCTAGAGTATAATAACATCATAGTGATTAACATAAAACACAAAGATAAATTCATTCATAATTAAATTAAAATTAAGATGTGTCTCTCCTTTTATCCTTGTAGTTTTTCCTTTGGGTCAATTTGACCCACAGCGATTTTAAACCTTTACAAATTTACGATTATCAAAATTGCTATTCAATATTGTGTGTCTCATCTTGTTTCTGTATAGTTGTTGACTATGTGTATTCCTTTTGAATAAAACATAAGCCCCCCACTGACCCCCATAGAACGGTTAAGTAAAGCCTTCTTGGCTGAATACTGTAAAACTGCCTGCATAATAGATATTTTAAATGCATCTCCTTATAAATTTACAACTTTTCTGAGAAAAAGCCTGCCAATTGGTGAAAGTGTTACAGTGTACTTGTCCAAATGTTTTTCAGTCATTTGTTATTTCAAACTTTGATCTTGGAATATGATCATGACTTATACCCTACTGTAACACATATTTTAATGTCAATCCAAGCACATTTGTGATTTTAAGATTATGAGCCATTTTTAGCAGTGCACCATCTATGTGTTGATTTTCATTTCCCATCAGAAGGTTTTTGCTGAGTGATGGTACATGTTCATACTAATCTCCTCAGCTTAGATTTTTTTATCCCTCATATTTGCTAATTAGCTGACAGTATTTTTTGACTCACCATCACCCATCTGACCTCACAATTAAGCACCGCTCGCTATGATTTATGAAGATTCTACACAACTGCCACCTTTCTTTAGATCCTCTTCTTATACTTAGCCTTATACTCACTTACCCCTTTACCCAGGAATGATATTAAATCATGTACCACAAACAACTGTAGAGAACTGACTTTGGTACGTCAAAGAGTTGTTCAAGGACAGTGAGACAATTTCTCAGGAAGTCGGGGGATCAGAGCTGAGCCCCTCAAGTATAAATATATTTAAACAAGGAGAAGGAAATGACTGAAAGAAGAGGGTCAGTTTAAATCTGTCAAAGATTAATCTGCCAGAAAGCGAAGGGAAAGTCTAAAGAAGCTGAAAGAAAGAGGACAGCGCATTAGAAAGTAGCAGATATTTGAAGAACTTTGAAGATTGTAAAGACAAAATGAGAAAGTTTAGAAAAAACATCCGGTTAAAGGCGTTTGTCCTGCAACAACAACTAAGTACACAAACTACAAGGAAGTACTTTTTTAACCTTAACTGTGAGATCAGAACATGATGTGTTTCACTGCAAAAAGTATCTCCTCCTCAAATCTGAGTTAAAGTCATTCCAGCAAAGCAGCTTCAACAAAACGAGCGTTGAAACTTGTCATGTCCATTTTTTAGTCGATTAGCATTCTGAGTCAAATTGAACGACTGTAGCAGATGTAATTATTGGTTAGCTTCATTCTCTTAAATTGCAAAAGCAGATTGTCCCTCAGGCACCTGCAGCAGCATTGTGTCTTCGGCGCTGCGTTCATGTCACCCTCATTTCCTGGCACATTTCCACTAATTGGGGTTTCCCATTACCAAGATGAGATGTCTGACAGCTCTGCCGTCCACATGACACTCGCTAGACCAGCAGCCTCTTAGACTTAACCTTTATGTGGGTTCATTTCTTTTTTTATTTCTGTTTTAATAAAGGGGGCTGGCTTTCAGAATTGGCAGTATAATATATTAAAATGTGCTGTACTTAGCTGTATTAGATAATATATAGTTAGGTAGTACATCAAGTGCCCTTCATAGCAGCCCTTTATTTCCTGATGTGAATTAATAGGTCTTCTGTGCTCTCACTTTATCCATTTTTATTTTTAGAGACAAACAGAATAATTGAGTTAAAAATATCATGATCATTTAACACGCAGATGAATATGCATTAAGGGAACCTCACTAACTATTTCCCTAATTGTAGGAGTTAATGAAGGAGGGTGAGATGCACAATGATGTGTGAGAAATTGGTATGTCATTCACATAAAGCTGAAGAAAACTGCCGTAGAGACGAATCTGGGAGTCGACAAGCCGCCATAACTCCCTACAACATCTGCAGCAAGCAAGCTGTCCTGAGAAGTAAACTATTTTCTCTGTTTTACCATTACATTCTGTGCAACTACTTTTGACAATGAAGGACATTGAAAGGATATAAAGGATCTACTCTAACAGTCGTGACACATTCTAACTTCAGAAAAAAAAAAAAAAAAAACATTCATTGGCCGTGCAGAGGAATAATATATTCTCCAGAATAAGATCAAGGATATTATAATTATGAATATTTTTTTGCTCCCTCATGAGTGTCATGTCGGTGGTATTTAGTTGTTCATCATCAGGCCAATAATGAAATGATCTCGTATATAATGTTCCTCTTCTAGCATCATAATAAGGTGAGCTGCACGAATCCTTTCAGATCACTTTGATTGGCCAAAACAAACAAACGTTAAAATCAATGAATATACATGCTTAAAGCTCACGCATTATCCTCCTTTACATCCAGTTTAAATAAGTCTCAGAGCTCTCTAAAACAAGTCTGTGACATTTCTTGTTCTAAATCCACTCTGATCCTGTATTTGATCATGCCTATAAAACCCTCTATTTCAGCCCTGCTCAGAACAGGCTGTTTCTGTGTCTGTACCTTTAAATGTAAATTAGCTGTGTTAGACCACACTTTAAGGGCTTGGTTTGTCTTGCACCAAGCACCATTGTTTATGGTGAGAAGGCAGTCTCAGAGGGCAGAACAAACACCTTGTTGTGGGAGTGCCATGCACCTGGGGGAGGGGTTACTGCACTTTGTGAATATCATGAAGGGAAAATCTCCAAATGGCCTGTTTGAGCACACGTTTTCTGAAAAGTGGAGCAGGCAACAGACGGAGAGGATGGACTTTTCTCATAATTGGGGGATTTGAAGACAGACTCAGGACACATATTAAGTGTTTGAAAAAGAAAAGTGTATTTTTCATAACATGTGACCTTTAATGAATATCTACAGCATTGTGTTTTATAATGCAATTAGTTTTTGATAATTACATGCAGCTGGAAGAGGATTAGGCTAACTAGAATCAATATAACTTTATATTCCAATCATTTTATCAATCTCCTTTAATAATATGAGCTAATACAATAGTGCACATTGTATCCATCCATACAGTAATATTGGCCTCTTTGTCAGGGGTTACTATTGAATGCCAAACACTGCAGATTCAATTTGTTACAATTTGTTCATTTATTCTGCTTCATTTTTTATCATTGGTGTCTTTAAACCAGCTCTTTTCTCAATGTCAAATTCATAAACCAGTAACCAGCCTGTCTGGATTCTTGCTCCAGTACATTTAGTTATTCTTGCTTTAACAGGGCTGCGTGGGTGTGAGGCTATAACAAACACAGCCCACTGCATCGTGTAGTGGGATAGGCAATCCTCTGCGAATTGCTTTGTGCATAATTTGTGCAGTCACACCAGGATGCAAACACATGCCAAACAAATCTCCATGACACTTTATGTAATGGGAGGGGCTGGGAGGGGGTTAGAAAATCTGTGATGGTTGTTATTGGCACGGTTTTATTCTTCATCATCCCTGGAAATAAAACACCACTGAGAAGTAAAAGAGGAGAAAATGAATATCTTGTGCATAATTTGGCTCTGATTGTTAAAAGCAGGTGTGCATTCTGCTGTGAAGAATCTGTAAACAAAAGTCATTTTTATTATTAATTTCAAGGGAAATGTCTTTGCAGGATGTGGTGAGATTAAACAGCGGCAGATATGATGAGTCAAAGAAAATCCAACAGGGTCGTCCTGGGTTTAAAGACAAAGGCACACACGATATCTGAGTTATGGTGTCTTTGACTTGTAACACACACACACACACACACACACACACACACCAACAGATAGCAGCAGTCGAATGACAACATAATCACATCAGTCATAAAGGACGCCCGCTGGTTCGCAGCCGACATAATGGAGAACATCCTGTGTGGCTGAATTGAAATGGTCAGGTGAAGGGCGTACATGTGTAGTATCTGTGCAGATCTCATCTTCGTCCATCTCCAACCAGAGTACAGTACTTATTTTTGTAGAGAGTGTACCAACCCAAAGTCTGTTATTGAATTGCTGTTATTGAATCTTCATTGGGGCATGAAGATCTCGTTGCATGTGAGGTGATTGTATTGAAGTTCATTGAGCAATCCAATGTGCTGCGTGTGAGAATATGGAATTACTTCTAATTACATTTTTATGGGGGCCCATGTGAGCAGCAGGGCTGTGTATGCTTCATAGCATGCTTCATGCAACAGAAAATACCACGGTTCATGGCTGCCATGGTGTGACTTTAACTTCCAATGCAGCCTTTACCAGCATATTCTATCTGGATCCGTTAACGATTTAAAAATTATCTAACAACAATAATATATATATATATATATATATATATATATATATATATATATATATATAATCTATATAGCTTAAGACTGGATTCTTGTTTTAAACAGAAACAGTTTGGCACAGGATAGCCCAGTGATTATGTTGCATGGCCCATGTTTCAGAGGCTACAGTCCTCGTCACAGCAGTCATGGCTTTGAATCCAACCTCGGATATTTGCTGCATGTCACCCCCGCTCTCTCTTTCCAACATTTCCAGTCTCTTGTCAGCTGTCCTATCTGATAATGGCAAATATGGCTAAAAAGCCCAGAAACACTTTAGTGTCATCACATAATGAGTTCATTTATCCTGTTAGTTGGTTTCTGACATGCAATTTAAAGGTTGCAAAAAAAGAAGCTGAGCAGCAGGTGGAGCTGTTTTTTGGCTGCACAAGGTCCTGGTTTTCATTATTCTAATTATCAAAAATCAAAAACTTAAACATTTACAGAATAACTTACTTAGTAACATAATTTTAAGCTTGCACAGATATAGAGCTATAACACAATTTGATAGATTAATATTGTTTAGTTTATTATTAGACATTCAAAGAGACCCCAAAACGACATCACAATGACCAAAAACCAAAATATATACACTGTGTATTTCAGTTACCTACGACACTATTAAAATTGAAATGGTTTTTAGAAAATCAAAAAATAAAGCATGTATAGAGTTCAAATGACTTGTGGAGTGTTGAGGGATATTATAGTTTTGTTTCTGCTTTCAGAAGAGTATTGGATCCGTACGTGGTGTGTGTGTGTGTGTGTGTGTGTGTGTGTGTGTGTGTGTGTGTGTGTGTGTGTGTGTGTGTGTGTGTGTGTGTGTGTGTTTAAAAAAAGAAAAGAAATGCAAATCAAATATTCAGTTTTTTCTAGTAATGCACAATTTGAATGATCTACCTTAATTTCTACAGATTATAAGAGTATACAAATGTGAGGGTTCTCAAACAAATGACATCATAAGCAAAAAATAAATAAGTGTACACTGGCAGACATTTATCTGTTGAAGAGTTCAAAGGGTTAAATGCATACTGTACATATATCTGACTGTACCAGACCATCACAATAAGGAAGCCATTGAGATATTGAAGTAGTCGTGCACTATGATAACATTTCCACAAAAAGTTAAAACATGATATATAGATCAGCTCTAGAAAATGCAAGAAAAGGACAAAAAATTGGCCATGGATAAGACCCAGCGCTGTAATATTTCAGACCTTTTTATAAGCAAACTGCATGGCAAATACAGTTTTTTCCAGTCTTTTTATTTGCGTTTTCCAGGCTGGCCCCTGCAATGAGAAACAACCGCAACCATTAAATTGCCACAAAAACCCACAAAATAAGACATATGCGGCCCTTCCAGGGATGCGGACGGAATTTCTTTGAGCCAGTTTCCAGCCCACCGGGGTCCAAACTCTTCAGAGGATATCTGGGGCTGCAGGACTGTGCCTGGCACTGCCTGTAAATGATGGAATAATCTGAAAACACAGCAGCCAATACTCTGGTCTGATGAGTATTTACCTACAGGGGGTATGCTCATCCCTTCCGTTTTATCTCAGCAAGCACATATGGTGCCCTGTTGCAGGCGCCTCCAACAGGAACGTCTGTTTTCCAGAGGATGCCTGCAGTTTATTTATACAGTTTGGTGCACTTGTTGTATGGCTATGTGGCATCAGACTAAACAGACCTCTCGTCAAACAGGAGAGATTTCTGTTGCTGCTCTGGTTAGGACGCGTCATGCTGTGATATGTCCGCTGTGACTGTTTCAGTCACACAGACACAAACATGAGATTCCCTGTATGGAAGATTTTAAACATCCTAAATCAATGGCTGCCGGTCTCCATGTCCTTCAGAGAGCAAGAACTCATGTTGAGTCTGCGTGAGACACTCCTCTTCATTCACTTAAGTGTTCTTTTACCCCAACATCAAGTGTGACAGCCAGGCCTCGGGGGAGCATTGATTGCAGTGACCCCTATGGGAGTGAGGGGTACATATTTATGTGGCAGTAGACAGCTGTCCTTAAGAATAATGTAATGGAAGGCCACAGAGACACACAGTGACAGTGAATAGTGGCTCCTCCAGGGGCGTCTAGCTGCCTGCATCATCACCTTCATCACTGTGCACACATTTATATGCACTTTGAATTAGTTTATCAGCTCGACCTCGAGGGCCACCACTGATGATTTAAATGCGCCCCCTATCATTTGTATTTACATAATGAGATTTACAATGTCAAACGCTGTCAAAGACAACTGTTCCCAAAATTTCTTCATCAGACGCTCCAGAGGTGAAGGATGGACACGTCCGCTTTCTGAAAAAGAAAAAAAAGGGTTAAGCGTCGCACAGCAGAAGACACTTTTAAGACGCATAATAAGGTCTGCTCTTTTATTTTTGTATTCAAGAAACCATTTTCGAGAAAGGCATTTGATTCAATGCCAGACAAATCAGTGTTAGGAAAGATGTTAAATTGACAAAAAATCAAAGCACGAAAATTACGTGTATAAATTCAAGGTGTATCTATTTGATGGCACATAATAGACAGAAAGCTTTTTCATCTTAAACAGCTTCGTCGCAAGTGAACATGAGCGATCAAATCTCCTGCCAACCCAGCTCATTAAAAAAAAAAAACAATGCCAAAATAAGATGACATTTCAGCAGATGGAAAGCTCACTTGATTTGTATCTCAGCTGATGAAAAAAAAAACAACAAAAAAAACACTTCAGTTTTGGAGGACACATTTCCTCCACGTTGATATGGCTCCATATTGGTGTGGCATTTATAATAAATCATCTCCTCCTCTGTGATTCAAAACGCCTCAAGGCTGCAGAAAGGTCACACATGAGCTGAGAAAAATCATACATGTCTGAAGGCATGCTGAGCCGTGGCTGGGGTATTTTTGACGTAACATTGTTTGCATTAGCCGTAGAGATATTCTTGGGAGTCATGACACGCTCACTAAGTCAACAGCAGTGCTCGATATTATCTGAAATATGTGGAGAAATACGAACACTTTGTGATTTGATGACTTATTGTTGTAGCCTTCCTTGATTTTCTGCTCAAATGGATGCAGTAATCTTTCACTATTTATATAAAGTAGATGTTTCATTATTTTAATTACAATCTTTCCAACATCCACTCCCAGCCCTCACTGCTTGCTGAGAAACACACACCCACAAACAGAGACACACATACACTCTAATGCTGTTTCTGATAAAAGCTTTGCTGTTGAGTGTCCGCGCTCCCGCTGAGTCGTTTGGCTTACGAGCAGAAACCACTTAAAGCATTATCTTGTAGCAGAAACATGAACAAGCAGATTTCCTAACGTGGATCACAAGTAGATCACACCTGACACAGGGGAACGGGGGGCAATGTTTCCCAGGGAGTCTATTAAGAAATGTATGAACCTGACAAATTAAATTCAACTTTGAAGTCAGTGTTACAAATATGAAACAGCTTGAAGCTAATATAGCACCCAAGTCACATAAATCTATTATATTAAAATGCTTGTATGGAATTTACACCGAGTGATGTTATTTCGTCATAGTCTCAACTATCTGTATCAGTGGAATGAACTGGACGGACTTCCAATGCACACACCTGAGGATGAACGATACTCTTCTTAGGAAGGTCGGCACTTGTGTCTCTGGGCTTTCATTTCCAGTCATGCATTCAACATTTCAAAAGCAAATGAAAGAGATTCTTGAGATTTGGAGACTCATTGAACTTAATGTTGAGCAGGTAATTTACTAAAAAAATAAGGCAAATAAAGATCAACAAAAAGAGGATGAGGCGGTGTCCAAAACCACATGCTAACGTACTGCTTTCTTTATACTCAAACAGTGCGTACTGCATACTAACCTCGACTGTCAGTATGCCGTTAGCAACATACTACTCTACGGGTGACGTGACTTCAACAAACACGTTGCGGCTGAAGCTACGTTCAATAGAATTTAAGAGCAAGGCACCCATGTTCATTACTCATAAAGTTACAAAGTGATTTGAATAGTATTTGACAACATATGAAACGTATTACAGTACTGTTAGTTTGATTTGTATGTCTCTTGTTGAAAACTCTGCTATTGGATATCCTGAGAGCTGCAATGCATTGTGGGGCAGTTTATTGTAGGTAGTGTTCTCCCATACTTCTACTGAATCTGGAAAATCTTGTATATAGTAGCTTGTCAATTCTCACATATGTAAACTTGCATACTACGGTTTTGGAATGTACTACTGTACATACTCAATGTGACATCATACTTATTACAAAGAGTCTGATAGTATGTGGTTTAGTTCACAGCAAGAGTCTTTTGCAGTTCCAAACCTTGACGCTATCCTCGTCTTAAACCTGCAATCTAAACTTTTGGTTACTTGATGACAATTTCAGGTTTGTCTCCAGAAATGTGATGTTTAAAAGGGCTCTTCTTCTGTGAACAGCATTGTGTTCTAGTCAATGGAACAGTAAAAAACAAAAAAACAAAAACAAAAAATATGAAGAGAAACAAGGCACAAATTAAGCCATCTAAAATTATCTTCAGTGCATCTAATATGAATGCATAAAAGTCAGATTTGTGTCTGTGTCTATAGAACCATGAAGATAACAGCTATCTTATTTACTACTGAACACAAAGTGAAGCGACCCTGGTGGTTTTTCTTCCACCCAATGTTTTAATATATAATTTATTTTCATATATTCTTTTTCCAGGTTGTCCTTTCCCTTTAATGTTGTCTCACTGGATTGTCAGCGGGCCGTGAATTGTGACTGACAAAATCTGGAATTTTGTGCTGTAGTGTCATATGTAGGTGTTTGCACTTGTTTTCTTATAGTATACCCTACTTATACAAACATGTTCTCGGTCTGAGGTATTTGATGAAATCTGTATTTCTTGTTTTGTTTGTCGCTGAATCAGGTTTTGTGACCTTTGCAATGGGTCATTTGACTATCTTAATAGTATTTAAGCACCTGTTTTCTGTCTCTGTCTTGGCAAAGTCTTGCTAAGTTGAGTTGAAATGCGTTGATGGCAGCTTATGTAAAAAAAAGTCTAAATGAATGCTTTCCCCGCGTGGAACCAGTGAGAAGGCTTCCCGTTTTATCAGTCAGTGATTTGCTTTAAATTCCTTCTTGATAATTCCCATGAGACCAGGCTGTGCTATTCAGGCAGCAGGGATTTGGGGGCATTGATGGTAAGAGTGTCCTGCTGTCAAAGTAG
The DNA here is from genome assembly GCF_963930695.1 of Labrus bergylta. NCBI lineage: Eukaryota > Metazoa > Chordata > Actinopteri > Labriformes > Labridae > Labrus > Labrus bergylta. The sequence goes on from NC_089197.1 coordinate 11,838,836, forward strand.
ATTATGTCTCTTAATGGTACTTGGGTTCCAAGACAAGTTTCTCCCAAAAAAAGAGCTCATATATATACCTCTTTCAGAAAGAAACCTTTGTGAATGCAGATCCGGTACATGGACCAGGATGGGGTTGCACTATTGTTTACCTCTTGTGGGAAAATTCATGAAGTTTTTTTGATGTATTACTTTTCTGTATAAGAGCTGAAAAAATCAAATATGTAAACTCATAGTCACTAGAAATGGAACAGATATATTTACATTAGCCTAAATGATGTGATATGCACACAGGCACATAGGAGAGGAAATTATGAAAAACATGATTGTTATTTAATATGCAGATTTTAACAAATCTTGGAAGTACAAAATGTCGTTTGAATTACGCAGCAACCGAAAGTAATTATTTTATTTGATTGAAACCAGAATCCAACTGTTATTAATGTTAAAAAATAAACCTTAAGTTAAAGTTAAATTCTATTACTTAAGCATCCTATGGCATGAATAGTTTCAGCAGCACTGAATGTGCAGCCATTAACATCTCCAACCAACTATTCTATTCCTGCAATATTTCTCTGGTGTAATGAGTTTTCTTACGTCCGCAGAATACAGAATCCATCAAGTGCTTTCAGAATTAGACTCTTCATGTTTTAATGATGGACGATGACACCCTGAGAATGAAGCGTGTTTGATTTGCCCTGCTAAGTAAAAAAAAAAAAAAAAAAAAAAAAAGGGTTTCTCAGACACTGACAAGCTGTCACTGAACACTAAACCCTCAGGCTGATAGATTTTTCCTTCCATTCTCAGGCTGTCTGGCTCCCATGTAACACCCTGAAATCTCTGATCCCCTCCCCCCTCTGACATGACTCTTAATGTGCTCATGGTATGGCCCTACAGCTTCTGGCTTTGGATGTTTCGATGAAAAAGCTTCACTGTGTGGATGGAAGGTCACCAGAACTAAAGTAATTCATGATTAATTAATCGTGAGCTCTTCTCAAAGCCTCTGTATTCAATTTTTTATTGCTGATTTTCATCATATGAGTGAAAATGGCAGGAAGTCAGTGCAGGTGCGGACTGTACAACCCCACTGTGTGAAACTCACTGTAATCTCTCACTCAGTGTTACTATAGTCATTTGAAGTTGAAAGCTATGTGATTTTAACAAAGTTTCACAACTGTTATTTGTGAGTGGGATAAAAGCGTATGGTTTCAGAAAGGATTTGTAAGATTGACAGTAAGTGCACTCACATTTTTGCAAATCTGTTTCATTCAAATAAAAATCCATCCAAAACTCAAACTTTCACTCTTTGAATTCAACATGATCGTCCCTTCAAATGTTTTGGGGTTACAAAAAGAGGTGCTTGTTGACAAAAAAAAAACTTGAATATATGAAGTTGACAATGAGGTTCAAAACTTTTCAAAACTATTGACCTTTTTTAACATTCTATTGGGAAAGCTTTGAACATCGATTAACTTGATAAAGAATGCTCGAGGTATAATGTGCATTTTTTTAATCAGTAGTATATCAGATACCAGGTATCCTAAATACATGTATTGTTTAGTTGGTTGTATAGCTGACCTCTTGGGGTGTTATTATTTGGGGGATGGTTCTTGTTAGTGGTGCTGTAGTGATGTTGGCTGGACTTTCAGGCAATGTGTCAGAATTATTAAATGTGGAATGTGTCAAGTAGATGACCTGATATGAAAATAAAATATTCATTCATTCGTTAAGTAATGACTTTCTAAATGATTGTGAATTCAAACTCCCTCTAGGTCTGTTGTTCTTGATTCTTTGTTCACACTAAGAGTATGGTGCTTCCTTCAGCTTCTTCCTTCCCCTCAGAAGTTGAAATGTGTTTCATACATGTATTTATCCCATTAATCCCTCCCTCCAAAACTGTAAGCCCTGTCAACATGTGAAGGAAGAGAGAAGACTAGCCCTCTCTCGGTTGCTGTCTAGGCACAATGGCATAATTTGGTCACGGGTACAATTCAAGGACAACCAAAGGATGTTCCAAATCAAAGGCAGGTCTTTGTTTGGTCTGATATACTTAAAATAAATAAGAACAGAATCAACTTAGGGCTACATATCTGAATGGAGATCCTACAACCGGCTGCTTTCAGTCAGAACACTAAGGAAGGGATGGGAGAGGAGAGGAGAGACACCCAAAGAAAAGCTTTGTTTTGGTCTGAGAGACAGGTGCTAAGGTGCTACATCTATAACACATCTGCTCTGAAAGTCGCATAGCATACCTTTAAATGACGTTTTCTTACCTCAGGAACATAACAGTTTCACTCCACCGTCTAATAACACCTGGATTTATTTGGTTAAAAGCAGTTTTCAACAAGAAAAGTTGCAAACATTTCACAAAAGAAAGTTTTTCGGCTGCACAAGACACCAATCTTAATATCTTAGAGCACGCAATGTTCTCTTGCAATGGAGAAAACTGAAAAGACGTAAATCAATCTCAAAAATGTGAGGTCCCCCAAAATGTCTTCTATCCTGAATTAAAAAAAAACTTGAATTGTAACACATTTTCAACTCGTTTTTTTTTAACACAATTTCCTGAAAACTTTGCAATCTAACCCAGGTTGTAGCCTTGTAGCTTTGGAAAGTCATGTGGTAATAAACACAATATGCAAAAAGTCCAAAGAAAGAGAAAGAAAGAAGAAATGATGAAAGGGACTGTTTGACGTACACATTGTTCAACATCCAATGTTTTATAGGGGGGAAAAAAGCACAGTAAACCCTAATCCTTGAGTAAGAATAATGGAAGTGTATAGAGACTTTTAAGCATCTCTTTCATTAGGCCTCATAGATGCTGACTTGTGATTGTTTGTCCTCAGACTAATGTGTATTGATGATCCTCTCATAGAGCCTCATCTGCCTTTAGCCACTGTCGACGGATGTGGATATGATGATAAATAGTATTATATTAATTAATCACTGTCAGTGGATACATTGAAGCCAACAACAGCTCCAGGTATACACAAACAATCTGCATCAACAGAGAACACTGTTATACATTTTAGCAGCATAAACAGAATTCATGACCTATGCCTTTGAAAAACGTTAAAACAGAACATACAGGATCTTATTTTACAAGGTAAAGCTAATGCATCAGTTTAGGTTTTGATGTGTTAAATATTCTACTTAAAAGCCCCGTATCTTTTTGGCTTGGTGTAATTGTGAGTTTTTTTCAGGTGTTAGACAGTTAATATGATGAAGGTCTATGTTGCAGCGCCAGGCCCATCTTCACTGCCAGCAGGAACTGAGACCGCGGTGTGTAACGTGATTGGAACAATATGAATGTTGTTAAGTGTGTTTACTCCTTTGAAATTGTCCTCGCACCACACGAGACCGGATCTGTTTGGTATCTCGCTTAGAAGAACAAAAGAGCATCGACTGGAGTATGCCAAATGTTTTTTTTTTTAATTTCTCAGTGGGCACTTTTTCTCTGTAAGCTTTGCAGCAGCTAACGAAACACATTGACCACAGTTGAACCTTCCTCAGTGAAATCATTACACAAAACAGAGGCAAAAAAGAGGGATGTGATCTATTGTTGCAGAGAATGGAAACAAGGCAACTTTAATAATGTCATTAGTAACACTTCAGATGATTACAAGCTCCTGAAACTGCAATGAAAACTCAACCCAGAGGACCAATGTCTTTACTCTACAAGATGACCACAAAGCCTTGTTTTTTTTTTCATTTCCACACACTATACCTTTTCTAAATAAAAAAAAAAGAAATATAAATCATGTTTTCTGCCTCTGAGCTATTTCAGTCATTATAGCAAGTTAATGCTTTATATTGCATTAGATATTTAAGGTAAGGTATTTATCAATCCAGGCCCCCAACGCTGATACAATGTTCTGTCTAAGCAGCTGCCCAGCACCAGACCCTGTTCTAGATCCGGTTAATGGCTACTGCCATATTCCCGTAGTGCTCTACTAACCCTATGTAAACCAGCACATTTGATGGCATGGATGGCATCTCGTAGTGCGGAATAGTTAGGCAGTATTTTGATATAGTAAATCGAGATAAAGTTGTATGTAGGCTTTGTCATGTTAGACTGCCCAATAACTACTCGACCAAAGGCGTACTACACTTTTACAGATCTACAATACATTAAGTGACACTTAAGAACAACACAAGCTAGGATCTAGAGACTAGGAAACACTGTCAGAGAGTGCAAACAAACATTAGGTCCTATCAGACACAGGTGCTGATAGGCAGTGCACCGAGGCTCACATCGTCGTCAACAACGACATCAACAGCTTCTCGTGGATTTCCTAATGAGCATTAACAACATCCTAAAATCATCATTGTCATCATCAAAAGTCTTCATCATCAAAATCATTATCGTTCCCATCACTATCATTAAGTGTAGGTGTTCTTAAAGGTGGGCCCAAAACTTGTGGTGCTAGCACTGCTAACGTTAGCCAAACTGCAAAACAATTTGACATGGTGTATCCGTGGATTCTTTGATCCTGCTGATTTGATGGGCTGTTTTCTGAGTGTTTTCTTATCTTTAGACTCATCTGAATTTAAATTTGTGTTTCATCTACATAAAACTTAGTTGCTAGGAACATCCCTAAAATCAGCTGCAAGCTTAGTGTTTCTTTTACAGCTGTGGCAATCTTACAAAATGTATTTAATGTTAAATAACATCATGCATTGCAAACGTAAAACTCTGCTAATGTGCTGATACCATGCAGGGGAATTGATCATAATTGCACGAAAAAAAATAGTATGCACCATAGGCACTCAAAGTGGCTTCAATCACACTATGGTATTTGATTACGTGTTGAGCATTAGCCTGTGTGCCTCCTCCTCATTATTTATCTGTCTTCCTGTCCCTGTCCTCCGCCCATGCTGATGTTTGAGTATTTATCCTCCTTCTACTTGTATCCTCAGTGGATTGCTTTGTCCTAATTGGAAAGCTGAGTTAATTATCCCCCAGCCTGTACTTGGCACATCATCCAGACCTCCCTAGAGAGACTGTTGAGTCGGCTCATGAAAAAAACTTCCACTGTGGTGAAGAACTGGGACGTGGGAGCACTCTGACCTGAATACGGTCCCTCTATTGATTGATGTGGATAGAGGGGTGTAAAAATCTAGAGCATCCATCATCATTTTCAGCTGTCAGCATTCACAGGGATCTCATAGAGCTAATTGGAAAGGCCTGCATCGAATTGCAGCTTTTCACTCTGCTCCCCTCAGGGTTTCACCTGCAAGATTGTTTGGTCTCAATTAAATTCCGTCACAGGATTGAACAAAAGGCACACGACTACAACCTTGGGTTGGACACCTTTATTGCACCATTACTTCACTAAAATGTGTGAAAATATTCATATGTGGATGTATAAGCTGCATCATTTGCCTCATCCCTTGGTTGGGGAACAATTGGCTTACTTGGCTTTTGGCATTGAATCTAACGATGCTTTAATTTGAAGTTAATCACAAAAATCAATACATGAAGAGCAAACCCGATGGCAGCAAAGTGTAAAAGACTTCATTGTGATCTAATTGGAGGAATTCAAGCTGACAGTTTGAAAAGTTGAGCAGATAAAGAAGACATTTTGTAGATGTTTGTGTCTCTTTAGGGGTTTCAACAAAAAGATCCTTTGGAAAGTCTAGTCACAGGATGAGAGGAAATGAACATTGCATGGTCACTTTGGTTGGATACCTTACAGCACTAAGACCCACTGTGACGTTACACTTTAGGACAAGGTCAACACTAGAGCAAGGTTTTAGGTTTAAGCAAACCTTCTGCATCGAGGTAACATTTGGCTCAAAGGCCTTCCTTGGGTCTTGGCATTAAATACAATCACGCTCTAATTTAACGTTAAAAGAAGAGATCGACACACAAAGAGCAAATGTGATGACAGCCAAAGCTTACTGACTAAATTTGTCTAAAAGTCTAATCAGGGCGAGTGTTCCCAAAGCATTCTCATCCCTGCTCATCATCCCGCCAATTTGACACACACATTTCACATCTTACTTTGATGTGCAATGTAATCCTCAGGGAAGCTGAAAGCATCTGTTTCCTACTTGTCTAACACTTGGTGTCAAATGGTTTTCTTAGTAAGGTTTAGGCACACAAACTAAACCGGTTTAGGTAAGGAAAACAACATGTCTTAATTTAAACAACAATTAAAGGTGTTCACTCAAACCATGGACCTCTGTTTTTTGGCCGATCTATCACCTGTGATCAACACAGTTAGCAGACTTTTACTGTCAATGTCACCAACAGGAGCTTCTTGAAGTGTCTAACTAATGTGGAAGTGTTAATATTAAAGTTTGTTGAAAGTATTGTGTGTCTCATGTAGATGTCGAGAGGATCCTTGTGCGTCTCTGAGATGCCAAATTCTGATAACAAGCGTCAGTATTTGACACGTTGGGGATGGGATGTTGTTGTACAAAAATGTTCAAATGAACCATCACCCATACCATTCAGTATTTTCAAAATAGTTTGTCTGAGTTCAGAGTTTGAGGTTGATTTAGTTCTTGAATCTTGATGAAATGATTGCAGATCCAGGAAACACCCACTTCCCTCAAGGGCTAAACCACTAATAAAATTTTTAGTGACAAGAAAGCAAAAAGAGTAGGGCATTCTCAGATTGATTGTTGCACATTTCTCATGGGATGAATTGTATTCAATTTCCCCAAAAGAACTGACATTATACTTTTTGTATTATAGATGAAGCATCCTGCAGCTATCCCCAAACGGCTTTGAATAGACAAGCGTGCATTAAGCACAGCTTGCAGATGCTATTCTCTTCCAAGTCCTCTGCAATCTGCCTCCCATTACTCCACTCCTCTGCTTAAAATGAATGATATCTAAGAGTCATTCTAAAAAATGAATGACATCTCAGACCTATTATAATTTAATGGAGCTCCGAGATCTTTTCCTCTTAAGATTTAACACGAGTTGAATTCAATTTTTATTAAGGCTGCACCTCGAATGAAAAAATCAAGAACCAAGGAGGTGGTTTCTAATGCTGGTTTCACTATCTTACTTTAATGACATTTTATTATTGCTGAACTGATTTAGGTATCAGAATACTTTTTTCTCAGTCACAATATGTCCAACGCTGCCGGCTGAAACAAATATGTGCGAAATAGTGCTCAGATTGATGCAGTTTTTTAAATATCTCTGAGCAGTTTATTGTTTTCATTTAAAATAAACTGCCAACACATAATTGAAATCCAAACACTGTCTGTAGGGATGAACAGTAATTTAACCTTCATGAGATGAATGTGATTGTATTTTTTCTCTTCAATGTTTTCAATGTGTAGTAGCTAATAGAGTTTCATTGAAGATCAGGAAAGACAGAATAAGTGTGCCCCCTTATATACAGTACAACTCTAAGTTTAGAGTTGCAACATGCGATTAAAGCTTCTGTGAGGATATTTTATATATTATAAATATCTTTTTTATTTTTTTGGCGCCCTCTGCCCATGAAGTAGGACAAATTCTCTCTTTACAAAACTCCTCAGTCCTCTAATTTGGAAATATTTTTTGGCACTTTAGGTGCAAGAATCACATTCATCTTTTTGTCCAAAAAATAAAAAAGCTACTCAGTTTAGAGGAACAATTTCAAATCCACTTTTTTGAAAAGCAAAATCAGATTATGTTTGGGTGGGTTTATTGGGAGAATATCAAACTCTCCAACTGTTCAAATAATTGACTTGACTAATTTAAGTCCCTAACCCTCACCTTTTTTTTTTTTTTTTTGGGGGGGGGGGAGCTTTATTAATGTGTAATGTGGACTTTGTTTCCATTCTCTTGGTTATGCTTTTTTGCCTTTAATCTTGTATCCTTCTTATAAGAGTATGGTATAAAATAGTGAAACATAATAATCAATGACTTGTGACTAAATAGATATGTACTTTTTGAATTGTTTCGTTTTTTCAGTGGACTTAAAAACCGTTGTGTTGGTTAAAGAGAGCTTACCCTGATCAGGCTTACAGAAAATCCCCAAACTAAATGATGAAATAGGATTTTTTTAACAAACTATGACGACAGGACAAAATGTAAGGTAGAAAATATCAGAGACAGAAAACAGGTTTTCCTAACCTTTGTAACCCAGCAGTAACCCTAGACCCTCAGTGGAAACATGAAATACATGAACTTCAAAGTGAACCCTGCGAGAGGAAAGAGAGGAAGCACACTGAGCAGGGCAATAGGTGCTATGAGCTTGTAGTAAAAAAAAAAAATGTTTAAGTACATGTGAGCTGAGAAAATGAAAAATTGTGGGACAGGAGGTACATTTAATGACCCGTTAGATTTGAAATCATTGCCTCTGTGCTCTCTTCAATGAAATCATTTTCCCAGCTTTCACTTGAGGTTTTGATGTCACACACCTTAGATAGCTGTGGTCAGATGATGCTCAGCTTGGCACAAAATGTGTATTGACTATTTGATAGTGTGTTGACTACTTCTCAGACTCCAATGAAATCACATGCTTCAGCCTTGTTAAGAACCCTGGAGTGACGATCTCTTAGCAGCAGAGGAGATATACTCTTTAGAGCGGCTGCTTTTAGAAAACTGATGAGAAAGACGAGATGCCTCGAATGTGATCGAAATACCAACTCAGCGGCTCCGTCTCCCTGTCGTAGGTAGATACGTGTGAAAATTGGAAGCTTGTAATGTTGACTGACCGAGTGAGTGAGGTCTTGATTGAGCGCCGCCTCACTTCTGTAACTCGTGCACATCTACCCGGTTATCACACATGGCGATGTGGACGGCTATGAATACCAAGTCTGAGCCACACAAACCGAAACACTAACCTTAAAACTGCATTACTGAGGTGGAGTGTTCTCCGTCCCAGGCAATCAATCCCTCAAATCAATCTGCCACGGGCAAGGCAAATCATTTTCCACAGGACGGAATCCATCCAAAGAACTGCTACTTATTTTTACTGTAAGGGCACACTGAAGCCTCTTTGATTTATTAAATAAATAAGATTCACTTATTACATATGTTCATATTTGTATTTGTGGTATCACATAGTATTTTGTGTTTCTCAAGTACTCTCTGTAACCCTGAGCTTCTGTATTTTATTGTGGTACGAATAAGTGAGATCAGAAGTAATTCGATCATTTTAAACTGCTGATCACTCAAAAGTATTTTTTATCATTCTTTCATGAAGTCTCTTGTTTGATACCCTTCAAAAGTCAAAGTGATTGATCCAGAGCTTAATCACAACTTAACACCGACCACTTCACTTGGGGAGCGTTGTTTTTACTCAAGCTATTTCAAGTTATTCTAGAAACTCCAAATGTTGGTATCACATTTTTAATTGGATAGGACATCTGAAAAGACAGAAAAATATTGGGAAGAGAAAGCAAGGGCCAAAAACATTGACATTGGATGATAACTGAGCACAGAAACTCATAACTTGTCCAACGTGTCATTGAATTAATACAAATAATAATAATAATAATAATAAATTAGACTTATATAGTATTTTTCTAAATACTCAAAGACGATGGTTTGTCCTGCAGGGGGGGAACAGGAGGTTTGCATCTGCAGACCTGAGAGTGCAGGTAGGAGTGTGCTGGTGGAGGAGCTCAGACAGGTATGACGGAGCCAGGTTATGTAGGGTTTTGTAGGTGAGCATGAGGAGTTTGAAGTAGATACGCTGGGGGATGGGGAGCCGGTGGAGGTCATGAAGGCCCGGGGTGGTCACAGGTGTGGGAGTGAGGGAGAAGACGATTAGCGGAGTTTTGGATATATTGCAGTTTCCTGAGTGTTTTGGATGATGAACTGTAAATGAGACTGTTGCAGTAATCAAAAGGAGATCAAGGTCCATACGTTTGCAGATTTCATAACAGGATAACTGACCTGTTTTTCTACTGGTACATGTTACGTATTTATCCATTTAACCACCAAATGGGATTAAAATTCTCTTCACCCTTTATATGCTGCCTCCAATTCTCTTGTTTTTTTGGGGGTATTTCTATAATACTGTGTCAAAAATATGAAATACTACAAAATAAGTCACATCATAAAATTGATGTTTTGTAAATCAAGATATGATTTTTCCAGTTGTTAAATTTTACACTCGGCTATCTCTCTTTATCCCCAGCCTTCATGACCTAAGTGTTTTGACAAATTGTGTTGAAGTTACACAGACGTGACATAAATTTCGGGGCAGCAGCATGGACGCTTTTTACGATGGGATGTACTTGATTGATGATGCTTCTTGCTAAGGGGGGATCTGGTACAGCACATGACAGTGTTCTTGATTAATAAACACTGTGTGTGTGCAGGGACTTTAGCCAAACCAACTTAATCCCATCGCACAATTGTGTGCGTGTCTTACTTGAGAATTACTTTCTCAAAGTGGCTTTCTTTGCTGCGTGCATTAGAGATGATTAGCAACCACAACTGCACAGGAGGGCCCAAATGTTCTTGTAATCTATAACAGATGGAGCAAACATTGATGTGCTGGCCAATTAATGAAATTATACTTAACATTCTGCCCCCATTTAACAGGTTGCCCACAAATCCTGGGCTCTTTTTTTTTCTGACATAATTTGGTTTTGAACCCCGGCTAACATTCGTTGATTAGATTTCTTCATTGATTCTGCAGAAGCCTTGAAGGTCAGACTGTCGCTTGACTCACAGAGTCTGACCTTCAGAGGAACTGTGGCTCAGACATTTCATTTGACTGGGTTCATTTTCAGGGACTGATGTCTCTGCATATTGGCTTCGATATTTATATACGTTTGTTAAAAATGAAGCATGTTATTGAAATGTGCAACTCAAATAAAGACTTTAGGATGATCGATTTACTTGTCAAAGGGACAAATATTAAACCTGGTAAAACTGGTCCATCTTCTCTGAATCTTCTAATGGTGCTTTACAGTCTGAGGAAATTATATGATAAACTATAAGGATGGTGTTATGGGCGATAAACAACCCATTGTTTGGCTAGCTGGATGTAAGAACTTCTGGCAACCATAAAAAAGTAGATCAGCTTATTAAACCAATTTGAAAACACATCCAAACCTTCAAACTGGAACTACTGGGCCATCATGGAATGCACAAAAAATACTCTTTCATGTCTACTTAGTTCATGAAAGGGATAAATTAGATGGTGATTTTTTTATGTATATTAAATTCCCAGTAAGACTGAAAAAGCCCTGATTACAATCATTTAGTCTTTAAGTTGTATGCGCTTACAGCTAAATATATTCCACCTTGTAATACATCAGAGCCATGGGGGATATTTGGAGGAACTGCTAGTGCCATGCTGAAAGAGCTCTCTCTTTAGCTCAATACTACAGATCAATAATGTAGATATTATCATTACACATCAGTACAGTATAAACAAGTACTATTGACATGTACAATGATATAAATCTTCACTACCTTAACCCTTACATATTTGAATTATTTTTACCTCCATTGATTCCTTTTACAGCAAGCCACAGCCAAATTGGCGGCAACTGGCAACAACAGGAAATTTAACTTGAGTGTTAACTTTTGTGATAAAACCAGTTTAGGTAGCTACCTATCTGTCACAAATAACACTTTGTTATCAGCAAACTGACTCAGTAATGTCTATTAGACAGCAGTGTCTTCTGTGCTATTTTCAACCACCATAACCTAGTGGTCTCATGAGTCCAAATCTGCCTGAGCTATTGTGTCTATTGCTTTCAAGTTCAACATTTCATGTAAGAGTTTCATAGTTATACTTCCTCTTGGATTGTTGGATAAATGGTAATGACCAATTGGATATTTTATCTTGTAAAGTTTTATCTCCCTGTGACCTTTTTTTGACTTTGGTTTTTCAAGATTCTGAATAAATATTACGACTGAAACTGAAATATTACAACTGAAATAAGATCTAGTAATACTCTCTGATGTACGTCGCTTTGGATAAAAGCATCTGCTAAGTGAATTGTAAACTCAAGGCTAATTATTGCTCATACTTTTTGAAGTATTGCCTCCATCAATCCCTTTTAGAGAAGTTTCATGATCAATACAATTAACCATCCACAAGATATTACCGCACATGCCCTAAGTGTTCTTGGATCTGACATTAAGAATCATGCATTCCTCTTACACATCTTACATTTGTTCTTGCTTGCTGACGAATGGCGGACTCTCAGCCATTTGCTTCCTCATCAAGCAGCGAGCGGGAAAATATTGCTTGGAGCTCACACTGTCATCTAAGGAAACTCAGTCACCATTTCAAGGTTAATGGCGAATCACTTTGAGGGATTTGGGCAACGGGGGTAGAATTCCTTCAATGTCGCAGAAGCTGTTATAAAAGATTATAGCCCAAAGACAACATGCATTAAAACAGAAGTCTGGAGGTTCCAGCAAACACTGTGATCAAAAGAGCTCCATCCGGAGGTACAGCACTGTTGCTTTATTGACCTTTTCTGAGATTAAACTTGCCCTCCGATTTGATTTAGTGAAATGTGGCCGTGCCTGCTGTGAGCCTGCAGGCTGTCAATGACATGGAAATATCATTTGCACTGAGTGTCTGAGCGTCATTTAGCTAATGAAGATTTGGTCTGTAGGTATATATGCTTGTATCTGTTGTGTTGAAAAAGGGGACATGTGCTCTAATGTTGGCTTCTCTGCATTACTGTGATTGTATCGCAGTACAGGCTACATGCAATTAAACTTATATAGATACATAAATATGTTACTGCTCCTCTTTGTGGGTGGATTGCACTCTGACATTACCATCTGTCAGGAGCCGAGTTAGACTGTCAAAGCGTGAAAACCTGATCTTTAAGGATGCACTGATTTATAGGCTGAACATCTGTATCAGCCAGGATTCACTTTGTTGCCTGCTGTGAGGATATCAGCAAATAAGATGACATTCAGTGATGCCAGTGGACAATTTTTATCTGTTGTGCCGCAGCAGTTTTGTTCTGGCTAAATGTTGCTCTCTGGTTGCCAGACTCAGACGACAGTGGCAAGCGTAACCAGCTGTTGATTGATTTGATTTGATGAAGAACCGACTGGCTGGACACGGCTCTGGCATGCATGTTGCACATGTCGACTTTTAGCAATAAGAAGTGAAATGAAATGTTGGCTGAATGTATTTCACATTCAGGGAAAGATTGGTGTCATGCAGTCTGCAAGGAATGTTTCAGCAACATTAAAAAAAGAGAAACTATTTTATAAACAAAAAAAGCTTTTAACTTTGGCTATGTGACTGATTTTGTATTTCTATTGGTAGATGAATACCAAGCTAAATGGCAGTTAAGGAATTTACTTTTTCCCGAAATAATTTTTTTTTTCTTGTGAAAAAAAGTTGTTCAATTAATTTGTATGAAGGGAAAATAATTAAGGCCAATAGGTTTCAAAACAATTGCTCCCATCATGCTTTTCAGATAATATTAATAATATGTTTATTTATATAGCACCTTTAAAATAATGGGTTTACAAAGTGCTTTGACATTCAGCAAAAGCACAAGGAAGAACTAAGCAAAAGAAACCAAACACAGAAGAGCAAACACAGAGGAACATAAACAACAGCAAGAATATACCACGCAAAATAACCAGAACAACTAAAGACCATACAACAGCAAAATACCCAACAAACATATTTAACCCAACCATCACAGGACCCCTCATGAGACCCATCAAAGAACCCAACAAGTAATAAAAGTTAGTTAAATTAGAACATACCAATTGTAATTCATTTACAAAAAAGAAGAATCATCAGTACAACTATGAATGAATACAGGATGTTCAAGCAGCTCAGGGTTTAAAATGGCTCACTGGTTTGTCAGGCAGGTGTGCAGATAAAAAGAAGAAAGTCTGTAAGGACAGCAGACAAGAAGAATGTGGAGGTAATGAGCAAGAATATTAAGACAGCTTAGACAGTCTGACAAAAGGTAAGAAAAACATGTCATCTATATATACTTCATGACTAATGAGGCATGCAAAGCAGCCTTGTAGATCATAGGAGGAGTCACAGAAGGTGAAAAAACTTCCTGGAGGCGTTCAGCGGGCTGGTGTGGCATAAGGGGGTTCATGTTAGTTAACTGAATCCAGCCTCATCCTGCCTTCCAATTAATCAATAATTGGAGATGATATTTTCATTTCAGCTGAATTTCACACATTTTATTCGAAGTCATGCTGTAATCTGACTTTACATTATTATATTGGCAGCCCTGCTTCCAAGCTTCAAAGGTATATAGCTCGATGAAGTGTGATATCTGAGCTAAACGCAGTGGATTTTGTTTCTAGACTTGGGCACAGACTACCAATAACACTTGCTACTGATAATAATACTACTATACTATGAATTCATAAATGATTTAAAAATTGGTGATTTCTGTGTGTGTGTGTGTGTGTGTGTGTGTGTGTGTGTGTGTGTGTGTGTGTGTGTGTGTGTGTGTGTGTGTGTGTGTGTGTGTGTGTGTGTGTGTGTGTGTGTGTGTGTGTGTGTGTGTGTGTGTGTGAAGGCCTGTCCTGTTAGATGGGGTTTTTAAAGATTCATTTTCTGGTTTTAGTGCCTTTAGAGACAGGACAGAGGAAAGAAGGCAAAGAGAGAGAGCAGGGAATGACGTGCGGGAAAGAACCACATGGTTGGTTCTATATCTGTGACGCCTGCTTTAAGGAGCCTCTATTCATGTGCACGCACAAACTGACCACTAGGTCACCAGCCCCCCTACTGTTGGGATGTTAGATTAAAAAAAATGTCAAACTTACACCATAAGAGAGACACACAGCTCTAATGAAAACAATTCATGTTAATATTTAAGAGCAATGCATATTTGTTCTTCTGGGTCCTGGGCCGCTCAGCTTTTCTCAAGGAAAAGAGGTTGGGAACCACTGCCTAAGAATACCTTTTCAGTATGATTGGTATCTTAGGTTGTTCCCTTTGGCTTTAGGGAGTTGTGGCGATTGGAATATGTCTTTATATTGTGACATTATGAAACAATAAAAAATGAGGACATCATTTGAATACATATACTGAAATAGCCATTGTTACTGCCTTCACAGAAGTAGGCCATTGTAGTTTTTATTGATAAATCAGTTGCAGGTCCAAAATCCGTTAGTTGCAGTAGTTTCATGTATTTCAATTTGAGAACATTAAAAACAGGACCCTGAGCTACTATCACCAGCAGGCAAACTGAAAACCCCTGCAAAGACTCTCTAAGCGATGGAGAGCCAGAGAAAATAGCTCCCATCTCAGCGAGCTGAATCATCATTTAAAGGTAGGAGTTGGTCAATAGATAGTGTGCAGTGTGTGTGTGGAAAGCCAACAGTCTTATCTCATGAGTGGTTTCTGATCAAAGTAGACAGATACATAACTCAGCAGCTCTCTTCAGGAGCGCCCCATGATGCCTCATTTCAGGCTGAAAGCCTCCGTTTAAAATGGCCAGAGCTGAACGAGCGTGCAGCGTGTCTCTTTTTCCTGATGTAGTCGTCTGCTCTCTGGTGATACTGTGGACATTCAGAAAGTACCTGAAGGCCACTGGCTCAGATGTAAAAAAGGGCATCAGCAGCACACACAGGCCCAGAGCTGAAAAATCAATACACACTGCACCCCAGATATGGTGTGGAATCGTCTTTACTACACTGCTGATGATATTTTCATGAATAACTTTCTGCTTTTTCTGAATAAATCCAGTGAAATATTGAGCCACTGACCATTTGTACTGTCCACAATGTTTTGTGTAATAAGTTTTTCTCCCAAACATTTTGCAATGCATGCTCTATCCTTACAGCCATGGTTATGGCATGGATCTAAATGGCTGTCCACCAATTTTGCTCCAACTGAAATATGTCAACAATAACCCAATATGTGATGTGTTGCTCCATCATGTTGTCTTGACATATAGGGTTCCCCGAGTGGTAAACCCGAGAGATCTCCTAACTCATGTATTGCCTATCCAAGATGACATCCTGTGGGAAAGACTAATATACAAGATGTATTGGCAGGATAAAAAAATACTACAAAAATAAATGCAAGCAAACTCAGCACACTAAAAAAACTCTCTTCACAGAGAGAAATGTTTTCCTGATGAAGGTCTAGTACCAAAATGTCACCATAAAAGTATTTTTGTCAATCAGACAGGACTGTCCTGAGCACTTGTCTTAGGAAATAGACGTGCAAAGTAACTTTCTACAGAAACTGATCGTTTGCAGACGATCTACAGTATAGAAATGAGTTCAGTGATTCCTTAACTTTTCTAGACGTAAGTAAGTGGTTTTCAGTTTAATACGTCGAAAACTATTGAAAGGATTGTCATGACATTTGGGAAACCTGATTTTCCCCTCAGAATAACTGTAATAACTATTTATCTAAGGCAATCATCAGGTCAACATTTGACTCATACTTACCTTTACGATAAATATCTGATAAGCATTCTTATAAGCTTAACATAAATGATGGATATGGGAAATCCCCGCTTAACATCAGCATGTGTACTTTGTCCTTCTGAGCATGTTAGCATGCAGACATTGACATTTCAGCAGTTTAGAAGTTTAAAAAAAAGTGCATTTCCACCAAGTAAAAGTACAAATAACTTTTATTCCAGGAGCCAAGATAAGAAGAAAGGTACAATAATCTTAATTTGTCAGAAAAAAATACTCATTTTAACTGTCAGAATGATTTACAGGTTGTTGGCTAACTTTGGTGACTTTGAGGCCATACAACATATGTCATACTCTTTGATTATGTTCACTTCTTCATGTGACTTAATAGACTCAGGATCTGCCAATACTTTCCTAATGGGACCGGGCTATGATCAAACCCACAGTTACACAGATACAGGAAATTACGCTTTCCATTACATGTCATCTCTCGTTCAGCCTCGTAGCACTGCATGCAGGGCTGTTGAATGCTAGCATTGTTTGAATATTTTCTCGAATATGGCTTGGTAATGTCCGCTAGCAATGCAAGAAAAGCAAACAAACATCATGAGCTCTGTTGGTAGTGCCCTGCAAACACTGGAACCACCTTCATGTACAAGGCGTTATAATTTAACAGCACAACAAACTGCAGTCCCCAATATGACCATAAAGGTGAATCACTAACTCCCTCCAACAATCTCAGGGTCCATCAGGAGCTGTTATAGAGCGCTCACACTTTACCCCATCTCCCTCAGTAGATGAATTCAGCTTGGTTGTCATGGAGTTAAAGATTTTCACAGTTTCATCTTTCAGAGCGGTTTTAGGGAGTTCTCACTGGAACGTGTTGACTCAAAAGTTGAGACTGAGGTCAAAAACTCTGAAACAGTTATCCAAACCTTCAAGACAGAAGGGTTTATTGCAGGGCTGTTGCGTGAGTTTTAGGTGAACTTCCACTGGTGACTGAGTCTCTCAGCCTTTTCTGTCTTTCAGTGGATGTCAGGCGTGAGCAGCGTACAACCCCGGCAAAAGAAGAGCTGAAAAAATAAACGTAATGAGGCTTTTATGTAGACTGAAGTAGATAATCGTACTTTCAAGTCTTGAAAGATCGTTTTTCCTGCGAGACAAGAATGACTGACAGCAAGTGACTTCTTCTAAGAGGAGGGTATTAAGGCCTGATATCCGTATACGCTCCATGTAAGCACAGGCAGGAATACAGAGGAGGCCGCCAATTTAAGACTCTCAATCTAAAAAATAAAATCGGAATGTTTCTTTAAACCCCTTCTGTATTGAGAGCGGCAATGAGACCAGAAGAAGACCCCTACAGTGACTGCTTTTTTTTAACCTGTCAGTATTATGCAGATTGGAAGCAGGCTATGCAACTCAGCATCTCCCGTGTTTAAAGACGCCGGGTAATCAGCCAAAAGAAAAAGCAAGCGAGCCCAGCTTCTATCAATGCCTCCAATTATTTAGGACAGCAGACAAGCCTCCATTACCTTCTGTAAACAAACAACGATTTTAAATTTTCTCACCCGTTTTTGTTTCCTTTTTACCTCCTCTTCTTTAGACTCACTCTGTCCTTCATTCTGAGAGCTGATAACAGATCATTTTCAAATCAGTTTTGTCATTTTTAATAAGCTAAAATGCCCCAAATCATCTTTTTTGTATTCTCTATAAAAGGAAAGAACATTAGCTTGTTTTGCTTTTTTCAACAAATACGCACCAGATTTTGGATTGCTGATCAAATGCAACAACACATTTGGAGAGTCAAGCTTGAATTCTGGAACATTTTGTTGGACATACTTTTATATTTTCCTACATTGAATAAAACCATTGAATAAGATGTTAATTGTAATTGATCTCCAGACGAATTTATGAGATATTGTTCTTTCAAAGTGTCAGAGTTTATTCATGAAAAAGTGACATATCTAGAATTTGTCAATTTTCCATTTCCTTATTGACATCCAGGTGGTGTTTACAGGTCTCTGTATTTTACTGTGCTACTTGTTCAGTCTTAATATCATGTTGTTGTTGTTTTTAGAAATGGGAAGGCCACACGAGAACCAGGTCAGAGCTGTAAACTCTACACTTCTGATAGTGTGCCCGGGCCTACATGCTCCCCCCCAGAGCCTCCCTGTCACCTGCAGTTCTCTTTATCTGGATGGATAAAAGCTCACTCCCTCTGGCCACTTCTTGCCCCTGCTTCCCTTTTCTTAACCATGTGTTAAGGTGTTAAAACTAGAGCAATCACTCCCTCTGTACTTTGTGATGAAATATTGTTTTCTCTTTTTCTGTGTTATCTAACTTTTGAAAATGAAAAGGAGTCCTCGTTGCCATTGATATTTGCTTGGCATCCTAGCAGTTTGAAGCTCTTGAATGTTTAAACTGACAGGCACCATATTGCCTATAGTTAAATTGTCAGGGCGGTTTTCTTTCACAACATGTATGCCTGGCATATTTCTCCTCTAAAGCTTTTACCATCAACGTTACACTCAAGTGTGTCTAAATCCATGTCTTTTTTAATGAAAATCACAGCAAGGGACTACTGTATCTGCTGAAATGCACACAGCTGACAGGCATATAACTAACACTAATCTAGATTTTACTTGCTTATCTTTATTTTTGAGTTTAATTGGCAGTTGGTCTACTTGAGTTTGACAGTCAGGACACGGTAGAAGTTTAGTGCTTTGTATGAATAAAAAGTAGAAGAAAGTAGCGTCAGGGGCCTCATCTTGTTTGGTCCATGAGCACAATAATACAGTATGGCTGGTTAAAAGCCAAAGTGTGGGGCGCTGGTCTAGTTCAGCCAATAGAGCAGGCACCCCATGTACAGAGGCTACAGTCCTCTTCACACCAGTTGGAGGCTCAACTCCCTGTCCTGATGCTGTTTGGATCATGTCATCCCCCACTTTCTTCTACCCCGCCCACCTCTAATTCAAATCTAAATGTATATCTATGACTGACATCCATTGCTCTCATTGGATGTCTCAAAAGTGTCATCCTTGTCATTCCTGTCTCAAACATCTCTTCACCATCTCTGTCAGAGTCTTAAGGAGTCATCTCAGACACATTGATGTCTCTTTGGATGTGTTTGTGAGTGTGTTCAGGAGGCATCAGGGGATTCAGTTATTAATATTTATGGGTGATTAAAACAATAAACACACCCACTAAAATGATTTAAAGGATCAACATTTTGGGGATTGCAAGGAGGGCCAAAATAAATTGGGGAAAAACTTATAATCAATAACTGTGAGAGAATAAAACATTACATACTGACTTTCTAGATCCCAACTTTGACTAAACATTCAGAGCAGATGCATGGGGAGTAGTTACGGCCTCCCCTCTATGCTAATGTACAGATACATGCTGACCACAGAGCATCTTTAAGTGTGGTTGGTCACAGCGACAAGACAGGGGTATCTGCCTGATTAATGCAACACTGGCTTCCTCATTATGCTTTCAGATGTAATCAATCATGATTCACACTTTTTCCTTTCCCCCCCCCAGCTTTTTGTTGCATGCACTCACACTGAGACTCAGCAGTAATTGTTATGTAGAAACTGTAATATCAACACTTTTTTATGTAAGGAAAAGTTGAATTTTGGCCAATAAGGCCAACGGGTGATGTAACACTCTCACAGCAAAACTCTGCCTCCAGATTTATTTGAAGAATCAGATGAAAAACATTTTACATGAGCCATGTGGAGAACTAGCAGACTTATAAAAGCTTGCCTTGGGTTTATATGCATACCCTTTTGTCAGCTCCCTTGAGGTTACAAATGTGCGACTCTGCACGGTCTAGACCTCATTGTGGTCCATTAATATAATAAATGAACACAGCTCCATGCATGTTGTTCATCATACGCATCCCAGTGAGCACGAGAGGCTGCGAGCAAACCTTTCCAGCCCTCCAAGTATATTTATAGTTTGTGCAGATACTTATGTCAATTTATGCAACCAAGAGTGTTTGTCATACATTTCTTGTATTTTTTTTATTTTTTTTTTTACAGCTGTCTGATTGTCTCTTTGAATAAGGTTTCTTGGCATGGCTGGCCTTTTTGTGTTGCTAGTAATTAAGACAAAAGGCGATATTGTACATTCACATTAACATTCAGCCCTCCTGAGCGTGCCACATTGAAGGCCTGTCGCAGAAATTAGCTTTGCTATCTGTCCCCTGACATATTTAAACATGATTTCATGCAAAATTCAACACTGGAAATTTACCGCTAAATGTCCTGCTATACCAACTGTCCGTCATTAAGATCTCTTTCAGTGGGTCCTTGCTTCGGAGCAGTGCTAACTAATCCTGTTTTCTGTCACTGATAACACGCGAGGCACTTTTACCCAAATGTAGAGTCTCTGGAAGAAGATCACTGAAGGAGATATAGGTTTAGTATAAAAAATACCTTCATTCATAGAAAGTACTAAAAAGCATTCATATGCTGTATGGGCTGTCTTACAGCTGTATGGGTTGTGCATATATTGTCATTGTTCTTATCTTTTTTGTCTTCACGTTGCGTTACATGCAGATCTTATGCAATATGGGTAATGTGCAACTTGATTTGTTTGTGGTTTTCATTAGACTTAAGACTTCTCTGTTTACATTTGAATGGTTGCTTTGTGTTTTTTTATTAATTGATGCTACTGTTGATGCCAATAAATGTGTGGAGCACAGAGAACACAACAAGTTTCCCCAAGGGGTCAAAATGGTGTTACCTAAGCCCCGTTTCCACCAAGCGGTCCGGTCTGGTTCAGTATGGTTTGGTACAGTTCGGTACAGTAAACCCTGATCTTGCTTGCGTTTCCACAGCCAAACGTACCCTTATTTAGTAAGCGGGTGTAAGCCAGACGGAAATAGCCGGGTCAGCTATGTAATAGTGTGACATCACAGCAGCCCAACACAGTGTAGCCCACTATTAATTAAGTTCAACGAAGAAGAATAACGGTACACAGTAAACAAAAGAAGGGACCCTTTAGGGTGGAACAGAAGGGTACCCAAAAAGTAGGAAGGTACAGAGCCCTTATTTTGGTACCACTTTTGATGGTGGGAATGTCAAGAAATGGGTACCTTACTGAACCGGACCACTTGGTGGAAATGGGGCTCTATTGATTTGTCTGATATTGTTTTGTATCGTTCCATATTGTATTGTATCATTTCTGATTTTATCGTATCATTTTGTATCCTATCGTATTGTATCGATTTGTATCTTTTCAGGTCGTTTTGTATCGTATGTTAATTATCCTTATGGTGTCGTACCGTCTTGAACAGTTTCAGATTGTATCGTATTGTATTGAATCATATCAAACAGACAAGAGTCAAATAAAGCAAAGAGAAAAGCACTGGATTTGTGAGGCTTGTCTGTAAGAGGGACACAGACTGAAATGAACAAGATGTTTGTGGTTGTGTGGTTGGAGGATGGTCAACCACAAGGTCAACGACAAGGTTGTTCATGTGAATTATATATCAGCGGGCTCCACCTGACACACATGTTGGAGTGAAACCAGCAGACGTGCTGTCTTGTACAGAAACAGGTTCCTTTCCTCAGACAGTCTCAAAGGGCCGGTCATTTGTTTTTTTTTTTTATTCCAGCAGGCTGCTACATTCTTGGGATGTCTGTATTTAATTAATAAAACACGTAGGAACACCTGTGCAGGCATTCATTAGTGTGTCTCTTTAAAAATCATTGTTTACTAAGTGTTGCAAATTACATGTCATGTCCTGCCGTGCTCTGAATTAGCCATGGAAGTGTGCGGCTGTCTGAACAATATTGTCTTTGGCACGCGTGTGGTGTAAAAAAGAGCTTTCAGACTATTTTTGTCAGCTTTGCAAACTCATTTATTTTTGAAACCGTCTCTTGTGAACTGGTGCTGGAATGTATATATAGTCATGCAAATTAGATGCAGAACAACAAAATGTACTTAGTTTGACAAATGCAGACAACATAACCTTTCATCTGGGGAGAGTGTCCATCAGAGCGAACAAGGTTTTTCAAAAAAGACAAAAAAAAAAAGATGTTTTCTTTGAGAATCCTCTCCACACGATACTGCTGTGTGTCATGTTCTGCCATGCATTAAAACACAACTTCAGCAAAGCATTTGAAGCAGCAATAACTTCAAATCAAAGCAGGTCATTAAGCAAGTACTGGATTTTTGAACTCTTGAACGGATTCATGGGTGGCCAAATACATGTATTACTCACTGTGGTGGGCAGCAGATGTCCTCCACATGAACCTGTGTGCTGACCCTATAATAAATACCCTGTGCCCTTTAAATCCAGGGACACTCAAAGGTCAGTGGAACAACCATCAATAACAACGGAGATAGGAGTATTTTTTTTCCTCTGGCCTTCACTGCAGAGGTAGTTTTGAACTCAGATCCATGGCTTTCTCTGGCCTCCCTCCATTAATGGCTGGATTAAAAGCTTCCTTTTAGTAAAAGAGCTGTATTTTTTTGCCTACAATGCATGGTTACAATTTGGAGCCCATTAGGTTGCTTCCAGTCAGAAACAGAGAAAAAAGCCTGAATGTCTTCCTCAACATGCTCAATTGGCCAAATAGCTACTGATAAGGCTCATCACAAAAACTCCAGATGAAGGGCTGTCACCGGGACATGCTTTAGCCTCTGTGTTTGATGAACATGAGATGACAGTCTGCTTGGAGAAGCTTAAGAAGCTCCAAACTGGATCTTATTTGGAGGAAGTACATACTCAAAGTGACCTCTATCATTACAATGCAACAATGGGATCCAACTGATTGGTAAGGGCATACAGACTGACCTTAATGATGCCCCGGAAAACCTGGTTTTGCATTGGAATTATTTATTTTGTACAACTGATATTCACTTTGGTATTAGATAAGTGTGATATTAAACTATTGTTTAGCACAAGAAACGTATGGAATTAGAAACAGTGTTTCAAGACCTTAAAGCTTCTAGTTAGTGGTGATTCTGGCGCCCTCTTTAAACAAAGTGATATGTTTTTTGTTTTTGATGGCCTTGTCTTGAACCCCTGTCAGTAGGTTTTTCTGACAAAGATAATTTCATCCTGCTTTCTTTGAACAGTCAACTATATCAGTCATTGCTGTGGAAAATATATATAACAAGTCTGTACATTGTCCATTGTGACACCTACCCCATGTCAGTGGTTTCAGGCATTACAATAAATGCAGAAATAGTCACTGTTGTCGCTGATGGCTTCGTTTGCTATTCTAGGTCATAAAGAGGCCTCACTATTGATTTTAACCAGTTCCATAACCAGTTAAAAAGTCCTCACTGGTGCTTAAAAAGCAACCATTAGGACGTTTTATTTTGGGTTGACATGGCCATTGTGGAGACGCAGTTTGTCTTATGTTTATTCTATCTTGCTTTATTCTAACTGTCTAAAGTACTTCACACTGTGAAACTTTGTGAGGGGAATATGTAACCAAAGCTGTTTTTGGTGTTCTTTCTGTGACAGCTGTGACAGACGGACAAAAATAACTGTGGGGAAATGTCTACTCGCTGAGGGTCAGGTTTGATTTTGTCGGTCATGAAGACGCATCAGTTTTTAATTGAGTCTGTTTCATAACAAGTCACAGAAAAAATAAAACTCACAGTACATTTAAGCAGATTGGCTTCAGGCCATGATCGGTCGATCAACACTGAAAAGATTTTTCTTTGTGAATGTCATAATAAAATATTCAGTTTCCACTATCAGTTACACTCAGTTAGTGGAATGACAGTTCTCCAACTCTCTTTAAAGTGCCTCAGCAGTCCCTGGCCTCATGAAATAATAATCACTTCCACGCTGTGAGGTATACAGAATCTAAATTTACGGGGGGAAATAGTTATAGTGTTGCACTATATCAGGAGATACCCAGGGATGATGTCTTTGAATTGGAGGGAAGGTAAACTCTGCTGAAAGTTGTACCAACACTACAACAGTGCTGCAGAGGGTGTGTAAAAAAGCATGTAGACGCCACTAGTACACAGAGCGAGTATTCTTTTGGTGCTCACTCTTATGCATATATCGCCACACACACTACAGCTGCACATTGGCAACAAAAAAAATACATTGCATTCCTTATTTTTTATTGACATTTAAAACATATACAGGAATTCTCTAGATTCAAAAGTGTGTTAGTCCTGTACTGATCAATATTCACCACCATAATTTCACTTATTTACTTAACATGTTCATTCATATCTTAAAAAAACAAAACTTTCATACTTGAAGGGAAGTTGATTAAGCCCTGTGCAAGTGACTCTTACAACAGCTGTTAGATGACCAGCTGATGTATCAAAAATAGATCAAATAAACCTTGTAATGAACTTAACAAACCTTTCAAACAACAAAAAATGATCTACATACCTGGAAGGTGTAAAGGTAGATTGAATATGCGTGTCTGTATGTGTGTGTGTGTGTATTGGGGGCTTCTTACTTTAGGGTGTACCCAAACCCTGTGACAGTACATTTGAAGAGAAAAGTTCACCATCTTTTCAGTTTGTCATTTCTTTGCAGCCACTACAACATTATGTACATATCCACTCTACACACTGTCCTCCTATTTAGCTTCAACATTGACCAGCCCCAAGATGAGGTGCAGCCAAAAAGGAAATAAACCAATCACTTTACCTCATGTAAGTTACGGCTAACCTCGAGCACCCAGGTGATGTTTTCCGTGATAGTGAGACACATCGATGATACACAGACTGCATGCACAGCTGTAAGTGGTGAAGAGCTATAATAATGATTTATAAGAAGGAATTTCCTTTAGTTGTTAGTCATGGAAAATGAGATTACAGAAAGTATAGATATGTTGCAAACTCCTTTCGAATGCCCCCAAACAGCAAATAGACACAGGAAATGTGTATGTTGAGTTGTTCTGTCTTTGTAGCTTGTTGTTCATGAATATAATGATGAACTCAATTAGTCCCATTCATAGCTGTTGTTGTGTGAGCAGTGTATTGCGTGCCAACCCTCATCTCATCGGGTTTATCTGATCTGTGTCGTCTGATCCTTACTGACTGCTTTCCTCATTGTCCAAATCCTCCTCATACTACAAGATGAACAGTGTGTAGGAACAAACTTTCTACAATTAGTAGTTGGATGAACCCAACACTGCATCATCTGAAGTCTTAATGTGGGCTTGGACACTCACCAGTTTCTAACTCTTTTCCTTTTTACTCAGTGTTTTCCTCGTTTCTCTGCTGGTAAATACTCCCACCAGCTGAACCTGACAATGTAATTTTAAACAAGGATTAATCATGAATGTTGTTTTGTTCTCTCATCTTTCTATTTACCACTCTCCGCTGAGGCCTCTTTACAAATTGCGGCACTGGAGAGCTGGCAACTTATTGCTCCAGCCCCGCTCTGTGGAGAAAAGTCAACGGGGGTGAGCTCAGAGAGGGGAAGAGTTGAGACGCCCTCAGTTAGAAAGTGTCTCGACTTCAGGTTTATTTGTGATGCCATGTGAGGACACGGTCTGATGTTGGCTCATTGGTTGTTCATTTTTGTTATTTCATCTGTTGAATCTGTGTTTAAATCAAATCCATTTTATCATCAGCTGTTTGCACTGGAGACTGTGTGAAAAGTATCTCTTGGTTTGTGTGGGTGTTTATGTGGGTGTTGGGCAGCTGAGTGTTAGTATCCATTGTTGAAATTCCTATTACAATTTGAACCTGGATGTAAAATTGCTCAACTCAACACAGAAGTGTTAAAGTTTAAATATATTAGTATTGCTAATTTAAGTAAATGTATTTGCATCTATGTAAAGTTTAATACCAGAACTGAACTAGCTTCCATTCTTTTCTGGCAAATATGTACATTTAACCCCTCATTATCTACTGCTATATGCTTATATCTGTTATAGATTTCACAATATGAACTTAAATTCATATATTCGATTTAGGGCACTGTTTTATAATCCTTTCCAAACATAATAATTATTCACTGTTTTCCATGAAATCCCCAAAGTATGCTTCAGCCTCTGAGTTTGGCCCTCAAACCTCCTGGAGTCATTTTACCCAACATTTAGTTTAATGTGTTAAAGTACTCATATTATTTACATGTCAGTCAAATAGGCCTAAATTTGGAGATTCAAGTATTTCAAAATGACAAAGCAAACCACTGTAGCCTGCAGCCGGGGAGAATATTATGTCTGCACGGTCAGTGGGGAAAAGCTTATTGACAACACGCTAACATCTGTTCCATTAATACAGGACATTAATTAAGATGACAAGCTTAACAAATTCAATTAATACAAATATTCTGTCCTGCAACCAACAAGAGCCGTCTGTCCATGATGCCTTCCTTGTGTTTGCATTGTCAGTATATTTTCTATGTTTCACCTCTTATTTCTCAACAATATTATAAGATATTTCTAAAGTTTAAAAAACAAACTTTTAAGCTTTTTTAGCATTCTCACCTGGTAGGTATTTTACAGACTACATTCACTCAAATCATCTCTTTCCCACATTCTCACACAATGTGCGAGCACATTTTAATAAGGACGTCTGCATGGTAATGTACGACACTTTTTGGCAGCAGATTCTCCTCAGCTGGAAGTCATCATGTACTCTTAGTTCTGCTGAAGGCGTAATTCATTTAGTTTCTTATCATCCTGCAACATGAAGTGAACTTACCAGACATTTGCCAAATATTTTTTTTTATTTTTATTTTTTACTTCACTCCTATAGCAGCAGCTGTGGCACAGTTCTAGTACATATTTGCATACATTCAAAGGTGGAGC
This sequence comes from Labrus bergylta, assembly GCF_963930695.1. Taxonomy (NCBI): domain Eukaryota; kingdom Metazoa; phylum Chordata; class Actinopteri; order Labriformes; family Labridae; genus Labrus; species Labrus bergylta. Next base: position 11,865,899 of record NC_089197.1, read on the forward strand.
TGATTTATTTTTGACTGCAGAAGTAGAGCAACACTTGTCTGTGTGTTTAAAGTCTCCGGAGTAAAATACAAAATGTATTTTTCTTTGCTTTGCTCTAGAATTTTACTCTTTCAACACTGTTTCTTCTCTGGAAACGAGTCATGGCGGGGACACGGCCGCTTGTTAGGCCTGCACTGATTAAAGCTTTGTTGATGTCTGATTTTGAGATCTGATCAAAATGACACATTTATGCTTAATTACTCAACAGATTAACAACAAAAACATATCTGCTAGAAAATGTGTGATGTTTTTGTTCCTCCAGAGGGATTTTTTTTTCTAATCCTCCAATCACCGGCCCTTTATTCTTCACACCTATTTCTCAGGATTGATTTATTTGCTTATAATGTGTCATTTGCACATCAGCCCACTTAGAAGTTCCTTCAAATGTGTTTTTTTTACATCTTAAATGAAAAACCAACCAGCACATGAAGAGGAGAAAGCACCGGTGAACTAAAGCTAAATCTTTGTGGCTTATCTGTAATCTCTAAGGTCATGAACGAACTGAGGACTCTGAGAAACCAGAATAAGAGATTCTACAGACTTTGACGCTCACATAAAGAGACAAACGGGCCAAGAGGGAGGGAGAGAGGGAGGGATGTGCTTAAGCCACCACTCCCTGCTCTGCCTTTGGGATGAAGAGGCGACACCGTTAGGAGCTTAATGCATGAGCCATGTTGAGGAAAGAATTCAAAATCCAGTGCGACAAACAAGCCGTTTTGACCTTTGACGCAGTGTTAGCTTTAGCCGTTATCTGTCGCACTTCATCAGCGTATGATCCTCTTCAGTCTTCCAGCTGAATTTGTCCAAATGTTAATGGTGTTGGCAGCGTGGCCGTGGCAAAAGAGCCTCCATGTTGTCACTGGCTCAGCCAACATGTGAAGTGGAGGGCCAAGCCTCTGCCCCAGCTTTCAGCAGGGCAGGAGACTCCGTGGGGAAAGTGGCACTTTGTGTACACAGAGTGTCTGAAAATGCACATGACATATTTATATAGTGTGTCTATGCAAATTAGATGGAGTAGAAGAAGAAGAGATTACAGTGCCAGCAACATTCAGAGTCCTTGGAAGTTCAATTTGAATTTGAGTTACATCCTTTCACATCATGTTTTACAGTTTATACAGTTTGTTAACTTTTTCCTTCGCTTTTATTAAAGATTTATTTTTACTTTTCAGGAATTCAACTAATGATTGTTGATCATAACTTTAATCATACTTGTGCAAATCATTGTGTAACAGTTTATTAATACTGTAGTCTTTATAAAGAGGTACCAAGAATGATGCCTACAGTATGACAATGCTTAAGAGCATACAATGACAACACATCTTTCGTGTGGCCAGATTAAAGGGACAGTTCAGGTTTTTGTAACTTGGCTTGTATATGTAACTAAGTAACTTAATATTTCAGCCACAGGAGATGCTTCGATGCAAGCTCCCCACTTCAATCGTACCAAACTTTCCCTTTAAGAAACTAAAATGTTCAATTTACAGTGATACAAAAATGACAAAAGGAGCACATTCTTAAATATGATGAACTCAAACCAACAAATATTTCCATTTGTTCACTGTTATATGGTTTAAATTAGATTATTCATCCACTTTTTCTTGACCATTTAAGTAATTAAAATGAACTGTTTGTGGACTTGAGTGAAACTCTTTATTTTTAGGATTATTTATCACTGCCCTTTATTGTCCATTGTGTTGTATTGTGACTCATTTGAATTAATGCAGGAGCTCTCACCTTCACTGCCATCGAAACAAAAGCCCGTCAAAATGAACAAATCTGTTTCCATAAAAAAGATTAATCAGAGTAAAATAAGATAAGTGACCACACACACTCTCAGGCAGTATTTACTTTGTGCAACGGGAAATGATTGTTTAATTGTAACTCTGGATTTTGATAGTCATATAAATGAGTCATTGGTAAAATAGACACGTAAGCCTCTGATAGGTGATTGTCTCACTGCTATCCATTAAATGTGACTCATTTCTACAGTCTGGCCAAGGATCTATTTTTGGTGCCGTTCAAATTGAAAAATGCAGATGAGACATCATTAAAGACTTGTCTGTGATGAAATTGTCTCTCGTGCCCGGCATGCAATTCTCCCTCCATTTGTCCAATTTGGAAGGAGAAATGTGGCTCAGCGGGCATACGTCACATTTAGAGCTATTCACTGTAGAAGCACATTGTTCGGATCTCCGAAGAAAGATGACAATTTCAAGGAATTCAATGGCGATAAAAGTCACTGTCACTGATTTACAACCAGCATGTGTGCTCGTTGTTTTCCTGTGTCATGTCAGAGATACGACATTCAGTGATACACTGCTGCTGATTTGAATAAAGTCTTGTGATAAAAATGAAGTTTGGGTTCAGAAACTGTTGCTACACCTTTTGTACTGGAGAAAGAGTTCCACACACACGCACAAAAAGTGTGAGTCAGTTGAACATAAATGCGTTAACTGGACACAGTGGTAATGGACTGTTTTCACACAGTGTTGGTGTTGCTTTTACATTAGTGTTGGATTAATGGAACAAAAAAACCCTCCTGTGGTGGGTGGTGTCCTGCAAATGGATATGGGGTATTGGTCTTATATAAGTGCTATATTAACGCAATACTAGGTTCATTTTAACCCAGTCATTCTGAGTAATGTTGTAACTAAAAACTTACAACCAACTGCTTGTTTAATACACTGAGGGGAAAGTAAGTGTACTGTATGGTTGTAGCTTAACCAACTCTTTGTTATAGTAATTCCTGAAAACCTTCAGAGTTTAATCATAATAGTTAAAAAAAGATCATCAGGCATGTGTTCATTGAAGAAGACAACTTGATGTAGTTCATTAGGACTAAATGAGACTAGAAAAAAACAATTTAATGTTTAAGTTAAAGGAACTTACCATTTAAAAATTGGTAAATCCAACACTTACTAAATTAAGAACTTTGAGTAAGGAAGCCAACATCAATTGTATTAAAACAAGCAGACCGAGCCATCTTCACTGCGTTGAATCCTTAAAATGTGTCATTTTGGTAATTTTGGTTTTTTGATAAGTGACCATTTGTGGATAAAATGATTGACTTGCCGCTTTCCCTACTGATAGCTTGATGACATGTTGGCATGTATTTTAAGAGTAGTGATTGCCCTAAAGCAGACCTTACACTTGTTTAACTCTAAATGGATAATTTTTTCTATATTAGCATTATTGTAACAGAAAACACCCAGATTTATGGTACTTTTGCATTGACTTCACTTTTTAGAATCAGACTGTCCATGCCAACCAAAGTCTATGTAGATGTAGCCTCTGGTTTCAAAAGTGAAGCAAATACTGACGTTCCTATATCCTGCATGTTTATGATAGGCCAGAGGAATGATAATTTGTGACTGCAAAAAGAATACAACTGCATGAAACAGAACTGGAAAATTAGCCTGCTTTTAAGTTTATTTATCACCTCTGTTAATGCTTAATTTTCCCAATAAATGTCCCAACTTAGATTTAATTTGTTAACAAAGTACTGTGTTTTTGTGGCATTCATAGTTTGGTCACATCTGGTTCATAGTAACCAAGCTATCCAAGGCCGAAACACCGAACTGAAGGCTTCAAATGGGGGTTCACAAACCAATGGGAGACCCCTCTGTAGCTAGTTCATTTATTTTCTACTGTGCAGTCTATGACGTGAGCTGAAATTATTCTCAAGTGACGCTCATGCACAACAGAACACTTGCTTCAATGTCAAAATAAATGTTCTTCTGTCACATTGTTTCCTTACAAATAAGAGAATCATCTCTTGGGATTAGTCATGAAAACGAGTGCAGTGAACCTGTTTATTCAACACCGCCTGCTGTTTGATAAAAAGAGGTCGTATAGTGCCTCAAACAAACAGTCTCTCATGAGCCTTTCATGTTCTCCTCTGAACTTGTGTTAGCAATCCAAGTGCAACGGATTAGCTTGTGCCAATCCATGCTGAGCTAATTAATGTCAGTGAAGAGCATGGATAAGCTTAGAACAAGTCAGTGACAGCACCCAGTGTTGAAACAGGCCAGACTCAGTCAACACCAAGACTGATACCAAATATGAACATGTTGGTACAGATGTAGAAACATTTCGAAACATCTTTGCATAGAAGTTGTTTCAGCTTTGACTCTGTGTGCGTGGTTAAATGTATGGTAAACATCCAGCAGAATGAGGATCTGGAGGGGGCAAAATGTGAGAAACTGCCTGACAAATGTAGGAAGTTACAGAATGTAAGAAGACAGCACTTAATATTACAAATGGCAAGCTGTCCAACAAATGCAACAGGAGTTTGTGATAAGCAAAATGCAGCATGGATAAAGCCATTTTGCTCTTGACAGTTATTATTCTTTATTTACTCCCAAGACTAAAATGTTAATTCATATCTGAGAAACTGCACTACCACCACCACAGAGAGCAACATAAATAATGTGCAAAGAAGAACCCTTTGAGTTAATCCATTTTACTTTTAAGCATAGACTCCACATAGAAGTGTATGTAGCCACCATGATTTCAACCATTGCTTAGTGAAACCATTTGAGTTGCCATTTGAGTTACCATATTTGGAAAAAAGGTGGATAAGGGTTGTCACAATACCAGCTATTAAGGCTGTGGCTCAGTGGAAGATGGTTGTCTCTAAACCGGAAGGTTGGGAGTTTGATCCCCAGCTCCTGCAGCAACATGTCCGATGTGTCCTTGTGCAAGACACTTAACCCCGAGTGGCTCCCGTTGCTTCGTTGGTGGCGTATAAATGTGTATGAATGGGATTAGCTAATACTAATGGACACTTGCCACCAGTGTGTGAATGTGTAGGATATGACCTGTGGTGTAATGAGCACTTTAAGTAGTCATTTTAGGGTTCGGTACAATTCTAATTTTAAAAAAAATGTTGCAATGTACAGTATTTGTGCAATTTAGACAGTCCTTTTGTACTTTACATTACTGTAATTCATTAAAATAAGAGATATTGTAAAGTTTAGAAATCCAAAGGTAGATACACTTTATTACATCACTATGCTGAATTACATATCACCATTATGATGACTTGTCAACCACAAGTAGCCATGCCCTAAAGCAAACCATACTTAACTGTCAGTTTTACTTAACATAGGACCAAAACTCATGTGATACACATCATCCTGTAGTGAAGAACACTTGAAAATGAGACCACAGACTCATCAGAAAACGTTTATGGCGGGAATAAATCAAGAGAAGACTCTGCTGTCAATTTGAAGGTTATTGGGCCATTTTTGAGTAACCTTCACAAAACAGTTTTTCCCTGTCTAAATGAATCCAGACATATTGGAAAGAGTTGGCAAACTTTTGGTATTATTTATTCTTTCACTTAACGCCTTTTTTAGTATTTGATTATTCTGTCCAATATTGTTTATTCAATTTGAAAGAAATGTTACAACAGACTAATTTCGTTAGCTCCATAAGTGGATATAAAGAGAGGTCAGTCCTCTTGGCCTGTTTTAGATTTGGTGCAAAGACATTCTCGAAGGTGAAATAAAGAGCCACATAATGTCAACTAAAACTTTCAGCAGTGCCACTATACAGCGTATAGGCAAGGTTGCACTTTACTTCCAGGGCTGACATTGTGAAGCGATGAGAAATTAAAGGGTCGCCTGAATGTTTTCACCCTCTCCTTGAAGTGAAAAGAAAGTTGCTTTCTTTTTGATCTGGTGTGTGCTGAGGACATTAAGGAGATACTGAGCCCAAGTGTATGCACCTATTGACCCATCTTTTCTCTGTTTATAGAACCTGATGAGATTGACAAAGGAGATGCTTTCTTTGTGTTATTATGTGAGTTTTTAAATGCTTCTATCGTTGAAGGACATCTGCATGCAGCTGTGCAAAACCACCACAAAAGTAGACATGCGGTAAAAGGTCTTGAGTAGAGGAGATTTACGGCCGCAGCACCCTCTAACATTTCCAGTTAAATGCCTCTTTAAAGACCATTTTTATGGTATTTTTGCTCTATTATACAGTTCACAGAGAAGAGGCACAATAAGATGGGAGACAGAGGCCATGACATGCAGCAAAGGGACTGGACAGGATTTAAATTCTTGAATTCATTACTGTCCATAGCAAGCGGTTTGTGTGAATGATCCACCAACACAGTGAAGAAGGGACCTCGCATTGCAACGCTACCTTCGCCCCTTTCAGAGGTGCTGCTTGTCAACAGGCAAGGCAGGTAACTGCTTGGGGCCCCAGACCAGCAGGGGGGGCCCTGAGGGCTGACAAACTTTAAACCACAGGAGTGGCCCCATCTGACAGCACGCACTCTCCTTGCCCTGCTTAGCATCGCAGACATTAATGCTATGAATACCAAAGTTTGTAAATGAAAGTAAAAAGAGAAAATTGGAGATTATTTATCATTATAAGAAGAGAAAAAGAAACGGGGGAAAAAAGAGGAAGAGGAATATGCGTTGGGACACTGGCAAACATGTTGGTTGGAGAGCACCTCAATTGATTTTTGCCTGGGGCCCCAACAGACTCTAGAATCACCACTGGCCCCTTTCCAAATTTGTGCACAATTTATGGTTTAGGCTTAGTTTGGAAGAAAAAGGGAAACACTTGAATAAAACTTGGACTTGCATACTGTATTAAGGTTAAGTTGTGAAAACATGAGGTTGAAATAGTGTGTACTATCCATCAGCAAGTGAAGATTAAAACACCTCAAGTAATCATACACAACGTGTGGGTTTATACTGTAAAATCTAATCCAGCAAATAAGTGTGACCATAATCTTTCCATTTAGAAATAAATCAGTCTAATCCTGTTTCATGCCCAGTTAGACAGCACGAGGCCCATATCCTACCTCACTGTTATGCAAATGGACACTGAAAATGCATTTTCATTAGCGCTTAGCTGCAAGATATAACTATTTTTTTTACGCTATTAATATTCATGGACAAGATGGGCTTTTTGCAGGAGATCTGAGAAATGAATGATGAACCCATTTCAAATGGGCTGCCTCAGGGCAAAGTGGCTTCCCCCCAACAAAAATAATCAAGTAGTAGTTTATTCTTCCGAGAAAACTTCCATAGCAGCTTTACTCAAGTGGAAAAGATACTGAGCCAGCAGAGAACAACACAAAGAGATGGATGCTTTCTCGATTCAGAAATGTGTTTAGAGACAGGGTCAAGCTGGAAGAGAATCCAGCACATTAAGCATGTTAACAGATGGCAAAGCATGAAAGGCCAGCTACCTGAGAGCACAGAAGAAGACGGAAAAAAAAAATGGTTTGATCGACGGTTTCCTCTGAAATAGCACAATGAGCAGGAACTGAGTTATGGAATACAAAAGCAGTGAGGAAAGTGCTTTGTGCTGAAGAAACTAGCTAAAGCTGTCTACCGGAAAGCATTTGGTTTCTATTTCAAAGTATGAATCGTTACTCTCTCTGACTAACAAAAGCAGCACTACAAAGGTGCGCCTCACAAGTATTTCATTAGATTTTCTGGAAGTCTTCTCTTTTTAGAGATACAAACTTCCATTACAACAGTAGGATGGACCAGAAACCTTCCACTAGATTTGTATGAATTCTTTGAATAAATTGTGAGCCTGTATATACTTAGTGACAATATTTGGGTCAATGTAATTCTCTGTATTCAGTATTTCTTCTGGATGTCATCTAAAAATAAAATTAAGTAGCTCTATGATATGCTGTTTGAACTCATCCTCAAATGATTTTGTTTTATACCAGATCGTTAAAGAAGGAAGAGCCATGTTTTTATTTTTTCTATTTTCTTATTCCTTCTCAGTCTGCTCTTAAAATAATCAATGTGGATAAGCCTCATTTTCTTCTTTTTCATGTTTCCCTGCATTCAGCAATGAGCTTTCAGCTCTGACTACTAGTGGCTTTTACACAACCTAATTGCTGTCATTTTGGTGTCTAATAGCTGTCTTATGAAGGAACATATCAGATATGAAGCATAGATAATTATCTTAGTATGGCCAGAATAAAATCGTGTTTTTCTTCCTTTTACTCTTGAGCAAGGCCACAGATGCCTGTATTCTTTCTTATCAACTGAGGGCGGAGACCTCCATTAACCTCGGTTCATTTCAGTCCTTCGACTGATCGGTCTTATTTGTCGACACGTTGGATAATTTCTGTTTTACTGCAGTTTAACGCGGCCTATAGTTCATGAAAAGCAATGCAAATGACCTGCAGATTAGAGCTGATTTTTGTACTTAATATGCTAATAAGTGTAATTATAAACTTGATAGAAAATCCATTCAGCCTAAGTGGAGAATCTTTGCCCATTCCCTGTAATTCATCAACACATTTAATGCGTCTCATTTCCATTGCCAGTTTGTCACTTTTGATGGAAGTTTCTTGTGCATGGCTTGAATTAGAAGACTGATTTGGTAATGTTTGTGTGTTTGCATTACAACAAAACCTGCTTTCACCTAAATGACTGATGGCTCTGGTCCCTGGAAAATTTATTTTGTTGAAGGTTGAGGTGATTTGTGGTTGTTTACATGCTTACATCAAGGTTGTCCCTCTGACCTGAATGCCTTTATCAGCACGTCTGTCATCGCACTCATCAGACAAAAGCTGGTCCTGGTCAGCACTTTAATGAGACGCTTTAGACTGTGCAGACTCCCGGGAGCCTTTTTTAAAAGCAACACTGTGTACATAATCAGCACCAGGCAGTTTAATAGTCACACACATTTGAAGGAAGCAGAGGTTGTGTTGTGAACATCATGTTCTTCCAATACAAATGAGATTCTGTCGAAGGCACAGAAGCATGGGCTAAGTATTTTTTTTTTCTTTATCACCATGGAAGTTATAGGTAAACAGCGTTTCTGATGACGTAGACCCTGCCCTTATCCATAGCTACAGCAGAGCAGATGGTAACTTACTAAAATGAAAAGTAATGTTACCATCATCTGACTCAAAGGTCTTCACTGATAGTCCTCACTGAAGCAGGGTGTGAGAGTAGCTATCCAGAAGTTGTGCTGGCCTGCCTCCCCCTGTCCATCATTACACTGCCTGTTTCTGGTTTGTGGTCATTTTGAGACCCAAGCCCCTTTCACACATGAACTCCTGACAATTTCTCCACAATCATGACAATCAGATGTCCCTCACAGTGGGAGATTGTCAGTGACAGAGGTGCTCTCACAACTCAAAGTGCCGCACAAGGTTTAGGTGAGGGGCCTGATGAAGTGTGTACTGAAGGAGTCTTCAGTAACGGTGACTGTTTCTGTGGAAACATCATTGCAACATGTACTGGTGCTGTTCCAATCACACTTGCATTCACACATGCAACCCCACAGAACATCTTGGGAAATGTTCAAAAGAGCAGTGTGTGTGAAATTGGCTTTTGTATGTACAACCTGTCATGCTGCTGCTCTTGCATTAGTCAGTTTGCATTAAAAAAAAACAGTGCACTGTCACGTGAATAGAACAATATCATTGTCTATGGCGATGCTTTATTGGAGGTATTATACGACGCTGAATCGTAGTTACAATATTCTGTACTCACCCTCATCTCTTTAGAGCTCGAGGACATGAGGGCTCTCCTGGGGAAAGCTTGTCTGACTGCAGTGGCTACATCAATGCATTAATGAAACAAAATGTGTGCTCTCTTTACTGCAGAGCTTTGATATGAAAAAGCCTTTGGTGTTAACAGGTGTCATCATAGTTTCCCCCAACCCCCAAACCCCCTGTACCTATACTCTCTGAGCCCCGGAGAAGTAGAAGCACACAGCTGTGCATTAAACTTCTGAAACCGTGTCATCTTCCGCAGCATCACCCAGAAGTCTGCTTGATCTCATTTTATACTTACATTTTTATATACAGGAAATGGTTTAGGTGACACGCTGAGAGTTATTTTATGCCGGTGGTTTTATATTTTATAGTCTATGATATGTTGCTTCTATTTTGTTCTTGTTTCTGTGATTAATCAGGAAATACCTCACTATGGCGACTTAGAAAGCCACGAGGAATCCCACTGAGAAATAGATTTTCTTTCCCAGCAAGCGAATATCTGATGTACCTCCAAATCCATGTTAACAGTTGTATTGTGTTCAATACACTGATCATCCAGCAGCACTAGCGCTTTTTGATTGCTTACACTTGCTCCCATTCAATACATCCAGAAGCACCATTTTATACAATATGTGCATTGCAATGTAAATGGTAATCTGTTCTAATCCTAATCTGGTAGTCTATTTTAGTGTTATAAAGTGATTATAGCTAATTTCCACTGGATTATGCACATATATTATAGTAGAATAGAAGCTTCATACACTTGCTGTTTATGATGTGCTGCTGTTCAGGGGCGGCAGTAGATCAATCTGTAGGGACTTGGGTTGGTAACCGTAGGGTCGCTGGTTCAAGTCCTGGTGCAGAAATGCAGATATGGAAGTTGGTCTGGTAGCTGGAGAGGTGCCAGAGCACGTCCCGGGTACTGCAGAGGCGCCCTTGAGCAACACCCGACCGCTCTGCTGCAGCAGCCCACTTTCACATCTCTCCATTAGTACATGTCCACAGGTCCTGTTTGTGCATATGTGTGATCCCTCTGTGTGTGAGAAGCATGTCTCTAAAAAAATAACAGTGTAAACCAGAATTTCCCTCAAGGATTAATAAAGTTTTTTTTTTTTTTTTTTTTTCAATAGCCTAAGTAGCTTCAGCTCAAAAATGCAGTTTTACTTTAATAAATGTTGAATTAAGTCCAGCTATGTGATGTTATTTTTAAGAAATCCACAACTGAGCGTCCTTTGTGGAAACTCACAACACTCAATTAGCAGCTCAAGCGATGTCAGATCTGCTGTTGAGGTGAGACAAACAGAAGCTTTTGGCTCGTAAGTGTTGATAAAATCACAGTCCTGCAACTTGTGTGTAGGCTGGTTCATTGCCTGAGGATTTTTTTTTTTTTTTTTTCCGCTGAAAAACTAGCAACAACATCAGAGACAATATACCCAAACAAAAATCCACCAGAGACAGCGGGGCTTTCTCGAGCTTAAAAAACAGCTCAGTTAATACGATTTGTAACAGAGGAGGAATGAGAATGAACAACCTGCAGAAGTACTGTAGGCTATTGGGAGAGACACAAGGTTATAACATTGTATTCTAACATGTTCGCTTTTTTTTTTTCTTTCAAATTCTTGTAAGCACAAACCCTCCTCCAGGATTTTATGCATGTGGGTGTTTAAGGCCATGGCTTATTCTCAACTCAGTAAAACAAAACATGTGTTGAAGAGCCGGGCGATATGTCAAAAAACATTACATCTCAGTTTTCTATAAGTATGAAATCTGTTATTTTCTCTGACAGGAAGCAATAGAACGGTATTTTACACCTTCTCTCTGAAATATGTTACAAAGAAAGACTTCTCGGGCTCACAAGAGGTACCCAGACTTTGAGACCACCTTATTCCACCAAAACAACAGGACCCTACACTTCCCATAATGCATCCTAAAAGTGCAGTAACCCCCTCTGTAAATGGTCTTGTCTTTCACACTCCACCACAGAGCCAAAGGAGTCTGATAAAATGTGTTTTCTACTGCCCAAACGGAGATAGCCTTAAAAGAGGACAGGAAGAGGTACTTTCTCAGACACGGGCAGAAGCCATAATCACTATTTACTTTTTACTGCTACATTTACTGCCTTTCTATTTAAATGTGGATTGTATGTTCTACATAATGTGGCCTCAAAAATTCCACTATTCAACCCAGTGTATCTATCATTTCTGCTTACCATTCACTTATGCAAAGCGTAGGTTTATATGCATCTAAATGTAACAGAAATCATGCCCATACCTGTAAATAATAAAACATGACTGCTGATAGTTGTATACAATCGAAATGTACTTCTCAGGGAACTACTGTAACAGGTGTTCTTAAAATAAGGAGAAGACATGATTCAACATCCGCAATGGCTGCCCAATACAAGAGAAAAAATGGGGGCTGCTCTGGCTCAGTCGAACATCTTTCAACCGGAAGGTTGGGGGTGTGATGTGTCCTTGGGCAAGATGCTGAACCCCAAGTTGCTCCCGCTGCTTTGTCTGCAACATATGAATGTGTGTGAATTAGTTAATACTGATGGACACTTAACATAGAAGCCTCTGCATCAGTGTATGAATGGGTGAGCATGTGGCGTAAAAGCGCTTTGAGTCAGAAGACTAAAAAAGTGCTAAAGAAGTCCATTAACCAATTACCAAAAAAGAAACTGAATATTGAAAAGTGCAAAAATAGTAAAGCTTTTTTCAGGGAATGCATTACAAGGAGCAGCAACAGGTTAAAACTCTTAATTTTCCAAATTAAACAACAAACAATGGTTTTGTCCATGTCACCGAGGCCAGTGGCTTCTACACTTTGCCATGCCAAGGACCCCCATATAGCACTGATCTATGGTGGGAACCCTCCTCTTGTCTTACATTCCTTTGACAATGGCACATGAACATAGTTCTTCTCATGATATCTCCTTATTTTTTGTTAACAATGAATAATCTTGGTATTCATTCATTCATTTTTTTTTTTAAACCAGACTGTTCAAGGAGGCTTTCTATGTTCTTATTCCTTCTCAGTCTTCTCAGTGCTCTTAAAATAACCAATCAAAGTTTCTGCAACCCCTCTAACACCCCTTGGCTTCCCGATTTGGCTGTTCTAGGCCCACACTTCATTGTGCTTGGTATGATCCCCCATTTTAGCAGGTCAAGGTCAAAGGTGTGTGCCTTCCAATAGGTCTTTTTAATGTGATGTTTTGTTGACCTATCCATCCACCTCAGCTTCTGCCCTGCACAGATGTGGTCGCTCTATGACAACCTCACCTGACTTTTTCCTTCCCCTGTCAGAGTTTTGTCACTTGACCTCAAAGCATATGTCTGTGTTGGGGCTGTGAAAGAAACAGCTGATGCTGTCCTTCTCCTTGGGCAGGACTCGGCCTCTAGCTGGAGTCTGTTCATAAAATGTGTGAGATGAGATTCTGGATGAATGGATATATGAGCCTGGCCTGCAAAGTAAATAATTAGCACTCAACACTGAATGAACTGAATCTGTCGTTCTCCACCCACATATTTGTTAAACTGTTCATGCCAGTCATGATTTCACAAGATGTCTTGTTGGTTGGAATATAAAAGATGGCTTTCTCATTATCTTGCAGAAGTTTCTATGATCCCTCTGAGTGAACTTTAAAAAAATTCAAGATATTTCAGTTGAAAAAGCTTCATCAGAAAGTGGACTGTAGGTCATGGTTCTTAGAATAAGTCTCACCAAAGTGGACCTCTCTGAATTTGTAAATTTTCAAGCTGATCAAAATCTCCTCTTGTCAGTCATCTTGTTCTTTTCTACTCTCCTCTTTTAGCTTTCTGTATTGAGAAAAGACTCCGGCTTTCTGCACGCTTGATTTGCGGGACATGTTGCAAGACTTGCAAAGGGTCAGTTTATGCAGGTTTGTGTAGGAAGCAGAATTTTGTGGCAGGTGTGAATGCAGCTGCATCATAAACTAGCAAACTAATACATTTGATGAAAAGCTTAATAGAATTTTTTGAAGGAGCTGGCGAGGAGGAAATCACTGAGGCAAGTAAGAGCAAGATATAGCCAACTCCCTATTACTGTCAGCCTGTCTGCAATGAAACAATAGATTCAAATAGAGACTTGGCTGCTCCAAATTGATAATCCAGCCACCAGCGGCTTTCTCATCCAGACCCGAGTGGTGCACCAGCAGGGTAGTTAACCAGTAATCAAGTCACATCCGTCATCCAATTCCAAATTCTCCACCTCGCACTCCCCCCTCCCTCCGCCCTCCCTCCCCTCTGTCTGCTTGGCTTAACTCGTCCTCTTGTGTTTTCCCTGAGTGACACTTGGAAGTTGTGGAGCAGCTTCACTGATTGCCCTTGATGTGAATCAGATGCATCTGCCTGCAAGTTGCCAGATTCTAACTTCTAAGTTATTGGTCAGCTGGGGGGAAAGAAGACAAAGAGGCACAGCACTGCAGGTGGATGATTGCTATTTTTCAGTATTACACGTTTTTCTTTATACAGTAGCTACTGTTATGTCTTACAATACAACAATTTAGAATTTCTGTAGAGTATTCTAGTGGAGTTTTACTGCTGTGCCAAATCCTAAGAGCAACTTTGCTTATATTATTTAAATCTATTTTTAGAGCTGACACAATAAGCTTTTAAGGTTTTTTTGAGTGATTGTTTGGGCTGTTCCTCATTTCTGACAAGTTCCAGCAGTTCTTCAACTTGGATTTTTAGAAATAGAATAGCTTTGGGTTTTGGGATCATGAGTCACAGATCGGAAGAAGTTTGAAGCAAAATGCTCTTATACCATGTCATCCATTCTGAAAGACTTGAGTATCTGAGGCAATACCCCTTGTGTACCCTTGTTTTACATTTTTGTCCATATTCTCAGTATTTCAGAGTATAATTACACATTTTAGGTTTGACTGAATTCACAGTCTTTGCTAGCACTGCACTGTTGTTGTTCAATTTTATTACATGATGTTAGAATCAGTGTATTGAAGGGCCTATTCACCACATTAACACAACACTGCATTTTAGATTGTATCTGAGTCTACTGATACTGGTATTGGTATTGGTGTTATAACAGCTGGACAAAGATGTTACGCTATTTTGTTGACAGCGTTTGGATGAAATGTTGGTTTTATAGTGAACCCCCCCCCCACACACACACACACACACACACACACACACACACACACACACACACACACACACACACACACACACACACACACACAGTGGCTCTGTGTTGCTTTCATTAAGTATGATCACACACAGAAGTATTCCAAGAAGTGCTTTGTGACATCCTGTGGTCTAAATCCTCCAATATGCACTTCTGCTGACCAATTTCCAGCGAGGTAACCTAACAAATCCATGTTGACCATCAGCTGCTCAAGGTTTCAGATTGAAAATGTGTTTACATCAGGCTTTCCCCAACCTTGGAGTCCCTATCCACATGCTACTGTGGCCCTTAGTAAGTCTCTGTCTGTCATTCATTGTGCAGGAATGTCCTCCCAGCTTTTCTTTCTCTGTCCACAAAACAAACAAAAACACATACATGAGATGAATAGAATAGAATAGAATAGAATTACTTTATTAATCCCAAACTGGGAAATTGTGGCGTTACAGCAGCAGGTTATCCAACACACAATATGAGTAAAAAACACAATGTTAGCAAATCTAAACACAATATCATATTAAATACAAAGTAAATAAGTACTAAAAGATATCAAAACTAAGAATGTGAATATATACAACCAGGATTTAACTAAGCATTACTAGTCTTAAATAGGAAGATTAAATATGGAAGATTAAATGTAAATGTGCAAAAACAGAGTTGTAAATGGACAGTATTGACACAAGTGCATTAGATGAGATTAGAATAAGATGAATGTTTACTTGCAACACAGTACAAAACCCACAGATTACTTTTAAGCAAAAAGCTGTTCGTGTTTTGGATGTCTGGGGTCGCCAGAGTTCTGTGAAGTCAAAGTAGGGTCATGAGCTAAAAAAGGTTGGACAGCACAGCCTTAAAAATCCCAGCTCAGTTATAAATTCATAATTTTGTGATCCTGACTTTTTCATTCATTTTCTAATCCTAATTTATCCTGCCACATACTACATAAAGTAGAACTTTACACACCTTAAACTGGGGGAAACCCATCTTAGGATAGCACATACTCTCCATAAATTATTAACCCAACAAATGAATTATACACAGTTATTTTAGAGGATCTGCATCATATCAGGTATATGTTCACATATAATCAGACTTGATTATGTATTGGCCCAGATGTGTGGGGTTTTGTGGTATTTTGACTGATTTCTGTGATGGGCCCTGAAGTTTCAGTTAGCTGTGGCTCTACTAACTGTCAGCTGAAGTTGTAGAGTCTTTGTCCTGAGGATGTTCCCTCCGATGTGAACAACCTACTTCTTAGTGTTTAGACTACATTGGAAACAAAGCTGGATGAGATGTTGTCATAAAATGTCTCTAAGGAAAAGGTTCTCTTCCATGAAAAAGGATCACTTAATTGTTCGCAGTAGCACCAAGCATTGCTATCTGGCCGACATCGTTTTCAGAGGAAATTAAAAAAAAGTCCTGGCTCAATTCGGCTTGATTATAGCACAACAATTACCGAGGCTGGAAACACTGCTTTGCACAGCTTTAAAAAGCACAGAAAGGCAGGATTGCATTACATACACTCAAATCCCGGATTTAATTGAAGCTGGCAACCACACAAGGGTTCCTGGGACGCTTTAAAAGCCCTAATCTGTGTGATTGAGGTCCAGAGATGAGAGATTGTGCCATAGGAAGAAGGATGAGTCAACATCTTCCATCAAGCTGTAGAATGACACATTAAGTGAGCATCAGCGTCTCTGTGGTACCAAACATATTTATTATGTAAAATAAAGCAGGAATGTATAGAAAATACATGCTGTGTGAATGTGTAAAGGTTTTTTTTCTTTGACCTGGTTAATTCTAAATCAAATGCAGCTCTTGCAGGCACGCTGGTAGACTGATTGAGAGGGTATCATGTCACAGTGGAAATGATTTGGATTCGACATGACAACGGTGGGAGCAAAGTGGATTGTCTGATGAGCTCAGCTGAGGCAGAAAATAGAGAAATACACTGGGGATTTACCCTTCTTTTTTTTCCCATATGGCTCAAGGCACCGTGAGCATGAGAGTGAGAGTTATTTTTTTATTTTTTTGGAAACTCAAAATTTGAGGTTTTACAGTTGTGAATGAGCATTACTGTACACTCTGTCAGTGGGTGGACATGTTTTCTTGTGTTTTTTAGGAGTTTTATTTGCTTTTTTTTACTGTGAGATTTCTAATTTCTGTTGAGCGTTTCGTGTCATTTATGTGAACTCTTTGCAATTGCACTTCGTTTTGCTGTAAAGTGCCTATCTGTCGAGAAACAATATTGTTCCCAAGTACACGCAGAGCATGATAAAGTGTTAAAATGTCGAGGGAAAGTAATTGGCATCTACTTATGCATGAAAATGCCTTAGAGTAATCATTGAATTATTCATCTAATATGCTAACTATTTCTATTTCAATGCCTTAAACCCCTCTCGGTTGAAAATGACATAACTTAAGTGATGAACAAATGAGGAAATGAAGGACCCATTCTTCAAGGGTGAGAACATGGAGAGAGCTTATATCATTTTTAGATCACAATTCACTGCCATTGTAATTATATATGAACAGCTCAAGTACAGCCGAAAAAAAAAGAGAACAAAAAGTTACATTAGTTATATTAGACGCTTACTGGACAGTTACAATGATTAACCAAAGGTCACATTTCTTCCTGTGCTCTTTAAATGGGCACACACACACACACACACACACACACACACACAAACACATCTGAAGACAGGAAATTCATTACTTTTTTGCACGCTTCAATTCCACAATTCAAGAAAGGGTGAAATATGCACAATCTCTGCATTTATTGCTCATGTGTAAAATTGGTTTACACTTTAATTTCATCAATCTAAAGGATAAAATACTTGAATGCAAATGGATTTACATTTAATGATTCTCTAATGGATGTATCCTGGCGCTTCTTGTTGGATAATAATTATTTTCAAATAATTATTTTGAGTTATGTGATTAGATTGACATTTACATCGTAAATGCATTTTTTTGTGCAACTCAGCTTTATTCGGATATATGAACATTTTTACTCAGTGAAATTATATTTAAAATTTCTGCATCTTTAAGTGAATCAATTTTGTTTACCAACACAATTTGGTAATTATACCCATTATAATTATATCCCATAGTCTGATGATTTGGTTAAAACACACAATTACCCATAATCATGGCATGCAGGCTGTTAACACATGAAAGAAAATAAGCCCTGTTACAAGTCCTTTTTTTGTTATCATGCCCACCAGTGTCCATAAATACCCCAAAATTCTCTCTGAAAAATATACCGCCGCAAGCTGGGAGATAATTTGAGAAGTTTTTCGGAGAGTTTTGGATGCTGCAAGAAACTAAATATTATCTTTGATGTAGCTACACTAGAGATGGGAAACATCTTCACCCTCACTAGTCAGCACCAGAATTTCTAGAAAACTAATTCTAAATACTTGCATACATTGTACCTTGATGCCTGTCAAATGTTTGATCAAACTGCAACGCAGCCACCTGTCCTCAGCAAAGGCTGTAGCCATAGATTGGCTGTCAAATCTCTGGGCTGCAGTCAAATACTGGTTGCTAAACATTGAGGCTGTAGCCATGAACTGTTTGTAAAAAAATTGATGCTGTAACCATAGACTGGCTGTTAAATGTTGGTGCTGTAGCCATATACTAGTTGTCAAATATCTGGGCTGTAGCAGGCTATAGCTCAAGTTAATGGGACTGCTTTCCCAGCTCTATTATCCTGATGTAAACAAGTACAGTGACTGGATAGCCTTTGTAGGAGCAGCGCATTTTGGCAGTATTTTGATAAAAATGTGTGTAAGTTGTGTTTAATTATACTAACGTATTGACCTGAAAGAACTGTAAGCACATTATGCAACGACATGTAAACGTCAACCTGCAGGTGGGACAGAAAGCTTGCGGTGATAGCACTGCTATCCTTAGCCACACTTCGTCAAACCACATTACATCCTTTACCTACAGAAAATTTTAGGCAAAATGTATTCAATTTAGAGTGTTTCTTACCTGAGTTGTGGGCGGTAAACTTGTATCCATACCATCAGTGGTATTACGTTATGCCATGACTTGGCTTTTTGCCATTTTTTTATGAAAGAGCCAAATTGGGATATGTGGTGTCTTCAGCATTGTATTGACACAACTGCAGAAGAGAACCAAAACTTAAACCCACACAGCTTCAGTAACAAACGACAACAAACTGAGAACTGATCATAGTGATTAGAAAAGCATCTATGAAATGAGTTGAGTATCACATGGCAGGCCTGTTTGAGAGGGGGAAGGGAGTCGTAGTGTGTGACTATTCATTCACATGTGCAATCCCTTTTCATACTGTAACACTGTGATATAATACTGTTTCCACAAAAACAAAACAAATCACTTTAATTCACAAGGAAAGTCACCAAGACACATTTAGTCTACACCCAGAAGGATGAATTACAAGAAAGACAAAACATTAATACCAATTTTCTTTCTGATAAAACTGGCACCACGATGAAAGAAAATATTAAACAAAATGCAAAACGAAAGACCTCCCTGAGAGTTTAAGTTACCACATTTAAACGCAACATTAAAGACATCACTGTACAAATAGTATGTACTTTTTTAGTTTGTGGCGTAGTTTATGAAATTAATTGTATATATTAGGGTAAACATATTTAATATCCTTTGCATGCCATTTATCAATTTGACCTTTGTTGACAAAGCAGAATTGGTTTCCTCTCCAACAATTATTTCCTCCCATCCCCCCACCACTTAACAATTAAAGATTTAATGCCAGACGTCCCCTGACATCCATGCAATTAATATCCCCTGCTGCCTGCCATGTTGAGACAACAGTTGGTAAACATGGCTGACTTAGGTTGCAGATGTTGGATGGTGGTCATGCTCTGCTGGAGGAATATATTAACTGCTGACAGGCCTTGGGCTGTCCCCCTTATTATAACTATTTATTTTCCCCCTCCTAATGGCATAATTAATCCAGCCTGAAATTGGAAGAACCACATAAAGCGCTGTCTGGCCGTAATCTGCATGACGGCAAATAAACGCCTTTTATACTCTGTAGCTGTTGGTTTCTTTGGCTGTAGCCTTTTAAAATATTGAATATTTAACTCTGATCCTTCTATCAGAGACATTGTGTGGTGTGATGTTGCTTAACACTGGCACTACAACTCACTTTTTAGAGGGTATGCTCATTTTCTAGTGTTGGAAACAATGGTCACTGGATCTTAAATGAATACTGACACAATATTTTGAATCATATCTCAGATGTTCATATAATCACTCGATCAATCAATTGAAAAATAAATGATAAACGTATCATTATTCTAAAATACTTTATGTTAGAAACTTTACATGTTGAGCAGGTCTAAACTGACTCTGTCATACTATTTGAGAACCTTAACATTAGGCCACCATGAGAATGCACTTTGTGACAGCCGGATGAAAAGAATAGGTTTCTACCTCAAGAACCACATAAAGGTAGAAAACACTGAACAAAATCTGACTCATAATTGAACGATCATCTTCCATGACCAGATGGGTTCATACATGTAATACCTGTTATGGTACCTTTGAAAAACAATGTACCCTCAAACTATATTTACAGGTATGCAACTTTTAAACCAAAATATGTTGCACTTAAGTACCAGTCTCTCAGACCAAAAACCATCCTTCAGCACACCAGTATTTTCTCGGGTTCTGAAAGTCTCTTTTTTCTACTTCAGTTGTACTTTTACGATTAAACTCTGACATTGGGCCTCTACAGACAAAACCCTTGAGTCGCCGTGGCACAACTTTCATTCCCCAAGTTGTGGCGAGACTTACAGTTTGAGAGGGAGGGGTCAGTGTGAATAAGGGGCTCAGAACAACACATCCAAAGGCAGTTTGACTTCTCCCTTAAAAGAAAAGTCATTGCTCAATGATATTAAGTTGGAATATATTTGCCTTCTGCCGTATTGATGTTCAAAATGTCGCTTGTTACAACGTTACAATTCACTTAGCAGACGCTTGTATCCACAGTGACGTACATCAGAGCGTAAGTACAACACTAATCCATTCATACACCGCCACCAAAGCAGCGGAAGCAATGCGGGGGTTAAGTGTCTTGCCCAAGGACACATCGGACATGTTGCTCAGCTGGGGATCGAACCCTCGACCTTTTGGTTGAAAGGCTGGATGACTCTACCAATTGAGCCACAGCCGCTTATTATACTTTTTACTAATCTATTTGTCAATACTGAAAAAGAACATCACAAAACTGTGACAACATGTTGCTGCAGCTTTGAAAGGCTCTTAAGTATAGCTTTTCATTTTCCACCTTCGAACTCATTTTCTTTTAATCTCGACTCATCTACAGACCAATAACAGCAAAATAGCCCAATTTAGATTCAAAATTGGTTTAATAACTGGAGGGAAATGGGTGTTTCCAGTCCCATGTTCTGGGTTTGTTGAGTCTGGTTCATAAATTGATAACCAAGATGATGGGGACAGCACGTAACCCCAGAGGGGAGCATCGGGCTTCAAGGCTCCCCGGCAGCTCTTTGAGTCAGCTTCAAGGGGGAAGCAGACTTTTGAAGAGACTTTCTTGCCATGAATTGACCTTGTCATGTTGCCCTTCTTCATTTGGACTAAATTAAAATGTTACCAAATAAGTATTTTTGTAAATATTTGGTACATTAGTTGCTGACGCCGTCATAAAAGATACTGAGCAGTGCAGTGGTTGTTCCAAACATAATAAGGGAAGTTTGCCACAAGGGTATTAGGTTTGCAGCTACAGGTCTTATTTTTGTCAAAGTAGCTCAAGGGAAATTACATTTTTGGTTTTGTGAATTTGTTTAGCAGTATGGATTTTTCACGACTCCAACTCTAAAGCCAGTGAATCCAGAGAAGAAGATTCTTATGTGGGAAAGTAACTTATTTTATTTCCAAGACGACACACATTTATGTAAAACTGACAGATTCTTGGTGGTGTCTTTGTCACGGTCCTTGGATTATCTGACGTGTGAGATGAATGATTGATAAGTTTTAAAGGGGGGTGTTGGGGGGGGGGGGGGGTTTCAAAGACACTGAGCCCAGGGGAATCCTTTAATGTGCCCTTCTCTGAACTGCTGACTGTTTCCTGCAAACTTTCCAAAAATAGCTGTGGGAGTTTGTGTGAGAGGGGGAGACATCATATTACTCAACCTGCTTCCTCTATCTTTTTTTTTTTTACCGGAGTTAATTGCTAAGCGGAAGACAGCGGGTGCTATCATGAATGCCCTTGTGTTAAATTTGACTTGTTGCTATTAATATAGAGTCATCTTTTTGTGATGTTATTTTTTATTTTAGTATCAGCAGAACAAGCAAAACATGTAGATGAGTGATTGCTAAATTCAATACAAACATACTAAATAGGGGTAAAGCAACACAATTAGTATACAGTCAGCTTTTGAGTGTACATGTATGCAGAAATGTATCACTGTGATTCAGATAGGACTCTTGATTCTGACTCAAGGGTGTACAGAGAATTGACTGAATATTATCTGTCTCAACATTTAGCATTTTTATAAAAATCACTGTGCTGTTACTTTATTACAGGTTAATAAAAAAAAACTGCCTTCCTTACCGCATTTTTAACTTTAGGCTCTTAACTTAACTTACTGGATGTATTAGGTGGTTGAAATGGAAATGGATGAAGTATCTCCATCAATCCCAGGTACCGCAGTCCACATGTCAAAGTGTCCTAGGGCAAGACACTGAATCCCTACTTTCCACCAGTTGCATTAACACTGGCATGTGTGGGATGAATTAATATTGATGGGGCGCTCCGGGGTGAGAAGACTAAAAGCAATATATAAGTACAGTCCATTTACTGTGCAATTGCCCACAAAACAAATGTTGACTTTATAAAGGCTACATTCACTTGTATTAACAGTGAGTTTATTTTAAGGGTCAAGGTCTTACTAATACTTGTTTTTTCTTATTTGTACACTGGAGCAGTGTTTACAGGCTAACCCTTGTCAACAGTGGACCATGAGCTCATGAGCAGAGCTCCCTGTGACGCCTG
Organism: Labrus bergylta; assembly: GCF_963930695.1. Lineage (NCBI taxonomy): Eukaryota > Metazoa > Chordata > Actinopteri > Labriformes > Labridae > Labrus > Labrus bergylta. The sequence goes on from NC_089197.1 coordinate 11,888,632, forward strand.
CTGCTACAGCCTTGGCTTCTTTTATTGAGCCATTGCTTGAGTGTTAACTGTAGTGTTCAGTGACATTTCCTTTAACCTCAACAGTTCTATCTCACACTGCAGGGTTAGACTCATGTAACTCAGAGAGACCTACTGTAACTCCAAGGGTAAAGAAATATTTGTTCTTAATCGGATCCAATAAATGATGCCTCCCCCTAGGTCCAGGGAGTTTGATGTGTTTCATGAGGATGGTCAGGGACTGATTTCAAAGTGCAGATGTCTGAAATGAAAGATTTCATTATCTCATCACCACTGCTTTATGACCGAGTGCCTGGTGGTGCCATTTCTGTTCATAAGCCTTTTTGTCAGGCATTCTGGTCCTCAGTAATTCACTTCTCTGCACCGAAAAATGGACATCTTTGTTTGGGAGGACACAAATAGAACACTGCGGCCCTTAGGATGTCATGGTGTAATCGTGCAGCTGCTACCACTTGTTTGTTGTAATGTGCATGTGGATAATGGTAGATTTCGCAGAAAAAAGCGCAGATTTTATCGACGAACCCAGTGATGTACATGTTTCTGTGTCAGTGGGCTTCAAATTATGGGTCTTATTCATTCCACAGATACCCAGGGGCCTGTTCCACTTGGTGATGAATAATACGGCAGACAGGGAGGAATCTCTCACCTCATCTTCCACCGTTGCATGAACCTGCAGTAAATTTCCCTGCCAATGCCATATGGTGGCAAGTCATGTGTGGGATTCAGTATGCCCTGTTATTTATTTATTTCCCAGGTGTTGCTTTTTTTTTTCATGATTTATTTGTTATTTTGTATGATCTGCTGCTGGCATCTATGACATGGGGTGTGCAGGGTTTTTTTGGAAGGCGGCCCAGGCTGAAACAAAGCCATGGATGAAGAATAATGTGGTACAACTCAGCTCCATTCATGGGCATGTCGTTTTTTTTTTTGTTTTTTTTTATGTACAGTAAGAAGGGAGGGATGGTTAATGAGATCCTTCTTTAAAAAGTGATTCATGTTAATGGGACGTCAGTGAAAGATTTGTGACTACCTGAAAGTATTAGGCGAGGAATTATTCAGCTCTATCAAGTGTATATGCTTTGCTTAAAGCTGTTTCTGTCATCTGGAGTTTATGATTACACAAGCAAGTAAGCAGAGAGAATGCGTTTGATCTTTTGAGAAAAGAATTATGAAGAACAACGTGAATATCTCAATGACAACCTGTGTTTATAAGACCATAAATGTTTGACCAAATAGTAGACCTATATGATGGTATGAGATGAGAGATGAGATTCAACTTTATTGTCATTACACATATACAAGTATAGAGTAATGAAATGAGGTTTGGCATCTCACCAGAAGTGCAAATAAGCAGAAAGTGCAAGAGTCTGTGACAGAAAGTGCAAGAGTCTGTATGTATGTCTATCAGTATGAGCTGAGTTTCTGGTATGAAAGTATATGATAATGTCTATTTTTGATACCTGATTTGAAAAAGATTCTCAAGTAAATGAGTCAAGTGAGTAAATTTGTTGTGTACTCCGACTTCTTTGTTAGAAATTCTGTGTTGTTATGTTGTAACCCCTGTGGATGTTTTTGTATTCTCTCAGTTAGACAAGGTTCTCCACAGTTTTTTAAGACCAATGTACTAAAAAATCATCAATCAATCTTTATTTGTACAGTACCAATTCAGAGAGCAGGTCTGGACTGTTCTCTTTGTTATATTATTTACAAAGATCCAACATTAATCCGCTATGAGCACAGCACGCAATCATTTTCCTACCATTTGGCAACCGAGGCAGGATACATGTTTTTAAGAATCAAGAATGCTGGTAGATGCTGGTTGTAAAGAATTGTCTGAAAATTTTGTTTTATTATTTTCCACCTGTTCTATTGCAATTATCATTTCCTAATTTGAAATTAATAATTGTATAATAGCATGAAGAAATGTGAAATTGGGTTACTCTCTCTTCAAGTCTGTTCACGTTTATTTTGTCAGTTACATAGTACTGTAACATGAGCAGTGGAAAAAACCTTGGGGATAACTGCGAGGTTAAGCCATTTTTCTTAACAATCTCTCTGCTGATGAACACAAATAGACCTTTTAATTAGAAATGAACGCTCCTGCTTAGATTTCTTGTTTCCAGATCTATGAACAAACTGTGACACGTGTGCGTGACCTTCATTTTCCATGCCTGCTTTCTGCAGAAGAGGAGAGTGGATGGGGTCTACTCTGCGAATACACACAATTACAATAAGAAGACTCAAGGGGGGTCTTCAAAGTAATCAAATTGATGGGCTTTAGGGGAAATTTATAGCCACGAGGCTCTTTTATTAGCATGGTAACATTCAGATGAAAACACCCCCCAGCGGGATTGTTGCTGTCCTTGAGTCAGTAAACAAGGATGTCAGATTTAACGAAGAATTTATTTTTCACTTTTTACATTAATGCCTGGCAGTGAAAGGGAACATATGGTGACTAGCAACACTTTTATCTCTGATGGTGTCAATTAAAAGGGTAAAAAGAAAATGGGGCCACAAAATGCCAAATGTGTCGGGTTATATTTTAGCCAACTCCTGACCTTTCATGCCTTCTCCCTGTTCACTCATGGCACAGCAAGTCTCTTAAAATGTTATCTTTATGCCCTGAGGTTCTTTGTGCCAAGTTTTGCAGTACATCACTCACTAGGGATTACAGGGTGTCCTTCAAGAGAAAGAAAAATCTATATAATTACCATAAAGAGTTCATGCAAACATGATATGAAGTGATACTTGGCTCTCTGAAGATTAGAAACAAAAAAAAAAACAACGTCCCTGCAGGCCTTTCAAAAGGGGTTCAGTTCTGCAAAAGGGGGAAATAGGATTGACAAATGTGCCCTGTATGGTTTTTCTCTTTAATAATTGGATGGACTACATGAATATTTGAGTGAATATGAAGGGGCATACCTCTGGTCAAAAGACCTATCTCTGTAAAACGAGCTCTCACTAAATTGGCTGATTGAAAGGAAGGGACGTTTTTTTCCCTCTCCTTTATTCTTCCTGGGACTGTGCTGAGTAGATATTAGTTTTCTCCCCTATTGCTTTACCCTTTAGCTGTAACGATGGAGCTTTTAATCCAGTTTAAAACACCTTTTCTCCCAAGGGTGCCAATAAAGAACAAATTCTCTCAGCCTGTGGCAGATGTTTAATAGGGAATGTTCTCTTCCTCTTTCTCTCTACAGACAAAGCTACGATGGGCTGGAGAAGAAGCTAAAGGAAGTCTTCAGTGAACGAAGCAGCATCCTGCACCAGCTCTCCAAGACTTCAAAGGAGTTAGACAGCATAAAAGGCAACCTTCAGGTTGGACTTCTTACTGTTTCCTTTTGAAAGATACTGCAATGCCAGAAGGCTTAGTAGGACATGGGTTCTTGGCTATGGGTAATCTTCCAGCCTTCATTTTCATCAGTGTAATTACCAGGAAACTCATGACTCTTTCTGCTTATTTTTCAATCAATCTGCTGTACAACAACCAACTGTTATTAAATATTAACGTGTAAATGTTTCTTTTTATTTGGCGAGCCCACCCATTGTTTTGTATGTGATATATTACTGGAAATTAAGCTGCTGAATAAGCAATGCACAGATGGGAAAGCAGATCAATTAGTAGTGAGAAAACTCTTTCTAGCAAGTTCTAACACTGAGCTTTCGAGAGGAAGGAAATGAAAGGTAAAATGGGAACGATTGACAGGGCCTCAAAGTCTTCATCTTAAAATATCAATACTGCACTTCAAAGGAAACTACAGGTTAGTACAACTTGAGTTTTATTTTCTAAGCTCAGGCGCTCATAACACAACATAGATTATACTCACCAAAACAATTGCAATGTTCCCACCAAATGTAGACCAAAACTTCCCAGACTGTGCCTTTGGTTGAAGTTTAATCAATGACACAATGTTCGGTGAACTTGTGATTTCTGAAACCAAGGGTTTCATTAATAGCATTAATAGCGTTAGCATTAATAGGGCACACTTTCACTCTACACAAGCAATTCAAGTTTATGTATAGAGCACCATTCATACATGGGGCAACTAAGTGATTAATATAGTTTAAAAAACTAAGCATTAAGAAGCAGAAATAAGACTTTAAAATGCCATCCAGCCATCCATAGATCCAGCCCTCCATACGTTTACTTCTGCTTATCCAAGGTCGGGTCACGGTGGCATGCAGGCTAAAAAAGTCAGCCCAGACTTCCCTCTCCCCAGCAACGTTTTCCAATTCCTCCTGGGGGATTTCAAGGCATTCCCAGGCCAGATCTCATATATAATCCCTCCAACACTCTGGGTACTCCAGGTTCTCCTTGCAGTGTGCCCCAAAATCTTTCAAAGGGAGGCGCACAGGAGGCATCCTAATCAGATGCCCGAACCACCTCAACTGGGTCCTTTAGATGAAAAGGTATAGTGGTTCTACTCTGAGCTCTGGAGGGAACTCATCTTGGCCACTTGTATCTGCGATCTTATTCTTTCGGTTTCAAGCCACAGCTCATGACCATAGGTGAGGGTTGGAACAAAGATTAACCGGTAAATGGAAAGCTTTCCCTTCAGACTCAGTTCCCTCTTCACCACGATGGTCGATCTCATGGTTCATTTCACCCTCACTTGTGAACAAGACCCAGAGATACTTAAACCTCTTCACTTGTGGCGAAGACTCATTCCCCACCCAGAGGGAACAATCTACCGTTTCCTGGCAGAGAACCATGGCCTTGGAGGTGCTGACCCGCATCCCACCCACTGTGTACTCAGCTGCTTGAGGTCCCAGTCTGAAGAAGCCAATAAAACAACATCATCTGCAAAAGAGTTAAAATGTCAAATATTAAAATATAAGCCCAACAACTGATTATTTTAATATTTCATCACATTTAAACTCATAAATGCAAACAACACTCCTGCTTAAGCCTTAGTCTTTTACTCCTAGGATCACTATCGAACACATATTATTTAGAAATGCCTTTTCAGCTACTCATTTGCCCTTACTTGTTTGTTTTAACCCTACTCCTACTACCCCCAGAGTGTTTAAATAAACATTATTTATCAAGCCCTCAACTCTTTATATATTCAAGAGGGATTTGAACTTCACACGTTACTGCATTCACACATTTTTTTTTTGTGTGTGTGTAACAACAGAATATCTCTTTTCAGACCAAAATATGAAAAACCCTGCAGCTCATATGACATGTATATGTTAGAAATAGTTTTTGTGAAGCACAACCCCTCTTTCTCCCCTTGCTAAATTTGGCCTTAAAGCAGCTCCTACAGCAAGAAGGGGATTTTAGCATAAAGAATAGAAATAGGTTCATAAGAACAAATTTAGCTGGACGATAATGAGGACTGTTAACCCTACTGCAAAGGGAGGAACCTCTTAGTTCCCCAAAACACCAGTCCTGGACATTTTATCAAGTTAAGTACCTTATTATACTGTAGATATTAAAATTCTGCAAGCAGTTCTCAAAATACAATTATCTCTGTGCCAGATACTGCACATCACTTCTCACCAGTCAGTTTGGGTCAGCTTCATTACAGCTCTTGGCAATGACAAGAAATAAGCAGAAACCTAATTATACATTCAGATGTTTTAACCATTTAGAATTTCAGGATGGGTTGGTTTGTGCAACAATGATCTTGCAAAACATGTTTCCTTCTTCCACATTCAGCCCTCGGGTGCAATTTCTGTGCATTGCACCCAAAGCTGCAGTTAGAGTGATTTTTTCCCTCTCTGCAGGGTGTTGATGTTTAATGCTTCGGGCAACTTTCTTCCAGCCAATTGAATTGTCATGAAATCAATAATCAGAAAACTGTTCTGCAGACTTTTCCCTGCATTTCTGCATGCTTGGTGGAGATGACCCATGTGTCTGGAAACAGCTCATGTAGTCTGGCTATCATCCTCCCTTGGGCACACTTTGATGTCTATTCACTCCAGGCGAGCTAGGCTGGCATCTATCTTGGCCCCAGGCCCTGAGCCAGCACACTGGGCAGGCCAGAGGTTGGTTCAGATTTGGAAAAGTGTTGCTGTTGAATTAATCTATTCTTCAGGGGGGGAAACATCATCTACATAAAAATGCTCAACTTTACAAAGAGAATCAAGTCAACAGGGGAGGCATTAAGTATTTCTGGAAAGATTTGATGGAGCAAGTGTTTATAGTTTTAATGAGTTGCCCACAGGTGGAGGTCATGGACCATAATAATGAAGCTTTGTGTGATGAGGGATTTGTCTTGGCAGCAGCTCTAGGGTGAGATCTCTTGAAGCAAGTGCAATAATAGGGCTTCTCTTGTCCAGCACCTTTCTTTGGGCTTTAGCAAAAAATTGGATTGTGCTTTGAGAAGTAACATTATGTGACATGTGCACACAAGTAAAAAGGAGCTGTTTTGATGGATATATTCATTGTTGTAGTCATATCACCTGGGGGAATTTTTCACACAGAAAGGATTTTGGACGAGTCCTTTAGAGTCCAGTAGCTTGTCAGCGATCTCATGAAGTATGTCTTTATGTTAACAAACAATGTGATTCAGAAAAAAATGTCTTCATTTTTATTTGGCATAAAAATGTAGGAATGCTATGGGATCGCCATATTCACTTGGAGATATTATTATTTCAATCAGGAGAGACTTACTTAAGAATGAACAACTATTTGTTTAACATTTAGGAAATAAAGTAAGTCTTTGGGGATTCGACTCCATCATGACACTTCATGCACTCGGAGGGGTAATGAAGCCGACAGCAGGATAGGATACCCCCTTTGGAGCCTAGACACTGGTGGTAGTGTTGTGAGAATGCAGGATATGATGAGGAGTGGGTTTCTGAGGCTGTATCTGAACTCTGCTGAGCTGGAATGGAGTGGAGGAGGAGGGTCGCAGCAATTGCACTGAAATGACAAACTGACTGTGAAAGAGAGAGAACGGATTTAAAAATTTGACCGTGGCAGGATGATTGGTTGAGAGAGGTTGTGGTAGAATCAGGTAGGATTATTACTTAAAGAGTCAATGCCCAAAATCAGCTGATCACCATCAGGGGAGATGGTGGAAGTGAGATGGAGTGGCTAAGTTGAATGAAGAAATGTAATAAATGTGTGAGAGAATATAACCAGTTTTCCTGTTTGAAGTTACGCTCAGCTCCATAACTACAAAAGCCTCCTAGCTGCATTTCACCCAGTGTTACCAAAGAGCACGTTTGGCGAATTAAATGGGTTGTTTATGGTGCCAAGTAATTGTGAAAGAGTGGAGAGAAATCACCAAAAATATCTCAAGTTTGTCTAAAGTCTACTTAAAACACGTTCTGTTTATTGGATTCGTGGAAAAGCTATTTTTTATTACTCTCAATGGACTTCTTTAGAAGAGTAAGAACTCGATCAGAGAAAAACAGGCTCTCATGGAACTTTGCTCTTAATTAAACATACTAAGATGAGTACAAAAAAAGGCTTAAAAAAAGTCCAACCATGAAAGAATTTCTGCTGAGTGGGGTGATGGATGATACTGAATATTTCAAGCATGCTTTAACTATGATTTGAATTTCATGACACTAAACGGGAACACCACAGCTCACTGTGGGCTTGTTAACTTTACATCCAGGGTCTGCTTTGGAAAATGGCCAAAGTGTGTGTTTGGGGATTTCTGAAATCCAAAACTCAAACTGAAAATTAATCCAAACTGTAAACTTTTTTCATAAGCCTGCTCTCAGATGGCAATAAAAGGCTTGTTAAAATGTGTGGAGTGAGCTTTTTTCACCCTGTTTTGTTGACAGGGGTGCAGGGGGACTTTATGATTAATGGTACAAATCATTGAATTCAAGAGGATATAGCAAGAGAGAGAACAAAGGAGCTTATTTAAGCTGGGTTTTTTTTTTGTATTTTTAACTGAACAATTTTCACATAATATGAGCTTATCTGAAGGGACTATATATTCTCTATTGTCAAGAGCAGTTGCTGGCTCCGTTCAATATTCTAAATGTACATGAAGTGAAGCGTGGGACTGGAGAGGGAGGGGGAGAAACATCTCCTCTGCGACAGGAGGAAACAGAGTTTATGGAAATGTGGTGTTAATTACCTCCTTCAAGCATAATTTAAAGAGAAGCTATCACTCCCTTTGAGTCCACGTTTTCTTAGAAGTCTGGAAATTACTGTTCAGCTCATAACAAATAAAAAATATCTTGGAGGGCTTGTTGGGCGATCAGAGACTTCACTAATCTATAATTACCCATCAGGCAGGTGCTGAGGCGCCATCTGAACCCGGTCTGCTCATCTGCCTGTACCCTCGTTATGGTTTCAGATTGTTATGGGCTATGAGATGTTTTCAGGCATCAACAACATTTTACACCTCCTTCATTATTTGATAATTTTCACTTCATTACACTATGGTGCTTTGACGTTGCTTTACAGTACTTAGTTCTCCAATGACTGGCACAGTTACAGAAGCTTTTTACCTTTTTCCTTCAAGGAACTAGCAACCTTGGAAAAAAACCTGGATATATTTGGAAACATGTACAGTTCAAAGTGAGTGTATGCAGTATGTTTACCTCCCCCTGTCTGTTGTTGGCTCTTTGAAATAGTTCTTGGTTTTTGTTTTCCTGGAAAGACAAACTTTTGCATATTGCATGACCATGTGTCTACTGTTCTCTTTCAGTCGCTGAAAAACGATGACTCAGTGGCCAAGAAGGATGTGCAGAGGATTCTGGAGCTCAGCCACAAACAGAGGTAAAGTGAGGCAACATGAATGACTTTGTCACAAGTCACCTACAGTATCATGCTGCCTATAAATGTCATCTTAATGCAGGTCAGGGATTTATAATAACCATCAGTTATGGCTGATGAATAAATCAAATCCAAAGCATCCTCAGCTTCACCTCTAATGAAGTCTAATGTAATGTTACATTATGTTAATTCATATTCAAACCTGAGAGCACTTTGATTTGAATCTTAAATAATCTCTATAGAGTGGAAAAAAGTAAGGAGCTTTTTTAGGCACTAAGTCTTACTTTCAATCAGACTACGTTACATGACTCAGAGATGGAGGGGTTTTTTTTTGTACCACTCATACAGCCATGAAACTCTCCAGCTTGAGTCATCTGCACCAACGATGAACAAAGGTATAAGAAAATAGCTGGTTCATGGCTAAAACAAAAGTCAGAGTTAAAAGCTTTCTTATGTAAGAATTACAGAGTAGACCTTACTATGTATTCCAAGGTGCATTTCTACAAGAACCAAGCGAAGGTTAAACTGTAAGATTTACCTTGGATTATAATGTTACCAAGGAGGGTTATTTCTGTCAAAGTCTCAGTAAATTGGATTGGTTGGGACTGTGTGTGTGTGTGTGTGTGTGCACGATCTTTCTCTTTAACTTTATTCGTCCCCTAAGGGCGTTTGGCCTCACAGCAAGACACAGAAACAAGACAATAAAATAGCACAGCTCCTACATACGGGATGTCAAAGGAGGTCATGGCATGGTTCAGACTCGGGGGAAAAACAACAGTGCTCCCAAGTCAACCTTTTCCAATCATTGTATTGGATGCAAATACTATATAAAGAACCTTATACCGGGACATCAATTACATTACATTGTCAATATAACATATGTCAGTACAATCCAACAACCTTTAGGGAACCTTTTCTAAATGTTTTCATGTTGAGTATCCCTAAGATAACACTATTCTTACAGGCTCTCTGGGATTATGGAATTAAGGAATTATTCACAACCCTTGACCAGTGTTTTCATGCGTTCTTTGGCCATGTTACTGATTGCAACTAAAGAATGGAAATAATGTGACAATAAATTGCTGTAACCCTCTCAAGCAGGGTTGGGCAATTTCAAAACATAACACATTTCTAAACATAAAAAAGGAAAATGACAAAATGTCCTAAGTTTCAAATTACAAGGTCTGACGATATTTAATTGACAGTTGTCTGGCAAAAAGAAACAACTCCACAACTGTCATCACATTCACTCAGGGGTAAATACTGAATGGTAAACAGAAAATCACCTTTTTACAATGGACTCAAGCCCAGTTCAAGTCGGTGAGATGAGCGATCCCATTTCATGTCATTGATCACTATTATTGATGCTGGTTGTTCTAAGGGGTTGCCCAGTCTACTAATAAAAAGGCAGTATACACAAAAGCAGCTGGGTAATTCATAATCCAATCATAAAACCTTCTTGTATATCCAAAAATAATGGCCCTTCCTCATTTCTATGAAAAATCCCCTCAAACATCAGGCACTTCATCTTCTCGCAAGCCATCTGTAAAAGTGTTTACCTAGAGTGCTTTACCTGTTAGGGTTGTCTGATTAATGTTGTGTGTAACGAGACTTTTAATGATTAGGAGTCATTTGTGGCCTTCATGCTCTCTGAAAATGTCAGCCAGATTGAAGTCCTGCCCTCCTGTGCGCTGTATCCCAATAGCCAATCAATAGCCTATCACCACCGCCCATGGCAGCTCTCACATGTCATCAAGCTAAAACACCATAAAGCTGCAGATGCTCGCCTCCATGTTGCCTAGCTAGCATTTGTGGGGTGCTGTTTTTCCAAAGTGTTATTAATCCATCTTTGGAGCTCCATGTCTGTCAAGTGTGATTACCGGCTGACTGCATCACGGGCCATTCAGACAGGTGATTCATTGCAAGTCATTTATTTTTGACAACTCTTAACGGGGGTTTGATTGCTTTCTGGAAAATAATATTGCTACAAACTGTAATGCAACAAAAATACAGCGAAACACACCATGAGCAGACAGTAAAAAATGCTATTTTTTAAGGTTTTAGAAATAGTAACAATTAATTCAGGAAAGATTGAAATGCTGTCAGCCTATTTGTGTTCACTTGTCAAATAATCACAACCCTGTGCTTCTTGGAATGACAATCTCTTATTTCTACTCTGCCCTTTTCTGTCAGTTTGGCCAGTGTTGATCTTGTTTATGCAAAATGTTTCCAAGTCTTGGATGCAGGCGATAGGAATATCAATGAAATGCCAAAGCAAGGGTGGTTGCCTGGTCGCCGTGGAGAAAAATGTGTGCTAGGCTGAACTTATGCCAAGAGACAAGCCCATTGGCATATGAAATGTAAGAGTATCTGGCTGTTGAGCAGTGAGATCCTTTCCGCACAAACATCGAGGGTTGCTGTATTCCCTTCAAAGAGGCTTCCGCTTGACTACACCCCTGCCCGACTACAGCCGCGTCACGTACTCTTAAACTTACAGCCAGGCATGGAAACAGTAAATAGATTGTTACCTTAAATTTAACTGGGCTGCTGTGTGATGTGATTTCGACAAGCTTTTTTGAATCCACTGACCCACATCACTTGCCCACTTGATTCATAATTCAGTGTGCATTGCTGTTATCTCTGCACAGGAGCATCAAATGATACTGAAATACCAATTGCACTCTAATGCATTCACATTTATGTTGAACGCGTAATGAATGCAGAACCAGTCTTCATACAGCATTCATAAAATCTGTGTGGAGCGTTACAAATTCTTATAGGCTCCTACATAATGCAACAAAATGAATTTTTATTTTCTCCATAAATTATTTTATTGACCTCAAATCTCGTCCAGTTTTCCATTTGGGATGTATTTGTCTTGGTGTGTTTGTTAAACTATGCATTATGTTCTGAGAAACCAGCCATTTGTATGAAATGTTAGCTGCAGCTCATCCTTTGAATTAAACAGGGCAACATAAAAGATTAAAAGATGCACCCAAAGAAGCCCTGCTGGGGAAAATGTGACAAAACTCTGTCCAATGTAACTAGAAGGGACACTTAGCAAGCATTTAAGCTGAAAATACTGTACAAACACCTCACCTTGTGAATATTGGCATAATGGCGTCATGTCTAATGCTTTGGCCACTCTGCCTTCCTGAACAGTAAGTCCCACATCTAAATTTAGCATCTTGCACATCTGGTGGTATTTGTTGACATCACCAGCAAAATAATCAATTTTACCACAGTTTCAATGTCATCAATCAATCAATCATTGTTTATATAGCTACAATTCATATTCAATTCATAACAAGTGTTATCTCGAGACGCTTTACAAAAGATAAGGTTTAAGGCAAGATTTCTCCTTTGTATTCCTCGCGAATTCCTGTTTTCCACACTTCCTTGCAGCTGAGGTGGAGGTCGGAGCAGGCCGTGCATGAATGAGGACGGCGGTGGTTGTGGGGACAAGACAGTCGGATGATGGTGGCTGGGCGTCGCGCGGTGGTCGGGACAACACAGTCAGATAGTGGTGGGAAACTAAATGAAGAAATATGGGACTTGAAGGAGCAGTTCCACATAAAAACGCTGCAGCCGGGCCTCTGTCTGTGTGCATATGTAGAGGAAGCCGATATGGAAAGGAAAGGGTGGCATTTGCATAAGACGGAAAAATGACATACAATTCTGATATTTAAAGAATGGAAAATTCCCCAATATAAAATCACAACGTTAATTCAGCATTTCTTTTTCACAAACTGCCTTTCAGAATAATACAAAATCTGTGATTACATCCACTTTTACTCTTAATATCTTTTCATACAGCTTACCCTTTGAGTCTCAAAACATTTGCCAACAAAACGCATGAGCCTGATTTAATCCAATATAATATCTTTCTGTTTCTTTTTTTTTCAACAGAAGTTAACCCAAGAGTGAATGTGTAACAATTGCTCAAAGCAGATCACTTTCTGCGCAAAATTTCTCTCAACAGTGTTACATTTAAGAAAGTCATTCTGTGGCAGAGCAGTGGAGGCCTGTGAGAGTGTGAGGAGGATGTGCTAACCAAGTGTTTCTCACCTCCCTCTCACTTGACAGAGAAGAGATGAAGACCCTGCAGGCAGCCTTGCAGAAGCAGCTGGATGAGGCAAATGAGAGAGCGGAGAAGCAGCAGGCCACGGTAAGACAGAGGCGACCTGACCATCAACATCCGGCCTTGGCTAACCCGCTCCGTCACCTGTCACACAGGCCCCTCAGTGATCCACGCTCATTACACAGCAGCCTGCTCTCTCGCCTACACGCATCAACACTTAATTCAAACTCTCAGGAATAGCGAGAGAAACTTTGTGTCCCTCTACTCGCACCCACCAACGCAAAAGTTAATGAGATTGGACTAAGGCGTTATAACCTAAGCGCATGTACTTATCTAGCCCTCCATCTAGCCCTGGCTCTCCAGCTAAAGTATCTGAATTTGTATCTATTCATGATCCTCAATCACTTGGCACTTTGCTTCTGATTCAATTCAAGCAGGTATCTTACACACTGTCTTGCAAATTCAATCAAACACTCGGTAATACAATTTCAAAAAATTAAAACATAAAAAATCAGCCGTGCTCCCTTTCCCATAGCCAAGGCTGATGAGGTGCTTTTTTTCCAACATGCTTGGAGCATATCACTTATACTAATACTCTGACACTCTCTCCCCCCCCCCACCCCATCTTATTTTCCATTAAATATGCCATTCAAAGCTGTTTTGATATTCATTATTTCTATTTTGACACACTTGATGTATTTAATGTATTTATAGTCACATAGTTATAGCTGCATTTCTCATGTTCATTTCATGCACTGATGTAAGGTTCGCTATACACCAGTGTATAAACCGGCTGGACAGAAATAAACAATAGTACAGCAACATTTCAACTGACATTTTTGCCATTTTCCTTAGACCATTAGCAAATCCCAGTCGCATGGTTTTATGGTTTGTGTTTGACATTCATGTTTTGTTAAATGGTATTCATCAACCCTGCCGAGTTACAAGATTAAAAAGAACACCCCTGCAGCATGCAAATGCCACACACGTTTAGCATAACATTGAAATACGGTAGCCGCTTCAGTTTCCTCATGTCCACATACAATTCAGAAGGAAATCTTTGTATCGGAAAAGCCCCAGAGAGAATCACCATTGAGACACTGAAGACTCATCTCTTTTTTTAGCAGATTCTATGTGCAGAAACAAAAAGAGGTAAAGTATGTCATTAAGTGGGCAATGAGATCGGGCCTACAGTATATTTACCATTCTGCATGAGGGTTTGACTGTACATTTGCTCATTCTGCACAAGAGGAAGTTTCACATATCATTTATTTTATTGCACACAAATTTCCTGTCTCAGAGAAGGAATATAATTGTTGCCGTAGCATTTAGTTTAAAGCTAGCGCTTTGCTTTAGTACATCTTCACAGAGACGATACATGGACATCAATCAATTCATCAAGCTTTATGACAGACTCGAGGTCCAGAGAACAAACAACAGCATGATACAGAAGTAAAATAAAAGGTCATACTTATTATAGTCTATGGCAAATGTATTAAAACATGCCTGAAATTAGATAAACCAACTCATTTAGATTTAGGCATCTCTTTTCAACATACTCAACAGGTAAACATATATCTTGCCTCATCAGCAGATTTCTCAACTTCTAACGACCATTGCATCCCCTGTTTTTTTTTTGCATTTGAAATACTAAAATGTTTTTTTTTTTACTAAGACTAATTAGGTGAAGGCTAAAATAAACATAATATAAATATTATATTATTTACATAAATAAATAGGCTTTAAATAAACATATTTTGATATTTTGATTAGAAATTAAACAAATACATCTGCTAAGATACAAGTTTTTCAGTAATTAATTCAATTAAAAGCTTTGGTACCGCTGGAAATATCCCGACATGGTTAAAGTGCATCAATATACATGAAACACGTTTTAGGCCACATTAGGCAAAAATATCAATTTAAGAGTGAAACAGTACTTCATGCAATGCTTTATTTCCCTACCCACCACTCTTCTTACATTACAAAATCCATTATTGCAGGAGCTGTTGGAGCTGGCAGATTTCTGGAGCATTAAAATGCATTAAATAATAATAAAAATAGAAGCATCCATCACACTGAAATGGAAATGTATAGAAGCAGCTATTCAGCCCCTGTGTTTACTCATTTTAACTAAAAACCTAAATGCTGCAGGAGAATGTTTTTTTAAACCATTGCCAGGGCCTGTGGCAGTGACTGAAGGCACCAACATCAAACCCTGATGTTATCGTGCCCGCTTGGGTATGTGAGTCAACCGGTGAGGCTTAGTTTACAGTTCCCTGGGGTGCATACCTGCTCTGAGGTCACCAGCCCCATGAATCTCTCCCCTTTGTTGCCCAACTATCTCGATGACCTCTCTCAAGGACGCGCAGCTTGCAAAAATACATCCTTCAGTATGAGAAAAAAAGAAAGAAAGACGAAAACCTTGAGCTGGCTTTCTCTCACACAGGGAGAATTCATTCTTTTATTTATATATATATATACTGTAGCCCGTGGCAGCCAAGGTTTCCCATCTGCAGTTGGTTTCTTGAACCTCTGCCTGGCTGTTAAACTTGAGCAACACGCCTGCACCAGTTAGACATGCTGAGCTCCTGATATAAGGGTTGCGATGAACTAAGATATCACTCTGACATGATAAGCATATGGTCTATTAAATCAGGCACACAGTGGAAAAATAAAGTCGCAGGAATAAGTGCCTCAGAGGATCGTATGTGCCGCAATCAGAGACTTTGAGATGGAACATTTCTGAACACTTGTTATATTAAACTTTGTCAGACTCCACAGAGATGAAATATATGACAGAGGTTTTTTTTTGTCAGAGTTAACAGTCTTTAAGTCCTGATGGGTGGCCAGCTTAATTTGAAAATCTGGGTTTCATTACAGCAAGGGGGCCCGTGTGCCTCTGTTGGTTTACAAGGAACAGTGTTAGTTTATGATAGGAGACTCAATATATCTTTTGATTGTACACCAACACCACCCATGGCGGTTAAATTAAAGACACTAACTCAAACGCCAATAGTGGTTTTGCCTTCTTACACTGGTTTCACTGCACTCATGAAGGAAACATAACCTCTAATGCAAAAAGGCTGCTTTAATTTCTCTCTTTTGTTCATCGTGGTTAATGAGAAAAAAAACAAAATGCTGCACCAGGATGCTCTTTCTTTCTGTGAATCTTTGTGTTTTGGGGGCAGTGACTAAACATAACTTTGACATTATCAAGCTCTGCTCTGGGAGGTGACTCATCTTAGTGGTCTAGTTTACAGCTCCTCTGGGGGCTTTGCTAGAAAGTGGGGTTGGGGAAATTGGAAACAAAGAAAGGGAGGGGGAACATTGTTTGCTCCTGGTAACATTCGCTTCTGCATGTTTTAAATGTACGGTGCTGGAGAGTGGAATTGAACTGACAGGCTGAGTCTGGTGATATTTTGAATACGGCCAACAAATCCAGACAGAAACCAACATATAATATGTTTGCATGCACAGTTAGTTCAAGGTACGTTTACAGCTGGATTCATTGGACTAATGTCCTTTTCCCAGAATACCATTGATTCCCTTTGTGGTGTTATGCCCCCTTTCAGCTAGTAACTGTTGGACCTTCCTCTGATTGATCTATTACATATATCCACAGTAATTGAACATCTCCATCCTGAATTTGTCTTCCATCCCAGTACTTTAACAAGTTTAACTCCCTCAGCTGACACAATACAAACCATGTCTCCTCATTTGTCCAAGAATGAGTGGTTCTCACTCTAGCATTCTCCTTGTTGATACATGAGTGAAGGACAACTTTCCCCAATGAGACTACAAAGTATATCCTATCTTATCGTATGGTATCGTATCATACCTTTGTCTTGTAGACTTCCAGGTCAAAGTCTGGGGTGGGGGATGGCCTAGCTGTTACGTTGCGCTCCTTCATGTACCAAGGCTTTAATAGTCATCATCGCAGCTGCCGGTGGGTTCGAGTCCAGCCTTGGCCCTTTGCTGTATGTTGTCCCCACTCTCTTCACCCAACGTTTCTTGTCTCTCTTCAGCTGTCCTATATGATAAATGATAAAAGTCCCAAACGTAACTAAGTCCAGCACAGGGTCTGTGGAGCACGCCCAGAATGCCTTGGCCAGTTTGTGTCCAATTGTGGTGTATACATGCAAGAGTAAATCGACCCTCAACTGTTTTATCTAGGTGTTTTAATCGGACTTCATTGGATTTAGTATGATTTCAGACCTACTAACGAGTACATTTTAAAAGTCCAGTTTTAGTCAGACAACGACAATGAATCGACTTGTATTCAGCATGTGAACATAGCAAATACATCTATACTAGCAAGTGGTGTTGGTATCCAAATCTTAGACTTTTCTTCTGTTCCAAAGAGCTCCATTGTCATCCATATACGCTGAACAAATAATACATTTATGAGCTGCATTGTTTAACTGAATGACATGTTTTTTTTATTACCATGAATGTAGGCCCTGAAGTCTTTAACAGAGTAAATCCCTCATACATCAATCTGCAGTTGCAGATCTAATAAATGAACAAAGGTGGATTATTCTCTGACTGAAAACTAGTTCTCAAAAATACTAAATCTTCTAGGATTAATAGTGGATTTATTTTGTGTGAAGTTTGCAATAAACTACAGTAACAAGCCGTTCTTGAAAAATTAAGCTGTCAGTTGTCAAAAAGGGCTTTTGGGAAATGCCAACGACAAGTTAGGTACTTGAGTTGGTATTTTAAAACTGGTAAAGTCATCGTCTGTTTCAGCGTGTTTTTCCATTTGATGACTCTAACAACAACATTTTAAAAATGTCCTGACTTTCCCTTAAGAATTGGTGGACAGTAAACCAGATACTGACAGTTTGTTTTGTTTATTGTCATCACCATCACTCCATGCTCCTCAGATTTAAGCAAACTGCTGAACATCCTCCAGTCTTTGTTCAAAAATATTTGGATCATTATCTGTGGCTCAGTGGTAGAGTCAGTCGTCTTTCAACCAGCAGGTTTTGGGTTCCAGTCCCAGCAGCCAGATGTTGATGTATCCGTGGGCAAGACACTTAACCACGTCATCACAGTTTACTGTACATAGCATCAGGTGTGACATGCGGAAGATTAGAACAGCGCTATACAAGCTCAAGTCACCATCATTCACACATTTACCATTGAGAGGAATATGCTAAATAAAGCTATACAATTAGTATGATTACCTTTCTAACTTGTTTCTTTTTATCATTTTTTTTCCTCAGATCAAATTTCTCAAAGTGGAAATGGAGAAAAAGACCAAAATCATTAAGGATTTACAGCAAGAGGTGAGTCACCAAAGTTTCATGTAAAGCCAGTGTGGATGAAAAAAAAGATTGTTTGTCACGTCTGTACTGTATGTATAGCCAAGAAAAAAGGGGAATTTACTCCAATCTAAGGATCAGGAACACACTTCCCCTGCAATTATGTCTCACATGTCATTTCATGATTTTTGTTGTTTGGCAAAAGCTGCCTGAAAGTCTCCAGAAACTGAGGGGGTGCTTCCAATCAAAGGTGGACATACGCTGGCAGGAATACATCTATTTTAGCGAGCACTTTGCAAACACTGGAGTGTGCCTTTGATTGTGATTGTGATCACGACTGTCTTGGCTTTTGTTGACTCAGAAATGGATCTCTTCCCTTCTTCTTCTTCTTCTTCTTTCTCTTCTGTGATAGATTTCTTCCCTCATGATTGTTGAACATCAGTGCAGAATAGTTTGCCTAAAAAGGAGGTTTTTTCCTCTCTTTGATTCTGAGGGGCTGACACCAAAATCTGGCATTTACTGCTGATGCCTCAGACAGCTGAGAAAAAGAAAAGTTCTGCTGAAGAAATACCATTATAGATGTACTGAAAGTATGTGACACCGCATTATGTACAGTTTGGCTTGTTATCTGTAGGAGTCGGAAAAAATAATAAAATACACCAACTAAAAGAAAACAAACATCAAAACAACACGGGCCCATTAAGTGCAGCATACTTGAGCTACATCTGCAACAGCGGCCTTTAAAGGTGTTCACACGTTTTATTCTTCCATTGTTGCCTCTGTCTGTCAGCTATGTAACATGAAGACAACGAGAAAGAAAATGTCAGACTGAAACTTCTGCAGCCCAAATGAAAAGGACACCTGCAGTGCTGCCCACTCCACTGAGGTGATGGTAGAGCCTTTATTCAGAGCCAGTCGCTGAACGAGGCAGACAGACTGACTCACATGGACTGACTTTATTCTCACAAGAAATGCTACAACACCTACAAATTGTACCTTGTTTCAACCCTTTCAACCCTTTTTTCATTGTGAAATGTGTCGCATAAATTATAGCACCTTGTGGCCAAAGTGGAGTAGATCTTAATAATTGTTGTTTTTTCCTTTAATACTGTTTCAATTTTAAAATCAGACAGACTTTATGAGTGCATGACAATGTCATGTTAGACGAAAACGATCATTTTGCTGCAGTGATCTCTGCTGCGGTGTGAAAATTGACTTTAGCCAGATGTTCCAAATTAACTTGACACATGAAACTCTGCACTGGAAGCAGGATGAACACATGAAATAAAGAACCCAGCTAAACATAATGACATCAGTTTACTGATCTATGTGTTTGATGGAAAAGGATATGTGTTAATTCATTACACAACACAGCAGATCATAATCAATAGGTTAAAGAGGATCAGGTGAATCTTCTTGTTTTTATTGTTTAGTGTTTTAACATTTTGAGTTTCTATCAAAATCAAAACAGTTCAATTATACTTGGACATTAATATCATACATTTTAGCATGCAGGCATCC
Source organism: Labrus bergylta (assembly GCF_963930695.1). NCBI lineage: Eukaryota > Metazoa > Chordata > Actinopteri > Labriformes > Labridae > Labrus > Labrus bergylta. Next base: position 11,908,214 of record NC_089197.1, read on the forward strand.
CAATCATTCTGGATTTAATGTTTTCTTTAACAAGATCTTTGACAGTTTTTTTCACATCAGTCACAAAGTTGTTGCAAAAGACCATTTCTTTATATTTTCTTACCACAAAGAGCAATGCACTTAAAGATAAATTATAGAGCTTTGGTAGTAATAAAGATTAGGGTGCCTATTTTAAATGTCTTGTGCAAAATTGTCTAGATTGCTTCCTCTTCTGATACCAAGATGCTTCCTCATTTTTGATACCATGAAGGCGCTGCAGATGGATGCCTCAGTACTCCCTAGTGCTCCTCATCTGTCATTAACCAGTGCACAGTCTTTAATAGAAACGACCAACCTCATGTATATGAATCCATATGTATGGTAACTACATCATTTAATATCACTTTATTTCAGCATCAGTTGCACTTTTGACCATTGCATTCTGGTCTCATGTAGGCTTGTTTATATTAGTTATTTTATAAAAATTTCATTTTTAAGTGTTAATGTTTGTACATACAGAGCTATGTATGAGCTATGAATCAGATTCTTCTCTGTGATTGATTTCTTCCTGCGAGATTGATTGTTTAATATCAGTGCAGAATAGTTTACCTGTGGTGTTGCGTTAAATATGTTGTTTTTCTTAACAGAAAAGTTGAATACTACTTGAAGATTAATATAATTTAGCATGCAGTTATCCGAATACTAGTACGACTGCGTCCTTGTATTGGTCCTGTGCACAATGAATCTACAGTCACTCAACTTATGATGGATTAATGTTGGGTCTTTGTAGATAATGTAACAATGAGTAAGGTCTTTTACCTGCTCTTTGGAAAGTGTCTTGAGGTAACATTTGTTGTGAATTGGCACAATATAAATACAAATTGATTGATTGATAAAGAAATAGAAATCTGGAAATAAAAATACCACCATGGTTTTCAGTCAATCAATCAAACTTTATTTTTATATCACATTTTAGACAAATTAAATTGCAGTTCAAAGTGATTGACAAAGGGTAGTTTGAAAAAATAATTTACAGATTAATACACACCAACAAGAGTTTAATAAAATAACAATAAAATACAGATGGATGGCCAAAGTAAAATAAACAAGACATATAAGCAATAAGATAAAAAATAATTCACACAATAAACATTTAAAAATGAAGAAGTAGCATTTAAAAAGGTAGCTCTTAAACGAAAAATGAAAGTCTGTGAACGTGAGGTTTAAATTTGTACTTGCATGTTTGACTCTGCAGGGAGTAATCAGAGGTAGCTTTAGAGACTCTTCTTTAATCAGCCAAGTGGTTTTCACAGCAGGAGGCTGCACATGTTGGGGAGATCAGTTTAACAGGCTAAATGACCCATAAATGAGGCCATGATTTGACTTTTTAATGAACAATTACGGATTCCTTTACTCTTAAACATCTTGATCCTGACATAAAACAAGTACCAAGACACTGGCAATGAGGTAAGCGAAATGATCTTTGCTCCGATGTTTGTGAAAAGCTCATTACCATAAGTCAATCCTCAATGTTCTCTCTCGTCTCGCCGAGACAAAGAGCTGGGAAATAGTGTTACCAAGGGTTTGACCTGAATTAGAGTAAGCAGGAGTGTAATTGGAGGGAGTTAAAATAACACCAGTAGTTTTTGGATGAATAACTATGTAAACGCCTTTGCACGCCAACTGGAACGACATCAAGGTTAGTTACTGCGATTACTCTGTAGGCAGGAGGAGGGAAAAGAGCAGAAGCACAAACATAAGGCACCTTTCATAGACCCACTGCTACCCTCTCACATGAGTGTTATACTTTGTTGACATTTTGAGCTTTGCCTTTTTCCTCTTCCAGATCTACATATCTTAGGGAAAGGCCTCCTAAGCCTTGAGGGCCTCTATAATTACACCTTGAAGAGGTCATTTGCGGTCAACGGAGAGGGAGGTTCCCAGACATCTGTGACATGCTGACATTTAAGTCCTGGCTACATGCAGCGAGTCATGAGTCGGTTGTGTGTGGGGAACAGAGACCAATTTTAAAAATGTTCTTGTGTGCAGAAATGGAAAGCAAGGCAGTTTCATTTATAAGGCTGTTTCGTACACAGTGGTAGAGTCAAAGTGCTGTGCAAAGAAGTGAGACATAACACAGTACAAGAGTAAAAACAACACAGACCTAAATGCTGCAATGGTTGGGTTATTATGGAAGTCAATTGTTGAAATTGTGTATACATTAGGATGTTTCTATTGCAGAGTCGACTAAACTCTCCAGTTCTTAATTAGCACAAGTTCCCAATTTGAAAATAACAAACATTCTTAAACTCAGGGAAAGAAGAGGAAGAATGAAAACTTCATTAATCCCAGGGTGACATCCAGCTTTTTACATTCTGTTATTGAGTCACCCTACAAACACACTGGCCAGTAAGACACACTCATGCACAAACAGGATTCTATGGACATGCACTAATGGAGCGATGTCAGAGTGAGGGGCTGCACTCGAAAAACACCTGAGCAGCTGTGGTTTTGGTGCCTTGCTCAAGGGTACCCTGCGTCACATCTCCATCAACCAATCCAAAATGTCATTATTTGGTCTGTACCATGACTTCAACAGGCCAACCTGCAGTTCATTCAAATGGTGCAGCTTTACAAGTAAAGTTCATTCACACATTGTGAAACATAGTGGGGAAACTATATGTCTCTTTATAATGACCAAACTGTCTGAGCAGCCAACAATGTTGAGGTAGAAGTTGTAAGAACCTTCAGTACTCTGTGTACAATGACACAACTGGCAATGGTTTTAAGAAATCCTTATGCCCAACCCCCCGAAAAAAGGTTTTCTAAACCATAGAACACTGTAGTCAAACCATTAGAGATGTCACAACTACATCTAAATAACTACAAAAACATTGTAGTCTTTCTCTCATCTTCTGTAAGATGAATGAGTTTGTATTGTGTTTGTTTATTTTTTCCTTCTGTACAGTACATTAAGTTTATGTTTGTATGAATTGTGCTTTACAAATAGAATTGAATTGAATTGAATACAGTTGAAAGGTGTGGGTTCAATAGTATGGTCATCTTGTAGGCTGCGTTGTTGTTTTATTAGAATGTATTACACTAAGATGTCTGTATTGTGTCTGCCCTATTCATATAACTGAAGGCTGTCTACACCTTTGATACATTCCTCAGTACAATCAAAACCTTAACAAAAGGAAGGCTTGAGTGCCACTTCATTTTGTGCTTCTGATAACTTGTTCCCCCTCAAAATAAACGCAAGGTATTTTTTATGCTGCATGGTTTTTATTTTATTCAGATTCACAAGTCCTTGGCTATATGTATTCTAACCCTTGATATAGATGAAACAAACCTCTGTGGGGCCAACCTCCTTCTTTTGTGATTACACCGGCATTACAATTTAAAATGTGAGTTTATGTCGGCCCATCGCTGTGAGTTGTGATGTGATGTCAGCGGGGATTCTTTGCGGCCACAAATCACTGTGAAGTCATCATCGACGCTTCACTTTCAGGACTGATTATGAGTATTTTGAGGGAGAGTGATTTACAGACAGACTCGGATCCTGCTGGCATTCATCAGTTTCTCACAGAGCATTGTAATAGACATCGTTTCCACACTCCGTTCCTCACTGCTCATGCTGATGTTTCTCGTAGTGTGAAAGGCTTTTTCCGACATTGTCCTTCTTTCATGTTTTTTTGATGTAATTTCACCTTTTAAACGTCAGCAAAACATCATGCATCAGAGAGGGACAGTTTACCGGATCTCTCTGTGACAATCATGGCAGGAAAAGTGACAGCAAACTGAAGCAGGGAGAGAATGGAAACAACATCGATGTGTGAGTTGACCAAAACAAAGACGAAGCCGATACGATCACGATAGAATCTTAGTCTATCCAATTATAAATGTATTATTTTATTTTCTTAATTAAATACCACAGATCGCTGCCTTAAAGTTGTTGATGTGATGGTTGGTTTTGAATATCATTTCTGTTCAGTTTTTTTTCTCTTTTTGTTATTTGAAGTTCATGAAAGAGGAATAAAACACAGATGAAATGAGAAAAGGAACTGCTAATTTCAAAGGGTGATGTGTACTCAAAGTGTGTGTAAGGCATTAAACCCAGCGATACACTCCCTCTGTGACTCTTTATGGCTGTAAATGTAGGCACATTTTGTCTTATTAAAAAAAAAAAACATTTGAAAATAATTGCTAAGCTTTCCGGGGAGGCCTTGAAAAATAAGCGTCCTTTGTTTCTCATCAATCAGAATATTCCTCAGAAACTACTTCAACACAAGGAGGTCCTTAACTCCATTGAGACCCGATCAGGACTCCTCCACACGTATGATCACTGACATGAATCGAGAGGAAAAGTTAACAGGCAAAAAAATGGATGTCTAAGTAAAAATGGGAAGAGACAGGTGATGGCGGGTGATGTCACATTTTGCACAGACCTGACAGGTGATGTACATCCTGGTCGTTTGTGCTCACATAGAAGAGACAGCAGACTCGACTTGTAACGCAAGAATGATGGTGTAGTTGACATCCAGTGAGAGTGACAGTGTTTTTTGTTTTTTTTTAAATGAGAGAAGGTCTAATCCGTCATTGCCATTGAACTAAAGTTCTGGAAAATGTTGGGACAGTGCACATGTACAGCTAACTTGACTACATGTCTAACTCTATATGTGCTACATTAATGGACATAATGGGAAGTATTTCAAACTTTGATTTTATGTAATGGTTGAATGCTATAAAGTAATGGTTGAATGCTGACCCCCTTGAAACAAGTCAATGTCTATGTCCTGCCCTGGCTAGAATGTTGTAACTAAATAAAAGATGTGAAATCCACTGACACATTTCATGGGTCATCCAGTGGTGGCAGTAACTTAGTCTGTAGGGATTGGGTAGAGAACCAGAGGTTGGCAGGTTCTATGGGCTGTGGCTCAGTTGGTGAAGTCGGTCGCCTCTCAACCGGAAGGTCGGGGGTTTGATCCCCAGCTCCTGCAGCCACATGTCCGATGTGTCCTTGGGCAAGGCACTTAACCCCAAGTTGCTCCCGCTGCTTCGTCAGCGGTGTATAAATGTGTATGAATGGGATTAGTCACTTGTGTTGGTCACTTTCCATAGCAGCCTCTGTCATCAGGGTGTGAATGGGTAGGTGTGACATGCGGTTTGAGTAGTCTGAAGACTAGAAAAGCGCTCTACAAACTCAATTCCCTTTACCATTTACCAAGTCCATTCAAGTCTCGGTATGGACCGAAGTTTGTGGAATTGGTATGGTTGCTAGAGGATCTCAGCACTGCAAGGCACTGAACCCCCCAACTGCTTTGGACCCTTGAGCTTGAACCCTAAATCAAATTATTTGTTTAGATTGAAAATTGTATTGTCATCATGTCCTTCCATCCTGGGATTATATGAAAATGTAAAGATCTACTCTCTGTGTCTTCCCATATGTTGGGAGGCCAGGAGTAGATAGCGGATGTCACTGTCTTTATTCCTCATTGGTTGCACAACACAGCTTGGCCCTAATTCATTCATAAATAGTCTACAGGAGTGGACCCAGGCAAAATAGGAATGCAAAATGTTCAGGTAATAAGACTTTTTCACCATATACAGGTGTATGCGTATGCTTGCAGAACAAACAAAAAAATCTATCCAGTTCCTTCAGACTCTCTTCACTGAACACCAGACACCAGGATGGTATGGGCGCCTCATTGAGATGCAAATAAAATCAGTACAACAAATCCATGTGTCTTAGGTTGCCATGGCAATATGCAAACATGGCACACAATGTGGAAGTAGCACAAGAAGCTCACAAACATCAACTAACCAGATGAGCCCCCCTAAAAAACCAAGACACAGGGAAAGTATGATTCTGTTATTGCTGTCAAACATTAGAGATTATACCCAGATGAAAGCAGTGTTCCCCAGATTGTTTTAAAATGTGGATGCATGCAACCAGTAAATAAAGGTATAATATAGTAGAAAACAACATGCTTAGATTAACATAAATTACTAAAACTACCAAGAGCCAATAGTAAGTTACAATTACCAGCTTCCCTATATACAAAAAAGGTAATAATTATGCTAAGGAAGATAAGGAAATTCAAGCTTTGAATGGAAATCAAACTTCATAGAATGAAGTGTTCGGGTGTGTGAAAATGTCCCTGGATAGTGTCACAGAGTAAGACTGCCCATGCACCCCGCTGGTTCAGTGCCAGACCCGTTTCTCTCTCATGTACGTCTTTTGAGTTTCTCTCTATTGTCGGTGGGCATGTTCTTGAAATGTCTGACATCATGCTCATTTCACACCATTTCCAGCACTAAAACACCATCTGATCTAAGAACTCTCTACATACAGCATTGATTCCCCTTCCACTGAGATCAAGATGAAACCCGTAAGACTTGTCTGTGAATCCATGTATTCACCATAGAAACACAGACACACCATTTAGCATTTGATTGAATGTGGCTCAGTGGGTTAAATGGTTGTGGAACTGTCTCCTCTTTTCAGTCAGTGTCAAAATCGTATTCATGAGTGAATGAATTCACATCTCTTATTTTTTATCAACCAGCTAACAGCACCTTCCTTTAAAGAATCTGCTGCTACCGGTGATTCTCATCTTTTTCTATGGAGCAGGCAAAGAAGAGAGAAAATGGTTTTGTGCCAGTCATAGAACCGCTCTTTATTGTGAGCTGCATTAATTAAATTAGTCCTCAGTTCAAGCTAAAATACTGAGTCAGTATCTGCCTTATGGCATTACCAGGGAGCTTGTTCCAAATGTGAAAGCACTGCATTTGTGTCCTGCAGCACTGAATGAGAGCAGTGCTAAAGTCATTGCTGGAGGAAACAACATTAAGGTAAATCTATCTTGGATATCTACTTAATGAAAAATTCTTTAAAGGGTATTTTTTTTCAAACCTTGTCTCTCACTCCATCTTATAGCTGATTACATAATATGAAAAGTTGTTTGCCTACCCTGGGCGGAGCAGCTTCTAAATCTGTTGGTCTAACAGAACAATAAGCTAGTACACCTGGTGTTGGAGTCCTTTCCTTTATTGCAAATTGCAGTGAAACTGCATGCTGCAAAAATCTGCATGCAGAGCAGGTTGTTTTGTACAGTATTGTTGTTGACCTTAATAGACACATATATGAGGAAAGGCAATTCAGCTGAGCTAGGTCAGGGTGCAAATGCTCACGAAAAATGCATCCTGTATACACGAAGAAGCTTAAGGGTTGGGCTCCAAAACCAAAAGAACTCTGTTTTCTCTGTTAGATTAGTACAGTTGCATCATTTTATGAACACCAACCTAAAAGTAGACATTTTATCTTTACCTGTATGTCTATGAGAAGCATCTTGGTCTAATTTGGATATAAGTGCTCTATAATTAGCTCTGTTGTAGCACAAACTTTCTGAGATAAGTATTCTCCAGAATCCAACGTTTGATGAGTTTTTACTTTGCTCCTGGTTTTGGTTGTGTTAGTTACAGGAGTCGTTTTTTTGGTGACAGAGTTTTAAGTAAAAGGAATTAAGACACCTTGAGCTATAATGATTATAGACCTTCAGTAGATGGGGGTGGGGGGATGTGTTTTGAAGAAAGGAATAAGCTGATAAACTGTATTTGAGAAGGGAACATAGCCTGGTTTAAAAGTGAAGTGAATGTCAAAGTGCCTTGAATCTGCAGTCTTTGTAATAGCCAGTAGGGGGTGATGTCACAGAACCAGACAGGAAAATTATACTTCTCTGATTCATTACCTCAGTTAACAATTTCCTGTTGTGTTTATTGTCTTAATCACTAGTAGCTAATCATTCTGCAATCCTGCTAAGTCCTACAAAGAGTAGGAACGGTAAAAACCACTGCGGCCTGTCAACTAGGACACAGACAAGTAAAAATTGATGGCATAATCAAAATTATGAAATGTATGCTGTCAAGGGTTTGTTGCGGATGATGTCAGAGTGTCCACTTCTAATTATTCAAGTCAGTCAATTAATGGCAAAGTTCATCTGTAGCAGAGGCTGCTGTGCTGGAAATGTTTTCTGGCTCTGTTATTTGTTAATTCATTATCAGCATGGGCAGCTTATGCAAGAGATGACGTCAGGGTGAGTAACGTTATAATGTGTTGTTTTAATTAGAACTGAAAACCCTAAGCGAGGGAACTGCCAAATATAGTGAGGCCTTATTAAATCCCTGCATGAGAACAGACACAAGGTCTTCCTTGAGCAGAGAGTATATAAACACAGTGAGTGTTAATCTAACAAAGTCTGTGAGAGGAAAAAGCCTATTTAGAGAATATTCAAATCATGAAGTACAGTAATCCCGTGTAGCTTGTCTGCGAGGAAATCTGGAGTGGCAGGTAAGCGTGAAAGCAGAGTGTGTTGCTTCAGTATCTCACACTCACAAGAGGGCGTGTTTCCTCTGGGAGCCCTGCAGGTGCGGCTTGCATTCAATCTGCATTTCCTCCCAACACTGCCAATGTGCTGTAATAAACAAAAAGACAAATTACCGCCTGAGACACAGCCAATACAGCAATCTTCTTTTATTTACAGGTAATATTTCCCACTTTCAGAATTCCCATACATTATTCTCATAGCCTTGGATTGTCCAATTAGTTTGAAACTATAAACCATTTCCTAACAGTACAGTTTCAGCAGTCACAGATACAAGTCTCTAATCTATTGCTGCACTGCATGTACAGCCGAGGGGATGCTTCATTTATAATGACTTGTTAGGTTCAAAATATCTCCCACATTTATCAGCACTTGGCTGCTCCAAAACGTTCCTTTATGCACATAAAACTCCTGGGATGCTGTCACAGTCAAGTTTCTGGTTTTGCAATTAATTTTCTGTGCAGCTTTGTGTGTAGCAATCAGACGGGAACAAACTCCTTTTTACTGTATCTGTCCAAGGCGGCTAAGATGGAACATAAAGTACCTCAGCCTGAGTTATCCTAAAGCCCATGGATACAGATATCTGAGATGAAAGATGTTCTTGTTCCCTTTTTGTACAGCTCTTCCATACATATCAAGGCAGCAAAAAACTGCCGATACATGCAGTTCTACTTGCTCTAATCAATTTAAGTTGGACATTTTTTAGGGCTGTGAATTAAGAGTAAATCCAGAGTTAGTTCACAAAAAGAGTCGTAGTCGGCCAAGTTTTCATTGGTTAGGCAAGGCAGTGGTATTGTGTTATTTGGCAGAAATGTGGGAGGTAGGGGTCAGAATCACAGGGTAACTCACAATGCCATAAGTGAGGCGATATGTGAATGTCTCATGATGATTATAACATCACAATACAGCAATTGTTATATTGGAAGACAATCATGTAATGAGGCATCATGATACCTGGTTGACTGCAGATAACTAACTGTCCATAAAAAGGAAGGATTGATGTATTTACGTCTTATTATCACCTCTTACCAGGCTTCATCCTCTTCCTTCTTTTCACAACTGCCTCACAGTATCACACTTTCTTCTTCTTCCTCTTTTGTCCCACCGTCAGCTTCTTCTTTTGCCAGTTAACTCTTGTTCACGTTAGCCTCATTCCTGTCATGAGCACCACTGTGAGAAGTCATGAAGTAGTGACACGGTGAGTCACTCTGATGGGGAGATCTGTTGACAGTGCCTCATTTTATTTCTGATTAGAATATTGATTCTTGGCACAAGTGGTTCAATAATTGTATCAGACAAGTCCAACAATGTATTTCTGGATCAATATGTTGTCTAACCCCTCGTGAGAGGTTGTACTGCAGACACAGGGAAGGGTGTGATTTCCATGCTTTAAGTTAAAGTCGGTATAGACTGTCCAGGTAAGCTCTGGTTAAGTTATAGCTGTTGTGAAAAGGGTGCTGTGATGTATATGCTGATCTGTGTGAATAAAGAATGTTGACTGTGTAGCCAGTTAGCAGCTCCTGAGTAAAGCTAACTGAATCAGCCTACAGAAAGCAGCAGCCTCAGGTCCGCTTGCAACGTATTTAAATTTACCCCTTTTTATTTTTTTATTGTGGTTAGCAGTATTCTGACTGTGTGTCTACAGTGTTAAATTAAGTAGTCAAGACTTACTATGTCTGTTTTGTTATTATCGTCTTGGACTTTTAACTTACTTTATCAGAGGCAGCCTAAAGGAAGATTGATCCAGTAGATGTCGCCCTTGAGTGCCAGCATGAAACCAAAACAAACTGCTGTTTGGCCACACCGGCCTCATACTAAGGACTTCGCTCTCCTTCATCGACACACCAAAGTACAAGTGGCGGACAAAATTGTCCTTGGCTTGAGCTGCAATTGCCTTTGTCTTGCATTTTTGTGTTAGCAGGCTAATGTTAGCACACTTTAGTTAGCGCATAGCATCACTTTGCATGTACTTGACACGGAATGGCCATGATACGTTTGCGTGGCATTAAAATAAGCATTGACTATATTATAATTATTTTCTGTAGCACTTGACTAAAACAGCTTTCATACGCAAGGAGAGGAGTCGGCCGAGCCGTCCATGTGAACCTGACGAAAACACAGCTCAAACAACAACACAGCCTTCCTCTTCTCACTCGTTGCAGACAGTCATGATTCAGAGAGATATTTACAGACGATTTATTTATTTCTGGTGTATTTATGTGTAAAATATCTCACATTCTTCCTAGTACTAGACGAGTAGACTATTGTGTCAAACTGACCACTACTGCTCGACTATATAGGAACGTCTTTAGGCACCGTCAGCACTTGAGTTTGTGATAAGTTAGCTGATAGACACATGGATTAAACCTTATTTTGACAGAAATGAAATGGCTATATTTCAATTCAAAACATGCCCTAACTACACCTTGGAAAAGAGTGAAGAACAAATGCTGTTCAAATATGTTTTAAATAAAACCTAAACCCGGTTTTGTCAAGGCATCTTTTTCATTCCAAATGACCAATTGAATACTTGCTGAGATGTATAGTCAAATGTCCTCATTCACGCAGTAGGAACTCGGCCTGCAGAGCAGACAGTCTGATCTTAGTGAGGGGCTTTGATGATCCAGATTCATACATACTGCTGCATCTTACAAGGCGTCTTAGAACCCTGAATCACATCGACCCTCTCCTCTGCAGTGAAAACGAGGTAACAATCAGCCACAAAGTTACCCCCGTCATCGTAGAGTTGCCTCTCTCTGAGCTTTGTGGCAAGTTGAAGTGAAAAATTATACTTCCTCATTTGCAGTGTGTGGGATGTCTGTCGGGCCAACTCAGCCACCTGCTGGCAGCTCTTACATTTATGCATAAGTCTTTGAATTTCTTCTACGAGTGGGATTAAATTTATGTCACTCTCCTCATTGTTTTGCACATAAAACCAAATTTTCTCTGTGTGCAGTTTCATGGATACTGGAGCTGAACCCGAATCATAGAAACTTGTTTGAGAGAGGTGCAGACAGGCCGCATGTGTTCAGGGGAACGGTGTCATGCTGTCACTTAGCAGGGTTGCTTTATTCCACACAGCCAGACTGGATATTGATTTCTGGCCGCTCAGCCTCCAGACAAGTGACCAGTTTTCTGTGATATTCTGCTGTGACATTATAAATTGGACGGTCTGTTTTTTGTACAGAAATACATCCAAGTACCTCTGGACTGATGAATGCTGCAACTTCACATATTTCTCTCAGATGTTTGGACAAAAATAACATTTTAGAGTTTTGATATTTTGTATTGTTTCTTATTTTATTAAAAATAATAACTTTGGAGCAACACAGGAGATACTATTTCAAATTGTCTTGACATCACAGTGCCCGGTCAAGACATCACAAAGTAGCTATAGACCTGACAAACACCGTTGTGTTTTAGAAAAGAGCAATATCTTGGAAACATAAGTATTCCTTTATTATGATTTTTTTGTTTTTGCCTGAGACGTCCTATAGTTGGGTTGATAATAAACTTCCCTAATGTTTCATTCTATCACAATTTGCATTTTGTTTCCTTCAATTTTTTTGAGTTTGAATAAAAAATCATCAATCATGAGACAAAATCTTATGCATACATAATGGTTAGATTGTATTCTTACTTTCTTATTATAGTTATATTTGTGGGCCTTTTGCCTTTATTGGATAGGACAACTGAAGAGAGACAGTAGATGTTGGGAGGAGAGAGTGGGGGATGACATGCATCAAAGAGCCCAGGTTGGATTTGAACCCACAGTCACTGTGTGAGGACTATAGTCTCCGTACATGGTGCATGCGACATACAGTAACTGCTCGGCTATCTGGCGCCCCAGCTTCTATTCTTACTTTGATAAACTTTTAATGTAACATGACTATTTTGGCTGTATAAGAGACTGACAACAGGCCCATCAGACCACGGGCCATTAAAGAAGGAAAAATAGAAAATATATAAAAGTAGAATTGCATTATATAAACTAATGTTCAAGCATGAAGATGGCTTTGTGCTAATGGAAGAATTGACGGTGTTGATGTATAACAGAAACACTTACCCAATGACGTAATGCATGAATTCAAAAAGTTCCAAAATCTATTTAAAAAATAAAAAATAAAAAAAACATTTAAGAAATTTAAATTTAGAAGTTAATTTAGTCTGAAGTGACTTTTTTAATTTGGTAAAACTGTGAGATTATTATCTCATTGTTTTGTTTGTGATGTCTTGTGTATTCAGGCTAAAGCTCCAATCTGGCCAAATTGATATTCCAGGGAGAAGTTTGATGAAACATTAGCTACGCTTCTCTCTATCAAGATTGATCTAATCCTCTGCAAATCCACCATGTCTGTGATGTGTAATGTCATATTTATCTGCAAATTACATGAAAAACATTTTCCCGAAAACAGAGATCATTCAATAATATCACCTGTGAGAATTAAGTGTTTCCTTCCCTCCTGGTGTTAAAATGATTAAAGCTGTCGATAGACCTCGTACTGTGATCAAACCTTTACAAAAACATTTGTATTGTTCATATTGATTAGAGTGAAAGATGCATTTTATTATCCTGGGTAAATTCCAATTCCATCCGTCCATCCATTTTCCATTTTTTTCCTCTTATCCGAGGTTGGGTCGCAGTGGCAGAAGGTCAGAGGTAAACCTTGAAATACTGTATAGAGGCTAACCTCCTACTTGGAAGATACCATGCGAGATTGGTGAAGTTAAAGTCCTTCTGTTATTTTTCTTAGTGAACTCTTTTTTTTTATAATATCAAATTAAAAAGTTTGTCTGCAATGAGTGTTAGAAAAATGTGATTTAAGAAGTAAATGTGTATCACATTAAACTTTTCCAGATGATGATGGTAACAAAACAACGCTTTATGACAATGACATCCTTCTGCTGATGTTCCTCATAAACAAACAGCTGAGTTCTCAATGAGAAGCCGTGTCATTTACATAATGAGCACAGCTACAGGAAGAGTTGTCACATCTCCTGACATCAACAACCAAGTGCCTTGCTTAGTACATGAAGCTAATTTACTTTCCATGTGATGTACCGTGACACCCTTGTAAGCAAATACATTAGACTGTCATTAAGTAGAGGGGGAATATGGTACCTTCTTTCCTTTACAAAATGCCCAGTTCACAATTTACTGGAGGAAGACCATTATACGGTGCTGATGCTCACCCCCCCCCCCCCCCATGTTGCCGTTCTTCTTCCAACACATATTATCAACTTTTATATAAATGGAACAAATAAAACAGAAACTCTTCTTCTTGTTCTTCCATTAGGCATAATCAATACTCCAATCTACAGCGTATTGATTGTGCAGGACAATTGTTAAACCTAGAGCCACATTAATGCTGAAACCTGTTGTCCCTTAATGTCTCTTAAGGCTTGTTTGTGTTGCAAATTGTATATTAAACACAGGCTTTAAGGTATACAGCATGTTATATTTAGTTAACAATGAAACATTTTGGCTGGCTACCAGTCCAGGGTGTAACCCCGGCTCTCGCCCAATGACAGCGGTATAGATAAGTTAAAGCTGATGGTCACTTAACATAGAAGCCTCAGACATCAGTGTGTGGGACCTGCAGTGTAAAAAGTACTTTGAGTTGTCAGAAGACTAGAAAATAACTACACAGGTTAATTTACCATTTACCATAATGCAGAACAGTAATTATGTGCACGGAGACTTCACAGGTCACGTGCATACATTTATGGCCATGAATCAATCGCAGAAAATAAAGATCACCAACCCCTCGTACTCGCTCAAGCTGAATTCTCCTGATTATATCCTGCTGTGCTCTCACGGCTCAATCAGACTATCTGCAGAAAAAATTCTCAGGGGCTGCCTGGAGGAACTACGGATAAAGTCGGAGTGAAAAATGTGGCTGTTTGCATTCACACATGCAGCTCACCCAAAACACTTCCAAGACAACTAAAGAGTTTTGTCTAAGTGTGAACAAGGCTTATGATTACTGACTCTCAGAATCAGATTCTTTAGATTACTCTGCCACTTTTTTTCCACCTTAAAGTTATACACAGAATGCTGATGAATAAGGAGACCAGGAACTATTAGTGTTCAGGTGAGTGAGTAAAAGCAGACATGGGCTGCAGCTCCATTATAATGCTGACAGTAATTCCGACTACTTCACATGGAATATTTAATCTCTTCTTTGAAACGCCAGGCGTTCCCAATTTCCCTGCGAGGATCAATGGAGTTCATCTTATCTCTCTCCTCCAAATAGCCTGAAGCCTTGTCAGGCACACACCACAACTACTCAACAGCTATTTCATGAGGGATGGGTAGAGGCAATATCTATAAAGAAAAACTAATCTGACGCGTCTGGTCAGGTCAAATGAGGATGTGGACAATATTTCTATCAAAGCAAAAGCTCATGAATGACAATGATACAGTGGTGAATCTAGACTTAACTCCAAAAGTTCTTAAAGGACTGAAAAGTTATTTCTGTATTCCATTCTGTGCTGCATAAGTGTGTGAAATGTTCAGTTATGGCCATTTTCCCCACAATCAAATAGCATTATCGAGGAAGTAATCAGATCCTTAATTAAAGTAAGGGCCCACTCACACTAGGCCCAGATGTCCCGTACCATGCACGATACGATGAATAGACGATGAATATGGACAATGTGTCCTGTCTCCTTCCGTTGTGCAGAAGTGAAGCTGAAATACTGGCCCAACAGGAGCTGACATTTTGTAATTTGTAGCCAAGACATACCCAGGGGAGAGCTGGCTGGATTGGAATATTGAAGGGTTATTGATCGACTGTATCTTCATCTATGGTTATTATAAGCTGTAATATGTTTCTTTTGATAACATGGTACATGTCTGCATTAAGTTAAGTTGGACAATAACAACAAATCTTCCCCTTGTGGAGAATCTACAACATAATATACAAATGAGTGACGATATGAGGGAGTTTTTAAAAAAGCAGCTTTTCACATGAGTCAATGTGACTCTAAAATAATTCTGAATAAATGGCCACAAAGCGAACCAGGAGGCTAAACGTCTTATTGGAACTGACTTTTAACAGGTTTTTGGCTCATGTCTTGCTCTTCAGGATGTTTCCTTAATGTTTGGCACAGATTGAAGCTTTAGATTATGAGATCTTGACAACATGAATAACATCCATCTTTGATCTTGCAGTATTTTGCTTACATTTAGACCCTTGTGGGTTTACTATATATACTCACTATACTGTGAGAGTAAAAGAGGTTCAATATTTAACTCACAGATAAATGAATGGGGCTGACAGGGGCAATCTTTTAACTACTAGATAACCTTCATACCTGTACAGTTTACATACTGCATATGATTATGTTTTAGTACAATGAAACAGTGACAAGAAAGCAATCTTTACACTTACACATAATCCCTCCTTTGACCCAAAGAGTCCTTCAGAGCTGCCAAGATGTGTTGAGCTCCAGCTGCCAAAGGCCCTCTCAGATGTCTGGGGGATATGTCATATTTAATAGCTTATCCACACTGAACATTTGCTTTACTAATGCAAATCATTTATTTACGATGCGTTCAACAGCTACGTAAGTGCCCCGCCACGTTTTTCTTGTGATGGGAGTTTATTTTTTCCCCAGCTGTGGGAAAGCAGTCAGGCCTGCCGTATTGTACTGACAGAGATTGTAATTGATTATGGTCTGTATAGAGTCTGATCATTAATACATGACAGAGTCTGTCAAGTAGAACGACCCCAAATATGTTTTTTTATCACATTATTACAAAGCATTTTGGGACCTATAAGGCAGACCAAGACCCAGGAGAAAGGTCAGCAACAACTAATTCTGCTATTCATAATTATCTGATTATTATTTTTAAGGGTGTAAATGGAGACTTGGGGAAAGGGAGGTCCTGCTGTGTAGTATTTGTTTTGATATATTCATCGTTAAGTTTTAGGGTTTTACAGTTGAGCTGACATTGAGTCCATTCTGATTAATGAACAGCCTTTTTTTGATGCACATGTACTATAGATGAATTCTAATTAGCCTGTAGTAAAGGATTATGTAGATTCAAGTAGTTCTCCGTGTGTTTTATTTTGACAGTCGTAGACTCTCCTATAGGTGGCTCCATGAATAATGATTTAAATAAACTACATGCAGAACTGTGATGAAAAGAAGACTGCCATTCCTTCAGCAACATGTGTTTGGAAGTATTTTGTGCAGAACAGGAACTTTGCCAATGGAACATATTATACAATTCATAATTATACAATTATTTTATGTAACCAACTGGAAGGAATTGGTAAAGATGAATACTGAGGCACAACAAAGCAGTTAAATCACTGCTGTCTACTAAACCCATCTGTACTGACATCTCAAAAGCAAGAATGACAATTTTCTTTCTCTAGCTACATTTGTACTGAGCATCACTCCTGACGCTGCGACCGTGCTAATTAGACTTATGGTTTAAAGACGCTTCTGTGATCTTTTAAATCCTACATTTCAAATTCATCAGAGTCAGAATTGGATTTTACCGTCATAAAGGTTTAGGCATACAAAATGAGTTTGGTGTTTCAGAACATGACAATTACATAGAATGAGTAAAGTTAAAAAATGCAGCAAAATGGCTGTACCCATATTACAAAGATACATCAATAAAAAGAGATTCAATTTAAATTTAAATTTAATTCAAGTGTGTCAAAACACAGAGAACCAGCAAACTGAAGCCGCCGTCTGCAGTGCCATCTTGTAAGACTGGTGCATCGAGTGCCTTCTATTGTGTGTTTCCCTACACCGGTGACTTAACAACTATCAACATGTTTTCATGTTTCATTTAATGTGAGTCACAATGAAGTGTGGGTTTCCAGTGATCAACTCAACCTGCTTTCTTTTATTTTGAGCACCATATTGTTAGAGTCAGATAATGGTACAGCTGTCTCTGCCTCCATGACTAAGAAAGGATAACATTAACCATGACAGACTCTGGACCACTTTTCACCGTCTTTATCTCGACCCTTATTTTTTTTAATGCCAATTCATAACAAATGTCTCAATATCTAAAGACAAAAGAACAGCCATCTGCTACAACTAATGTTGGGCACTTGTGTGACTGAAATTTCTTCCAAAAATATGATAATTGCTAGTTCTCAAGAGAAATACGAACATGATATGCTATGATTCAGGAAACCTTTTATACATGTTTACAGAGAGAAAACATTCTGCTAATGGTTCCCTCACAACAGTAAGCTTACACTGCTTCTTAAAGAAAACCCTCCTACAGTATCCATACATCAGAGAACATATAAAACAATACAACAATACAACAATTGCAGACCATCTGTTTAAAGACAATCACACCTATCTAAAGATGGTAATCACCAGTTGGTAGGTCATGAAGAGGACAATTCAGGAAATCAGTGAAGAGCCAGTTTGCCTATCTTCTCTTAATACTCCTGTTATAAAGATTAGTTTGCCAAAATTCCCTTTTCAGGTATTTCTAAACATAAAATCATTCAAATGTCCACTAAGAACTAAACCAACACATTTTAAGACAAAAATGTCACTCTTAATAATAATAATAATAATAATAGTAAATTAGTTTTATATTGCGCTGTTCTAGATACTCAAAGACACTTTAACAAGGAATAACAACAAAGACAAAACAAAAATGACGAGAACAAAACAACAAAGAAGTAATGAAAAAGACAAAGGATGAGAGTTAATGGTTGTAGGCAGTGTTGAAGAGGTGAATTTTTAGGGATTCCTTGAAGGAAATGAGTGTTGGGGAGTCTCTAATGTTTTTTGGGAGAGAGTTCTAGAGGGTGGGAGCGACAATGGAGAAGGCCCTGTCCCCCCCTGGGCCGATTGTTATTCCTGCAGGGGGGGGTGAGGATGAAGAGTTTGAAGTGGATACGCTGGGGGATGGGGAGCCAGTGGAGGAGTCTGTGAGAAGACGAGCAGAGGAGTTCTGGATGTATTGAAATTCTTTTAATCTGTTGCTTTTGGTGACATCCACTTTAAACCATGGCTCCAACCCAGCGCGGGTTGTTTTGGCCTTTAATTTAAATGAATCATGAAATCTTGTTTTCACAATTGAGACGTGAAAGCTATTACAGCAGTGATGTCACAGGCACATCTTGTCATTTAATTTAGTCTGTCTCCACAATGAAGCTTATTGACCTTTTAAAGTGAAATATGTTGTGACAACAGTTCCTTGCTGCCACCCCTCAGTGGTGTCAGGCCCCTGTGCACGCCATATCCAGGGTGACCCTACTTGTTGAAAGTAAAATATGTGAAGTCTGCATCACCCCTAAAATGATGTGTTTAAACTTTGAAGAGGCAGAGAGGAAAAGAGCTGCATGCAAAGAGGTGGTTTCCCCTTATTCACACTGGGAATTGAAGTGGTTTAAGAAATAAATATGCAAGCTGGCAAAGCTAATTACACATTCACACTCGGTGGTGCTAATGTGAGAAACATTTTGACCAGAATTAAATAATAAAATGTGTTATCACAAGGCTAAAAGGATCCAACGCTGATGTGTGGCGAAGTGAGAAAGCTGACCTAGATGGACAGTAAATATCAACACTTGGGGGCTGTCGACATATCAGCACTTTATGAAGTGTGAAAATAACTCTGGTGGGTTGAGCCAGATAGACATGCAGTGCAGATGTCCTTCAAATGATGACTGATAGCCCAAATTTTGGTAAATTTGTAAAAAAAAAAATTGTAAATTTGGTTGGCTTTCTATTTTATTTCACATAACTTGAATTCTTTATTTCAACATTTTTTTGGAAGAGAAAACCAGATATGATTGTGTATTATAAATCTTAATACAACCATTGAGACTGTGCACATTTCCTTTGTGTGATTTATAGATGAAGCAGGTCTTCCTGATTGTCATGCATCAGTAGCAAGAGCCGTGTGAGAGAATGAGTGATGGATTGTGTGCTGTTGCATTTTCAAAATGGAAAATATGTGCAGCATGTAAATTTTCCTTTTTTTTCCTCCCATGACAGCGCTGTGGGAGCAACATGCTACAACATATGTGGCTCTGTGTATCCAATTTAGCATAATGCTCTGTGACATATAAGCTCCAGAGGATCTCATTTTCACTCTCAGTATTTCCCGAGGCTAAACAACGTCACATTTTGTGACAGCTGCCAGTTTTACACATCCTCAAAGAGTGGCCTGTCTGCCAGGAGAGGGAGGAGGAGGTGAAACGGTGAGGTTTTGATACTCGGCCGGTTTTACCACACTGCTCTCAAAACAACAGCATTCCCAGCTCATTATCTCTGCTCGGTCTGCATGCACAGTACTGTATGTACTGTATACTGCACATTGTACAGGTGTGCGTAGGAGTGAAAATTGAATTGCAAAAGAATAACACAGAGACAAGAACGTGTTGTATGTGAGAACCATGTAGGTTATTTTTAAAGCCTGCTAAATCACATTATTGTTAGCCTAAATCCTAAAGACCATGTTGGAAGTTTAAGTTTGCTTTTTAATTAAAAGTGTAACGCAGAAGCAAATTAAAATCCAAAAAGACTTCCAGGTTAATTGTCAAATACCAGCCAAATATGTTGATGATGCGCTGATTGTTTGTGACAGTAAAAGGTTTGAGACTTATTGAAGTTTTGACGTTTGTGGAGGCGAGAAACTTTTGATGCCACCCAGCCTGGAGCGACACGTCTTAACACTTGACTTAGTCGTACAATAAGAAATGATTCCAAAGAAAGAAATCCTCTCGATGACGTTTGGTTGATTTAGTCATGATATATGCAGAGTGGAGACAGGATTTAGGGTTTGGAGCCTGGCTAGCAGCTGTGTGAGGATGTATAACACTTGCTGTGATTTAGTTTATCTATTCTTATTGTTTTCCATTTACTTACTTGCCTATTTCCCCACTTCTTGCCTTTCTTGTCTTGTGTCGCTGCAACTCTTAAACGTCTCCTCTGAGGGATCAATAAATAATCGTCTCATTTCATGTATGCGTAGCAGTCGTTTAAGCGAAACACTTTAGCAACGATGCAAACAGACTCACAATGCAAACGCCAACTTGCAGATACTGTATGGTAGGATATTACAATTTGCAAAATGTAATATATTGTCTGTACAAAGATGCATAGGGATATGTTTGAGTGTTAGTGCTGGCCAGGCCTTGCTCGAAAAAGAGGTTATTTGATCTCAAGGTTAAATAAAAAATAGTGCCATATTTTAGTGAATACACAATTTCAAGCTCATGCGGATCCAAAAGAAAAAGTCAGGGATCAACAGAGTAAGTTGGATGCATTGTCTTTGGAACGTTCATGTTTTTATCAAATGCCATGGCAGTACATTGAACAGTTTGAAATGTGTTTTAACCCGGCAAAGAGGCCATGCTAACTGTGAAGCTAGCATGGCTAAAGAAAATAAACAAATAAATCATGGAGTGACTAAGAGTTGCAGCTCCGTTGTGAATGATTGTCATCCAGTATTCAATTCTAATGCAGTGACTTTGTGCCCTGACACAGATTGAGAATTGTGGAGATGGCCACATCATTTATATGTTCATGTCAAGAGGCCAGCTGGTGGATGTACATTCCTCCTCTCCATCTGTACCCAAACTGTCCCTGTGGTTCACAGCCGGCTTATCGCCTAATAACACTGAGCTGTCTCCAACATCGCGCAGCAAAATCTATCATCAGAGCACAGCTACATAATCGCCAAATGTGTTATCTTCACCTAAATTAATTTAATGCACCATTTATAAGCCGTAATTGCTCACGGCAATATTGTGTTTTCAATAATAGCTGTTTCAAGTCGTGCTACATGTGGATGAAAACAAAGTTCACTGTCAGTGGAGCCAGAATGGCACCAACTGCTACTGATTGTGAAGGGCAGACTAACAGACAGACAGACTCCCTACTGTATCTGAAATGTGGCGCAATAAAACACAGCCTGTTAAAAAGGTACAAAAAGAAGATAGCTGTCGGCACTCATGAATATTCCCAAATCTGTGTTGTTAGATCTACTTTTAGTTTTGACTAATGGAAACTGGGGGGGAAGAGAAGAGCTTTTTCTGAACCATCATGCACAAACACAAAAGAAACGTCGATCAAATTGTCCCTCATCTATTGTGGTAATTCATTCTCAACTTTTAGCTCTCTTAAATTTAAGCTGACAGTGACATTTTTGTTCCTAATCTGGGGTATTGGAAAAACATCTTTCTGAAAAACATGTTCCGAATAGATCATGTTTGATTTCACTTGCTTCTTGTAAATGAAATGAAATTGTATGCTCCAAGACTGACTTATTGCCCACATTGTCATTCTTTGGCATGGAGATGAACTTTTTATAGCCTGTTCCAGCCGTCATCTCCCATGTGGCTCTTCCCAGAGCTGCCTCCCACATAGCCCACAGTGAGATAAGGTTTTCTGGTCCATTCTCGGCACAGTTAGAAGATTACTGCCTTCGGAAAAAAAAAAAGAAAAAAAAAGCTCAGCAACACCACAGCGTTGGCGACGCTCAGGAGCCCCCCTGCTGGCATCAGCCATCACGCTGTTTCAAAGTCTGTTACATCGCACTCTAAGCTCATACACTGTAATCCGTTACAAGCAAAACATGCGTGGCAAAGGAGTTGCTGCATGCACTTGTTTGTGTCGTATTGCCGTACTGTTTGTACTGTAAAAGAAGAGCAGCAGCAGACGTCTTGTGCAGGGTTTCTATTTCTGTTCGTTTGATTAGAGGGTTTGGTTTTCCTGAATGAATATTCATTGCTCTCGCTTGAGTACTGCCGGGTGGGTTTGAAGAATAGACCCTTAGCTACAGGTAATTAGCCCATTGATAAACTCATTAAGAAATGTGCTGTTGATTCAGTGAAAAAGGTTAATAAATCTCCCCTGGTTGCGATGATAAAGTCGCCTCTAATTGCATTTGTTTCTTTAGATAAAACAGGAGTGACACCCGGCTTAGTTAGGTAACAGTGGCGGTTATTTCCCGTCATTATCCAAAGTTATGGGACCATCTTTCGGTTTCTTGAGCCAATGAAGCAATTTTAGGCCCCATTTCCCTCAACACGTGTTCGGGATCTGTGAAACATTTGCCTTATGTATCCCCAGCCTCTCAGTAAAAACTCCTTTTTGGAAAGCAGGCAATTTCTTAGAATGTTTTGCATGAAGCTGCATGTGATTACAAAGATTTGACGACTGAGGCGTAACTTCTTCCTTATTTATGCATGGAACTTAGATGTGACATATTCAGAGTAGCAGTATAATCATGCTGTAAGCTCGATGCTTGCTGCAGTATAAACCATTAAAAGTACATTTACTGTACATGTGCGCGTGATGTGAATTCCACAGTTGTGTGTTTTCATTTTTGTGTGGATATATGCATCCCCCCTGCTCTATCCGTATTTGTCCCATGTAAAAGTAACCAAGCATGCACTAAAACAGCCTCATGCATCATACCAGTTTTGCATTTTGGTTGCACACTTTCTGATTAATGGTGCACTGTGTGGTGTTCACTGCCGAACACTGTACCGCGTGCTGTACTTTTTGCACTGTGATTACATTTCTGCGACAGTCAGGCTCATTTTAAATCACACTGAAGACATCCTGCCTCGAATGACCTTCTCTTAACTGCCAATGCAGGAGACTGTACAATTTTGGTTCTTTTAAACCCCGGCCAAGCTTTTTGTCATGGATCATTGTGCTGTTTTATTGGGTCATCTTGAGATCTGGATGGGCACTTTTGGCAGACCATTAAGTTGGTTTGTGGCCAATGTTGCTAACAGATCATTGTCAATTAAAAAGGAAAATCCCTTCTCTTTGAATGCTGTTATTGCTTTAAGGTCCTATTCTCTTGTGCCTTTACATGCCCCCTCTTGTCTGTGCCATTACTTTATTTTCAATAGATAGTAGTCCATTTTACTGAGGCCTAAATATCTTGGTATCATGGTCTCTGAATTAAACCTCTGGCCAGAAACCTGGTGAGTAATCTTTGACTGTCACTATGACTTAAAGGTCACATTTTATGCAAAATACACTAATATGTGTCCCTAGCCTTTTTACAAACCCTACTTGTGTGTAAAATGTGTGCTCAAACAGGCCGTTTGTAGATTTTACCTTTGTGACATCACAAGGCCAGTAACCCCTCACCCAGGTGGGTGACACTCCAACAGCAAAGTTTGTTCTGCCCTCTGAGTTTTCTTCTGTAAACAATACAGCATGGTTTACAAGACTGCCCAAGCCCTTCCAGAGGGGCGTGGTCAGACACAGCTCACTTGCATTTAAAGCTACAGACACAGAAACAGCCTGTTCTGAGCAGGGCTGAAATAGAGGGGTTTATAGGCAAGAAACACAGACATGTTTTGGGGATACAGTCCTTGTTTCCTTTCTGCATTATTAACTTCAAGCCTCTACATCTGCCCTAACCGTTATATGAATGCACACTGGACTATAGTGTCTGTACAATGCCCATTGTCTCTTTTATCCACACTGCTTTTGCACACTTCCATGGGAACATCTTGCAAGTCCCTGCATAAAACTCTACTGCTCTTTCATTCCACTAAAAAATGTATTGTACATTGTTTATAGAGTAACTTTAATTAAGTTTCGAGACAGAAGGAACACTCTGTAATACCTGCCTTTTGTTTTTATGTTACTTCTGTTTGTGTGTTTTCACATCAAATCAACAAGAACAATTTGTAAGTGTAAACTTACTTGGCAATATGGTTCTGTCACTATATCTGAATAACCATGAATATTTAAGATGAGGTATGATTTTAAAATAAGTGAAAATTTAAATGTTTGAAATGAAGAAGAGATTTAAGCTCTTTATTGAGGTTTTTATGTGGTACCTTGAAGGACATTTTCCAATATCTAGTGTTTCAAGTCCCCATTTAACTTACCATGAAGATGTTATGTATGTGTACCACACTGTTGTGCTTACTTAGTCATTAATCAGTCTTAGGTTTCCATATTGTTTAGAAAACTGCATTGAGCATCTAAAATGTCACGATGCAACAAGACCCTCTGACCCCTGCTTTGGCATCTCTCCAACGACTGTCATTCACTGATTTTAAAGCCTTACTGATCACGTTTAAAGTTCACTTGGGGTCTGGCCCCGAGCTTCACGTCTGACCTTTCAGATGCCTGTGAGCATGAGTGCTCTTTCAGACGCTTAGACAGGACTCCTGTCTGCTCCACGGCCTCGTCTCAAATCAAGAGGCAACCGAGCACTTTCTGTCAGAGCTCCTCGACAGCCAAATGCCCTGCTGGTGAAACTGAGGCCTACTGAGTCAATAGTTCTTTTTATAAACCGGAGAGAAATTTTACGGGAACATGTAGTGCGGAACACACGGCAGAAACCAATGGATTCACTTCTTTCTCTCTGCTCTCTTTTTCAGAACAAGAGCTTGAAAAATAAGCTGCTCTCGGGACACAAACTCTGTGACGCCTATGCTGAAGAGGTAAGGATTATTTATCAGTACATTCTGTTTCATCACATACATCAATATTTCTCAGATCCAAAGACTCAATTGTTTTTTGTTTCTTGGAAATGGTGAATTTCAGGATAAGATGTTGCAGTACATTTTTTTGAGGTAACAAAAACAACTTGTTTCAGATAACTGAAAATGCAGGTCATAATAATAATTTTAGTTTTTTTTTCTTCTAAAATTAAAAGGGATTTATTTTGATCACTCTTGAAGAACTGAACACATGAATTATCCAATTTTCCAGGATGTGATGACATGTGCTTAGATGTTACAAAATATGGAGCACATGTGGAATATTGGGATTTATGTGGGCTTCAAATTAAAACTAAAAAACAAACCAAAAACATGTTTCAAGGCTAGTCATCATTACAAATTTTAATTTTTGATATGATCGAATAGTAAAAATCAAAGGATATTGCTTCCTGTTTTGATGTCACTGCAGGAAATAGGAATCCTAAGCACACTATTAATGGTAATTTCCTGTTTTTAAGAATCAAAAACGGCAGGCAAACTTGTCTAAATTTCACAAATGCATTGGAAATATTCCAAAATGTTGCCTCTCTATTTGTGCAATTTTGGACGTTGTTATAATCCAGGTGAATCGACCTGTTAATTTGGACAGACTATCGTTGCTGTCTTTTTCGCTCGTGGCAGCTTTGGGCCAGAAAAATGACTGAAGATCTGACGGTTTTCCATAGCTTTGGTTTTTATTATGAATTTGTGCTAACACTTGTGTTGTTAGCATGTAGTAATGTGCGGCTGTGACTCAGTTGGTAGAGTCGTCGTCTCTCAACAGCGAAGGTTCGATCCCCAGCTCCAGCAGCAACATGTCCGCTGTGTCATTGGGCAAGACACTTAACCGTGATCCAGCTGCTTCGGCGGCAGCGTAGGAATGTGTATGACTGGGATTAGTTTCTTCTGATGGTCTCACTACATTGTAACCTCTGCCATCAGTGTGTGAATGTGTAGGTGTGATCTGCAGTGTAAAAGTGCTTTGAGTAGTCAGAAGACTAGAAAAGCGCTAAACAAGCTCAAGTCCATTTACCATTTAATGTGTGTTCTATTATTGTAAGTGTGATTTGAAAACTTGGTGGTGGATTCACAAAAGATGGAGACCACATTCATTTAAAGACCTAGAGGCAGAAAGGTCAAATGAAGTCTGTCTCTTTCTCTCTTCCCCCCCCCCCCCCACACACACACACACACACACACACACACACTAGTTTGACTTTTGCTGTCCAGTGAATCTCAGAGCAACTTGTGTCCAACATCTCTTTGATGGCGGCACTGTGCAATCTGAGAAACTCAGGTTTGAGTAAGTGCACTTAAAGTGTCTTTTTTTTTTTTTTTTTGCTGCCGTCTACTTTTCCTCTTTTTTCGACTTTAAACTCAGCTGCCAGATGTTACGGTAAGCAGCGTCCAGCGGGTGCACATCCTCAGTGAAGCCTTGAGCTGAGCTTTGAACTGCTGCTTTTGCCTTCACGCTGACCGATGCTCGTGTGGTAATTTAGCCATGCAGACTCTTACCAGGCAGCAGGACCTACGGGTGTCCTGATGACATGCCCAAGTGAGTGCAGCTGGTGCTGTATGATCAAGGCTCAATATTTATATAGTTTTGGAGTCTGTTTTGGAGTTGCCTTTATCCAAGCTATACTGTGTGCAATATTTTTTGATTGGTACAACAAAGAACAGACACAGACACATTGATGGACGGGATCCTTGACGTGGAGATGGATACTTTTCTTTAGAGAGACCGTGAGCCTGACATCCCCTGAGGCAGCTCAGGCATGTTCGATCAATGCAACACAGGATGTTGTCAAGGTTTTTGAATGACAGAACAATTGTCAGTCGTCTGCGTTTTCAGGTGAAGACAAGCAATTATACAGCCTGACAGTTATCCAATGGGAAATTGATGGGATATTTAGGTCTCTTAAATGAGTTATCTGTACCCTTAAGAAATATCCGTGTCCTTAAATGACTAACTTAATTTCCCTAACCCCCCCTCCTCCCTTTATCACATACAATTTAAGCTTCCAAGCCTACACATATTACTTCAGACTAACATCACAACAGTGCCATAATATATTGATCTACTGTCTTTTAGTTCTGAAATGTAACCAAAAAGAAATGTACATATCACATAACGTTTTTAGCCTCTGCCAAAGGTTATTTCCCATGTGGATCTTCACCAGGCTGCCTCCTACACATACAACACATTATAGACAGAGTCAGTGATTTAGCTAGCTGTAGGCTTTAAATTTAGTTTTTCCGTTGGTTGTTTATTTCTTTGAAACCATGCAACTGTCAGTATGTTGTGTCCACTTTGTAGACTATTCAAATGAACCAAACTCTGTTCCGATCTGAATATGCTCTGTTTGAAAACACAAACAGTTACCTTTTAGTACAGTACACCTAAGGTGTAAGGCTGGAGATATACTACTACTGTACTTATTATGCGAATAATGGCTGCCTTTCATCCCCTGCGTCTGTTTGGTACATTCACTGTTAATGCAATACGGATGAAAGATAAGGGCGGTGTGGAGATAGACAGGCTTTGAAAAAGATGACACAGAGACAAACAATGGCGGAAAGTTCTGGAGAAAAATATATAAGATCAAGTTTGAAATTGTCAACATCTATTGATGTGTCATTGCCACTACATGATATGGATATCTGCTAAATGAAATGTACACAAGTACAGGTACGTTACATTAGTGCTTGGAGGAAAACAACCTGGAGCGATCTGTCCATGGTCATCAGTCGCCTGAGCTGATCTGACGTTACTATTGATTATTGATTGTTAATATTATCTTAGTGTGATCTTAGAATGGACATAATAATAACTTCCTTGAGTGTATCCATGTTTGTGCGTCCTGTACTTTCGTTAGTTTCATTCGGCTTGATCTCTCTGATGTGCCCTCTAGAGGTATTATGTGTAGTGCACAGCCGTGTAGTGCCAAGTACATGACAGATTACGCTCATGACGCAGCTGGCTGTGTATCGAATGCAAGGTTAAAAAGAGAAAGTTTCTCTGGCCTAAGAAGGCTGTCTAAATAAAATTAAAAAAACTTCTATTTAGACAGCTTGCTTCAGGCACCACAAACTCAGCCTCATGTCTAATCATAGAGTTGAGAAAGCAGCTCTCTATACCAGTTTGCTTAAAAACAAAAAAACAGAACATTGCATTCTTTATGGAGGTGTTAACAGGCATTAGTGTTTGCTAGGTGTGCTTAATTACCTGGTGAATAAACTCTGACAGATGCTAACATAGATTAGCTTGAAAAACAGAGTTCTTTACTTTAAGTACCTTAAAGATGTCAGGTATTTAAAAATGGGATGAATGTAAAAACAAGGCAGTGACTTAAAAAAACGACTGATCACCTCTCACTGTTTATTTTACTCAGCCATTTACAGAGTTGCATTCATTCAGCCAAAGCACAGTGCTGACACAATGGAGCCTGAAAGCTTTGAGAGAAAGAGATGAGGAGACAAGGACAACTGGAGAGAAAGGATGACTTTAAGGGGAATTATTTTGATAATTAGCCGCCCCCTCAGCGCCTTAGCATGGCTGCCTCCCCTAACTGACCTGGCCAACCACAAACCGTGACCCTGTTGTTACAATAACTGAAGGCTATTAATTTTACTTGGTGATTTAAGATTTTAAGAACATGAATTATGTATTGGAAAAGCATCTTAATTAACAGCGAGAGAAGTGATTTGCACAAAAACAACGTCATCTCCTAGTCTCACTTTGGCCTACAATGCAGTAAAACCTGGTGTTGATCACGCAACATACACACCACAGCTCAGAGGTCCACAATAAGAGAATTTGGTGTTTGGAAGCTCTCAGTGTTTGAAGGGCTCTTCACCCACCCAGAAGTGCGCTCAATCACTGAGGTTAGTTTTTGGATTCTATGGAGAAACAGGAAACTGGTGTTGAAAATAACTAGCCTGCTTCCTGCTACAAATCCTCCAGCTGAACATCCCTGACATCTCACCAGCTAAGCTCATCCAAGACATCATCACATATTCAGACTCTGCGATGAGATGATGGAACATTTGGCAGCTGTGCAGCCAAGTCTGATTATGACACTTAATGAGTTGGAAGCAGCACAAAGGCTATGAAGAGGTCCTGATTGAAGTTGTTGGACAGCCTAAACCGAGCCAGAATATTCCCAGCAACAGGAAAGGAAGTTATCTAATTGCAGATCAAATATGACTGGTTGGCTTTGTACCTGTGAAGGAAAAATGTCTCAAGATACTCTTTAAGATAAAGATTTGTTCTTGTCCGGTGCCTTTCTTGTCTCTTTGCTTGTTATCAAGGCAGGTAGACTTCAAGGTCTTCAGGGAGCGAGTGGCTACAAGAGTTTCCTCAAACACAGGTAGATCACTCGAGGTCACCGTCTCCAATTCCCTCCAGAGGCTATAAAAGTTGAAGTAAATCAGAGAGAGGAGCATCGTTGCATGCACCTTCTTTAATCCTGGAAGGTATTTATGTTTCAATGGGAAAGGTTACAGACTGAACCTGTAATCACTTTGCAATTACTGCAGACTGGCTGAAAGAAAAAGATACTAAAGCTGCAAAACAATTGCCACCAGGACAGGGAATTGCAAACATTATTCTCCAACAAGTGTGTGAGTAGGACAGACATTCAAACATAACCTCTGTTTATGCATTTTAAATTCTACTTTATGCTCTGTCAGTATGAAAACCTTCTGTGTGGGTGGTTTAATTAGGCTGTTGCACATTTAACTGTATTTAGACCATGGACAGAATAAATATGGACAACATGTCTCTGAATATGTTTACGGACGACATATCCAAGTATTATTTACACAATGTTTTTATCACAGCAGCGCAAACAGCAACAGTACGGCAGCTTTCAGTAGCAATTCCCGTTTCCTCGCATAGTGGTCTTTGACGCAACATCTGGTGTTTCCAAGGCAACGATAAACATGCAGTGTCTGTCAAGACAAGAAACGTCCTGTTACAACTATAACATTAAAAAATAAAAATAAAATGGAAAAATTTGAGGTAATGTAAGTACTCAGGATTACTTAGGATAATGTTTACCCTTGAACTTTTACTAAATTGTTCTCTAGAAATCATTCCTTCATGCTGAAGAGATTTTTTCAATTAAGATTTCCTCAGAGCATTGAGTGAGTCAGAGCTATAAAAAAAGATCCTAATGATAAAATCTTTGAATCTTAAATCATGTCTTTGAAGACATGTCCAAGAACTGAGATTAGACTCGGATCTATTTTCACTGGCCTTGGATAAACTTTCAACGCACAGGCTGCTTGTTACAGCAAATGATATATTTAAAGACTTCTGTATGAGTAATCAGCAGCTTCCCTTTATGGGTTATTTGTGTTGTCGTCTTGTGAATATTGGCTTGGGGGATTCCTGCTTTGTGTGCTGGAATACATTTCATCTGGTGTGGTAATCGTTTTTCAAAAAGCGGCTTAAACTTAAAGTGCTTGGTTCTTGGTGTCTGTGAGGTGGAGGAGCATGCTTTGTGGTCTTAATCTGTGTGCTGTGGTGAGAACTAGTTGGATAACAGGACATTAAAAGACATGTTAACAACACTGTTGAAGAAGTGTTGAATGGTTGCTGTTACACTAATGTGCAACTCATCCTGCATCCTCTCAGACTGTGTATTGAACGACTTAATTAGGTTGTCTGAGTCTGCAACCAAATGGGTACATTTAATGAAATAATTCCCCTAATGTACATGTTATTTTTCACACAAGACTACACAAGACAAGAATGATGGTAGAAAATAGTAAAAAAAAAAAAAAAAAAAAGGAGTACCAAAAGGAGATGATCTATATCTGATTGACAACCTAAAATTGTTGAGTTCTCTATTGCAAGAAAATTGCATATCCTCCAGACTGGGAATGTGGAAGCAGAGAATATTTTGAATTTTTTTCCTGAAAAAAATCAACTTTAGATTAATGAAAATGTTGCAGTGTTATTTTTGGTCAGACAACTAATTGATTTCTTGTCTCAGACTGGTGATAGGTTGAAATACTATGACCCAATTCAGAGACTTACATTATATTTCATTCAAGGTTTAATAGAAAATGAATGTTGGTAACACTAACACTGTTACCGTGGAGAGGATTAGCTGTCTTTTCTGCATGTTTTGATATATTGCTTCTAAAGTTATTCATGCGTATCTCTTTTTTATCCTCTGCAGTGAGAATGTTGGGCAAACTCAAACCATTTGTGAAGTTACTAAAGCATTTGGTCAGTCGGTTCAAACTCATTTCATCCATCAGGGTCACTTTGGACAACATTAGCTGCTATCAGGGTAAACGGGGCTAATCAACTCTTGGCCTTGTTATCCCAGTTGCCATAGCCTCAGTGAAGGCTATTCAAGGATGTCATTGTTTGCACTGAAAGGCTTTTGAACCATTAAAACTGGTTGTAATTTCTAAACCCAGAGAGATATGTCATTGTGCGATGGATGGAAGCAATCATCCTTGCCAGTTTTCTTTCTCTGAATCTCAAAAACAATTTGCAAAGACAATAGTGGAATGGTAAATGTTCAAACATGACCATTCAAAATGGGGATAGGTCACTAATAAAAATGTATCACAGGCTCAGCACAGCTGGCAAGTAGCCAAAGGTCTGAGTCAGCTGCGTGTTTGTTCACTTCACCAATCACGAACACATGACAAATTCAGCAGTCGATTTAAATTGGAAGGAGAACCTACCAGGTCTCTGCTGCTGTGCAGCTATACTGCTGCAGTTAAAGCTGCAGCTTTCTCCTGTGTATATCCAGCAATTTTTCCTCCTTTGCTTTTATAAATTGCTTATTTTTTGTTCAAAGAAGGGGAAACATCATCACAATCACAAAAGTTGCAGCATGCCAGTACAAGACAATTTAACACCCGTTTCCTTGCCCCAAATATCCCCTGTTTGTCTCACACTGCCTCCATCCTCTAGCTCACAAAATGAACCAACCAGTGTTCTTTTTTTTTTTTCAAACATCTTTAAGCAAAGATAAGATATTGAAAAAATATTTATATATATATTCAAATATAAGCCCAACAACTATTGAATTTGACTATTTTATCACCTTTAAACTGTTAAATACAAACAACCCTACTTCTTAGGCTCAAGTCGTCTCTTTAAGTTGCTTTCTGAAACACACAAAGTATTATAAATGCCTTTTATTGTAAAAACAAAACAAGTCCGGAATATAAACCGCACAGTTTTGAAGGTCTGTTATAGAAAAAAAAATTTAAACTGTCTTACTGCGTGACGATTTATTTTGTGTTCAGCCTGCAGGGAAAGTTGTGAGGCACAGACTCCTAGCTTGCGAGTCGCGATGCCCGACTCCGCTGGTCACTCTTTAACTTTAATATAGGACTCTTTCAATCAAAAGAGCACTCCACAAGGTTTATTTACTGAACAATATACCACTGTTTTCATAATGCATGATTATGACCTCGTGAGGGAGAAAAGATGTGAAAAAAGTCGTGCAGCCAGCCTGGTCTGTGTCGTCGTCTTTCCCAGCACAGCGTGCACTCAGCTTTCAAAACACAATGAATGGGGATGGGTTTTTAATCGCATCAGGTCGCAATTAGTGGCTGCTGCACCCGCTGTAATGACGGCGCGTGTTTCAGTATTTTATATTGGTATATTGGTCGCACCGGTGTATAAGACGCAGCCAACTTTTAAGACGAAAAAATAGGTATTAAAAGTGTGTCTTATACACCGGATTTTGCGGTAGGTGGGCACAAAAAGGATTTTAGAATACAATTGAAAAAGGGCAGTTTAGCACAAACATTAATGATGGAACATATCTTGCTTACTTCTTCTGGCTGGTCCAATTGGAAAGTAAAAGTACCACATCTCTGCTGCTGTTCAGATTGGTCGTTCTGCTAGAGAGGCTAAAGCTGCATGCTGTACATATCCTTCCATTACTGCTCTTTATCCGCTTCATTTGAAATGTTCATGCAACCTTTCTGAAGCAGACAGCGATATCCTCAGGGGAAACACCTAAAAGCTCGGAAAAACCCGAGTCAGAGTCAAGGTTAAGACCGTTCAGTGAAGGAGAGCGACACATGGCATTAGAGATGCCATTAAAACTGCCGCGCATCTTTTCCTGCAGACCATAAATTTATCACCAATTTTCTAGTCTGACAAATTTATGGGGTTGCTGCGCAGTTCCTCCTCAATATTTCAGATCTGTTGTGACTTGAAACACATTTAATTCTTGCATAAGGATTTAATGGGAACATGAAGTAACCTGAACCGTATGCAGATAAAATATAACACACTGTCTGATTGTCTGATTATAAGGAGAATGGCCTGTGCTGTGATTGGACAGGGCTCTTCAAATTGAGTAGTATGCTAACATAGTGAAGTATGTTAGTTGTGAAACTGATCACATCAGTGATTTAAATAGATGCTCCTTTATCCATTCATTATAAGACATTTGAACTGTATGTATACTGGTAAATGGACTTGAGTTTGTATAATGCTTATTTAGTCTTCTGACTACTAACTGCAGGAGCCGGGGATCTGCTACTTCAGGACCCCTGACCTTCTGGTTGAGAGACAATCACTCTACCGCTAAGCCACAGCAGCCCCACTGCGTTTGTGTTTGTGCATGTGTGAGAAAATGGGGTCATAGTGTGTTCTCTGTTTAACTAAATTGATCTGCGTTGAATATAAAACTCCTCTCAGATGTACTTTATTTATTTAAGTAGGGTTTATGTCTAAAACAGCTCTGAGGTACTCGTCACTGTGCATCAGACACCAATTCCTCAGAATCCATATCTGTGATGGGCATGGGTCTTTGTTTATTTGTACATTTGGTGAGGACAGAAAAACACACTGATGTTGTACAGTATTTATTTTTCTAAGGCATGGAGATGTATCTGTAACAAAGGTCATGTGACTCTCTTCTTTTGTATTACTTCAGAGCAGTATTGATGAGAAGAAACTCGTTCAGTTTTTGATTTTAATATAAAATCTAAATAAATAGAGACAAATTGAAATGCATTGTTGAGCAGGACAGTGGGTGTTGGTCTGCTCACATGAGAGCTATAGGAGAGATGGATCACCAGTGACACTTTTGGTAGCTGTGTCGGTCACATGACTCTTGTTAGATACATCTTAGCTGTCTCTGCCAATATGGATCTCCATGCCTTAGAAAAACAAAAAAGACATGTATTTTTATATCTTATCTGGAGCAGCAAAAAGATGACATATTACATGCCTCGTCGTTTTAGAGTGACCCAGGCCTCACCAAGTGATCAGAAAGAAGAATCAGAGCACAGTTTCTACTCATAAATGTTTGATGTTCATGCCTTGTTTGGGGAGTTATGTGCCAACAGCTTCAGTGATATACGCTACAATACAATTAACTATGTGCACAGGGAGCATTCACCGGTGGATCCTTTAAATGAAACAACTGCATTACTCTGCTGCTCTACTATATTCACTTTCCGTATTGAATGAATCAGATCACCCTGAATCAAATGATTGAAATAAAATATATACCTCACTCAGTTAAGTTCTGGCTGCCTGCCAGTCACAGGTCTACCTCAGCTCGCACGCTCTAGCTAATCAGACACACCGCACAAATAGAGCAATGTGTAGAAAGTAGGAATGAGACCGAGCGGGTGTGTGTAGTTGTGCTCAGACGACTGTATGCTGAGGATGTGTGTACACTTGCATTCGAACTGCGGTGTAATATCACATGTTTGTATCTCCTTTTACATCACATGGAGCTGTTACACGAGCAGGATCTATGGTGCATTATATGAGCGGGCGCTGTAAGCACAATACAGATTTATTCTTTGCCAAAAGCAAACAAAATGTTTTTTTCTGAAACAATATAAGCCGATTGTTGTCCATCCTGGCATTAAGCTTTGACAGCTACTGTGCAGAGACAAAAGATGACCAAACATTTCAAACAACATCTAAACACATCCTACTATGAAAGTGTTGACAACAATTTCATCTCTACCTGATGAAATTGCTTCGTGACCAAACCAAACTCTCTCTTTTCTCTCTGTCTTTTTAATGATCTGTGTGTTTCTAATTCAGGAGATACTTTCCCACTTTCTGTCCTACATTATGTACCACAGGCTATTTGAACCTGGGTAATGAGAATACCTTAAAGGCTATTATCTGTACTTATGACATGTCTTCTAATGCAGAACTGGATGGTATGGGTTCAGCTTTGCCTTGAGTGATTGACAATTGGCAATAGAAAATATTTTTTTATAAACTAATCTGCAGTCAATGAAACAAAAATGCATGTGAGCTGTTGGTCTGAAGGGAGGAAACGGTCAAATCAGGCGGCAACCTCTGGTGTTGAAAAATGAAGCCGCTGCTGAAGTGCAAACAAGTGAACTTACACAAGTGTCCACTTGAGGCTGGATCCACGTAAAGAATGACCATTGTGACATCAGAGATAAACATGTTTACAGCCTGGTTTGAATAGTTCATAACTTTATTGGTACATACTATACAAGGGATGAAGTTTGTTATCTTCATCAGAGCTCTACATAATAAGGGGTGTGGCAGACATTAATTACAGTAACCTTTTTTTGCCATCATGCTTAGCTCAACCTTTCACCATTTCTACGCCGATCAAAAGGTTGGGCTTCAAAAGTTTACTTCAGAAACTAATGGCGCTCAGACTACGTCCATGTTTTATACACTTTATGATGTAAGCCAGAAGAAATGGGATTCAAAAGATGTGAAACTGATTTTTATTTTAAAGGCTCAAGGGATAGATTACACATTACTTGGATGCTGTCATGCTTTAAAATCAAAAAAACTATTCATTAACAATGACCGAGAGATTCTCGCTTTCTTGAAGGTAACAGAAGAAGAAACACGGGCCAAGTTTTCCATTTTAGGAAATTCAAAATGCGTCAGAAATTAAAAGTTAAACTGTAAGGGATGAAATAAGCGTTGGTTTGTGTAATGTTGGAATTATAGAGGTAATATTAGTTAAGATTCTACAGGCCTTTACCAGCCAAGTCAACTCGTTCAGCTCTTATCCAAACACTAACCAGAGAAACAACGTTCACAACTAGCAGGTTCAAAACAGGTAGCATTTCGTAAATTAAAGGCCAGCGATTATTAGAGCCAGAGCAGGGATTAAAAAAAATACATGACACAAACATGATAGGATGTGAAAGCTAATGTTGCTGAGGAATTCAGCAGCTGTCAGCCAACCTGTGTGTCCTATTTGTAGCTGTTGCCCCATCACCAAAGTGAACAACTATACATACATCATTTATATAACACATAGCTTCACAATTGTCAAGGGGAGTAAGTTCCTTCTATTAAAAGAAACCAAAGACCATAAAGCAGCAGCTCCGACGCTCAACCCTTTGATGCATGACGTACCCAACTCTCTTCTCTGAATTGTTCCTTCTTAGCTGCCCTGTCAATAAAAGCACACAAATCATTTATTTTAAGAGAAAAAAATGAAAATCAGTCTCAGATGACTGAAAAGTCACAACCATATTATAATCCAACAAAAAGATCCCAGCAGAATCTGACAGAGGCCTCTGTTTGTTTGAGCTTGTCATTAAAAACATATCAGTAATAAACCTTGCAAGAACATGATTTTATAAACAAAAACCGCACAAGAATGAACTCGTCTGTCCTTGAGACAGAAATTGAACAGTTTCGTCATCGTTCACAAAAAGAGAATAACTCACAGTGATACATTTTATGAATATTTGGGGGGAGTAAGGGGGAGCTGGGAAACTGCAGCAATCTTATCAAATACTGTGAAACTCTGTTTTGTTGGGATTGTAATGATTTGAAAAGGAGCCTCCACCCTTTCTGGATTCAAACATTCAGGAACAAGCAGGCGGAGATGCTGCTGGGACTCTCCTGGGCTGAGCAGGCAGCTCAAATGATTTATTCTCAGTAAATAATAGACCAATGCTTTGGCAATTCGGAGGGCTCAGCACATATTTGCATTTATAAGTTAGCACTTGAGAGCGTGTGACTCTCTAGCCTCTTAATATGATTCATTCTGTTAGGCGAGAATCTCAACAGCTTCACTTAACAGATAGAAATAACTTTCATCGCTTAACATTTCATTTTATGGACAGAAGGAAAACATAACCATCCAAAAATCAAACACACAGCTCACTGTGTGTGTGTGTGTGTGTGTGTGTGTGTGTGTGTGTGTGTGTGCGTGTGTGCGTGCGTGCGTGTGTGTGTGTGTGTGTGTGTGTCGGGAGTTTTCAAGTCATTTCTCTGTTTGTTTAACCTTGTGGTTTTTATATTAGGAGCCCTCAGGATGTCATTTTTGAATCCAGTTACATACGACACAGATGGCTGTCTCGGGACATGGAGGCACCCTGGGTAGAGGAATAACGAGATAAAGATTCTCATAAAAATAAAAAATAAAACGGCACAGGTGCTTGTCAAGTACACAAAACCCCTTGAAGTAAAATTGTCCCTCAGCATCGTGTTCAGTGTGCTTTGGTGAGAGATTAGACCTCATGTCACATTTTTTACTGCCTGTGTCGAGGGAGCACGGAGATGGGATGAGTCAGAGAGATAGAAAGGGGAGCAGGGGAGCTTTATAGAGATAGACAGCCAGATGGAAAAACAGATATAGGATAGATTGGTAGAAGTAAGAGATATATTTAGAGAGAGAGAAGTAGACAAAGATATCGATGGACAGAAAGTAGATGTTTTATGTTTACATTCAAAAGGAACATACAGTATATGTAAAAGAAAAAGGTTGCTGTTAAACCACTGTAATACACGAAAGGGCTGCACAGTCAAATTAATTAAAAGACCCTCGATCCAACTTCAAACAACAACAAAAAGACTTAGGATACTGTAAATGCAGCATGTTTGCTTCATGTCCCATGTAGAAGTTTATTAAAGTCTATTCACCCATTTGTAAAGAAACCTTTTTCTTCTCTACAGTGTAAATAATGTACCACAGAAAAGTTCTGATGCACACCAATTCTTTAGAGTGGAGGTCTGCATCAGAACTTTTCACATGTAAAAAAGATTAGTAATTTAGTAATGATATGTGGAAAACAGAGATTTAGATTGAGCTTGTATCGCGCTTTTTAAGTCTTTGGACTTTTACACACCCAGCCCTTCACACACTGATGACAGAGGGTTGCTGTGTAGTGAGACCATCAGAAGTAATCCCATTCATACACATTCATGTGCCGCCAACCAAGCAGCGGGAGCAATTAGGGGTTAAGTGTCTTGCCCAAGGACACATGAGTTGGGAATCGAACCCTCGACCTTCCGGTTGAGAGACGACGACTTTACCAACCAATCCACAGCCACCCCCGACATTAAAAGGACTTATACAGAAATACAGTGGCTAAATAGATTGAAATGCATGTTGAGATGAGATGATGAGATGAGTTTCAACTTTATTGTCATTACACATATACAGTACATATATAGTATAGAGTAACGAAATGAGTTATCATCATGTTATCATGTTATCATCATGTTATCATGTTATATAATAATAAACTTTATTCTTTAAAGGCCAGACATTTCAATCTCTTTTTTTTACTCACTTCTTTTGAATATCAATTACTGAGATTCAGCCTTGTGAAGCTTCACAGTGTACCAGCCATTTACAATCTCTCTGTGAAAACAACCTCCAGTCTGTCTAAAGACAGGGAGAGCAACTTTCTGAGCTGCTGCTGATTCCCCGTGTGGAGGCCCTCCGTTTTCACTCTCACATCATGAGCAGCTTTGAGGATGCCTGTGTATCAAGCTATCTAGGAGACAGCCTCTGTGCTCCATGTGCCCACTGATGTGTAGCAGCAGAGTGAATGTCAGGCAGAGCCGGTCACCGTGTCTGTTTGGGGGCGGCTGTAAAGATCTGCTCTGATTGTGTGTGTGTGTGTGTGTGTCTGTGTGTGTGTGTGTGTCTGTGCTGCTTACAGATGACAGGCAGGAGCACGGTGTGAAGGGAACCTGCATGTGTGTGGTGATGTTGGCGGTAATGTGTGTAGTGGGAGGGAGAATTCAGGTTTAGACAGTGGGCAAGAAGCCAGTGCATGACTGCATCATTGTGTGGACTATACAGTTCAGTGAAGGGGAGATTTGATATTTTCTTCCTCTCACCACAGCCTCGCTTTAAGCCAGAGCTTTGCCCAGGGAACACTCACAAAGGAGTCTTCTGCGGCAGCTGGCAGAATCCTGCTACGTGATCTAAAACCAATTTCGCTATTTGAATAAGCTAACACTTATTTCCTTATCTTTCCTTTGCAGTCCAAAAAAATCCAGGCTCAACTGAAAGAACTGCGGTACGGGAAAAAGGATTTAATTTTTAAGGTAAGTTCAAACTGAAGGGGGGGGTGGTTGGGGCTTGGGGGGGTAGCTTAATGGTAGCTCCACACCAGGAGTAAACAGGTACTTCAGACCACCTTGAAACCATGATCCCATCGCAGGGAATTCTCTTAATTAATTCACTGAGCAATTACAAAGTCTCTCATAATCTGCAGCCTGCAAAGTCGGTTGGTTTTGCCTACTGCTGTCCTCTGTTTTCCCCCTCTGCAAGATCCATCCCATCCCTTTCGATCATGCAAACTATGTGGATAAATGATGTGGACAGCTGTGGAGGAAGTTCATACAGAATTATGCATTAGATCATATAAGGGGGATCGCCAAGACACAAATTACACATGACACCGTGCAGTGCTGTATTCAGTTGACACCAGAAATTGGTCTCCAGCTCACATACTACCACTGGAAGCCCCAACATAAAGAGCAGCCAACAAGAAAATATTCTGTATTGTTGCCTGACTGCTCGTTCTCCACAGCCCCTCTCGTTGCCAGGACTATCAATATTCTTAGAAGTGGATTCTTATATAATATTTATTGGCATTTGATGCTTCATTCACTGACCTTTCAGGCCTTGTTTGCAGTGTTCAAATGTAATTTCTGCTACAATATCTTGTTCTTCCCGTTCTTAAATGTACGTTTTGATCTTTTAGACCCGTCTTTCCCAAAGCCGTGTCAGACATGGATGAATAAAAAACAAGGGGCTCAATCCTCACAGACTGAATTTTAGGCACCAAGCCCTGACGCCTGAATATATATTTTGCCTGGATGTCCTGTTGGTGGTTCTATTTCCAGCCTGTGAATGATGGATGTATTGACTTGTTTGCTGTTAGTAAATCGCTGTCTCCAAATTACATCAATCACTCAGCCAACACAACCTTATTCCTCAATGTCAGCAAGCGTTTAATGTGGACCTTTCAAAACATTATGCTCTTGCAGAAGGATTAGATTAATTTTATAACACTCTTTGTCTTGTAAAATCTGTCATCTTTGGGGAATGACGCACACCGTCTGCCTTTTTCTTTTTTGTGGATGGGTAAGTCGGCGGGAAATGCATCATGTCCCTCTGACCCCCTGTGACTTTTCCTTGAAAACTCATATGTATTCCACATGTGCAGTGATCAAAAGCCCAGCAAGGGGGGACGAGGGGAGCAGGAGGCACAGAGGAGAGTCACTCAAGAAACAGAAATGTCATCAGCTGCACAGAGGGCATGCCAGTGAAGGCACCTTGACCTGGAGGCAATCCAAGTGGTTATGACAACTGTTGGATCATATCATTTTTCTGCCCAATTTAAAAGGACACATATATATACAGCTGCCTGGCGGGACTGAAGACAAACAAAAAACATAATAAAAAAAAAAAAAAGACAAGCACATTGCAGGGGAGCTTCATGAGTCTGGGTACAACAATCATAAACACCAAGGTTCAGGGGTGTAGCAAAATGGCATACACTTAATCTATAGCAATATGAGCCAAATAATTCCATGAGCTGATATAACACCAGTGGTGATTGGTTAATAAGGTGAGCAGAGACGCCACCGCAACCAAACGAGAGAGAGAGAAGAAAGTGTGTTCAACATAAATGAATTAGCAGACAATGCACCACATAGTCTGTCAGCGTACCGTCGGCATTCAGTAAAAATAGGTTCCAAATCGTACTGGCTCATTTCTGTGTGACTAAATATACTTCCTGGTTGAGGGGTAGGTAAATCCTTCAACTTTGCCAAGCAGGGGACCTGAGGCTTCTCTCTCTTAATGGTTTGTCTCAAATTTCCCACAGGGTACAGCACTCCCACTTCATTGTGCAACGAAATGGTGCTGTGTTCTTTCCTCCAATGAGATTGGACAGCTTCTTTCAAGTTCACGTTTTTTTTTCTTCCAATAAACTTTATTAACACCCTTAATAAATTATATAAAGGGCACCGTCTCTCCTGCCCTTTAGCACTCTCAGTGACTAATGGCGCATGTTACTTGACAGTCTCTGGAGATACTAAGATTCTCTTATCATCTCTTAACTTAATAAAACAACATACTTAAATAAAATACAAAGTTTCTGAAGTTAAAATGACAATGCTAATTCTGTTAGCATGTTGACAGCAGTGGCTATCATGTGTTAGCATCAAATTCACAAACCAAGATGTTCATCCTACACCTTGAAGTTCCAGTACTTAACTGTAAAGAGTGCACACAGACAGGTTCCCTCTCGCCTGCTCAGCCATAACATTAAAGCCTTCAGAGGGAATGACAGCTCCTTCCCAGACTTTCCTTACGAGACAATATTTTTTGGCAGAGGAGCTGCATTCATCCCTCACATCCTCTCTCCTCAGTCAGTCCACTTTTAAATGGACCCCCAGAGCTGTTCCTCCTCCAGCTTAGAAAAAAAAACAGAAAAGAAAAATGACGGCTTGATGTAGTTGCACGCCTTGTCTGGCAGAGTGGCGAGTACCCGACTGACCCCACACCTCTATAATGGACTCAGTGCAGGAATATGGAGCCTCAGACTTGGAGGCACTAACCCTGAAAGACAGCATTTCTGGGTCAGTGGCCGTTGCGCCCGCAGTCCTTTAAGGACTCTCTGCTGATGATGCTCTGTGTAATGGATGTAATGGCTCTCCCTGTAATGCATCACACTTGCATGCATGCACAGACAAAAACACGTCCTTAAGATTCTTTAGAAGACAGACTAAGAGCAGCTGCTTTTATTGTGTGTGCTTTTGAGCCGATAGAACCTGGACTCTTTATGTTTCAGTGCTTTGGATACAAGACAAACAGGGAAGATAAAAATACATGACAATATTACCCAATATGGAAGTTTTATATTTTAGTAGGTTAACATATCCTCTGATGTGCACCTTTTATGGTATGTTCTCCTTTTACACAACAGTGTTGGAAAAGATTCTTGAGTAAATAAGAGATTGAGCCTTCAGCTTATTTGTCCTGTAAACTCCAAACTATTCCATTAAAACACATTGCGTCCATGTGTGGACTTTCTTAAAAGTTTCAAGATCAGAACACATGATTTTGAAGTTCTCTACATTTTCACAAGGGTTCAAAGGCTACAAACATAAAATGAGTGTACTATATCATCAGACATTAGGAAAACATGCTTATGCTGAAGTGCTGGCTTCTCTGACATCAATGCAGCAGCTGGTATGTCCTTCTAAGTTTCAACTCCAGTCCGCAATATTCTGTATTTGTTTTGACCAGAGAAGGTAAGCGGTTTTAAGGCACCCCCACACGGCCGTTTTAAACCCCTCAGTTTGGCAGGCAAACAGAAAACCAAGAGGTGCTGCAGCGATGGCAGCAGGCAAACAAACTGGTTCAGGTTTAAGTGATTCTACCCAAACTAAAAAGCCTTGGCATTTTTCTTATAAGCTCCACAAGCAGAAACGTTTAAAAAATAGAGCGAGAACGCAGCAAGGTTCAAGACTGATGCAGAGCTGGCTAAAATCTGAAGCTTCAGTGTCAACCTGCAACAGCTCTCTGGAGGAGAGGGCGAGGGAAGACAGCCCTCTCCAATGTTTTGAATTTGGACTGTAGTACCCATTTTTGACACGAGGTGTCAAAGTCGCAAATTGTTCCTTTAAAAATAATTTCTATTTTAGTGTTGAATCCATGCAAAGCCTATATGCTGAAGCTTATGAAGCCTATGTAGTGAGCATTCATACATGTATGCAGGTGTGTCTGTGCTGCTCAACAATGACAATATAAAATGTTAGTTGGCAGGGTAATTTCTAGTTGATTGTGCCCTTATCTTCAGCGCCGTTTTCACTTAAATAAATAAAACAAATGCAAATGCAAATGAGCAGTTTGTTTTTGAGTCGAGCTAATGAAAGCATTTAGTATCTAGCATTTATTGTCACATTCAAATATGTGCCTACCATATTGATTCTGGCAATCACCATTCAAGTTGAAGTTTTATGTGGACGCCAACAGACAGAGCAGCTCGCATCAAGCATTGTGTTTATCCAGTTTTTGGGCTCCTCCAAACACCATTGTGCTGTTTTAACTGCCAGACAGATAATTCCTCTTCATTTTCCTTTAGTGGTTTTCACAGTAGTAATGCATGATAA
This sequence comes from Labrus bergylta, assembly GCF_963930695.1. Classification (NCBI taxonomy): domain Eukaryota; kingdom Metazoa; phylum Chordata; class Actinopteri; order Labriformes; family Labridae; genus Labrus; species Labrus bergylta. Next base: position 11,951,443 of record NC_089197.1, read on the forward strand.
GCGTCGATAAGAGTCATTGTTTATGACAAGGGTTAGGGTTAGTTTGTCAGCCCTCGGGAGCCCCTACTGGCCTGGGGGCCCAAGCAGGTGCCTGCCTTTCCTGTTGACAAGCAGCGCCTCTGTGTTCCCCTAAGTTTCAGTGCAAAGCTTCACAACTGTTGTGTCATTGTGTCGGCACTTTTCTGGGTATAAAACAGACTTTACCCTTTCCTCAGAGGCTGATGAACTAAAATAAAAACTCAGCATCCCTCTTCAGTTCTCTAATTTCAGAACTCTTTGTTATTTGCAATACTCCGTCTGAGCCCAAAAAATAAACATTTCAAGAGGATGAAGTGCAGCATCTTGTGTTATATTCTGAAGGATAATGGAAAATTCTTTCTTTTGGCAACTTGGAACGGCGTTTTATGTGAAATGGACATTTTCAATACTTTAATAGTCCAGTATTCTGTCTCAGAAAAGGTTCAAAATGCTGTTTTTTGTGTCATCAGTACTCATCATAATCTCCTGAAACAAGTAATGAATGCATGTCTGTGAAATCCCGTTCATTTCTTCTACCATTTGCCTCTTAGAGATTATATACAAGCCTTTGTGTCCATGATTAAAGAACTGATCCTCAAACTTCATCACCTTTGGATCCCCTCTGGTGCAAAGCCCGACAGCTACAAATGACTTTGTGCTACTGTTCTAAACTTCTAGTAAATGAAAAAAGAACTACTGAGAGATGGATCTGATTCTTTGGCTTCTTTGAAAACCCAGAGCGGTTGAAAGTTGCCCCGTCCTTGACTGCCACAGCACGACTCATCTGTCAGGGACAACTTAAGCGTCGTTTCAGCTGCCCTGTTGAGTGGAAGAAGTGACAGACATGTTCATCATGAAAATTCCTGCATTACTGGCAGGATTTGAGATGGGAATCAGATTTTTTTTTAAAAACAAACAAGAAATTGTTCCCAGTGTGTTACAAACAGAAAGAGGAAGTCAATAAAACTCACCAAAAAACCATCAACCCGGCTCATTGCCCATCACTGGATTTTCATTCTCTTTTTACCCCGAGTTTGTAGATGCAGTTTGTTGGTTCAGCTGACCTTGAGTGTTTAAAGAGTGTAAGTCCGTGCAGTTTATCATTTTGAGAGGCCTGTAAAAGACACCCAATAAAAGTTCATGGCTTAGAGTCCATCACTGAGGCTGGTTTTACACAGTTTGCATGCAAATGATGCCAATAAGAGTTTCTTTTCTTCTTGCTGATGAATCTATCAATAATAAAAAATCCTCAGTGGGACTTCAGCTGATCCTCATAGGGGGTTAGACGGCCTCATTTACAGTAAAAAGACATCTTATAGTGTGTGTGCTTTCTGCGGTTTAGGGATTAAACTGTATCAATGATGCTCATTAAGGGGGTTAGATGGTTTAAGGAAGTCCACTCTCCGAGCTGTCAGGACTAAACCTCTCTCCTCTCTAAAGGACAGATGAGATCTTTTTTGTGTGGCTTTGAATTGACTCGGGCTTATCTGACTTCCTTAAACCTCTGGATTCTGCACTTCTCTGTGTGTCATGAAACAGACCGGGGGCATTGTTCGCCCAAGCACGTGAATACCACTTTCAGATTTTTGTTCAGTATTATGCAGCTGTGATTATGTGGGTTTATGAGTTCCCAGCACTCTCCTGTTTATAGAAAAGAGAATCATTGAGTGCTAAGAGCGTATAATGTACATGAGGTTTTAGTGCTCGATCGATGTGTATTAGTGTGTGTGACGGAGCCGTAATGCAGGATTTCAAAAGTCAGGATAAATGTGACAATTGGCATAGGAATAAGAGGGCTCTTAATCCTCAGTGCTATAGATCTGTGTTATTGATGATGCTGGGAAGACGATGTGGAGACGGAGAAATGTTTTGTTTGCACTGAACAAAGAGGGTTAAGCCAATTTAAATATCCTGTCTTTTCTACAGGGACAGCAGCTAATGGACCTGGAGCACAAGTTAACCATCGCCAAGGAAGAACTGGAGAAGACGGCGCTGGATAAGGTGAATAAGGGCTCACTTCTTCTTTTTTTACTTATGAAAAAAGATACGTACAAATTTAAATGATATATCTGTGACTAACCATATGCATGTTCTGTATGTTGGGATTGATGTTTAAAAATGCATCCACATGAGAGCCGGGTCTCATATGGTCCTGAACTTCTTCTCGGCCATCCAACCTTCATTCAGTTCCAGTTCGATCTCCGCTCAGATGTTTAGTTGTCATTGTTCGTCCCTATGTTCAGCAGAGCCTACATCATGTTTGTGTTTATAGTTACCAGAAAACATGAGTACTCTTTCCTCAAATTTTCACAATTTTCCAAATGATCCTTTTTCATTGTGTTTGGCTGGTCCGCCTTGAACTTTTGGTCTCACTGCGCGACGCTGCCCCTACAATTTCCAGTGGTATTGCGACATTTGATTCGTAACTGTAAGCCTAAAGTAAACGTGCAGAAATACAGATTAAATTAACGCAGAGTGCATAAAGAACGCATATGTGTAACGCATATCAAACATAGAGCTTAATGGAGCCTTAAAACAGTCCCTACAGGATTCAGCAGGCTTTTCCTTAACAGCCAGTTTGATGTTTGTGAATTCTGCCGCCGAAAAAAGCCCCATTTTGAGGAAGATTGTTATTTAGAAAAAAATTCTATTAACATCACAGGAATCAGAATATTTTCAAAATGACTTGTTACAGTGTTCTTCGTAGTCAGACCAAAAAAGGCAAAAATTACAACTATTCTAACAAAAGATGATTTATATGGATGGAGAAGTTTAAGTTTAGAGTGTACAGAACATCAATAAATGTCAGTTACATTGACAAACCTGCTCTTTAAATACTTGGTACAAAGCAGTAATATCATAAAATGTGAAAAGATCATAAATAAGTTAAAGTTTAAGCTAAGTTCATTGGTCAAACTGGCTGGAAAGGTGAAGTGACTGGTCATAATTGTGAGGCTGCACAGAATTAGCAGGGATTGGTCGAATTTGCATTAATAGTTACTGAGGCGTCTGATATAAACAAAACATTTTCATTTGTAGTTTTATTTAATTTTACCTGATCTGGTCTGTCTTCTCTGAACCATTTTCACTGTAAATGTCAAAGACAGGACACAGATGTATGTGTAGAAATGTTGCCTTGAAAAAGCCTTGTTTAGGACAGTGGAGTTTTAAAAGTGGAGTTTTAGTTTCAAGGTAAAATAACTCTGAAGATATCGATTTTCATGGTACTTTTTTTTTCAATCCTGAAGATGTATTATAAAAATATTGAGCTTCAGCACTTTGCGCTCATGCAGCAGCAGTTTTAATTTATGCAGTTATGATGTTATTTGTATATGTTGTTATTGACAGCCTGTCACCGGAGGCGAGTTAGACGAGCTAAAAATGCACGGGGAGAAAAAGTGCTGATTAGGAAAACAGGTGATTCCGGGACTCAGCTCAGGAGATTTGGCATCGGAGACTGAAGAATAATTAAACTAATCATTCTGTCCTTTATTATTATTGATTCAAAGTAAATGATCTTTTGAGCATTACTTCTGCTTTATTACCCCGGTGAGTTCCGCTCCACGTCTCGCCTAACGATGCTTCCCCAGCTGCTTTAAAGTCGCTCTAAAGCGCGGCCTCCGATGGCTTTAGTGCCTAAGTAAATTTCTCATGTGGATGCATAAAAGAAGGGATGGAGGGATTTACACATCTTCTGGTTTTGTGTGTGCGTGTGTGTGTGTGTAATCTTGTTTGGGGACAGGAGTCTCAGCTGAAGGCGCTGAAGGACACAGTTCACATCTGCTTCTCAGCCGTCCTGCACAACCAGCCCAGCAGCAGTCACAGATTTCCCACCTCCCCCACCCACTTGTTCAGATACTCATCACTCATCAACAGCTCCAGAGTCACCTTTCAGCAGCCACATGCCAAGGTAATTCAGCATTCCTCTCAGCTCTGTCTTGTTTAATGTTGATCAAAAAGAGCTCCATGGGTTATTGTAAAGTACATCTTCTTTTTAGAGGAAGAATTGTTGAAGTGGTATCCTCAGCCTACCGCAGATCTACTGTTAAAAAGGTCCTGATGTTCTTGAACAAACAGCAAAGGTATTATTGTGAGAGATCAACATGTGCCGTGCAAAGACTTCATGAGGACAAGCATTTATCTCGAGCATTCATACAGTGTGAAGTGTTTATATTGTTCACAGTAGAGTCAAAAAGTCGTGCAAATACTTTAAAAACAGTCTGAAATTTCAATTAGTTTCTCTTTCTTGTTTAGAAAATGGTTCAAATTCCACTAAGAAAATATTCCTCTCTGTTCTATCTCTACTAACCTCACACATATTAAGGATAGGAAGCAGAAATACTACCAATATTCACTCTGAACTATGAGACCATAAATCAAAGAAGCCACCCCTCACCTCTATTTCCTTTCTCTCATCCCAGTGCCACACTTCTATCAGCCCGTATATTTCTCGTATGTCTCTAACGTTTGTGCCAACTGTGATGTGAACACATCAGATTTCCACGCAGTCGGAGAGTGAACATTGTGCGTTGTTTTTCAATTTAAGTCGTACAATCAATCAGTGGTCAATAGTCAATCACAGCAGCAAGACAGCAAATCAAGTTGTAGCTAACAGCTTCTGGTTTTAAAAGTGGTTTTGGCAACTTCACGTACATCCATCAGCAGAGCAGAGAGCGCCGGAGCAGCCAGCAGATTGGAGTCGAGCTGCTCCGTCTCAAACCGCTGGGTGTTATGCTGTCCTCTGTTTCTACCACCATCTTTGACTTTATGCTGGTTCATGGCGATCTTCAGACTTTGGTTTCAAAGCTTACTGCTATTGGACGGCTGTGAATCAACGACAAAAGGCTGGATGTGAAATTCCGTTTCTACTGCCTATTGTTGGAACCAGGAGCATGATTAGCCCTTCTTCCATTGACGACATTTTCTTTATCAAAGCAGAAAGAGCACATGTGTATGTAACAAAACAATTAATCACACTGGCTCCAATCCCTGAAAGTGTATCAGTAGGCCATGTCAGAGAGCCAAGTGTGAAAAAACCACAAAGTGCCCCGAAGCAGGTAAGGCTAAATGGAGTGCAGAACTCATTATTCTTATTTATTCCACCTGTGGGTTTCCTGCTCTGACATGTCAAAGCGTCTGCAGTTGAAAAAGGCCTGTAGCATTCACTTTGCTTTGCATTATCTGAGCAGTTTGATTGTCAGTGACCTCAGTGTGAACACAGCAGAGCCAGTGTCTTATAGGATGGAAGGAAGATACGTTAGTTTTGCAAAGTGAAAATCCAAAGAAAAGCTGGATTTAGGATTTGCCTCTGTAATGGTGACTTTCCAGATAAGATGGAGCATGCTGCTGTTTTTCTTTCCCTTCCTCTCCTTTCCGTGTAAACACTTTTCAGATTGAAATTCAATTCACACTGTAACTTTGAGCTTGGTGACACGGTGGAATATAACCCGGTGCCAAAATATTCACCTCACTGCACATCACGGCGCACATAATGCACTGTCTGCTATATGAATGTAAGTGTCAGGCGATTATTACCTCCTTTTTTCCAGCAGTTATTTGTCAATCTGATGCCCTGAGTATAGCTCTCCGGAGAGAAATAGCCTGGGAAATAATTACTGCCAAATATAATAGTCGGGCAAACACATTTCCAGAGGTTGTTCTTGAAAATAACATGTCTAAATCAAAAAGCACTCCAAGTCATTTATGTCAATCTTTATATTCTTATGCTCCTGTAGCTTTGGAGGTAAAGCCCAATAGCTTGGAGGTATTATGTGAGTTTATGTATATTGGACTTAAAGTTTATTCTCTATGAAATGATTAACACAACGTGACACAGCTTTTGTTTGGAGCCTTTCAAAGTCAAGGTCAATATAGACCCCACTAAGGGCTCAGGATTTAATCCCTTTTAGAAAAATAAAAAAAAGAATAAGCTGACCGCAAAGTGGATTTGTTGTAAAAATAGGATTATGCCTTCAGTGTAGATATTGTTTCTTGTTTTTCCAGTGGAACACTCTGACATTTTAAAGCTAATGTGTGTCAAGGTTTTTACACAGTCAATATCTTCTTGTGATTCGAAACAAGTATTTCTGTGACTCAACAGAGCAAAAACAAAAAACAAGCAGAAAATAGAAAGTGAAAAGCAGCAGAATAAAGACATCACTTTTGTTTCTTGAAAATATACCTCAACGTACCTACAGTTATTTTCCCCTCTAGCAAGCAGTCATGTCAGCCCCAATCAGAGAACTGGTTCGTTCTGATTTCTGAAAAAGCAGTCGCTGCAGTCACTTTGTAATCATCAAGTCGGCCACAGCCGCACGCTGCCTTATCTGCCGTGATCCTGAGGAGCAATTCTGTCTTTAAGAGGCTTTTCTCTCCTTAAAGTGGTCACGATTTACTCGTCGTCTTTCATGGCGCATGAGAGATTTGACATGCAACTTAGAGGATTTCTTTCTTCTTTTTTTTTTTTTCTACATGTCATTACTTCTCGTCATGTTTCAGTTCTAACATTTTCTCCAGCATCACCGCAGTCCCTCTTCTGTTGAATCATACGAAACAGTATTCTTTAATTGTCACTTTCTGTACACCGTTAAACTCTTGTCATTGTTTGCAGCAAAAAAAAACAAAAAAAAAAACATTATCTCATTATAACAAGCCAAAGAAAAGTGAGCTCATGAGCAAAATGAGCATCTTACAATAGAAAACCACAAGTGAACGGAACTCAAGGTAGGCGTGGGTGGATTTTTTATTTATTTATGCTAATGTAGTTTATACTTCCCACTTCATTAGCATACAAAGTGTAGCACTCCATTTGTGAGCAGTTTCCAGCTCCATTATCTCCTCTAGCTGCCGCACTCTTTGACGGGCCTTCTGATAAATCTGAGCGAGCAACACCCTCACTGTAAAGATTACTGGGGTGCTCCATCTGTCCACTCTGCCTGTGCTTGTGGAGGAGGGTCAGATGTTGTTTAAATCAGGGCCAAGTTTTATCTCAAATGAAGCAGTAGAAATACAACACACAAAAGCACTTACTGTGTGTAGAGGAGCCAAACGGCCAAGAGCTGAGAAGGTGAGGTAACAGTCCACTGACGGAGAGGCAAATGTCAAGAAGTTGGCTCTGCACGGTGTTCTTCATTATGCCCATTAACAGCATGAAGGCACCAGTACTGTTATTTTACATGCATAAGCCTTGCTTCTGTTGGTTAGCTTTAAAAATGAGGTTGCATTTGATTCCTTATTTTAGATCTTATCATATCACATTAGCTGTTTTCTCTATTTGGATTTGTTTGATGTTTTTTTATGCGACCGCTGCTCCAAACCAGTTGCCTCTGGTGGAATAAATCAAGTTGATTTATTTGAATTAAATGGAATTGAATCACCCCTGTAAGGCCTTTTCCACATTTCACTTTGTAGTAATCGATGTTTCGTAAGACTTTTTGGATGCTTTTTAATGTATGATTAACGATCAAGAGCAGACCAAAGCAAACATCTGCTGGATGCACAAGTTAACCTGAAGCTATTGGTTGCATCTGATCTTAGTACGCTTTCAAATTTGTATTTCTGCATAAAACCCCCCCAAAAATCTATTTCAATCTGCAACAACATATGGCAAAGTTCAGGGGGGTAAATACTTGAGCAAGGCACTGTATTAGTAAGCAGTGCACCAGATGCTAATAAGTCAGAATCAGGAGCTAATTATTGTTGACTATCAAAAGGCAATTACTTTGGCACTCAGCAGGGTATTATGGCACTAACCATCAGAGTGGAAAAGACTGTAGGAAGCATATGGAAGAAGCCTTTCTTCACTTACAGTGATATAAAACAAACATTTGGGTTTCCTGAATACACATGGACCAGAATCCGCTTTGTGATTTGGAAACCTAGAGTAAGTGTGGGGCTGTTTGTTCAAGCACTCACTGACACCACTTTGAGCTTCACGCTCCTACTTTGACTTAACATAATGGGCCTTAAGCTCTGGTAGATGCTCCAGATAAGACTCTCCCAGACCTCGCCTCTCACACACACATTTACACAAACACACACACACACACACACACACACACACACACACACACACACACACACACACACACACACACACAACACTCTGCTGTTACTGGTGAAAGATTCATTAGAGTGAGGATGCAGAGATCAGCAAGATTGGAGTGGAAGTTGCTTCATATTTAACAGTCTCGGGGAGAGAGCCAAGGCTTGTGGTCCGATAGCATGCAATTTTCATCAGAGTAATGGGAGATGATGTCTCCGATGCTGGGAGCACTGTGCCGGAGGAGGAAGCAGGCATTTCATTGCCCTGCTCTCAGCACTTGCTATTTACTTTTATGATTGTTTCCTTGTCTGTATAAATCCACGGGATATTGATCTCTGCCACACAGGGAGGCGGTAATAAGGGGTTGACAGGGTGAAAAAAAAGTGTCCTACAAGATATTATCAGCTGAAGTGTGATGGAAGAACTACATGCAACAAATGTGACTTATGTCACATGTTGCCTCATTTTTTGGTTTCCAGTAAGGCTCCTTCTGAAATGAGTCTTAAATATTGTGCATCATTTGGGCTGGAAAAAGTAAGAAATCAAGGAATCAAAGTTAATAATCTCATTATGCATCAATAAAACATGTCTGAAAATTAGCCTCAATACTTTATGAAAACCTGGTTTAAAGAAAATGCTCATCGTGCTTTTTAGACCATTTCTCAAGGCTGTGCGAGCGCAGCAGATTCCGGATGTGCAGCCCTAATCTTGACGTTTGAGTCGTCTGTCCTGCCATCGGAAAATGATTCAGTCATCATTTATTCATTTGGTCATTGCGAGTGGTGGGTTACAAAATGCCTAGCGGTTTATTAGCAGTTAGCATACACATGAAATGTTACCTGAGGTGCCCCTGTTTGTCCTCAAAGCAATGCTTAATACCAAGTATGTGCCAAGTATGTGCTACGGGTTTTACTGAACTAGACTCCCTCTACATGGTGCTTAATGTCTGCCATTAATGGCTCCAACTTAACTCTGAAGACACACAACCGCTGTCAGCACTTACACTTGAGAACACTAATAACGCGAGGTTTAACTCGCAGCAAATTGTGTATTTCCTGTCTTAACCGATGATTTCAAACTAGATATGAGGAAAATGTCCTGACAGCAGGTTTGGCTGGTATAAATAGGCTAATCCTTACATTCTTAAATAATAAATATGAGAAAATGATTCTTCAAACATCTTACAGCAGATTGTTTTAAAGTGTGGAGGAACCTAGAGTAGTAATCAAAGTCAAAGTTACAAGAAAAACACTTAATATCTCTAAATGGGCCTTTTTTTCTTTTTATTTTACAGTCCAAGCACGGTAGCATCCTCTTCCATTCTGAGTGAATAGGTCATGGCATGCCCTCTTGATTTGCTGATTGTAAGTGTTAAATTCATTCAGCCAAAATGACACCCACTTTTGAACAGGGACATCTTACAGACAAGTGGCAGCCTCCAGTGTTTCAGAACAACGCCAAAGTAGAAGTGCAAAAAAAACAAAAAAACGCACACGAGATCATGTTTACGTTTGTATATTTTGATTGAATATTTTACATGTTACTCCCATGCTTTCTTCTTTAAATGAAGCCTTCAGTTAAACAGAACCTTCTGTGATGCAGGTGTCTTCAGTTTAAGCACTTAAACGTGCTTTATGGAGACCAAACAGCATGTGAAGTGCTTTCCTTGTTCCATCCTTTCTCTACAATATACTGCAAATCCAAAAGGATGCGGTCAGAGTTAAGAAATAATGCATGCAATCTTCACCCACAAGTGGTCATTTCCAAATGTCAAGCCAATTCCACTGAAGCTGCCTAAAAACATGTTGTTTCAGCTGACAGGCTAGGAATGGAGGTTGACAGTGACAGGGTAAAATTGCCCGTGTTCATCTTGCAACCATCTTGTTTTGTGCTCTCAGGAGGCCACTTTTGACCCAGTTAAGGAAGGCACCATGTAGTAGTCCTGTGCAAAAAAAACTGGCCATAACAGACAGAGTTATTTTAAGAGAGATATCTGCTGTAAAAGCAACGTTTTCAATTTGATGCCTATTTGAAAATAAGTTACATACAGGGGATTATTTTTAGATAAAAGAAACATTTTACTTTGAGTTCTACTGATCTACTAGGCCTATTAAATAAAAGACAGTGTCTGGAAACAGTCCCTCCAATTAATACTGTAGGTTTTGGGTGAAATAGAAGTATGTTTATATGTGATGTGAAGTTTATAAAAAACTAATGAAATGATTGTGACTTAAGAACACATCAAATAACCGACTGGCCTCTGTGGTGAAGAGGCCTTTAGCTTAAAGATCACGATACTGTCAGCTCATATGGAGAGTATATAGGGAGAGTTGCTGACTTTTTCTGACGGTCTCTTGCTGGAGTTGTGTTAAGTTTTGAAGTCAGAGTGGGTGAAAGAGTTGAATTGCCCTAAACATAATAGAAATAACCTTTATGGATGAGGGTGGAGATGTCACTTGCTGTACTCAAGGTCAGATATTGAAATAAACTTTTCCAGAATATATTGTAAGACAGGCTCTAGGCAAACATGTCCACTAACTTTTTTTTTGCATGAGAGACTTAACTGTGAAACATTTGTAAACATTTGCAAAATAATTTTGGTAAACCAAATATCTACTCCTACACAGTCACGCGCCACTGACAAAGCATCGAGAGAGATTTGGGGTGCAGTGTCTTGCCCAAGGACACTTCGAGATGTGACGGCAGGATTTAGTGTTTAAACCGCCAACCTTCTCGTTAAGAGAAGAAAAACTCTACCTGCCACAGCCGCACCGAAAAAGTCTCTTGACAGCCACATCTACTGTTTATGTGTGAATGTGTAGGTGTGACCTGAGGTGTAAAAGAACTTTTAGTATTCAGAAGACTGAATAGACAAGCTCAAGTCCATCTACCATTGTGATGACTTTCCACCATTATGTCTCTACAAATAGCATCCCTAAGTGGGTGGAGCCGTCTGTCTTACTTATGAAACGTTTGAGCCTCTGAATGACATAAACAAGCTGAAGGAAGCGCTGTCCCGTCTGTGTGAACACAGAGCTGAGCACAACAAACCTGTGAGTCTGACATCTCTCTTTAAGAAAGTCATGACTCAACAATTTGATATATCTGCTAGAAAATAATGTGAATAATTTTGCATATTTTAATCAAACTTCAACCCTGTTCTTCATCAAGATTTGTGAAGAAGTATATCAAATATGATCACATCTTAAAGATGACAAGTGCTGAAGAATCACAATCACAAACGCTGTGAAATAATTCACAAAACGGTTCATTAAATGGGTTATAAAGACTTACTGAGATAACATGAGTGATAATTTGGGCATCCTCCTCTCTATCCGACTGACCTGGAAATTGTTTCCCCTCCACCATGATTAAGGATTTTTCAAATACTTTAATGCAGCAGGAGGAGATGAGGATGGAGGAGAGAGGAGGCATCTAAGGAGCTCAGAGCAAGAAGGATCTTATATGGAAATCTTTTAACCAAATACTGGACCGGCTTGGTGTGGTGCAGCATTTGCTGAAATGCCACACCGTAGTAACACTCATCAGTATTCAAATGACGCTGTCTAATATGTGATGAGGAAAGATTGATAGTGAAGCCTGCCATGTAATCCTCCTGAAATCTATGTTTTTGATTTACTATTTCTCAGACTCTAAAACCGAGGTTTTTTTTTTACACCACTGATTTGGAGCACAGCAACCTCACAGGAGTCATGTTTTATCATTTGGACAACATTTCAGGTGGTACTGATATAGATTGCTCCATAATCTCCAGAGAGAACTTTTCATCTCTGACTGTCCATCTTGTTTTCCTCCCACCACCTTGACATTGCTTTAGCTTTTTTTTCTTCTTTTTTTTTCACTCCACTGTAGCATCATTGTCCATCACATTCAGCTCTCAGAGCAGTACATCCCAAATCTGTCTCCCAGAATTCTGCTTGCTTTTCTCTCAGAGCTGATCTGTGTATGTTTAAAGAGACATCAGTTAGACGTTGGTGTAAAGTTAAACACCTGAGACCGCGAAGTCTGTGCATACAATCTGTATTTTTACATTTTGTTTCAAGACAAAGTCACACCCACAAAGCATTTCACATGTACCAGTCTAACCAAATAACTATCAAGTCCATGTTATCTAACTGTTCCATTTGTTACAACGTTCAAAAAACCATGCTTCATATCATTTGACTTATTCAGAAGCATGTTGTGTAAACTTCATGCGAATGATGCAAATTTAGAGCTATTAGCTAGTCTCTCTTTGGAAGACGTTGTTGGACATTGTTGGTGCGACATTGTTGGTCCTGTTGGATGGTCCATCATGGACCAATAATAATTTCTGATGGTTTGCTAAAAAGTATCTATATACATTTATGACCCCTGCAGAATGAATCACAACTACATTATATCCATATTTTTAAAAGATATTGCAATACTTTTGTGATTTGCAGTCCATTGGAATGACCATTGTTTAGCATAATTTTCTATCATCTCAAATTAAAAACTATTAAAGTCATGATGAACGTCTGAATAAGAACATTTTTAGGTACATGGCTTCTCTGCAGCGCCACACTGAACATTATTTAAATTCTGTTTTGTCTCATTTTTCACTGCTTCTGCGATGTGGATATTGCACTCGGCCATATTGTATTTCAATAATATTTAATTATGTGCAGCACTGGGATGAATCTACAACATAATGGTTTACGTCTGACTTTTCTGTTAGCGGTAATATGACGAGTAAATTCTCCTTTGTGTCATATTTTGGATTTTAATCAAATATGTCCAAAACGTTTTCCTTCACATCAGCATCAGCTGCACTTTGTATTTAGAGCTGTAAGCAAATTGTTTTATGTTAAAAGCCTTAACCAAGAGGGATCATGGTAGATATTTGACCTGCTAACCATCAGCATGTAAGCAGTCTTAGATCCTATCGACCATCGTCGCTACCATCCTCTGACAGACGAGACATACCTCTGGGAAAAGATGGAGTTTTCTCAGTTATTCCAATAAGGCCAGTGGTTAGCATTTTACAACTTCCAGCTTAGACTTTTTGTTCCATGCAGTGTTCACACTGTGGATGTAAATAGCGATATATTTTGGTTCTTTACATCCCCTGGAGTATCCCCCGTTCATCTGACTCTCTCATTTACTCATGAGCTTCACTCTTGCTTACTTCAGCGGTATAAAAATAAATCAATTCACTTGTGATTTACAGGAAAGAATGGGTCCTAAGTTTACTGCTATAAAATCATGATGCATATTTATAAAAACAGTAAATGCAAGATTGAACAGGTCTGTTCTCGACATGAGAAGAAAATAACTTTTAAAATGTGTGTTTGTTTAATGGAGGTCAGATCGATAATTTCTGATGTTTTTCAAGTCGTCAGCCTATCTCAACACTGATTGGCTTTTTTTGACGCAGCGTCAAAAACATTTGTAGCTCAAGTTGAAATGTTTTATCTCAGATAGCAGATATCTGTTATCTGATAAAGATGAATAAATCATTGTCAGATTACCGCCGATGGAAGCTATCATGTCAGTAGTGCAGAAGGTGTTCTGCCTGCTTTTGATTTCCATATGGTCCATTGTTTTTCCTGCTCATACCAAAGCCTGCTGAACCGTGATTGGTCAATACAGCTCGGACTACAAATGTACTACAAACAGAAACAGGATTAATTCCCATGCTGTCAATGTAGACCCCCAAGTTGTGAATTTGTATTTAAAATCTGTAAAATAGAGATTAACATTAAAGTGATGTCATTGTTAGCATTTTATGTGCTCTAGCTAGCATTTACCACCAAGAAATGCTGTGCATCGGTAAAACGAAGCAAATTTTTTAAATCTGGCTTTAGTGTTTGGTTTGGCCTACTACTGGGGTTGTTCATATTGAGAAACTATCTGAGCAAAAATGTAAATTTTGATACATTTAGGATATTTGTACGGCATATGTTGACTGTGTTGAGTTGACCTTAAAGGTCCCATGTTATGCTTTTTCTGGTTTTATATGCCCTTTAGTGTGTTTTCCAAGTGTCCTGTGCATGTTTAGGCACATCTATGTGCAAAAATTCAAAGTTCACGGAAACGCGGCTTCTCCTACGTCTTCCTGCTAGCTGTAGCATTAGCCGCATGTAACGCTCGGTTCTAGCCCCCCTCGATAAAAATTTGTCTGCGCTGCGTCATTGTCGGTGTGAGATCACTGATCTAAGCCCATTGGCTCGTTGTGGCAAGCCCAGCAGCTCATGTTGAAATTTCCGAGAAGCGTGCTGAGCAACTGGCCAATAACGACAGAGCGGATCGGCAGACCAATCAGAGCAGATTTGGCCCACGTGGGGTCTAACAGTGTGGGCTCAACAGAGTGTAGCTGACGGACTCAGAGCGTAGAGGGAGCAAGGAGGAGCAGTACATGAAAACAGATGCTTTTTTCGAACTTTAGCTATTGTGAACGTACAAAAGTAGGTACATAGATTAAATATACGAACCCCAAAAAGGGCACAATATGGGATCTTTAAAGTAAAAGAAACGTAAATCTGAATTTATATACCACTACTTTTTATTCTCCTGATTCTCAGTGTAACACTTTTTCATTAATTCTCTTTTTTGTTCGGGGTGCTCTAATTCATGAAAGGTAGCAGCAAGGGCACAAAACAGTTATCAGTTAAGCAGAAATAGTTTAAATGTAGCAGAGAAGTATAAATGAAACAGCTATGAACATTTGAGCCAGAGCTGTTTACTTTTGGAGAACCCCAGAGCCTCTGCTGCATCAACAAGCCATTTGCACAATTAATTTTAACCCCCAGTTGAAATGTTTTCTCTCTTTTTTTTCCGACAGGATATCTCTAAACTGCAGAGAATTGTCACAGCCACTAAATCACCCGTGAACATCGGAGTAATGAGGAGAGAGAGTGGCGGAGTCAAAGAGTGCCAGATGGAAAAGGTGAGCCTTTAGAGTAATTAAACTGAAATGGCCTGTGTGACCCGAGGGCCCGTCTCCATGACGTTCATCTGTTCGCTGAATTCACGCTGAAGTCCCTCATCGGAAATCAGACGAGCTACTCTGACTCCACAAGTGTCTTCATTTGGGTCATTAATTGGGAAACTTAATGCAGGAACTGCAACAAGTTTCAACTGGATGAAACATCTGTTGGTTAATAGTTTTTATCAAGTTTGTGTGTCTCACTATTGAAAGATAAATCAATGAATAGATGAGGTTGTGTCAGTAATCAATCAAAATCATTAAAGAGTTTTTGCTTCTCTGTTAGTTAGAGACATTAGAGTTCAGTCCTGTTTGGGTTTACTGATGCTCAGACAGCAGAGGTTATTTGAAGAAAAAACTATGGTAACTGTTACCCCCAATTCACACATACTCCGTGCGCGCCGCGGTCCGTCAGCGCCGCACACTACGTTGTACTTAGCCTTCACTCTAGTCTATCATTGTGTTCACACTGGGCGCGCTGCAGTCCATCTCAGGCGTGTGCCACCAACGACACTACGCTCTGCTCCGTTTCAAATACGCAGCGAGTCTATTTTCACTAGAGTACGCTGCAGGCACGCGTCAAGCTGGACAGAATATGACAGCCCGGACAGGAAGTCAGACAAGGAAACGCACAGAGCATCCGGTCAATTTCAAAATAAAACACAATACACAGACTCGCGATCATATTTTTCATCACTTTATCAACATTACGTCAAAACAGGCAGCGAATTAACAACACTGCATCCTCAGAAAGACAAAGCAACATGTTGTTTGCATGTTTTTCTCTTTATTCGCGAGGGATCTTGTAGTTCTCCTGTGATGTGTCATGGGTGCGCTCCGCTGACGTCCCAGAAACGGATCCAGTGTGAATGGGCGCGAGCCATCCGACGGAGCAAAACCGTGGCGCTGACGGACCGCGGCGCGGACAGAGTATGTGTGAATTGGGGGTTAGGGATGTAACTTTCAGTATTTGTAAGAAAAACATGAGGTAGTTGGTGCAACTATTTTGGTGAGTGCCGTTCAAAACGTTCAGTTCAGTTTTCTCTCAAACTGAAAACGTTTGCTTCTGTTTCCCTTTTTTATATCAAAGTAAATCAAATATATTTAAGTTCTGACAGTTAAACAGGCCGAAAAACACAGATAAGTCCATATTTAAGTACATGGACTAAATAAAAATCAAGCGTAACAAAAAACCTTGCTAACAGTTCCAACTTTAATCAGTCAGAGGAGAACAGCTAAATTCATTTTGATATTCTGGATTGGAAGCGATGGATTGATAACCCCAGTCAGACATCATTATTGTCTCACCAGCATCAGCTGAGACCCCCCAAACCGGGAGGCTCTTCAGAAACCGGTTATACAATCTCATTCTTTAACTCAAAACTTAAATTCATGAAAGCTGAGGTTCAAGAAGATCAATCACAAAATCTGATTTTTATAGCTGACCTGATCAGCTGATTAATCACCAACACATGTGTAATGCTTCTTCTTTTTTTTTTTTACTCTACTACAACCGTTCTTAAAGTTTAGAGTCTAAGTTTGCTGCTTTTTTATCATTTTATCATTGATTACTTTTGGGCTTTGGACTCTTGATCAGATAAAAAGCTGTTTCAAGACACCACACAGGGCTTTTATATCTTCTGAATCACACAATGATAGACTTTTTTAATAAATCAATTGAAACAATTCAATTAAAAAAATATTACATTTGAAAAAAACTGACTGTTGCAGGCCTACACTTCCAGACAATAACCCAAATAATTCACTATAGTTTCATATGAGAGGACTGTAACTGAGGTAAGGATAAAACTTGGACATATGTATAAACTCACTGCAGACCGTTTCACTCACTGCTGCACTTCCACAGTGCAAACACTTTTTCACTGAGGATCTTTATTGTAACATTTGAGACGGTTGAGTGTCTTGCTAACACTTTGAAAGCAGTTATTGAAAGAGGAAAGAGGGAATACGTCTCTGACCTCTGCTGTTCTGATTACTGTGAAGGTCTTTGGGACCTGATAGTCACACAGTTACCGCTCTAAGATCCAGGCAACATTGAGCAGTCAGTTATCAGGTAGGCTGTGAATGAGTATCTCCAAGCCTGTCAAAAGTAAGAGGATGTGAAGAAAGCAGGGGAAGGAAACAGGGTCCATAAGGATTTCTGACAAGTGGCTATCAAAAACTATTACAGATCTCGGCTGATAGAGCGCTGCAGACAGGGGAGTATGGAGAGATGCCACCCAGAGAGGAAATTACCCTCTGTGGAAACCCTGTACAAGAGATTGTTCTTTTATGAAATTGTGCCAAAAACAATGTTTGCCAATGTCCCAAAATTGATTATATAATTTTGGCTGTGTTATAAAAACCTGCAGCGAGAGAGAGAAACATTGTGATACAGATAAGAGATGTATTTGAAACAGAGAGTCACATATTGTGTTTGCTGGTGAACATTACCACATCAGCCTCCCTGTCCTCTTGTCCCTAAAGGAAGGAAAAGAGTTATAGGTTTGCTTGAATACAAAGATTAAATTAATAGCCAATCAGACCAAAGGAAATATGATTATTTCGATTTAGTTGTTTCTAAAGTCATTGCTGCCGCCAGGGTTTGTGTCAGAGAAGCCTTTGTTCACTATTTTGATGGAAAATATTCACAGTGAGTGATATGCTTGACTATGCAGAGGAAGGATTTTTGTCAGAAAGAACTTGACCTAAGCATGAACAAGACAAGATCATTAAACATGGATCACTTTGTCTACAGGGGTCACATACGTAACTCCACACAAACCATACAGTATTTTACACAAATGCATACAGATTGAGATGACCTCACAGTGGTAAAAAAACAACAGGTGTTTATACCTTCATTCAACTCTCATTCTGCACGCAATTAGATGTATCTAAATATTAAGGGACGAGCCCCCCTACGCCCCATCCTAAAGCACCCGATGGAGCTAACAACAATCCACAAATTGACCCAACAAAAACGCATTAAACATAAAAATAACTCAAAAGGGATTTATTATAATGCCTTGTCCACACATAGGTGGGTATTTTTGAATAAGTAGCTTTTTCTAGCTCTGTGCTTAATGTGCATTTCGGCCTTTCGTACTTTAAGGGGACTGAAAACAAACCCTCTGGAAGCTCCTCCCAGGGGGAATTTTCAGAAACTCTGTCTTTATGTGTAGACGCAGAAAACATGCTAATACACATAGAGAGCTAGTCTCCCACTATGTTGCCAAGCAGAGACTCCTGAAAGGACTACAGAGGTCACTGCTGCATCATACAACACACTGGCGACACAAAACCTTGCCAACGTCGACGAGACCCAGTCTGGGAAGACTTTGAAAATGAAAATGGTGATTGCAGAGGAATGGCGTTAAAACATTTGCATGACAGAGACATCGTTGTTGACTTGGCATGGCGTGTGTGGACGGGATATTTTTTTTTAAAACGGAGGACAATCCGTTTTAAAAATGACTCGCCTACTTGTGGACTTGGCCTAGGACACATAAAGAACGTAATATTTAAAGCCTCTGTACACCCAAACACGTGTTAGTGATTGGGACCATGATCAAACCTTTCAGGAACATGTGGGTGTGGTCAAGTTTGTTTGACTGACAGCTCCACTGACCTGTTAATTAAAAAAAAAACTCTTTGGGAAAGAGGAATTGGTGACCTTTTATCATCACTTGTTGGTGCTTAGAATTTATTTCATGATACATTCTTACAATAGCGCCGCCTATTTACAAGTCTTTGCTGGTCTAATCAGCCAGACTAATTACAAACTCCTGTGTGGGTGGACAGAGACTTTAACAAAGGTCAAAGAAGGACTTAAGCAGCGAGACAACACACAAAATCCATGTCTGAGAGGCAGCGGGGCAGCAGCCCCCTACTCAAAAAAAAGCCTCCCTTCTGAAGCACAGAACACGGGTATTAAACACTGAGGTCAGGTGCACCTGCTTGTTCAATCAGTAGCCTCACCTGTGCAGAGCTGGAGACAGAAGAGAAAAGGGGACGATTCTCCTCTACAGAATGCAGCGAGTGATTTTAAATCTTCTCGGCTTTAAAATGATAAACATAGCTTAAGGTAGAGATAAAAGTTTGGAGATAAAGGGGGGTGGGGGTGGCATACAGCACAGGGTTAGGGTTTGAAACTGAATCCAGGCAGCTACTGTCAGGACTCCACTTTTATGATTCATACACTATGATATGAGATTGATGTGGGCCCCAGCCTTTCACAGCTTAAAAAGATAAGAGGGATTAATTGATATACTTTGTAGTGAAAGTGTAAAGTGTTCAGGCGGTCATCTGCAAATCCGTGTCAAAACAGCAGTAAAAAACAAATAATAAACATTGCACATTGCTGAATAGGAAATTCAAAGACCCCAAAATAGAAAAGATATTTTCCCTGACTTATTTAATAACACTATTTGCTAGGACCCGACCGATATGGTTTTTTTTGGGGCTGATATTGACATTGGGGAGAAAAAAAATCTTTAGATCGATCTTCAATCTGTAGAGATTTTTTTATTTTTGTGTTGATCCCTCAAATGCAGTTATGAAACACAGTGTAAACAATTTACAATGAAGACAAGACGGTCACTCAACTGGAAAGCACATGTACGTGCATCACCGCTTCACACTCTGGAGAGTGATAATGTTGCACACTGCTGGTGACAGAAAACTAGTTTGATGCTCTTTGACTGGTGAATAAATCGAGTAATATCGGAACATACCTGCGATAAAAGTAGACGATACCGATATTCACTTGATGTGCTGATATCGGATGATTTTATCGGCTGGACAATTTCTCGATCAGCTCTGCTATTGGCAATTCATTTCATCCATAAATGCATATTTTGCAGTAAAAAACCCTGCGGTGACATATTGTGTAGTTAGGTAGGCTATCAAGGCTGTTAATCTGTATACTTCAATTATTCTGTTGTCTGTATCTGGGTAATACAATTTTCCAAGTAAAGGACAAGCATGTACTGTAGACCTAAAGGGATTATTTTGAGATTGATTTTTTTTTTTTTTTATAAAATGTCAGAAAAGCTGAAAAATTAAGAGGAGGAGGTGACTTCTAAAAAACTGAAAAATAACTCACAAAGGTATTTTTACTAATCATGTAACAGAAAAGTAGGAAAATCAGCTCCTTCGCTCATCAGTATAATCATGAATCAGCCTTTTGTGTTTTTAATTCATTTACTGTTAATTAATTAGAAAGCTGCGGCTCAGGAGAAAAAGTAAGAGTAGATTCTGTGGTTGTAAAAGAAGCCAATCAAACGTCTTTCTGAGCTTTTTAGTGGAATTCAAAGGAGCACATTAACAGCTCTGGCATCACTTTATTCATCGCATGTGTTTTTATTGAAAACACACACAGCTGGGAAGCCACAAAAAAAAATTCCTAGCATGCACTTTATGCACCGCACTGAGATATTTTTCCTCCACTCTGACAGGCCGGGGGCGACTGCTTCAAGAATCAGACGGAGGAATCAACCCCGGAGAGAAAAAAGCAACCAGAGCCAGAGCAGGTGAGCTCCACTTGCGATTTATATGGAAATAATAACATCTGACAATTTGAAAAGTGAGGCAGGTTGCTGCTTTAAATTCTTGCTCTTATTTTTAGCCCCTCAGGACATTATTAATCAAAATATATTAAGGCTGTTGCTCTCTGTATATTTTGTTTTTCTCGGCTATAAGCCCATTAAAGGTAAAAAAACAAAATAAAAACAACAACCACAAGTTATTAAGTGATGCAATGGATCAAAGTTCTTACTATATTCTTATGAGGCACCCATTAAGGTTCAGGAGACACATTATCTGCAGACTAATTGTAAAAATTAACCTCATGGCATTAAAAACTAGAGCTGTGCATCTTCACTGGTCTTACGATTCGATTCGATTACGATTATCCAGTCTTCGATTCGATATCACGATGCATCACGATTCATCCTCAATTTTCTATATTACTGCACATGGCTACTTTTTCATAAACAGAGACAAACAGTCTTATACATGTGAACTCCTTTTGTATAATTTAATTTGGACAACAATCTCATTATCAATATCTTTACATTGTAAGTTAAAATTAATACATTATATTACCACCTTATTTGCCTCTATGAAGGTTTATTCTCTGGTGGGCCCACTGCCCAACAGACCTGTAGTATTGCTTAATATGTAAATTATGTAACCTACAGGTAGCCTACAGTATAGGTAATAGGTATAAGTGTTTTTGTGTCTTTCTCTTCCCAGGACGTTGTAGCCTTTAGCTGTGAGCTTTGTTCAGGGTTAGTTTTGTTTCTGTCCTTTTTATTTCAGACGAGTTGTGTTAAGTTGCTACTGCTGTAAACGCCTCATTTCCTGATATGGATGTTTCACGTTAAAAGCACTTCAACTTCAGATAGGCCGGGGACTTTTATTTTTAAGAACTTGTCAGAAATAGAAAGTGTTTATCATCGAATGAACGCAGCTTTAGCGGGGGTGCACTTATTAGCGGTGATTCTCGATGACGCTGTGTCGGGAGTTAACTTTGTTTACAGCCGCTCACTTTATCACGAGTCACAGCCACAGCCCCCTTCTTTTAGTTATCCTGGACTTAAGACAGCGAGGCATCAGTTTAAACACACCTTTAGCTGTAATGAAGATGCTAACCCGAGCTGCGGTCATTAAAGAGACACTGAGTCAAGTCATTTCAGCCTGCAGCGGAGCACTGTGGTCTGAGCCTGCAGGACCAGCTGACTCTGCTTGTAAAGTCAGCCAGCACAGGACCGGGACTCAATTTACGTTGTGTTCTGTCACAAATCCCTCTGTTAGCCTACGTTACTTTCATTACACAACACCGTGTGTGTTTAGGTGAAACAAACTCACTCAACGCTGCGCAAAACAACCGCATTTAGCGGTTAGCAGATGCTTTTTTCTAACCCTCGTCATAATCGATTAGTCCTGTCCCTGCATCGATGCATTAATCGTCTAGTCTGCATCGCGATGCATCGATTAAATGATTAATTTCAACAGCCCTATTAAACACAGTTCATGACTTTCTATTTGAATTCTTAATGCAGAGACGCAGTAAGAGGATAGAACGGACGTGGATTGATCCAATAACAGAAAATATATGATTACTTTGAGCTATGGATTCATTTCATGTACCACTTAGCACGGACAGCAATGTATTTGTCTTGGTGAGTCACAGCTCTAACCAGCGCCCCTGTATACCAGACAGTAACAATGAATAGTTACCTCTTTCTTTAACAATGATTCCCCTTCCCACACTTTGCACAGTTTTCAGCTTCTCCCCTCTGGACGGAGGTTTTTAGTCCCAAGGTGCAGAACAAAGCTGCTATCGCTGAACTGAACAAGTCAAAGAGATATTTTCATATCTAAGTCCAGAACTTATTTTTACCCTGGCTTAATTCGAGAAGGTCATTTATTTGTGATTTGTATTGATTTATTGGTTGATTTTTCTTTCTCCAAAATCCCTTGGTAGGTGGAACTTTGAGCACTTCTATCATTTAAATATAAATATATATTTTTGATCTTGTTGTAGTGGTTTATTGGTTGTTTCTTGTTACATCTGTTTTGTAATTTGTGTGTCATAATGGATGTATTTATCTCTCTGGCTTCTAAACAAATCTACCAACACGTACAAATAAAGTAATCTGACCCTAAACCTGATGAATCTGGGTTGCAAAAAAAGGTACAAGGTGTATTTTCCTGATAATGGAGTAAATGTTCGGTCAGGTTATCCAACTCAGTTGCTAATTTATGTGTTTTTTCATATTGTTTTTAAGGAAATAATGGAGATGTATAGCAAAGATGGATACACTTTTCATACAGATTTCCGTCAGATGAAGATTTTTGACAATGAGCAAACTTTCTGTCACTATTTTAAAAAAACAACTTGTTACTTTGCCGATCAACAATAATATAAACATGTGAATATAAAGTACCATGACATCATAGAAAGAGAGGCAAAACAGATGTAAATACCTGAGTGTGAGTGACATCTCATAAACTGCAGAGTCAACACAGCCGGCATTAGATCAACATATAAGATGTGAGACAAAGAAAATGAAAGAGTGTGTCACAAAGACAACGGCTGCATCCCTTTTTACAAAGAAGACAACCAATCTCCTCAAGACTAATAATCAGTGTGCCCGTGTCACATACAGTGTGTGAGATTCAGTGCCCTGCCAAAGCCTCTGCATAACTGCCGCCCTCATCAGATTATTGAATTGAGTCACACCTGTTTGGCGGTGGCAGATGGTACAGCAAAAACAATGCATCTCATTTCAGCGCGGTGCAATACTGTGCAACTGAGCGACTGTCTTGCATTCCAAGTGGCATTGATCCATTTTTAGAAACACAGGACTATTTGCACAAGAATGCAAGATTCTTTCAAACGAGATCTCGAACAAAATGCTGCAGATTTGACTTCACTGGTTTGTTTTGTGCCGGAGAGATTTTCAGCCAGAGAGTTTCTGACAATTGCAAGAAACACGACATAAAAATGTGTCACGGCTTCAAAGCGGTACAAGATCACCGTCTTCTGTTTTAACACTCCACGTAGTGAAATAGTTCCTCATAATATGTTACATGTTTTTGAAGTCAAAAACAGTTTAGTCCCAGAGGCACTTGTGCTGCATATCAAAACAAGATGCAAGAGAAGCACAAAACAATAACACAGCAATATATATATATATATATATATATATATATATATACCATATATTAACAGGAGCCGTGTTTTATACTAAACCCAAAGAGAAAAGCAGCTGCAAACTTAACAAATAGGCTTTAAGCTACTTTTCTATTGAATCTTATTATTGGTGAATTCTCACTTTGTGTCTCAGCTCTGAATCTACTCCTCCCTCTCTCTTCTTGCTTCGTACACTTATGCACAGCACTTGCCGTCGCCACTGCAGTAAACAATTTGATTAGTAATGATTGGCATTTCAGTCTCTGAGGATCAATCTGCATTAAAGTGCTCCTTATTCCTGCCACTTCTCCACCTTCATTATGTGTTCTACTTGGGTTTCGATTTCTGAGACTGAGACCCCGAGTGGCATCGCCCCCTCTGTGTAAATGTTCGTTAAAGAAAACGTTCTTGTTTACAACACAGAGAAGGATTTAAATAAAAATAATTGCCACATCTGCACTTTGAAGGTGAGAGTTACCCCCCCCCCCCCGAGTCGACTGTTCAGACAAAGAGACATTGATGTCGCCTTCATATCGACAGTCTCACACCTCATACCAACAGGGGCAGTTTTCAGCCACATTAAATGTCAACAATATAAGGGAACAGACATTGTTCTGTCTTCATAAATATACAATGTAGGCATGAAAACCTACAATAAGCAATGACATTTTATTACATTGATTTAAAGATAATCATAGCTATCATTCCGATTCTTTGGGAGTAAAAAAAACACATTGACATCAGTGACTTGACTATTTTACATATACATAACATATCAGCTGTAATATTTAAATAGCAAAATGTAAAAATAAGGAAAAGCTTAAAGGTCACATATTCTTCCAAATATAATTTACCATCTTTTTCTAGCACTAATACGCATCTAGTCTGTCAACAAACCCCCCAATTTTAAGAAAAAGTCCATCCTCTCCGTCTTTTGTCCTGCTCCACTTTTCAGAAAATGTGTGCTGTTTGGAGAACTTCCCTTTGTGACATCACATAAATCGCTGTGTATCAAAACAAGAAAGAAAACTTGCATGCATGACATTTTAAATTGGTGAATTATCCCCCTTTTAAAGCGCTGTCTTTATTCATCTCAAGCATCCCATATCTGCTCTGCTTTGGTTTTCTTTGTATACATAAATAAAACACAGCGACAACACGAGTCAAAATTAGGTCAAAGTCAGAGTCACTTTTGTTATGTGTGTTTTAAATCAACTTGACAGCTGACTTTAGTTTTGCTGCTGCTGACACAGCTGTTGCAACTTTTCCCAAAAATCAACCTTTTCACAAAATCGTTTGGATGTCCTTCGGGGTGTTTATGCTGTGATAAATAAGATACACAGGGAACAAAAAGGAAAATCCCAAACCCACATCAAAGTGGGCGGCAACTGATGTTGGCAAGGAGCCAGGAGAGAGCGCATTAAGTGAGACACAGTCCGCCTGCAGATGGAAGTCAGAGTCATCAAATACAATGGCTCAGTCTGAAATGGACTAGTCTTTTTATTTTATTTTTTAATAATTACACAATTTCAAATGTAGGGTCAAATTCAAACCTTGTATTTTTTTTAGCTCCCCTGAGATGAGAGCGATGAGAGAAATGCAGAGGTGCCTGTTTCCTCTCTCTGCTTGATTTGCTCTCAGCCAGGTGAGAGAGCTCTAACCCACCGCCACGCAGAGTGATGTGTAACTGGATAAATTGGAGGCAGCCAAGAACGCCTCCAGGCTTTCTCTAAAGTGACATTGGTAAACACAAACAGATGCTTTGTTTGGGGAATTGCTTTCTAATGCCTGTGTGCAGTGCTTAAACATGTCATTGCTCAAATGACTGGAACCATTCAAAATAAACCCAGAGAAAATTACAAACCATTGAAGAAACACACAGGAGCCCAATAATTGTCTTTAGAATGTTACAGGGAATCTATAAAAACAGCAGGATGACAACAAGAAAACAAATCCTGTTAAACTTTATAATGCTTCAATGTAAACGCTTTCCTTCCCACCAGGTACTTAATTGCATTCACTCCTAAGTGTAACTCATTTTCTTGAGAGCTTAAATAAAAACCAGCAGGACTCTGCAGCACTGCCCCACTTCAATGAAAGGCTATATCTAAATGATATACCTAAACATTATATTTATAGAGTTCTTCAAACAACTGTTACTAATTCCCTGTCCAAAGAAAATCTGTTTTTGTTATATTGAGCAAATGATCATGGCTTACCACAGGGACGTGTCCAGACCTGCTCTGTCACGACAATGTTATCTCGTCTGCTGCGTTGTGCCTTCAATTCCTTATGAATACAACAGAAGCGGTTCAGATAATGAGCTGCACTGCTTAATGTGTACAGAACAAGGTGTGATCAGTAAAACTGGCTTTGCTGAAGTCTATTAATCACCTCATTGTGGTGTCACTACAAAGATGCTGTGTGTATTGGTAAGAAACAATGAAATTAAACACTAACTTGTATATATTTTTTTCAAATCCAATTGGCATTTTAAGGTTGATATTGTCTGTTTATTGCAACTTTATGGCCAATTTCCTTATTTCAACCAAATATGTTTGCCTAAATGCGTCATTAAATCTGTAATCTGTGCTGCTGAGGCGGACAAAACAACACTTATGTGAATGTTTCAGTCATCCTGTTTGGGGGGGGTGGGAGGGCGCTAAGAGGATTCAGACAAAAGCATTTAATCTGTCAAAGCCAGCCATTTCTTCGGCTGCATCAAAATTGTGTGTTGCAGCCTTTAAATGAGACAAAAGTTATGTGATGAGAACCATGACTGACAGAGGAATCAGGAACTTTCTGATTATAATTGCCGGGAGCAAAAGGAGTGAAATTATCAGATTCATCTTGAAGCAACAAAATACATTTCTCAACTTTCTTTGCATCTCAGATATATACAGGAGTGTTTCTTGCATGAGTCACAAACCACCATGTGCTGTGCTGTGGAACATCGCTGTGTCAGTCTCGCTGATTATAACTCTTTATCTTTTGAACCTTACAGCAAAGGATCCAAAATCAGACTGCAAAACTCGACACACAGCTCTCAGACGACAGCAAGGAGGCAGAGGGAGGCGGCAGCAGAAAGACAAAGCTGCATAAATACGACTGAGAGGACGGCAGAGCATCCAAAATGCAGAGCCCCTGCATCGCCCGGAGGATCTTTCTAAGAGCACACACTGGCGCACTCTCACAAAAACATATGTGCGCTCTAACACACAATCACACACACACACACACACACACACACACGTAGACATACTTTCAAATACTCACACAAACGATACATACACAGCTACTCAAACTCAAATCTGCATTGTTTGCGAACGCTGAGACACTGGAAATGTCAACAACTGTCATCTGAAAACTTCCATAGTAAAATGGCATGCATTCTAGAAATTTCTTTTTTTAAAAGGTAGCAATGGCACTGGTAACTTGTTTCATGATTGTTCATTTGTTGTTTACTTATCTGAGTTTTATTCTGAGTGAGGACACTGCTTTCTAAATGTGTGATCTTTCTAGAAAAATTCCCTTTGCACTGGTGAGGTCTGACACTGTATCCTGTGATAAGTATATCAATTGACCAATAAAAAACTACTACTCTATCTACTACTACTACTACTTCTACTACCCAACTTAGACTATTGTTTGTCACTCATTGTAGCAAGGTTAATTTACTCCTCCACATTTTGAAATATAGAGGCTCAAGTTGGCTGGCCAACTGTTCAACATTTAATATTTCAGCACTCTTTCTGCCTTTAACACTCCTGAGGCAAAAGAGCCAAAGACTCACAATGGGTCGTCTCCCTGAGAATGTGCCATGCACTGAGTAGTAACTCCTAGCTACATGTATCTGTGTTCTCTGACCTTTCTGTGTCCTTTCAATAAACTGTAATTTTCAGTAAATGTGTGAAGAATAAATGGTTCTTTGTGGGAAAGAAATGAGTGAATATGTTTGTGATCCACAGAGGGGAAAAAAAAACGTGCACGGTGCAAAGCGCCATCAAGACTTATGGCTCGTAAATATTGGGGCTCTGACATCTGAGGTTAAAGCCAAATCAGGATTTTTCCTAAGGGGAAATTAACCATGACATCATTTATAAAGGTCAAACCATAAACGTTTTTGTCCTACTTTCCCAAACCACGAGTCCAGCTTTTTTTACTCAGAACTTTCAGATATTTTCTGACCTGAATGACTTGATGATGATTGAATTACATCCATTTCACAGAGTATGAATTTTATGGTTTATCAAAGTCTTATGTGATCACTGAAACATCACTAATTAAAAATACATTAAAGTTAGAAGCTACGGAAGCCCTAAGAGGACATCCATCTATATATTTTATTTTACTACGTTTTCTCCAAATACCAAGTCGATCTCGATTGTTTTTTTCAAGATCTCGACTGATTTATTTTTGCATTACTTTTTTTTTGTGTACAATGTTTCCACTTTGGCTGCCAACTGCTGTAACTTGATCTTTGTCTCAAATAAATCAGTTCGTATTTTTTAGTATAGATTAGCTGATCACTTTTGCAAAACATCACAAAATATAAAGGATGCCCTTTACTAAATCAAAGATCACAAGATCACAAGAGGATGTCTTCAGTTGTCTTCAGTTTTGTCCAGACTGTAAATATTAAAGGAAGAAGTCTGAGTGATGTCACCCATCTGCAGGAAATGGTGTCTCAACCTACTTTTTAGTCGACCTAACTACAGGATAGAGCTGGATCGCGCCTGCCTGTCTATCAGGTCAGACACACGCCTACTTGAAATGACGCTTATCCTTCATTAAAGCCAAACTTTCTTTTTTGAATGGGTGTGTATGTGACTTCTGATGCTTCTGCGGCCAGCCTCAAGTGGACGCTCAATGAACTGCAGGATTTTGCACTTCAGCATCGGCTTAATTTTTCAACACTGGAGGTTGCTGCTCAGTTTTGTCCAAACAACTGTCTAAAAGGAAACTATTTGACTTCAAGACAAGAGAAATTAACAACTCTCACTTTTTGACAATCTGAATATCAATGTTCTCTGCATTGAGGCGTGAGAAATCAGCCTCAATTAAACTAACGGTACGGCTCCACTGGTTCCGACGACAGATAGCGTCTCAACGCTCTCCATTCATTTCCTATGGATAGCTGGAGAGGCAGTCACGCAACGCATTATGGGATCTTTGTGGCGCCTCTCGAGAAGGGCTCCAGCTCGCTCGCTGGACAGGAATAGACCTGATGTCTATTCTATGCAAATGAGTACAGCAACCGCCCGGACTAGCCGCGCATCTTTCCAATCAGGTGCATTCATTGAGACTACTTCACCAATTGCGTAACCTACAGCAAAAAGGAGGGACAACTAAATAAAATAATATGCCAACAGCCATAAAATGGGTATACGCCCATCAAGCAGCTAGTTGAGTGCTCCGGCGCGATCCCTAGCGTCATCGCCTGAAGCAGTAGAGCCGTGCCATAAGGCATCCATATTATTGTAAATTGGTAACAAACTATTATTTGTTCAATCTCCTGAGACCATGTTTATAGTAGCATATAATAGCATTTTTTTTTTTTTTAAGATTTATTTTTGGGCTTTTATTGGAGAGATAGGACAGTGGATAGAGCCGGAAATCAGGGAGAGAGAGAGATGGGAATGAAATGCGGGAAAGGACCCACAGGCCAGATTCGTACCCGGGCCGCCCGCTTGAAGGACTACAACCTCCATACATGGGGCGTGCGCACTAACCACTGCGCCACCAGCACCCCAGAAAATAACATTTTTCAATGTTACCTAAAAACATAATACTTAATGCTGGACCGTATGGCAGCCACTGGCTCATAATTACAATCATGCTTTACTAATGGTGTGTTGAGACTGAACACTATTAAGATTTAATTGGGGCCTGCCTACTTATAAAGTCATTGCACAGTGGATAACTCCTGAGAGTCGATAACTTAGTGAAGGACTCGACCTTGCAAGTTCAAATTGTTTTTCAAATTGTGAAAAAAATCTGTGCTTATTCAGAAGCTTTTTTGACTTCACTTCATGATTGTTTTTCATGATAGAAAAGAAGATAAAACTGGAGGAAAGAGAAAGAACAGGAGGTCTCCGGGGAGTTCTTAGATCCATCCGAATAACACGGCAGTCACACAATAAACACAGGTGGATAAACAAAGAATTAAAAAACTAGTTCAGCACGGAGAAAATATGCAAATAAACAGGGAAAGTAGAATTAAGGCACACACATAAATATCTTGTTTTTTTTTTTTTAAATCTAAAAACACTCCTTCACCTTCAAATGTTTTC
The DNA here is from genome assembly GCF_963930695.1 of Labrus bergylta. Taxonomy (NCBI): domain Eukaryota; kingdom Metazoa; phylum Chordata; class Actinopteri; order Labriformes; family Labridae; genus Labrus; species Labrus bergylta. The sequence continues at coordinate 11,981,472 of NC_089197.1, forward strand.
ATCTCAACACCGATCAGTCTCCAGCTTTCAAAACTATGTGACACTCACACATTTTAAGTCAATATTTATAAAAATCTTCTTCTTCTGGGTTTGGTATGCTAGTTACTGACTTAATGAGCTTTGCGGTCACAGCTTCTCCTCTCCATGTGACATTTGGTGCGGTCACTGCTTCCAAGAGTGTCCATGCTGGAAAATGTTAGTCGACAGGTGCACGGCTCTATTTTAAGGCCTGTAATCCATCTTTTCTTTTCCAAGTTGGAGAGCGTCCTCCAGGTCGGGTCTACGTCTTGCTGAGCAGCAAACAAAAGGGCCTGTCGCCAGGATTTGGGCGAGCACCGTCAGATCTCACAAATGCTGCCATTAAACGTGTGAGCTGCCAGTGTCCGGCGCGATAGGGGAGAAGAGAGATGCTCGAGTCTGCTATGAAGTAAACAGGCTTGGGATGTGATCAAAGTGACAGTGTGGTGTGTGTATGCCATCTTCATTTTACCGCCTCACAGTCGCAGCGTGTGCAAACGCTGATATTTTTCCAGGACAATCACTCAGACTTAATTTCTTGCTGAGCTTCGCAGGAAACCTGTTTTTTTGAATGCAGCCAGTCATTGGGAAAATGGTTTCTGTTTCATTTCAATGGTTTCATGAATTCAAAACACTGCCTGTTGGAAAGATAATGCATTTAATTTGCTTTACTATGAAGGAGAGACAAGTCATAAAAACCCTCGAATTAGAAACAAATCCTCAGAGCTTCTCTTTACACAATGAAATGGAAGAAGTATGAAAAAGAAGGTTGTAGGGACTCGTGCAGTGTCAGCATTGAGCGTGAAAAAAACAGCCAAGTGATTAAAACTACACATGAAATGCACAGAGAGAAGACATGCTTCACTACCATTTCTTCCTAACACTGATTCCCATACCTAGACTTGGAAGTTTTGGTCAATAGCTAGAACTCTTCCAATACTTGAATGATAAAAAAAACACTCAAATATCCATCATTTATTATAGCTTTATACGTCTACACTTAATTGCTATCACTGTTGTATAGCCGGTATGCACTGAAGCTGAGCTAACGTTAGCAGCAGCCTGGGTTTCAGCCCCTCCTAGTTTTAAATAAAGCGCATCAGGGAAAGACTTTTTGTGGCTTTACTATTATCTGATACAGCTTTACAACGTGACACACAGATAAGCACGCCATGGATTCACATGTAGACTCAGTGGGAGCGATCAAAATGTTAAAACATTTACTGAAGTCCGAGGTTCGGTACACTGCAAGGCAAAAAACAGGTAGGCTAAAGGCTGGGTCAAAAAACGGGCAGAGATCATACACATTACTGCTATGAGGAAAACACTAGGCCAAGGTTCATGATGGAAACACTACAAACTGGGAACATGAGGGAGGACACACTGGGACTAGTGCTGCATTCATGTGGTGTCGGACACATTGGAAAAACAAGTTTCCGAGTTGTGAAATGCACATGAACACCTGCTCAAGTCAGAACAACAACTCGGAAACTCGGAAAATAATTACTGTAGGTGCCGGACTTCCCGACTTGAGGTCAGAATAGTCATCACGTGGGGGGCAAAATATGTTTTGTTAAAGTTAACATGTACTTTTTGTATTGTATGTCAACTTTTTTTGCTGAAATATCACTTTTAACATTTCACTGATCTTCTTCGTAGCATCAACACTGTTTTGTGCAGTTGTTACAACTTTACAACTGAAATCACATGAACACACCGAAGTCGGGAGAACGTCTTCCAAACTCGGAAACTTGGACCACCCGAGCAGCACCTGAATGCAACATACATACATGGACAATCAGGAGATAACAAGACACAGGTGTGGGTAATCAGGGCAGGAACATGAGGAGATCTGAAAACACACGGTTGAGGGTGAGTAAAAAAACATGAAATAATGAAAACATGCAAGAAACAAAAAACATTACCACAGCTAACAGTTTCATGAGTCTTTGATAAGAAAACACTGATAGCTAACATTTGGATATTTAGACATTTAAAATGACAAAGGACCGCGGATTTGGCTCAGCTGTTGCTCATTAACATAAGTTCAGTGAACACCTTGATGGCATGCCAAAGAGAAACTTGGCTGTTTGCAGGTTTGTGTTCCCTGTGCAAGCTGGTGTCTGCTCTCTGCCAAAGATTGTTTGAGGAGGCATCACTCTGTACCACTGATGTACAACTTTTAAGTGCACTGCATGTTTTTGTAATTAACACTGCAACAAAAAAACGATAAAACCTTTTTCAGTCACACTGGGAGACTTTAAATATATAAATAATTTAAGCTATATGTTGATTGAGTATTTATTTCAAGCACTGAAATATCAGATGTGGCTACTGTAAGTTCAAGGCACCTGGCAAAACTATCAAGCTGATCCATTGCACTCACCAAAGATATAGCAAATTTAAGGCGGGGTTGGTAATTTTCGAAAACTAGCATGATTTTGAAAGAAGCATTCGGTCCGTACTTCGGGCTACACCCACCCCCTCCCCTATGTGCTCCCTCAAAAGTATCTCGCCTATAGGTTGACCGACTGTCAACAAAAAAATAAAAAATCTGACGACAGTAAATGCACCACTTCCCACTATTCATGTATTTGGTCCATTAAAAACCAGTGTAGTAATGTAGTAGTAGTAGTAATGTTTTCTTTGACATTGATGTGAATTTTTAGCAACATAGCTTACTATGTGGCACAATAAGAAATGTAAAATATTCACGTTTTTTTCTTGGACCTTGATGTGAATTTAAGATTATTGATAAGCATGTGAAAGCAAGCGTTTCACATGTGTACAAACGGTAGCTTAAATAAATGCAAGCGATTTGATGCAAGTAGCTCTTGACCACTTAGCTCTCAGATGAAGAAAGGTTGGAGACCCCTGGTGTAGAGACTACGCCGTCTCATGTCTCATTCGGCGGTAAATAAACTCACAGTATAAATTCTGTCATAAGTGACGACCTTTGAGAGTGGGCTACTGCACGCAAGAGGTAGAGAGCGAGCAGGGAGACAGGGAGGCGTGATTGGTTCATCAGATTGGTCCCTCGTGGCAGACATTGGTCAAAGTTTTTACAGGCTTACAACTGCTACAGATGACAGATTTTCTTTTTCTTGTTCAGAGCACATGAGTTATTCATTTCTGTCAGGACCTAGAAAAAGAAAGAGAATTTCAACTGAAATCTTAAAAAGTTTATCTGGAAAAAATAACCCACACTGCATTTAACAAGTAGCTTCATCAAATGTGATATGGTGTCTTTGATCAATTTCAGCAAGGATGAGTGTAGAAATATCAAAGCATGCAAGATATTTAGATCAACCAGAGTGTAATGTAGGAAGTGTTATGCGTTATGTAACTATTGTGTGTGACTGTGCACTGACTTGTTGTGGGGAAAATGGAGTCTCTTTCATTCTTCCTGAAAGCCCCTCACAACCGTTCTTTGCTCTGTGTAGCTGTGGTTGAGCGGGTTTGATCTCCTGGGTAAAGAACGGCAAACACCTGAAGGCAAACACCTCCTGTTACCAGCTTTAGTTCAGTATACCAACATCATGGCAGAGGTGAAGCCACCACAGAGGACAACGACACAAAAAAAAGAAACAACATGACAGAGTAAAGGGAGGGCAAAAAAGTAAATCATGGACAGATGTTGAAGTCAGAATGGCCAAATAAAACTGTTGGGCCATTACATTGAACATCTTAAAATGTCCTTACATTCAATCAAACGTATGTGCTTCTTAACCTAAGGCTTATAACAACTGTTAGGACTTTACTTGCTATAAACAGACTTGATTTAAAACAGATGCTCTGTATACAGAATGTTAAAATACCGTCATGAAAAAGAGAGATAATTTTTTCGACTCTCACTTTGCAGCTGAGTCAGAGTCGGTCCGCTGACAAAGCAATTTACAGCATGAAGAGCCCAAGTTACTTCGTTTACTAATTCCAAAAGAGACAGAGTAAACGATTAAACCAAGTTGGATGTGAATTTTTTTCGTCCGAAAATGATACTTAAGACTGAACAGCACAGAACCAACAGACCTGAGAGGTAACTGCTTGTTGACAAGGGGTCAGCAACACTGACAATAAACATATAGTTCCTCACACACTGTAAAAACAAACCTAGTTGTTATAACTTAAGAAAGTTAGTGTCCGGGCTGCCTTAACATTTTTAAGTTAACTGAACGTAAAAAGATAAGTTGAGATAAATTTGTGATTATTCCAAAGGAAAAAAAAGGAAATATGAATCACTTTTCAAAGTTGGTAAAATTTTAATTAGTTTTGAGGAGAAAAAAGTATAATATTGAGTAAACACAACATTTTCATCGACTTGAAGTCAAACTAACTTAGAATTTTATCTTATTACTGTTTTTACAGCGCGGTAGCTCTAAAGTTAGAGGCAAACTTCCTTTTAACTACCGGTACTTGTACACGTGTGCATGATGGCTGTCACACCTGCGACACACAGGGTCACAGAGGCATTCCCATTGGTCACATTTTTCTCCTTTTTTTGGCATTTGTTTTGCAACATTTTATGACTTTATTGGAGTGCCAGGACAATCTAAGAGAGTCCGAAATCAGCGAGAGAGAATGTGGAATGACATGCAAGAAAGGAGCTACAGTTCAAATTTGAACCCAAGCTGCCCGCTATGAGGAGGGTCGTGCGAACAAACCACACTGATGCCCCATTAGTATTTTTTTATGTCAGAAATTCTCATCCTTTTGTCTTTTAACAGTCAATCTAACTCTCATCAAGAGTCTTTGCCACTGAAAATGTAAAAAATATGAATGTCAGTGTGCATTTCATAACCTGTTAAAACCTCCTCACAGGAGCTTTAAGTGTTCTAAACTACTTACAGTATAATACTGTACTGGATGAATCAAAACCTCATTGACTCTATGGAGAGGAACAGTAGTATTTGAATATGACTTCATTCTTCTACACACACCTGTCCACCCAGGAGCAATTAAAGCTTAGGATTGTATTACAATTACAAATGAGGAAAAAATGTCTCCAGACAGCAAAGGTCAGCTGTATTATGACAGTGAATAGCTCTCTCACTACTTAAGCACACAGAGCTAATTAAACCCTCACTCCAGTCACACAGCCTCGAGCTGCTTGTTACTTCTTCTTCAACTTCTGCCGTTCAGGGCGTTACCGGATTGAGACACACGCGAATGACTGCAAAAATCTTTACAGAGCGTGCACAAGTGTGTGGAGAGATTGCCCACTTCATCCGCTCTTTTATCCACCGCTCTTAAAGCTCAGCTTGCTAATGCTCTGAGAGGGTAAATGATTTTAATGAGGAGGAGGAGGGTTGTGATGGAGGAGCTGCTTTACACCGCCATCAATCCTGAACAGGGGTATGTGGGTTTAGAAGGTTTACATACATTTTTCTTAGCAGTTTTTTTTAAAACCAGGGTCGAGTGCCAGAATACAGACCGCATAAGAACAAGACCAGCGACGAGTGTTTGGAAGTCAGTCACAGATTAGCATTGTCAGGGACTCTTAATATTCTCCTATGACTCTGGAGCACTCATTAGTTCAAGGACTCCCATTTGGCAAACACCAACCACTTGGCACCTAATTAAACTACAGCAGTAAGAAACTATTTACAAAAACAAATTTCGTCTACCTCCCGGAACCCCAGGTGGTAAAAAACGTGTTCATTTCCTCAAATGTATTCAGTTAATCAGGAGCTCTGAACCAATTAGGAAAAATTAGAAGCGGGACATGGGCTGTAGATAAGAATGACATTTTTCTTTCCAAATTAAAACGAAACAGAATATGGCTGCTAATTTTTAACAGAACGCATCCTTGTGTCATTCATTCCAACATTTTCTCAATATCAGTAAAAACAGAAACATATCTTAAACCAAAAAATAAATGTATGAGACAGAGCAAGTTTGTCATATAATAAAGGATACGATTATGTATTTGGAGCTTTCTTCTGGTCATTTCTTCTGCATATTTAAATATAGATAATAGTTCATTGACACATGAAAACATCAGCTATGTGGCATGATTCAATATTTGCGTCAATTCTTATTTTCAATATTGAAACCAAACCATTCTTTTTGAAGCGGCTGCAAAAGTTGAGTCACTTAGAAGACATTTTGATTTTTTTAAGATATATTTTAAGCAGAGCTCAGCATCCAGTCCAGAAAATAATGAAATAAAATGGGACCCAGCACATCCCACCTCTCAGTCAACTGTCTCTCTACATGCTGACCCGACTGCTTTTTGATCTTCTCCCATATCTGTGCAAGTGTGACGCCACTTCAATCCATCTCTACTACCCTGCGTTTGCAAATATCAGCAGTTTCCCACCCTCCACACACACTCCCCGGCCCAGTGTAAAATGCCTTTTAACACCGTGATTTAATGTCAAGGGGAATATGTTAAAAAATATGCTCAGGGTCAATCACTATTCAAATTATTACGATGCTGAAGATTCCTCTTTTCAGCTCTGAGTTGACATGTTTTTAAGCAGCGTGTTTTATCTGGCCTTTAACGGCTCAGAATCTGCTTTATCTCACATTAGATTTCAGATCAAAATGGCGCTGCCACTAGAGGCAAGGTCTACTCTCCTGTCACAGTGGACCTAAACAAAAGCATGTTAAGTTCTACTAAACTGTGAGAATGTATCTTTGTCACATGTAGGGTACAACATGAGCAGGACTATCGAATGCAGCTGATTTTATTATCCCATTTATACTTGATACTCAACTCTGACCTGATGTTTGGGACTCGTAGGTAGGTACCTCTCTCCAATGCTTTGAGTTTGGACTGCAGTACCCATTTTAAACACTGTGTCAGAGCTACATATTGCTTCCTAATTCATTATATTTTGTTGAATATTGTATTTTGGCTCTGAGATTTGAGTTTACTGTTCAAAACTTGGATTGAGATGATAAATACATGTGCTGTGTTTAGTATGTTATCACTGAAGTGTTTTCTTTCTTGTTTGTTTATTGTTCACCCTGAAGTTTCACTTCCTGTATGTCGACAGTACCCTTATGAACGAGCCCACCTGAATGCCTCTTCCTTCACCAGGTGGTGGTTATGTGGACTGTACCATGTGGGAGTTAACGATTGGGGGAGTCCAATGTTATCCCTTTTTTTGCATTTTTTAAAGAGAAAAAAAATAATTTGAGTTGGAATAGTTTATTGTATAGTTATTGTTCATTTTTACTGCCAAAATATAAACATTGATATCATAAATATGTGTCATGGTATCAGTGATTGTTTTTGATTGAACTTTATCCTTTCTTTAACATTGTGGTCTGACCAGGAAGTAAATTTGCAGACTGGGATGATTGTTTTGGTTCTCTAAACCTTCCAGAAGTGCTTCTTTACATCCTGTAATGGGTATCTGTGCAAATAATGGTTGATAACAAGAAGTATGAGAGATTTTAAACTGTAAATCAGTTCATCAGGTTGATTGATTTTTAAATAAATTGTGGAGCTGACATTACATTTTGCTCTCGCCCTCTTCCTATTCAGACAGATTTCCAGCCTGAAGGAACACAGAGGGAGTTACAGACAAACAAGATGTGAAACGCTGATGTGAAAAAGTCTGGATTTCTAAAAGCTACTTACCAACTGTAAGTGTTGAAATCATGTCATATTGCATATAGCCTAACAGCCTATAGCAGCCTAACACTATGTCCTGTTGCTCTGAATGGTTGCAGTGTCTCCTCCTGATGTTAACACACCTTTTTAAAAATCTCAAATCCACTACAATGTTCTGGACTTGTAGTGTTGCCAAATCCATTATCACTCCCAAGTTATCCAAGTCTGATGTTTTATAGGCCCTTAGTGTTACATACAGATACACAATGTTAACTCCAGTGTCTGTATGAGACACACAGGGCTGTAAGTTTCCTCTAATGAATATATTCAAAGGAACTGCTCTTAAGGAAAGGTAGAAACACTGTTTAGTGCCTATTGGGTTGGTGGTCTGAGGCAATAGACGGGCCTTATAACACACGACCTTTTAAAGTGGAGAAACCAGAATTATTGTTTAAACCTCTCTCATGACACTTTTCCTGACTTTCAACATGCAGGGTTTTCCCAACTTTGAACATTAACCACACCACCATACACCATCCTTCTTTGACTGTGTGTGTTCAGCTAAAATGTGTAAGATGAAACGGTGCTTGAATGTCACATCAGAGGGACACCTGAGCCACATAAGGGCTTCTGTGATCAGTCCAAGTGTCCCTCTGTTCCTCTGATCTCCGTCCATCTGGTCTGGAAATTTGACCAAATATAAATAAAAAAAACTGACCCAAAGAACAATCCTTATTCATCTTAGCACATCCAAAGCCTGACCATGGACAATGAGGGCTACGATTGAGCGAGTTCTGAATTACAGAAAATCATTTCAGATAAATAAACTATGCAGTGAAAGAAAATAATTTAGTTTTATTAACTCAATTCCTCACAGCCATTTAATGGCACCTGATTTATGGTTATACACCTGCAGCATTTTCTTATAGAAGTTCTTATCTCAAAGATCAACAGCAAGGCCTCGTATTGTATAATCACAGTTATTTCCAGCCTTGAAAACTCTAACACAGTAATGATGAGTACTTTTTCTCAAGTCACGAAAATGGCTGCCCTCACAAAATGAAGAATCCTTTTAATGAAAGGAAAACAATTAATTATAATCTTGAAAAAAAAAAAACATTGAGAATAAGTTCTGAGCTTTGATGGTGACTTTCTGTATTCATTCATATAAAAAATTAATTCAGTTGTTGAAGCAGAGCAAACCATGACTTCCTGGTGAAAAGGGATATTCTGGCTTGTGGACCGTATCAGTGGCGTTTTTGCATTAGGGTCTGTGAAGCATGGCCACACTAGAGGGCGCTGTTTTGCAGAACATGATTACAGGCCAGGGGTCGGTACTTGGCAGCCCCAAGTGCCAAAGCTGACCCGCTATGTGGCCCACAGGAACATTTTGATTGAAGATAATTTTTGAACACCATGACAATAAATGACAGCCGCAATCTACAGAATAATGTGCGAGCAGCATCTGGTGCTGAAACAAAGCTCCATCCAGCAGCAATAGTTACCATTAGAATCTCTTCTGCCATTTGTCAACAAAAAAGCACAACAGTACGATTTGGCTACAGAATTCATAGCGACAGACTTAGTAGGCTATGCACTTAATGTGAAATGTGGCATCTCCCATCTGCCTTGACGTTTTGGATGTCCTGTGATATGGATGTCACGCTCATCTGAAGGCAGTTCTCAAGTTTTATATCGGTCAGTCGTTTCTTTTCTTGTGTCTTTAGGAGAGGGTCACCTCGCTCAGTGTTTCTCACGCATAGACGATGCTCGGCCAGGCTGCCCAAGTATGTTTCCGACTTGTTTTTATGTTTTTATTTTATTCATAAAACTGCCTGTAGGCAAGGGGACTACACTTACTGCTGCGTGTGTGTTCATGTGCGAGTGCGTATGCATGCTCAAGCGGCACTTACATTAGATCTAGCAAATTGTGCCTGACGGCCGGGGTCACAGAGGCATTCCCATTGGTTGATATGACCGCCGTAAGGTCGGACCCTGTGCAGTCCCTGCTAGCTCTACCTTAGCTAAGTGGGGAATGATATGTAGTTAATTAACATCATAGTATTCACGATAAATCATGTGCTCAAGTTTGCACACATAAAGGACCACAGAGCCGTATTCCTATTCAAGACATTAACCTAATCGGTGAGTCTAATTCATTGTTATTTTTGTCCTTAGTAAGTAAGCATTGGCTGCTGTACTGAGCCCATGGTCTGAGCATGACACTGGTTTGACACACAGAAAGCGATTTTTAATGGACTTATCCTTCTGTGGAATGGATGGGTGTGTGCGCTCCTTTGTGTGTGTGTGTCTGTGCGTGTGTGTGTGTGTGTGTGTGTGTGTGTGCGCGTATGTGTGTGTGTAGGGAGATGTCACCTCACGTACGCTTCCAAGCTGTTCACCTCTCTCTGGTGGCTCCCAGACTGTAGTACTGTAGGCTGTTTAGCAGCCTCGTGTATTGACTGTCATGTATTGGCTTTGCGCCATTCACAGCATGAGTTTTGCATATTGTTTTTATTGTGCTCATGTTGGTGTTTTGATCCTGACTATATGATGTTGGGAGATCATTCTCCTTTGGTGGTGCTGTCCATAGGATATGTTGTCAGATCTTAATTTTTTGCATGATTATAGATGACATTATCCTGGATCTATGTCTCTCTCTCTCTCTCTCTCGCGCTCTCTCTCTCTCTCTCGCTCTCGCTCTCGCTCTCGCTCTCGCTCTCGCTCTCGCCCTCTCTCTCTCTCGCTCTCTCTCGCTCTCTCTCTCTCTCTCTCTCTCTCTCTCTCTCTCTCTCTCTCTCGCTCTCTCTCTCTCTCTCTCTCTCTCTCTCTCTCTCTCTCTCTCTCTCTCTCTCTCTCTCACATGCAGTTTATTTGTTGGATTCTCATACCAAAATCACCACCGGACCTTATGCCTGTGAGAAACCTTTTCACCTTACCTGTCTGACATCATTAAAGTGTGGAGACAGCAGGGGGTAATTTAAGAAAAGCCATATTGTTAAAATAGAAATATGACGAAGAAGAAAACTTGTTCTTTCAGCTAAACCAATGAAGACTAATAAAGTCTGTCCATGATGAAATACTTCCATATGGACATTATGTAAGACAGGACGATCAACCTCATTTAGAGTCCAAAGATCTGCAGCAGCATGGACAGGATTCTGACGCAGCTTATGTCAAAACTATTATTTTTTCAAGGTTTTACTGCTTCAAAGAACAAATTGACCTTCATATATCTGCTCATGGTGGGCAGGTTCATTGATCGATACCAATGAGGCGAGTTAGAGATTTGGCTTACATAACTCGTTTTCCAGTCTTTACACTGTTATAGACTCAAACTTAACTCTCCTGTGTCCAGTGGAGATTACAACATATTTTCTTTCATGCCTTTTAAAAGCAAAAAGAATTAGATTTTTCTGAATACCAGTGACTTTCAGTTGTTTTTTTTTCATTGAAAGTTTGAGGGCCTTTGTTCATAAACAGCTTCTTTTTTTTTTTTTACACTAGTAGCGCCCACAATCTCTTCAGAGTGCTTAAAAACCGGCATTTATAGTTGACAGGTTAGGAAACTGCTTCCCTCATTAGAGACAGGTTTTGTCTGTTTTAAATTGCTCTGTGTGCTTAATATTTCTTTTTATTCAAGGACATTTGACAAAGAAAACATTGTCAAAGGTAATGTTAATCATGTTAATCATTAGTAGCACCTTTAGACCTGGAAATTATACCTTTTAAAGATGAGTCAGATTCATTTCTCCTCCACTATTGTTGTTGACAAAGTTATAGTTATCAGTATTTCAGAGGTTGTTGTTAAATGCCATTTCTTGTTGGTTGGTAGTTTTTGTTGTCTAGTTTTAACAAACAGAAGACGGTTTTATTTAACGACCAGTTAAATAATGCCAGTGTGTGTCTGAGTTTCTGCAGTGAGTGACATTGAAGGATTGACATTTTGAAAATTGCTGCCATATGAAATAATCGACAAATCGTAAATCTACATGTTTGTGAAGCTTGCCACTACAAATGTGACGTTAGCAGTATTATTGCTTTAAAATCGACATTACATATACATTTGATAGCTGTTTTAATTAAAATTCATCAGACATGAAGGGCGAAATGTTACAGGTGGTAATTGTTCCATTAAATTTTATTTAATTGGAGCAGCTTCAATATTTTTTCTACCTTTTGGATGTTTTTTTTGTTCAGCACCCAGTACTTAAGTTTTTGGATGTGTGTGCTGTTTGATATTTTTGTATGAACAGCTATTTTCATTAGCCATCATCATTTCAGTGCGTCAGTCACGATTTGCATCCCAATATACCTGATCATTGAATGTTTCTGCTCTTTCACGAGCCAGCCTTCACTTTATAAAATACAAAGCACCACAAGATGCACTTGGACTTTCTTAATGTGCAGAAGGACCGACTTCCAGAGAGTGCTCTAGTTGGAATAAAAGGCTGCAAAGGGTCCAGCTTTCAGGAAAAAAATGATGTACAATCAGGCGCTCCCTGAGAGCAGTCTGAACAAACAACAAGGCACCATTAAAGTTTGGATGAAAACCATATTTCACTAATAGCAGACCCTCTCCAAAGACTCTATTCAAAAATAGGCTGCAGCTCAAACACTACTTTGTGAATAATTTACAAAAAAACATTTGCAGTCCTTGCCTGGAAATTGTGCACCTCTGTCTTAGATGCTGTGGGATGCTTATTAAGCCCCTCAGCTGTCCTAAACTTATAACAACTGTCAACTCTCTCATTAATGCCGACACAATAAAAATACATCCTACAGTGTCTCTGTCTCTAGGTACCCTGGATTGTTGTAATACACAGAAAAACACTATAATGGTCAATATGTGTCAGTTAGCACAGAGGAAAACCGTACTTCACAAACATGCCTCTGTATGAAGTTCAGAGAGGACTAGAGCTGCACAATTTGATCACATTTTCATGTGGTAGACTACATTGTATTTTGGCTTCACTCATGTACACATACTCTAGTACCCTTGGTGGCATGCTGTCCATATTAATATACATTCAATAGAGACAAGACATGTTCCATTAGTGCTGATAGAGCCCAGGGTCCCACCACTGGGACTGCCAGTAGCGTATGCTTTACTTCATCATATATGACAACGTGCTGGTTTATTAAAACAAGCTGTATGAAAAGATCGCCATGGGAATCCACCAACTTGCAAAATTGAAGCATCCCTAGCTACAGGACATTGCCTTATCTAGAGCAGCTAGCCCCTAATTCATTTTCTTAAGATGTCTTTGCTGTTGTTGCTTGGTGTAGTATTTTGATAGCTAAATAGCTAAACCAAGATAGAGAACAAGATTTTTTAGATAACCTAAAAAAAGTTATTTTCACTTTTGGAGTAGCATGGTGACTCATTATTTCATTTTTACCATGCGACTGTTTCAAGAAATGCTGATTTAAAAAAAGAATAAATAAAGGTTGATTTATTTCTCCTTTAACCTCAACTAGAGCAGATTTTACACTCAGATTTCTTTCTTCATTAAGTGTAACAATAAGACAACAAGCTCATCTACCTTCTTTTAACTCAAGTCTCAGGCCTAATCAGATGTTATCTGTTGTTCATGATGATATCGTTAGCAAGACACACGGCATAATATCCGCATCTGCTTTTGTTTTGATGGAATTGGAGATTTGAATTTTAAAAATATGCAAACTAGCAGCAGCTCCTGCAGACCTGCACAGCATGGTTCCCCATATTTTAGAAAATTAACCCAGCGACTTGAAAAACAAACATGCACTGTGCAAAAACTTGGAGAGTTATACTCCATTCGTTTCCCATTCAAAGGAATGAGACAGAAACAGGCAGACACTGACATACTGCCATTACAGCAAGTAGACTTATAGCAGACTACTTTTTTATCATATATAGTCTGTTTGTCCTTGTGAGCCATTCCCGGTGAAGTGGACACATGAAAAGGTGTCCTACTTTCTCGTTTCTCTCCACTTAAAAGTGAATGTGCATTGGAGAAGGGAGACCTTCAGCAACAATGTGACATAAATAGTTCTTCATCAGATTTCCAGGTAAGAGAAGACTCGTCTATTACAGCTCTGACCATGACAACAGGATAGCCTCTTTTTTTTTTTTTACTTGCTGCGTTTATAAGTTAATTTATTTTCCAGATATTTTCAGCTTCTTTATTTAAACATAGTAGGATTAAATATTTTCTCCTGTGTCATAAGTGTTTTCCATTCTCCTGAGCCTGAAATCTTTCATGTTTTTTTTTATGCTCTGTTGTTCTTCAGGAGGGAAGTCTAAGTCAGGGCTATAGGGATGGTGATTTCATATAAAATGACTGTTTGAATGTCCTGGGCAAGTATTTAAATAACATTTCTATATTCTCCAAGTGGGGCAAAATTCTCATAGATGGACCGGGATATACTTAGATTGTCAGCTTGTTGCGAACACATAATGGAAAGGGCAATCAACAGGCTAACAGATTTAGCATCATTTTATTTAACCTTTATTTTACCAGGCAGAAATTGCTTGAGATCAAATGACCTCTTTTTCGAGCAAGGCCTGGCCAAAATTGCAGCAGTAAAAAAGAAATGAAAGACACACCCAAAAAGAAAACACAGACATGAGAAAAAGAGACAAATACAGTCCAGAAGGTGAAGAAGAAGGAGAAGGAGGAGGAGGAGGAGGAGGAGGAGGAGGAGGAGGAGATCATGTTAAACAAAAACAAAACACAACAATACACACTAAAAGAACAATTATGTGATGATGATAAAATACTATGCAGCGAAACATTTACACACTCCAAAATTATCCATTAAAAAAGGCCGAGTTTTAAAATTAAATAGTGATGAGTTCCTGCAATTTGAGTGTACTTTGAAGACTGTTCCGTGCGGAGGGAGCAGAGTACATGAAGGCCCTCTTCCCAAACTCAGTACGAGTTCTGGGGACTGACGTGGATAGAAAGTCCAGAGAGCGCAAACTGTATGATGATCATAGTTACAGCAATAATAATAAAAATAACTTAATTTATATAGCACCAGAAATTATCTTCTTATGTCTCATAAGTAAAATATATTGTTTCTTAAGTTTAGATGCAAAATTACTTTCTTAGCATCTCTACAGTCTGTAACTCCACAGATGTGTCAGCTGAAATTTATGATTTCTTCTTTCTTTCTTTTTTTTTTTTTTATTTTGACAGTTAGCAAACAGCTTTCAGTTACGCTACAGTCACCATCTGGCCCTAGTACCTCGTTACTGTAAACATAGTGGGAAAATATATTTGTAAGATGTGAAATCATGTGAAAACTTAAATTAAAAAAAAAAAAGGAATGAGTATTGTAATATTTGAAAATCCTGACCCATCCCCAGTAAGGACTACTGTTGTAAAGACGTTTGGACTGACTGACCATGATTTTAATACATGAACATATGTAAAAGATGATTGACTCACTATGGACTACTATTTTCTGTAAATTCAGTTACTTAGTTAGTTACAGTATTGTCTTTTTATTGTGATGGACAGAGGAAGAGGAGAGGATGGAGGAGAGTAAATTATCAGCACCACAAAGGACAAAGTCAGGAGACAGCATGAGCTGTTGTTGTCTGGCTGACTGCCACCAGCTGAAAGGTGCTGTCCGACCACACTATGCAAGGTGAAGTAGGTAAAGTTTGAGCTGTGTAGATATATCATAGTGGGCTGACTTTCCCAAAGTGCATAAGCCTGCCTTATTATAAATGACTATAAAAGCAGTTTGAGCTTTATATCAACATAGACATTCAGTTTAATGTAAATTGTTTATAAAAGGTCTTACAAATAAATCAGAGTTTCACAATGATGTTGCCTATGAAATAAATGTATTATAGTGTGTCTTATATAGAGTCCCTTTAACATGAATATATCTTTAATTTGTCATTTCCTTTCACAGTTACACATGAGTATTCCCAGTAGGGAAACCACTATAACCAGTAGTAAGGAATGGTTATGTATTGCTCTCAATTATGTGACAAATGACTCAACTATTGTGTCTTTTAGAGTATTTCCTCTCACTATGGTGTGAAAATGTTTGTATATCTGCAAATCCTCAAACTTACTTAGAGGACTTTTCACTGGTAATAGAACGGACTTGCTCAGATTGCAAAATCAAAAGACATCAGTTAGAAGATGTAATATATGGTAGTATAGTTCTCCATTGAGCCTCTCTGCTGACAAGGTCAGATTTCAAAGAAGTGCACGGACAAAAAAATAATTTATACATTTTACCAAGTCAATATTTCAGTAGACCGTTGAGAGGAGGCAGGATGAGATTTATCTGCAATGAATACTTCACACAAACACCTTAGAACGGGGTCGTAGGAAATAAATTGTAGTCTTGGTGGAAAGAAAATACATGTTAAAGGTTAAAGAGCAATCACAGTCATGATTAAAATAAATTGTTGTTGTAAGGTAAACAATATGTTCAGTGGTTTCTTGTATGGAAGTCAGAGGAGGAAGGTTGGAGGGGAGGTCACCAGGTCAGATATCTGAGGTTTTGTTGCCCAACACTATGTACATTGTTTTTTTTTTTTAAGAGGTTGCTTCCCTGGAAAACATAAACCAGCTTTCAACTGAAGACTGATGGAGCATTTTAAGATTCATACTATTCTGCAGACTTCCAATGGGGGCTTTTTTTAAAGCCCCCATTGGAATGTATGTTGAGTGTTTATTGTGCAGAATTAATCCTCATTTGCTTTATATCACTTAGCATTAACAAAACAAACACAATCCTGGCAGCAAACTGAGCCTGGCATCCCCACTCAGTCTGTGGGAGGGAAATAATTATTGACACATATCCCAGCTCTTAGTTGTAAAGGATTTAAATTCAAATTAAACCTTTATTTACATATTAAATGTATGTAAATGTTTAATTGCCTGCAGAAGAGATTTGCTCTTATGAATGTGTAATGTTCCCTAAGTAATTATCATAGGTTTTGAGATGTTTGCTATAATGATATGTGAATGAGATTCATCTGTATTGACTTCTTAACTAGCTGACAATAAACAAGCCTGAACAAACAGCCGGAAGAAAAACTAGTAGGGGACCAAACGTTACCCCACCTTGATTTTACTTTAAGATTTCCACAACCAAATTCAAATTGGATGCTTTTCAGACAATATTTGAGACTATTAGAATTAGAAGGGGGGGTCCATAGCAGAAGGCCATCCTCACCAACAAGCGCTGTTCCTCTCTTTACAAGTGTTGGAGACGAGCATCTTTGTATTGAACAGAAGGTGTACAAAGCAAATCCTCATAACCTTGATTTACCCCGCTTGCTCTGCTGCTCAAACTGAACTGAGCTTTCTGTCTCAAGAGGAGTTTTTGTTTTAAAAATCAGGTTGTTTGTGTCCATTGATTATCCTTTCTAAAATCATTGCCAACCTCTGATGGGTTATTAGATCTCAGTCTGACAGGAAAGGCACCTTATCAATAGGAAGCTGCATCAAATTAGCCAAAACTAACACTGCCCTTGGATTTCAGTGTGTCTTCCATTGTGCCCATAGAGAAACACAAACTCTTAACATTTCAATTTGAATGATGAGCAGCCGTGCATTCAAACCCAAAATGATGAAAGGGCAAAAAGGGCATGTTTTAACCTTTAACACTGCTGGGATAGTAACATTAAAACGGTTGTATGTATTAATGGAGAAATGACTGCAAGTATCAGACTAGGTCAGGACCTTTGACCTTTCTGATCACAACCTCCTCTGTGAACAGATATTTGAATATAAATACAGAATCAATTGGCCAGGGATGTGGAAATGTATAATGTAAGAAGTGTTCTGACTTCCATTTATAGTCCCTGTTCTATTGACCAACCAGATTTATGGTAGCTTTGTTTGTGAGAGGCGGAATAGATTAGCTCAAAATGCAATCCCAGAAACCCTCAATCTCCAATGTTTTTGGATATCTTTTCATATCACCTGTTTTTAAAAGATACCTTCTCCGTTATTTTAATGAACAATGCTTATTTTAATGAACAATGCTTATTTTAATGAACAATGCTTATTTTAATGAACAATGCTTGTTTTAATGAACAATGGTATTGAACCTACATCAATTTCATACTATATGACAGGTGATAAGGAGAGGAATGAATTCATCAGAGATTGCAAGCAAAATCCTCGACACTGTCTAAATTGCACAACTATATTGACAGCATATATGTATAAGAGTTTTCTAATAGCACTTTTCACAATAACACTCGTAGCTGACCTGATTGACAGGCAGGTGCGATGTAACTGTTTGTCAAGAGGCTTAAAAGCCGCCTCAGCTCCAGCTCTCAGCCTGTTGTTAGATTGACTGACAGTTAGGCTGAGACAGTATTTCCAGCATGGAGACCGACATCAATGGGACTCCAAAGCCCCCTGCATTAACAGATGGATGAGGTTACTCCGGCTTCATCCATTAATATTCCCCGTCTATGCATTAACACCTACAAGTTTAGAGCCAAATACCTAGAATGTAAGAGCCTGTTTTCATAGTTGAATAAACATGTCATGAGCAATTAATACTTGTACACGTGTTAGGAAAGTGTGAACACCATCTTTATTATACTTCACCTCTGTGTAAGTTTGTAAATGAGATAAAAACATGGTAATAACACACTGTAGCCATAGTTACTAAAGTTGGAACTTCATGCAATTTTGGCTTCAAGGTATAATTGAAAGTTCTACTAATGAAGTGTATATATAGCTAAAGTATTCTGCAGAGTTGCGTTGGCTATTTTTAAACCTCATTGCTTCACACCTGTTTCTACATGCTGCGCTGAGCTGTATTCACTGAGAACATATTCATTTCTTGACCTCACAGGCACTGCTAGTAATTGCAAGTTACTCTTAGCAGTAGCTCGAGGCAAAAATGAATATAAATCATTTCATGTTTCCAGAAGGAATCCAGATAAAGCCCTCTCCTCAACACAAATAAGAAACATCATCTTTAAAAAATGATTTTTTTATGACTTGGCTCAATGTCACTCCACGTCTACAGAGGAGCTGGAGTACTGATTTATTTCTTGTTTGCCATTGTCTTCGTTATATTTCCATTTATTTGTTTGGAATGTTTTAATTCAAGCTTAAGATGGAAGAGGTATGTCACTCATCATAAAGGTTTTGCAAACTGCAAAGATACATCAAAATAAAGATACATCAAAATGTGGTCAATCAATCAAAGGTTGTCTGCAATTATTATTACTAAATCAAAAAAAAAAAAAAAATTACTAAAAAAAAACATACCCCGTGACCCCCATGGAAAAAAGTGATGTATTGCTGTTAAACTTTAGACACATTTGTTTTGATTTCATTATAACCTGTTAACGAGTGGGGCTGACTAAGTAGCCTGATCCTAGTGAAGAAACATGTTTCTTACAAAGTGAAGCTGGATAGTTTATTAAGTAAATGAGTGTGTTATCATGATTTTAGTTCATTTTTGTAGCTATAATGTCAACAACCTCAGAGTATACCAAGTCTCAGGCCCCCTCTAAGATCTTTGGCGCCCCCTCTAGGTGGGCCTGAACCCCAGTTTGGGAACCAGTGATCTTAGTAGTCAAAATAAAATAGAACAAATGATTTGGTTGCGGTTGGTTGGTTTGCGGTTGTGTGAAGTGTCTCTTACTTTCTCAGATAAGATCAACTACAGCCCAAAGTTAAAAATAAAACATATAACTACAATTTTGTTTTTTTTCTGATTTATAAACAGTAATTAATAAAATAAGGTAAAATGAGTTGGAGCCTTTAGTTAAGGTGTATCACTGGTGAACCTTCCTCATCACAGTCCTGTGATCGAAGATTATAAATCCCTGTTCTCTTCTGATTGAAGGTATGAAGCAAGTGGACCTAAGATAGACTTGTAGATTAGAGTACACCAGTGTTTAAGTCTGCGTAGGGTTAAAGAAGTCCATCCAACACATTCATACAACAAACAGTGATGAACCTCAGAGCTCCATGACAAACAGTGATGAGTGAGGGATTTAAAATGAGTAATGAACCTCAGAGCTCCATGACAAACAGTGCAGAGCATGTAAGCTTTGTGAGGAGACGTGCACTGTAATCCAACACAGACATAAAAGTGGCAGCAACCAGTCTCTTCTTAGACTCAAAAGAGAGAACAGTAGAATCCCAGCTTCAGCTTTAACCTTTTTACCAGCTGCTGAATGTTAGGAGAAAAAGAAAGAACTTAGTGAAGATACCTGGTGATTGGTTGAGACAGGCCATGAATCAAAGCAGAGTTCCAAAGAGTTCTTCAGTTAAGAGTGTAATAACCATTGTATTCAAATCTTTACTAATTTGTTATTCTGAATGACTTTGTTTGTGTGAATTAATGTCCTGGTACAAACACAAGATAGAACATTTATTATGTCCTAAAATGGGAAACAGATTTTTCTTGTGGTGGGGGGGGGGGGGGGGCTGTCCCCACCTGCGTTTACGTGCTGCTGAAAACAATAAAAAGACGTTTTGCCAAAAAGCACAAGTTGTTGTAAAAAGCCACTTCTCCGTTATACTCGTGCGTTGTTTTTTTTTTCCATTTCGTTCTCTTATTCTCTGAAACCAAGAGACCAGTGCTAAATTCTTCCGCCAGCATTCTCAGCAGATTCCCCCTCTATAACCTTTTCATGTTTGAACTTCTCTTTGGGAGGCTTTTTTAGCGGTGAAACTAAGATGCAAAGCTGCAGGAGAAAGCATTTGGAGCTGAACATTCTCAACACAGACTGATTGAGAGGCACGTACTTTGACTATAATGATATGTGAACTTTGACTACTCAAAGTTCTTTAACACTGCAGATCACACCTACACATTCACACACTGATGGCAAAGGCTGCTATGTAAAGTGCCAATGATGCTGATGCTATTGTTGTGTTTTAGTTAGTATCTGACCTCGACTCTGACCTTGGCTTTGTCGCTTTGGTCCGTTTGCATTGTCAGCAGTTACTTTCTTAATTATATAGACAAATATTATTGTGGTTTTCTATGGTATGTATTTGACTGTGTTAAAATGTGCACTTGTGACTTAGTATTGTAAGTATTGATAAATATTTAACAGTGATTTATATTCTTGTTGACTCAGCACTTTATTCTGTCTGTAATGAATGCTGCTAAGAGCATCAGTCAAGTATCGCTGTTGTTTTACCAAGGCTGCCATATTCACTGCCTCTTACCTTTGTTAGCTTTCTACATGTCTTTTGTCTCTTTCTGCACTTTTAAATAGCTGCAAAACTAATCGCCTGTTGGGGACCGGTAATGTTGAAGTTTAAAGTGTCCATCAGTATTAACTCATTTATTTATTCATATTCGCATACAGCTAATGCAGCAGCGGGATCAAACCCCTGACCTTCCTATGACAGAATAAACCACTGAGCCACAGCTGGCCCACCTTAATTGAATAAGCATCTCTCTGTTTGTTTTCATCCCACAAAGTTTAAGTGGGAGCATTTGGATTTATTTCATTTGATTGAACTTTTATTTTACCAAAAATATCTCCTGTGACATAAAAAAAAAAAACATTTGATAACGGATATCCCGGACAACATGGCATGATAAAGAACAGTCTTATAGTAAAGCTTTGAAGAGGAACTTTAATTTTGTGTTAATGTTGATAACCCCTCAGGACAAATATATCTCATCCTGCTTTCTTCTAACCTTTAAAAATCACTCACTTTTGACCTTTGCTGTGGAAAATGTACGAGGCGTTTCAGCAGAGTGTCATTTATCGCCTTGTCTGACACCGTGGCAGCGTTAATGTGCATTACAAATACAAATAAATATATGGTCTGGTTTTGCAGCTCATATAGAAGCATCATTTCACACAATTTTAGCACCATGTTTCAACTTGTGTGTTTCAACCATGTTTCAACTTGGAGCTTGAAGGAGAACCAATAGACCAACAACTACATCAAACTATTAGTTCAAACAGGAATGGTGCAGTTACTGTTGGAATAATCCTTAATCCATTCTTTTAATCGTCTATGCCAATGAATAATTAAATTTAAAGGGGATAAGAAAGGTGCCTCACAACGTGAACGCTATAGATAAACCCAAAACACAAACCTTCTGTGCTGTTTAGAGGTGAAGTGCAGCATACAAGCATCCATCAACTGTCTATATAATTCATTCAATCGTGAACAGCCTTCATTGGTTCGTCTCACAATATGAAAGCTTATAATGATGTTTTCTGTACTAACAGAAAGACACACACAAACACACACGCACACACACACACCATCACACACACACAAACAATCTCTTCATTCCTGCCACCCACTGTGACACTATTTTTGTTTTTGGCAATAATTGGATAACAATCTTTACTCGGCACAAATGTCTGCTGGTGATATAAAAATCATTTGTTATGGTTGATTGGTGTCTAGATAGAAATAATAGTTTTACAACCTCTAAAGAAAATACCAAAAAGTGACAATCATGTACACAACAAAACAGAGAGTCATTCAACACATAAGGGACTTGTCCCGCCATTAATTTAAAGGTTTTTTCTTTGAACAAAAATCTTGAAAACCCAGACTGGACAGCCTGGACTTGTGACTGATGTGTGAGCACTGATGGGTTTCTTTCTATCCTCTTCTGATCCTTTTTCCTAAAGAATGCAAAAAAATGGTTGAAAAATGAACTGAAAATTGGGTGCATTGTCGTCAATAAAAAGCTGTTGAGGTGTTTTTTGTGGTTGAGTTGTGGTTCAGCACGGGGTCACTGCATTGTGACCTTTTGACAAAAAAAAAAAAAACTTGTGGAGAAAAAATATATATATATTTGATAAAAGTTCTCTCTTTGTTTGTTTTGAAATGTGTGTTTGCTTGTTCAGCTGCACAACCACAACTCATCCAGACACAAAGTGCAAAAAACCTGAAGGAAAAGCTCTCTGTGTAAAAAGATCAGGCAGAGAGTGAATGTTGCCTTTCTTTGTCGCTTTCGCTGATTTCATTCACTCAAGTCATGCAGGGGAGATGAAAACAGAGGTGGGTGGCTGATAGAAAAAAGATGTTTACAGGTGAAAATCAAAAAATGGCTTTTTGAACAAGGTTGTGAAGCAGGAAGAGTTCATGCAATATTCCCATTTTACCTCAAAATAACGAGATTTATATCAGCAGCTCTGATTTTTATTTTTTTTTTACCTGCAATTCCCATCTGCTGGGTCTCCCGGGGTTGCGTTTCCTGCTGCTAAAAGAAATCACATGCCCTGAGGATGAGCAGAACTGATTATTTATATAACAAGGTTTATTTTGGGGCTTTTTATGACTTTATTGTCATGACAGGACAGTGGGTAGAGTCAGAGATGATTATAGAGACAGTCTTTAGTTTCTGTTTGTTTTTCTTGTATTAGTTTGATTTGTGACATCTTTTAAATGTTTCTTATTCAATTGCTGTACAATTTATAATTTTTACAGAGACTTTGATTGAGAGTGACAACTGAAAATAATCCCTAACAACTAGGTTACTTCATAATATGAGGCTTTTTTTTCATTTGTGTTTGGATGGAAGCATGGTTTGTAGAGTCTTTAGTTGTATGTTAGTCTTTAGTTGTGTTTTTCTGTCCCCAACATTGATGAATGAAACAGTCAATAGTTGCACTACATGTTTTATTATCGGATAAAATCATACATTTTTCAAACATTATTTGTGTTATTTATTTGAGCCTAAAAGGAAAATGAAAGGGGTCATATTATACTTTTTCTGGTCTTATATGCTCTTTACTGTGTTTTCCAAGTGTCCTGTGCATGTTTAGGCACATCTATGTGCAGAAACGCGGCTTCTCCTACGTCCTCCTGTTAGACACTGGATCCGTTTCTGGGACGTCAGCGCACCCATGACACATCACAGGAGAACTACAAGATCCCGCGGGAATAAAGAGAAAAACATGCAAACAACATGTTGCTTTGTCTTTCTGAGGATGCATTGTTGTTAATTCGCTGCCTGTTTTGACGTAATGTTGATAAAGTGATGAAAAATACAATCGCGTTTGTATATTGTGTTTTATTTTGAAATTGACCGGATGCTCTGTGAGCTTCCTTGTCTGACTTCCTGTCCGAAATGTCATATTCTGTCCAACTTGACGCGTGCCTGCAGCGTACTCCGGCGAAAGTAGACTCACTGCGTATTTAAAACAGAGCAGAGCGTAGTGCCGTTGGTGGCACGCACTGGAGACGGACCGCAGAGCGCCCCATGTGAACACAATGATTGATTAGAGTGGAAGCTAAGTACAACGTAGTGCGCGGCTGACGGACCGCGGCGTGCACGGAGTATGTGTGAATGGAGCGGCAGTACATGAAAACATACACTTTTTTTGTACTTTAGCTATTGTGAACATACTTTAGTAGGTACATAGATTAAATATACAAACCCCAAAAAGTGCATAATATGACCTCTTTAAGGATAAAAAAAAAGGAAATAAAATAGAAAAAAAGAAAAACCCGGGAAAGGCTTGCCAGTCAAAGTAGCCTATGATTTAGAAGAGATCCCTGGCCAAGCTGACCTGATCTCCTCGGGCAGATGGTTCAGAGCTTCAGAGTCTTTGCAGCAAATCCTCTACAGTCTTAACTGACAATTACAGTCTGAATACAGTCTTGAAAAGCTGAAATGAAGTTGGAGTTGATGTCTCGCAGAAGGTTAACTTGTTTAAGGATAATTTTTAAAGCTAAATCATCCTTAGGTGTCAATTCTGGGACAGCATGGCTACGGATTATGTTCTGCCCCTTTTTGCTCCACACACTGACTGTTTTCCTCTTTGAAACGTTAGTCAACTCAGAAACCAGAGCACCTCAAATACCAAAAGCTGGACCTGGGTCGGCAGAATCTGTAAACGGAGATTAGCCATGAAGTTACTGTTTTACAATAATTAACCGTTGCTTATGTCATCTTACAATTAAAGAGGCCTTGGGTTGAGATACTAAAATCATCCACTGAAGATAAGTAGAAATGGTGGGTCCATTCACTGTCACCAGTTAATAAGTGCCCCACTTTACTTCACCTGTTGCCATTAGCTTTTTGTTGAAACCTTCTCCAGTTCAGTCCCACTCCCCTGCTGGCAGACCATCAACAGCTCATCACCTTTTCCTTTTATTATTGTTAAAGTCGTATAGCTACCGTCTGCTTCATCAAAAAAAAGCATATTAGGTCTATAATTTGTTTGCAGCTCAATTTAAATTCTGAGCCTGAAATCGTTGCCTCCAATATAAACTGGGAAAGTGTGTCCTGTTTGTAATGGTCTAAATGGAAGAGGAAAATGTCAAGCAGCAGGGAGCCTGACTATTACAGAGTGAGAATGAGAAGGCTATTCAGAGGATCGTCTTTGAGTTTCTCTTTACTGCTTAATGGGCATCCTACGACAAAGTGTTTTTCGGTTTGCCAAAATGAGATTCAGTGTTGGATACCATCAGCACATCGATGTGTGATACACAGCATGTCCCCGTTTTGCACAAACAACCGAAGCCGTTGCAATCAGAGAACTTCTGATGATAAAACCTCCGATTTGCTCCTGCTTTTCAGTGGAGATGTGAAAGCATTGATCAGTCGGACTGAGACAGCTGCGGTCATTCCAGCAGGATATTAATGAAACACCTTTTTCTACCTTTGCCTTCTTATTTGTGTGATTTCCTGTTAATGACATCATGAAGACTTTGTCATTAGTTAGTTGACTGAGAACAAAAAGTTGTTATCTTGCCATCTGATTGGAGACTGTGACTTTGTTCAGACCATATATCTTGTATATGTTTTTGTATATATAACATTTAAGACTTTAGATGAAGTTTCTGCCATTTATATTGTCACTTTAAGCTCCCCATGCAATCACATCATACCAGAGACTGTATACACTTGTTGAATTTGGCATGTCAGTTCTAGCATCATACAAATCAACAACTTTTTGATTATGGTTTCATTTAATTTTAAAAACATTATAGAATAATATCTTAAGTGTTGGCTGGAAACATTTAAAATGAAGGAAATTTGTGATGGATTTGGAAATTTGTTGGGGGGTTAAGAAATCTCCCTAAAAACCTTGATCACTGGGCCAAAATTGCCCCGAGTTTTAACAAAGAATAACACCCACCCAAACTCATCTTTGGACCACAATGTCATTTTAGGAGGTGGAAGTAATCTTTGACTTTTGACAAACATCTTGTTTTGAGTCTTCAAAAAAAGTAACCTTCAGCATTTTTAATTTGTGATGATGAATTTGACTGTTTTTCCCTATGGTTAACATACCAATTTAAATATACTAATTGGATAAATGTACAAATGTTTTTTTTTCAGCAGAGATCAAAATGAAACACAGAAACAGAGTGTCTGCCTCATCATCACATCACAGCTTTCTTCTTGGACACAACAAATGCTCAATCCAGATTGTTGTGCAGAGAATATTTAAGTTATATTGACAGTGATTTTATCTTTCAAGAATGTTTTCTCAGATCTCTGTGTGCATGCACTCTAATGTGTTAAGGCTTAATTTCAGAAAAAGCTTTTTCTGACTCTGAAGTACAAGAAGTGGAAAGTTTTTGGTCAAGACTTTAAGATATGGAGATTTTCCAAATCAAGATCCAAGTGCTGTTGAGCTACCTAACCTCTTGTTTATCTTGTGGCTTTTACTAAACATCTGATTTAATATCTATATGACTTTAAACAAAACATTGTTATTTTTCTAGGCCATTTTTTTAGTAGCGATATAATAAACTGAACTCAGATTTGTTATTTCCTGTTAACTTAGGTTAATGTGGTGTGTTTATTAGTCTTTAGGAGGAATCGGAATTTGTGTAGTTTTCTTCTCCCTCTAAAAACTTCATATTTGAGATAAGAAGGAAAAATGGTAACTTTAAAGATCTCCAAGCAACTTAAAGCAGAAAGTGCTGTAAAGATGCATTACAACCAATTGCAAACAAAAAGTGATCCCTTTGTTTTTCGAATTAACCAGCAACTACGGTGGGCCGAGAACTACTCGTAGGTGGAAGTTGATAGTTACAAATAAACAGAGATTTATTACCTGACTCATAGGTTAATTTTGCTGGTTTCCCAGCCAGTTTCTTTACTGGATTGGTTCAGTCCCTCCACTCTCATTAAGATATTTTACAGATGCATTGGGCAGTAAGAAAAAGGCCTGTTTGGCCACTGTATGCTAACTCTCCAGATCCAAGCAACCAAATAAGTAAGCAACTGATAAAATATGGAAATTCATTCAGCAGAAACCAAGCAGCCACCTCCAGTGTTGAAAAATGGAGCCATTATTGCTGAAGTGCAGTTCCTCGAGAGTCCGCTTGAAGATGGCGGCAAAAGCTCCAGAAGTAACATACACACCCATAGTTGAAGGCCTTTTTGACAACAATAATAGACATGTTTACAGCCTGGTTCAAAGAATGAATGTGATCTGAATAGCTCATGAGGGTGAGTTTATTTAAATCATCATTCATTTAATTCATGACGGATAAGTGTTATAAATGATTAGGGGTATGTGTGATACTGTATGACTGCAAGTGGATGAGTTGTAGCTGTTTGCCAACAAGCTTAGGGCCCAACTCAGCTCCACCTCTTTGCCTCTTCCTAGGATGACGAAAAGTTAGGTTGAGATAGCTTTTTCAATAAGGTTACCACAATTATTAGTCTTCAAAAACTCACCCAATGTGTGATGTCATTGGGGCTACATCCATGTTTTATACAGTCAATGGCAGCAATATGCCAGTTATCCAGCTTAATTACCAATAGTGACCAAAACCTGTAAAGGACATCTAATCCCTTAAATGTTAACAGAACAATTTAAGGTGTTGATGTATCATATTTGGATCAAAAGCTTGTTTCTGAAGACTCCAAATGACATCCAAAATCAATAAATACAGGTTCAAAATATAAATACAATACCACCACATGCACAAGCATCATATTTCGTGTATCTAGCAAAAACAAATCAAACATCTATTTTCACTTGTGTGAAGTCAGCTGTACTCTGTATTGAAGGGAACCTATCTACAGTAACGCCAAACCTAAACTCTTTTTTTTAAACTTTCATCGAAACATTCCTACCAAGAGACATTTCATTTCCTTGCTGAAGTGCAGATTTCTAAGATCAAACAGAATACCAAAGAAATGTCTCACACTGATGGGAGAGACAGCTGAGTTTGAAAAATTGATCTTAATGAAACCAGCATGCAATTACACAGTATCGAAATACATCAGTGGTTTTCTAACTTAAGACAGTTGCACTAACACCAAAGAGTAGTGGAAATGCATTAAGTTCTGTCTGAGGCACAGTGAAATCATTAATGTGTCAAAGAGCAGGTTGACTCATCGGTAAAGTGACAATGTTGTTTGGTGGAGGTTAATGTGCAGGGAAATGTCAGCCTGAATGTAATGAAACTCAGCCTGCTAAAGGAGAGGGCCCCAATATTTGCACGGCACACTGTGATAATTATCTGCTTGTGTTGGCAGAAGCAGCACGGTGTACTGCAATCAGACGTGAGATCAAACCAAAATAAGATGGTGACAAAAAAAAGCGGTGTCTGGTTTCTTGCAGAAATAACAAACACTTGGGGAGAAGAGACTACATGGTTCATCATCATCTGTCAATCAAAATTGGAAAAATAAAGCATATTTTTACCTCATTGCTTTCAAAGAGGCCAAGGACAACATGGAGCGACAAGATAAGCCCTCAGCACCAAACCAATAGGTATAAAGTCTCATCTGACTTATCTCGTTATTATCGAAGGAGCCTTGGAGTAGATTTTGCTACATAATGAGGCCAGGAAGGACTAGTTGGTGCAGAGTTGCTTGAGGGAGAAGTGTTTGTTTCCAGTGTGGAATTGTATGCCAGTTTATTGGCTACAAGATTAATGAGATTTCTCAGTAAAAGCCAAAAGGATTCAAACATTATCAGCTCTGGCAGTGGAAGGGATTGTCCTCCCGTGATCCTAAATTTCAGCAGCGCTGGTGGGTTGTGATTAGGGGAGCTAGACTGTTCATTGCAGGTCCTGATGGGGATGCAAAAAAGCAATGACAAATAATTTAAAAAAAATTGTTTCAATTTTGCCTGAAAATTGATGTTACTAATACTTTACAGGCAAAACAAATGGGTATTTAAGAATGCACACATGAAATGAAATGAACCACCATAAATAATTATGACCCAAGTCAAGACGTCTAGCATTTGTTTATTTTTAAATATAATTCAGCTGAACTTTATACTTGTACCCGTTATATGCCTACAATACCAAATAACATGCAGCAACAGTTCAATGCTAATGATGGTGCACTCATCAATACGAGTTAGGCATCCTCTATGAAGTCCTCAAGTAGGCAATAATTATGGTCAAATACTATAATTTATTAACCTGCCAAAAAAAGAATCTGGTTCCAGGTATATTATCTTGTGACCATAAACTTTAATGGTGTTTGCAAAGAATCTATAGAAGTTAAATCTAGCAAAATATAAGCACTGTTTTTTCCACTAATAATATGGATATTTATGAATAATTTTGTTATCACAGTGGTGCACTGTATTTGCTGATACTTAGTTATAGGTAAGGAGTTTCAGGATGGTTAAAAGAAATATATTATTTTGGAGCACCTTTAGCCACTGCGGCTTGGTAGTTGAGTCGGTACTATTTCAACCTGAAGGCTGGGAGTTTTATACCCAGCTCCTGCACGTCACATGTAGAAGTGTTCTTGGGGAAGACACTGAGAGCCGAGCTGCTCCTGCTGCGACGCCATTTGTGAATGGAACAAATGGGAAGCTGGGAACTGTATGTAGCAGCCTCATCCATTAGTGTGTGAATGTGATTTGAATGGATAAATGTGACACGTAGTGTAAAGCCCCGTTACCACCGAGCGGTCCAGTTTGGATCAGTACGGTTTGGTACGGTTTGGTTTGGTTCGGTAAAGCCTGATGCTGTGTGCGTTTCCACAGCCAACCATACTAATCGTACTCTTTTTTTGGTAGGCAGATGCAGATAGCCGCGTCAGCTCCGTTATAGCGTGACATCATAGCAGCGCAACACAGTATACCCAGTGAATAAATTCGACAAAGAACAAGAATGCGACAAAGTAAACAAAGAGCAACAATGGAGGACATCCAGCAATTCGTGGTCTTTCCCATTGGCTTTTGGTTCTTTGTTACAAAATGCAATGAAGCTTTGTTTCAGACAAGGCTGTGTGCCGCAAGGAAAAATACAGCCGTGCTTTATTACCGCTGTCGCACAGGAAGTGACGATTCTTTTGACTAATCAACGGACTGCAGTGTTTAGCTCCAGCTTTTAGGGACGGATCGGTAGACTTGGCACCCCAACAGAAGGGTAATAAAAAGTAGGACGGTACGGGACAGTAACTTGGGGACCTTTCCCGACTTTTGATAATGAAAACGCCACAAAATGCGTGCGGTACCGAGACGAACCGAACTGAACTGCTTGGTGGAAACAGGGCTTTAGAGTGCTTTGAGTAGTCAGAAGACCATGGAATTCCAAGTCCATTTTCCATTTAACACATAGTTTGATACCAGCTCCTGCGGTGCACCTGTCAAAATGTAAAGACACTGAACCCCCCCCTGTTGCTCCTGATGGCATAGCCAGCTGTGTGTGAATGTGCGTTAATGGATGAATGTGACATAATGTAAGCGTGCTTTGAGTGGTCAGAAGACTAGAAAAGTGCCATATAATTACAGTCCATTTACCATTTAACGTCTTGAGGAACACTGTAAATGACAGTTGATAAATGCAGCTTGTTTTGACAGTCCTCATTTTCATCTCCCCCTTGTACTTATCCTTCATTTGTCATCATGTTTTCCTTCAATCGTCACTGCTGCCATTGTCCAATCTCTCTCGTTTTTATGCGATGACAAAAGTAGAAGAGTCCACAATTAGCAGTCATCATTGAATCGGCTGTTACTCACTGGAACACACAACGTTATTGTCTAAAATAATGATTGTTTTGAGACTTTTAGAAACTGCTAAACTTTAATCAGCTCACCAAAATGTAATCTCTCACATTTATCAGACTTTCAAATATACAAACCAACCAATACAATAATAAAACAAGCAGAAAAAGTTGATGTTCATTTTTACTAATGTTACTGGATTGGTGAATATGCATAAAAACAAGTTATTTTAGATTGTATTAGCCAGTTACATGTCTGTATATGTTTACATACAACAGTTTTTATTTCATAAACAGTATTATGGCCACTGCCTGGGGAGTAATACAGCTTATTGGAGGCTCAATCCGATGAAGGGGAAGTTTGAGACCCTTTGGCCCCTTCTTCTCACTTCTTAAGATCCTTTATAACTCCCACTGCAACCAGCTCAACATCACCTTTGGTAAAAAAGTCTCATGGTGTAACACCTTGTGATATAAGTTGGTCCTTTGGGTGCACATTAAATGGAAGTCTGAGAAGGATTTTTGTATTGGTGAGGGATGAGCTGTAGTGTTCAGAGCTACATGGCCAGCAGCTAGAGCAATAAACATCAACAACAACATACTGTAGCACCCGTCTTGTAATGGGAGTGGGTGTGAGCGTGAGAAAGCAGCAATATCTCAGTTACCCAAGAGACAACAAAGAAGAACACCGAAAAAAAAGTGTTTGTTTTACCCTTTCATCTATAACGTGCCTAATCCATACATGGCTTCCTACCGCTGGGGAGCCATTCTTTTACAAACACAACTCACTGTGTTACCTCAAAGTCCATTCTTTGATCTCAGCACATACATTTCAAACAATAATCATTTAAACATAAATGGTTCGCAGATGATGGCTGAATCTGGCCTAAGGATTAACATTTTCATATGTAAATTGCTCTGCAAAAACATTCCCATCTGCTATATTTGCCTCCAGATGGACTTTTGAAGTACTTTGGTCTCTTTCCCATTGAAAATCCAGAAGCTTTTTAAGACAACTGCATCTACGCAGCCTGGTGATGCTACATCAAGCCAACCATTTATGTCTAGAAAGCATGTTTTATTGCTCTCCCGCAGTGGTGCCAAATGAGCATGGTGCATTTGTTGTACTGCATGAGCAAAAAACAACAACGGAGTGGACACAAAAGAGTATTTAATTTACCGTGCTCTAATTTCAAAAGCTGTGAGACGGCTAAATTATTCTCCAAAAGCTAGACAGATGAAGCACCAGCACTTCAGTGAACCCTGAAGGACTTGCTGTTGGTGTCTGACAGCTGATTGGCAGGAGGGTAATTCTCTAGTGGTTTCAACCTTTTCGTGCTCGTGACTCCAAAATTAAACAAAAGAGTTTCTTTTATTATTTATTCATACTTTTTTACATTTCAAAAACGTAAAAAAGCAGAGAGAATTACTGAACTGTCTGATTTTTATTTTGACTTTAAATTTCTCCACAGACAGATTAATCACCTTATTTGCATTTAAATGACATCACTTTTGGGAAATTTAATTACTTGTGACTGTTGACTATTTGATTTCAGTATTAAAAAAACTAGACTACATTTCTTACAAAAATGAAAAGCTCAAGCACAGATGAGTAAGGTTCCCATAAAAAATTTTACAAAAACAACTGAGGACAATGACATTTCAAATCACAGTCACCACAAAAAGCATATCTGGATTTACAAAATGACTCAGTTGTGAGCAAGAACTGTAGAACTGTAGAAGAGGCAATATTTTCATTATCATTATCATTATCATTATCAACAAATTAATCTAAACAAATGCATTTTCCCTAACTAAGGGAACATGTTTGTACATGTTTGCTAGAAGCTACCTGCTGGCTGTAACTAATAGTACCCCGAGTCACACTGCACATAACACAAGTCATTAATCAACCCAAAATACTCATTTGAATTATCATATGGACATCTCATCATCCTTCTTCCTATCCTCCATGAATATCTTTCCCCATGTTAGCACTTAGCATCATCAATGTGGAAACAAAGACTTTTATATCATTATTTTCTTCCCTTTTTCTTTTCTTAACAAATCAAGGAACTATTGCAAATCAACACAAATTTCATGTTTTTATTTACATTTTAAACCCACTTGACACTGTATTTAACTTTATGTTTAGTAATTGAATTACATTGGCAGGCACAGTATTCTATTTCCAAGTTTCAGGAGTGTAGTTAGCCTGTCCCAGTGGGTCATATCCTGTTCCTGCATACATCTTTATTGAAATCTTAACATGTGACCTGTTCATAGTTTGTGCATGATGCCACAAATCTTTAAAGTAGAGTATATGCATGCTAGCTTTATAGAGGTCACGGAAGATAAAAAAAAAAAAAAAAAAAGGGTTTATAAGTAGGTCTTTCAGGATTCAGTCAGTTTAAATATATTATGCCTTGCATGCATGCTCATTGTAGCTCTTCGGAGGATTTCCTTATAGATCAAAGCTCATCCTTTTTCTGAAATAATGAGGGACAAAAAAAGGCAGAAGATATCCTAATCAGACGTGTCAGTTTCCCACCTTGAATATACCATGAGCAACCTTCAGGCTCAAGTGTTAAACTAAAAAAAAGAAGCTGCAGTTCAGTGTGGGCCTTATAAAGAGCTGAAAGCCAACCAACTACTTGGACTTGGTGATGACATTTAAGATGTCACCAGTTATTAAGCAAAGAGGTGGTCATATAATTTTGCATGATGAACTCACCTCAAGCATCTTCACCGTAGCACCCTCCTTTACAGTCACACACACACACGAAGGGTTACCATGGAAACAAGGAGTCTACTGTTCTAGCCTCCTTCCAAAGTGCTGCAGCCTCACAGCAGACCAAACCCGCCCCTGTCACAGCCTTCCAAGAATGCGGTATTGTCTGAACCAGCTGCAGACGGGTTCATGTTTTTCCAAAACCCCAGCTAATATATTTTTAGTAAACAATAAATAACATGCTTAAAAAAAAATCCTTGAATACAGATTACACACTTGTGTCCCAAAATCCATTTACAATCCCTGGATGAAAGTCTCCAGAAGTAGGCCTTTGCTGTTTAATCCTTTGATGTCTGGAAAGACCACACAAAAAGGATTATTAACAGGATGTTATTGTGTTAAACACAGCTGTAAAATATGGCAGATTTTCTATAGTAGCTTGAGTTATAGTCCTGAAACAAGCCAATGATAACAAGCTCGACTGTACTCATCCCTCTAAAGCTTCTTAGACCACAGCATGCCAACTAAACCTAAATCTTTCAGAAAAAAAAACTCCAAGACAAAAGCATGCTTCTTTTAGGAAATGTACAAACCAGGTACTCAAATAAGACAGAAAAACAAGCTTCTTTTTTCTTCAGTCAGGGCCCAATCAACAAACTGAAATCTAGACTGTATAGGTCTATCGTAAAGTGTCTTGAAATAACATTCATTAAGAATTGACACTAAAATATAAAGATTTGATATATTGATTGAAATGATGGTGCCATTGGACCCTGTGATCTTTGGCAGGAGAAAATGTTTGCAAGATCCTGTTTAAATTAAAAGTTATAATGATAAAGAACATATAACAAGCTTAACTTTTCAGTCGCACATGTTTTTAGGGATATCCATCATTTGTGCTATTTAGCATATAGGATAATGGATGTGTTTATTAAAGGTGACCTATAATGCTGATCCCCCTATTAAAACTCACTTATAGTGTTACAATGCTGGATGGCCATAAATATGGGTACGTAGGAGAATTCTCAGGATAAGTCAGAGTGCCTTATCAGGAGAGTTTAGTGAGATTTTCACGCCACCGCTACATAGACAAGGGGAGCTGTTTTCATTAGCTGTTCAAGGAGCAGCTGTCCTCGAGCAACCCTGCAGTGTTCTGCCTCCTGGAAGCCTTCCAGAGAAATAAACTGTTTCAGGCACAGGCTGAAATGAGGGTTTATACTCAGACCAGTAAAATAAAATTAAGGAGTTTTTCTATAAATCATGCAAAATTACCATCTTTCACAGACTGACAACTTGAAGGTGACAGTGAGTATAATATGGTATATTTAAGGACAGACATAAAGAATTATTATTTTTATGTTATATTTATCATTAAGAAATACTCCAAGAAATTATATTTTAAAAGGAAAACTCTTCTAATTCTTAGTGGTTCACTGTCTCTGACATTCCCTTATAACTTACCGACAAGGCTTCAGACTACGTTCTAATAATGTAAAGTCAGAGCTTGCAGAACAACTACCTGGATGATTTGAATTATATTGCCCTACTTATGGAAAAATAACTTGCTGACCAGGTGCTCCAACATATTGCATGTCTGGGGTCTAGATGGATGGGAGGGAGGGGCTGGGGCTCATTTTCAGCTGTAAATCACAAAAATAAGTGGTGGGATTAATCAGATCTCTCCAACTGTGTGATTTAAGAGTCAGAAAGGGCTGTTTAGCTCTCATTACTTACAGCCTTATGAAAGAATGGCTTAGCTTTTCAAACCTGTGCAAAATTGCTACCTAACAGTGGCTGGCACCCTAAAGATATTGTGTTGTATTGAGAGATATGTTGATCAAAACAATAACAAAAGATGACGTCAAGGCTGGTGGGGAATCATGGGAGTGATTCTCTCTGCCACTCCATTTTTTTAATAGCTCTGTTTATTGTTATTCCTAAATAGTTATGATACATGTCTTCATTTATGTGTACAGAAATGTTCTCTTAAGCCACTTTTTATTTCACCCATTATCTCTGCCACAGTCACAAACAGGCTTGTTCGTTATTTTCAACCCCACAGTGCTCTTCTTCTGCACATTATTTATATGCTTGGCCACTCCATGTTATCATGTTAAACATGGGCTGCAATTGGCCTCATTTCTGTATTCAAGGCCTGTATGTTTCCTACATCACAACTTGAACCAAGAGGACGTGTCTGAACCTGATTAACATAAAAGTATGTAATTAAGCAAGGCGCTGCCACTGCTGTGAGGACTCATTTTCATGCAAGTATGCGAACCACAGAGTGTAATTTGTGTTCAAATCAGTGATTGGCTGAGCACTGACCATCAGGCCAGCATCCGTTAGTGACCACAAGTATAGACTCAGCCACCCAAAAGTATACAGCATCATGTTGGTAGAAAATAATTTTAAACATAAAAATGACATTTTGGGGTCTTGTTATACCGTTACAAAAAGGCATATTACACAATGACTTTGAATCCCAACTGATGTGAAATAAGTGAGAGGTACTCATCTTCAGGTGCACGACCACAAATAACACTAACACTTCAACTAATATCCCACCATAGTTGGAATTAGAGCGATATTAAAATGTAATGTTTTTGATTTGATCGAATGGTTTGTATATCTAGGGCAACGGGTGGAACATCACCAGGAACTCCAGTTTCCTTCAGAAGTTTGTGGTATTGAGCTAATCATTGACATTTCTTTTGTTATAGATAAGAATCTAGCAAGAGTGGATGAAGACGTTGGCAACAAACATAGACTGGTGATACTACCAGCTAACATGGTGGAAACATTTCATGCCACACATGGAGGATACTGAGGAAGAGATGGTGGAGGGTGAAGAAGGGACTTTCAGAGTGAGCCTCTTTGAAACTGTAAGTAAGCTTTGTAAGCTAAATGTAAGCTGCATCTGTCATGTGCTGTGTGCTCCGACTAACGTTAGCTGGTAGGCAGCTGCTATCTAGCTGTAGATGAGTGTTACTGTTTTCATTTTGGCTTTAGATGGATCTGCTTTGATTTGATGTGTTCAACTGAAGCAGAGTTACCGTCGTTTGCGTTCACCGCTGAGCCTTTTTTATAATGCTTTCTGTGGTGACTTGGAATTGAATCATAGTTGTTTGTTATTGTTCTATCATAATCTTTGGAATTAATTGAGCTTGCTTTGTACTTGAAGAAGGCTCTTTTTTATTATTTCTCAATAAATCACCTTACAGTTCAATTGATATGCAAGAAAAATAGCTCATTTACTGAAGCCCAAATATGTAAATTATAGTCTTTCATAGTAAATATGTGATGAGTGAATTATCCTGTTTAAAGATGTCCTGTTGTAGATCTTTTTCAGAATCAATTTGTCATATACTTATCATGATTAGGGCCACTGTGGCTCAGTTGGTAGAGTCAGTTGTCTCTCAACCAGAAGGTTGGAGGTTCAATCCCCAGCTCCTGCAGCAACATGCCGATGTGTCCTTGGGTAAGACACTTAACCTCAAGTTGCTCCTGCTGATTATGAGTGTGTATGAATGGGATTAGTTACTTCTGATGGTCACTTTACATCACAGGCCTGCCACTAGTGTTTGAATGTGCTGGTGTGACCTGCAGTGTAAAAACTCTGAGTAGTCAGAAGAATAGAAAAGCGCTATACAAGCTCAAGTCCTCAACATTTACCAACGCCTTTTTCATTCTCTGAATATTATCATTCTCTGAATATCACACCACCCTATAGACACTGCTACTATACCTTAGCTCAGTCCTTGCTCTTTTCAATACAAAATCCAAGTACAATATTATTCTCGATAACAATGTTTCCTGTTTAAACAATCTAACACTAATGGAACAACTGAATGTGTTGCCTTAAAACAGCCCATTCAGCATTAAATGAACCTCGCTGTCACTGCAAAAAATAGGTCCAATTATGTAGAAAAAAAAAAAAAAACGACTTGTGGACACAAAGTTGCTACCTAATTCAGCTTTCACAACAGTGTCTTCACATGATAAATTGAAGCATCTGTCTTAGTTATTATAATTCTAATTTACATACTTCAAGTGTTTTTCCAGGAGCTCAGCTAGGTAGGACATAACCCTGCCCGTGGATGTCTGATTTACTGTGGATACTTTCTTAACCTAACCTAACTTTATATACCTTATTTAAGCATTTCCCATCAGGAGAGACTGATAAGCAGATATCTTTATTCAGACTATACCTTATAAGTAGACAACAACAAAGCTGCAGCATAAATGAGGCAAATGCTGCCTCACAAGATGGGTTTGAATTGATAAACACTGAGACACAGAGAACAGTGTTTCATTGTGACTGCAGAATTCTTAATTAACTATCATGCCTCAAAAACATTTCTTGTTTCGACCACTTTTCACGAACATTAGAATGACATTTTTAAAGCCCTTGACCAGAAGGCTGAATTGTCTTGCATGTTCTGTTGAGAATAAATAGAGAAAAATGCTAATTTCTATCAAAAAGGTTGTTATTGAGAAGTAATTACTTGGCTTGTCCTTGTTACACTCAGTTTAAGGCTGGCCAAAATAAAATAAAACACACAAGTACACTCATAATTATTATGTGCTGCACGTAGAAGTGTCCATGGTGTTGAATCACCATAGTCCTGTCTTGTATTCTTCCAAAAGTCTAACATTGTTTCCCTACAAACTGTGAAGGATCTTCAAACTTAGAGAAAACTGAAGTTACTTTCTTGTAGAGGCTCGTTTGAGCTACATGTCAACTACACCATTAAGCTACTGACTTAAACGGTGCACTCTAGCGTTGCATGCCTGATAGTCATTTGTGCTTGTTAAAGTAAAGTGTCCATTAATCTTAAAGCTAAAAGACATTTTCAGGTCTTGGCAGCCTGAAGTTAAAAAATGACTAAAGTGAATAAAAGATGCCTTTAAACAATGTAAATGGTTCACATGCCATGTTTGATCCAAATGAAAAATCACAGTAATGTCACTGTAAGCTGTTCAAATGCAAATTTGAGTTTTAACTCGGAGGTGGATGAAAAAGCTACATTACCAATAGACCAATTGAAATCATAGTGACTCATCTTATTTAGCTGCAGGACAACATTTGCATTTTTTGTATTCGCTTTTGATAATTCTTTCAACAACAATAAAGGTTTGGGGAAAGGAAAAATGCTCCATAGTGTCTTGGCTGGTTAGGTGTCTTTGCGCAGTTAAAATACTGTAATCTTAGGATGGCAGAGTCCATGTATAACACTGTATTATACAACAGTATATTCTACAGTATAATACCGTATTATACTACAGTATAATAACGTATTATAATACGGTATTATACTGTAGGGAGAGAGGGACAAATCTGTTGACCACGTGTCACAGCAAACAGTGTGTTACTTTTTAAGGAGTGAGAAACACACCGGAATCAATGGGACCAAAGGGACATCAATGGATATGTTTCATAGGTGTGTAAGAGCGTGTATAGAAGCTAATTAGCAATCTAGCCTTAAAGACAATCATCAGCGGTGCATTTCACCAGGGAAATGTTTGACAGCTTGTTGGATCCACAAGAAAAGTTGCAAATCAAGATGTATTGATAAAAAAATCATGAATTTTTTGTCACTCAAGGTCACCTCACAGACAAAGAACAGTGAATAAAAACAAGAACACAATCAACTACATGAAAACAAAAACAGTAATAGAAAGAAGGGGGTGGTCAGACAGGGTACGCTATTCTAAAAAGGTGTTTTTTAAGGTGTGATTTGAGGGTGGGGAGAGAGTTGATGTCACGGATGGTTATTGGGAGTTCCAGAGACGGGGGGGCTGCGCAGCTGAAGGCTTGAGCCCCCATTGATGAGAGGCGTTGGTGTGTGTGGTGTTGTTTGTAAGTTAGACAAGCAACCTCTGCTAGGAATCCAGGTTTAGGTGGTCAGGCTCCAAAATGAGATGTTAAGACTATTACTCATGGCTGATAAACATCAAATCTGGGTGGCCAAATGCTTTAATCCGGCTTTATACTGTCAATGCAACACACAAAAAACAAAACTGAAATTGCATGAAGGTTTGATTGGTTGTATAAAAACATGAAGGTCATAAAGTAAAAATTTCTTCCTTTTTGAAAACACAGGACAAATGATTCGCAGTCAAAATAAGTCCGAACTGGTCCATAAACAGTTTTCATCTATGAATTTGACTTAAAGATTAAGGAAGAGTCACAATAATTTAAAAAAATATATCACTTTTGAAATTAACTTGATTAATATTGTTTAGAAACTAGTGCAAGAGTTCTCCAAGACATAGGTTTTTCAAGTATCAAGGACAAGTCATTCACAATGGTATGAGTTTTAATATTTACACCAATATATCTGCTAGTTTCTGACAATGACTGTCTAGATATTCAAAAACATGCAAACCAAAAACATTGTGAGAGTGGCATTGATACATACATTTGGGAATCATTGCGACAACCAGCCCTCAACAACACCTTCAAAAGCTTCACCATTTGTTAAATAGCATAACAAACAACATGCATATATAAATGGAGCTCGAGCAGTGATCAAGTTTACCATAACCCAAAAAACTTTTTATTGAGTAGACCAGACCAAATGTAACAATTCAGGCTGTAGATAAATTGCTCTCTGTAATAGAGTTGTGAAAAAAATCACTTCCCACAGAAGTCTTTTGGCTCCTTTTTGTGCATATTTATATCATTTTCCCCCCCAAAGCTACGCCCACTCAGACCAGACTTCACTGCTCACAGACAACACATATAAAGGATTTTCTCTTCCAAAACCGATTTATTTAAATTTTTATTAGTAATCTTCAAAAACATAACAGTATCAACTGGTCATTTATATTTTAGTTTTCTATTTACTCGTGTTGACTGAACAAAGCCAACTTTAAAGAACAAAAAGGATGGAGATCCGTGGGTTTAAAGAGGGATGAGTCATGGTTCTCCATCCCTTTAGCAATGTCAGAGATCTTGCTCTCTACATTTGATCATTACTTGAAGAACCAGCATCAAAGGTTCATATGCACCCTTTTGTTTCTGTAGACTTTTCATCTCTGTCTTTGGACTTTTTCACAGAAGACATTCTGTCATGTCAAGAAAAGCATGAAATGGGGGCAAGGATCCTGAATCATTATTCAATCGTTGTTTCTCTCTCTCTTTTTTCTTTTCTTCTCTTTCCAAATGAATACATTTTTAGGATTTTTGATTCTTGAAAAATCCATGCAATCCTGCACATTCATAACAGGTGGTGACAAAATGTTGATTTTTTTAGGTCATGCACAGATGCAGCAACAAAGCTCCATATCTCCACAACAAACCTTGATTCATGCAGGCCCTGCAGTATATATCCCCATGTTTTATGAAGTTATACTATAATGTTTTCATCATCTACTGGGTCATTCTTTATCAAACCCGTCCTAAATATTTGACCGAATCCATCGTTTAAGTTTACATCCAGAAATATCCTCAACAATGAAAAGAAGTCTACATCCTGCTTTTAAGTCAATTGTTGTGACCATTGCTGTGTGTCAATCCTCAGTGTTTCACCTAGAACTTATTTAAATATCCTTTGAGAAATCTTATCCAAACGAAATCCACAACCATTAAAGATAGAGTTAGTGGCTTTTTCCCCCAAAAAATAAAATAATAGGCATTAACAAAAGTAATGCCACTCAGTCATTACTTATGGGCCTTCATCCATGTGTGGCAGTCTGGATTTTGATGGGGTTTTTTTTTTGGTTGACTCAGAGCCTTCTGGGTGGGTAGCTGGTGTGTTTCCCCCAGGCAGAGACAGTTGGCAGGTGAGTTTAGGTGTGAATACAGTTCAGTGATTGGAGGCGATTCAAACCAGCGAATATGATGGACGTTGATGTGGCAGCAAACAAGAGAAAATAAAATCATAGTGAAGCGAAGGAGGGTTGTGTTGAGTAGCGCTTGTTGGGGCTATGCGCCAAGTTTGAATGTTGTGTTTACAAGCTGCAATGAAAAATGCTACTGACTCCACCTTTAAGGAAAATGTTTTTGGAGAACACAAATAAGAGATTTGAGCTAAAAATGGATGTGTGTGCATTTTCTACCCGACTACGATGAAGGAAATTAAGCTTATTGAAGTATGAACTTTCAAATAACATTTTACGGCATCTTCCTCACAGTGAGACACATTACCGTAGATAGGTTTTTGGGTAATGCTATTGCTTGACTTCAAATATAAACAGACTGGCAAACAGTGGCATTAAATACTGGGTGATGGAGCAGAATTAAGATGTATCCCTATGTTTTTTCCTTCATCAAATATCCAGGATTTTATATAATTTTTCTAAAGAAAACAATCGCCCAAAGGCCTGCATCCGCTGCAGTTCTACAAGTTTGCGAGCACTTTGTGTGCAGCAGAGGGGTTTGCCTGTCAGCACATCAACCACCATTTGTGAAAAGTGGGTCAGAATGAGGAAAACGATTTGGATGTGGAAAATGTGCACCTATGCTTATTACAGCATGTCAGGCTTTTGGATTGATTGAACTACACAGGGCGTCTAACTTGAGGCCATGAACATTTATATTTGAGTTTGTTAGATAAAGATATTTCAGTGAGCGTTACATCGATTGCTCTCAGAGAACAGCAGTTACTGAGATGTGAGAGATAACTGACGTCAAGAGGTCTTTCACTAAATATTGCTCACTCCTATTGCCTCAGCACATGGATTTTATGAATACATTCCCTCTTTGTTGTTAGGAGACATTGATAAAAAAAAAAAAAATTCCATGCTATAGAAGTGAGTATAACTGCTGATTTTCTTTTAAACTGTGACTTGTACTGTAGAGCTGTCTGCAAGGAGGAAAGAGTGAGACAGCTTCAGTTGTCTTTTACCTTTCAGTTGTGCCCTCATTTCATCTTTTCCATATTATCATTAAATTATCCTCATTCAGTATTCTTAAGAGCGTTCCTCTCTTTTCTTCCCGTTCATTGTTGTCGAGGTGATGTCACCTTGACATGAAGGTAGAAACGTCTTGCATTCCCGCTGCCGTTCTATATGCAGCCTGACCTCTGGGTCTCCGGGAATTCTCAATGGGGATGGACTCACAGCAGAGCGTCTACCTTTATCTAATTATATGACAGCTTCAAGGGAGGCAGAGCTGCGGCTCCATGGTGCCTAATATCCCATTCCTTTTCATATTGAATCTTTTTGTTCAAAGCAGCTCTTTAATGCCTGCTGCACCCTCATCACCCAGGCTCCGGGAAAGCACGGAGCCACAAGCAGGGGGCCTTCAAGTAGGGGGGGAAAAAAGGGTGAATCGTTGGCCTTCTCAATCACACCTATTGAAGACTGTGTCAGATACATTGCATCACTTCATATTTGGGCCCTTCCTAAAGTTTTTCCTGTGTAAGGCCTTCTGGGGCTCAGGGTGTCAGACGAAATGGAGGATCTGTGTGTGTGTGCGTGTGTGTGTGTGTGTGTGTGTGTGTGTGTGTGTGTGTGTGTGTGTGTGTGTGTGTTTGGGAATTAGATGCATGATTTTGATGTCTTTGATCTTTATCAAGAGCCCAGTTAGATTTAGCTCAGATTAGTTCACTTTGCTTTAAGCATGTCATTACAACAGTGAGTAATAACTCATGTAAATGCAACAGAATGGTTTTAAGTACACTTTGTAGCCTCTATCTTGCGGTTGCATCGTTTTTATGGATGAGGAATTCAGGTATCTAGAGTCATGTTCCCTGCAGTGTATGATAAAGAATTAATGAGGGCTAATTCATTTGTCTCTGCTCCTCCTTGATTTGCTTTCCTGTTTATTTAAAATATTTCTGTTAAAACAGCTGAGCCATATTACAAGTTTGAATGCCCTTGCAGTAAAGACTGTGCTAAAGCAAAGGTTCTCAACTCGTCGTCTAGCCTCAGGACCAACCCACTTCGCTCCTCCGTGAAAAATCACAACCGAAATATTTTTCGGCCAATCCGATTTATTCACTGAAACATTGTGCAGTTTGGACCTCAGTCGGTACAAAACATGTGACAGAAGCAAGAAACTTAACAAACCAAACGTGTTCAAAAAGGGCTTCAGAGACTTTTTATACACAAGTCTTGTTTCAGTCACACATTCAGGGCTCACTAAAAATGACTCTGGACCCACCTCTGGGTCCCGAACCACTGTGGAAGTTTCCACGATGCTCAATCCAACAAACTGCACTAATAGCTGCACCCTCTAAACATCCCATTATACCAAAAAAAAGTGCCAATTTGTGTGTGTGATTTAGTGACTGTAGGCATGTTCATCTTAAGGTCTGGTTGTGGTTTTTGATTTTCTTTTGGTTTATAGCCTCAAATATGTCAAAAAATACCCCACAGAGACATTCAAATGTTTTCGTCATTACACCCGGTCTCTGTGACTGCTGCTGTGAGGGAAACACAAACACATGGACTAACAACAATCTTCTCAGCTTTTTCCAAAAAGACCAAAATATTCTCAAAACCCTTCAAACATCCCCTAAGATATGAGAAAGTTACACACGTGTGTCTTACATACTGGGCCTTGTTCAGTATGGAGAACTATACAATATAAGGTGAGGTTAAAAAAAACAAGTATTAAAGACTGCATATAGTACCCATGTCTGTCAGTTGTTATTCATATTTTACACAATACCTGTTTGCATCATGTCAGTACACAAAGACCTCCATCCAATAGTAAAAATGTCCCAATGAATGAGAAAGCATTGCTTCCTGTTTAGCAGAAATACTTGTTCTGTAAATTCAGGATTTTGCAACATGTTTATTGTGAATGCTCCTCTTGTGACGGTGATGAAATTGGGGTTAATTGTGCCGCACTAATATATTACGGGTAGAACCTTTTATCATATTTAGGGCATCAACTTTGACTCAGACTTTCTTTGCATGCAAGATAAATTGAAGGCTCCACAAACACACACCTGTCCTTGGCCAAAAGTAGGGCACCAAAAGA
The DNA here is from genome assembly GCF_963930695.1 of Labrus bergylta. NCBI lineage: Eukaryota > Metazoa > Chordata > Actinopteri > Labriformes > Labridae > Labrus > Labrus bergylta. Next base: position 12,025,602 of record NC_089197.1, read on the forward strand.
GATAAGAGGACAGATATTAACCTGCAAATGCCTCGACTCGACACACAGGCAAACGATGTTCCCCCACTGGGAGACACAAGACTGATGAAGACGCAGTTTTGAGGTCAAGCCTGGCCCTGCAGCTGGTTCAAGCTCAGCGGAGTAATGCAAGATATCAAAGTCATTAGGACCAGACAAAATCCAGAAAGCAAACGTTAAACTGACCTTTCTTTATTTCTCCAATAGTTGTAACTTTGATTTCAATATCACAAATCCTCATTTTAATGTAGATGATTAAGACAGCATTTTTTAAGATTTGATACTAAGCTAGCGTTCTCCCCTTTGTTGTTTGTAACTTTTCAGAAACTTTTCCCATCTCTTGTTCCTTGGTTTTTTATTTGTCCCGTTTTTGTGCATTTATGTCAAAGGTTTAGTCTGTGAAAATGAAATGTTGTTATCTATAAGAGTTTGTGCACATTCAACATACTTTGGCTCAGTGTTGGCCACAGGATTGTTTTGAATGCAGAATGAGATCTTCCTGCACCACAAACTTGAAAGAAACTTGAAGGAAAAACACACACACACACACACATATATGTGTGTGTGTGTGTGTGTTTGTGTGTAAGTAAACAAAACTCAGTACTTTGATGAATATTGAAAATGTTTCTGAAGGACAAAGACATGACATTTGAACACTTGGAGTATTAAATCATATTAAATAAAACAACTCATAATTATAAAGCTTAAAAAACACCCACAAATGGTCATAAAAGTTATTTTTATAAGATGTGTATCATCTTTGATGCTCTTCTAAAACAAGAATTATTTCTCTTCCAGTCTTCCAGTTCTTTATTACAAAAAACCCACACAATTAAATTAAATCACTAACAGCACGCTCATCGTCCTGAGAGATCTATATATTTATCGTCTGTGCTGGGCTCATAAAATAGCAGTGTTTAATCAAATAATCGAACAAAGAAGTGAATATACTGAGCAGCAAAGTCAACTTTTGCAAAGTTTGCTTTCAGGCACAGATTAGATAAAGGAATGCCTACATGCACAGAAACTCCAGTTTGTGAGATGTTTACTTCATCTCTGCAGTGTCCCTCTCTCTGAGGTACAAAAGATGAGGCTGTCATCAATCACAGATATAGGACAGAGGCCTGTGAGCCTACACACAGCAGAGACCACCAACGCCTCAACTTAATACTGCTGGACTGTCAGATGCATGCTGGTTGCCAACAAAAAACACACCCATTGGAGGGTGAGTGCAAAAACACATACTGAGGAGATAGGCAGGCACATATTCACTCAGGAGTATTTGTCTTGTGTGCCAATGCAGGATTAACTAAATGTCATTAAAATCAGCAGAAGATGAAAACCAGACGAGAGTCTTTGTTTATGCTTGCCAGTAAATCACACCCCAGCTAGTAAATCACAACACTCGATTCTTCTTACAGATCCATCAGTCTGACACCTGTATCAACTAAATGAGGTGACATCTGCAGGATGCATTCATAAACTTCACACAGCATATGCTGACTGTCAATCAACTTGCATGCAAGCACGGATGATTTAAAAGGCACTTGTAACAGACGGGGTTTAAGAAGTGCTTTATAATCGAAAAACAATATCAAAAAGGGGGAAATATCAGGTGAATTTTGTTTTAATTAACCTTTATTTGACCAAGATACTCATTGAAATTAGAAATATATTTTTTAGGGCTTTTACACCTGCAGAAAACTCCTGAAAAACTCCTGATATTTCCAGGAGGAGCTCTATATGTGGTTGACGCTAACAGCAGAATATTTCACCCAGAGTTTCTCCTGCCAGACCCGTAGTATTTTTTTCCGCTGCAAATTTTAATTGTCTGACGAAGTTGAAACAGAGTCCCATTTTCTTTTTCATTGCACAAAATATGATGATTTAAGATAATTATTGTTTCATGAAGTAGCTCGTCAAAAAACCTGAAATATTGGGGCGGACAGGTGTGCATAAATTGTAATGGCTGTTTCAGTTTGATGTGTTTAAGCTTGCTAATTTTGTCTCAAAAGCTTGGAAAAGAAGACATAATATTCTGTTTAATAAGTTTGAGTTGCTTTTGCTTTCTCTTTTTGTTTCTTTGACAATGAATATAGTTTACCTAGTTCACTTTTATCCTGGAACTTTATCATTTATGGTGTCAGGTAAGCCCATGCAGGCTGGGCATATTAATGTATGAATAACACAATAATTAAATTAAAAAAAAAACTTCAAACTGTCTGATAATGAGAACACAGCAGGATAGTCTCTGGAGAATTCACCTCGAGCCAATGGGAGGGGGCGTGACGTTTATAAACTGTGACTGGAGTCAGTCACTGTCTGCCCACGACCGCACAGATCTCCATGCACTTAAACAGCTGCATCACCTCGTCTGTTCATCAGTATGTTGTTCTCCGCTCTTTTGATGACATTGTGATTCCGCTGAACTACACGTAGCATTGATATAGAGGCAAATATTCTCATTATAGCGTCTTAACTCAGGAGACCCACCACCCTATCTCTCATCTGACAGGGATATTCTCCTGCTGCGTGGAGCATATGTGAACAGCCAGGTTAGGAGAATATCTGGAGCAGTCTTCCTGTAATTATGTGCTGCTTTTGAAGAGTGTCCTGGCCAAGACAGGCTGCTGCATTTATAGAGTTAAAACTAAACAACATCAGACACACGTAAAAATACAAAAACAAATTCCTGATGAAACATTAGAAAGCACAAATGACAAAGTCCCACAATCACATCAGAGAGCCAGATGAGTTGGCCTCCAAGTCATTGAACATCCTACTAAAAGTATGTACAAGAGTAGCACAAATATGGTAGCGTTACAATGACAATGCTGTCTGAATACATTTTTTATATAATCCACAGAGCTCAAGCATACTGGGAGACTGCACTATTCTGAAGCTTAGAAACTAACGTCTGGAAAGCAATTTCCCTCTGAGTTTTTAAACATGTCAGCGCTTTGACAACTCTGTGAAGAGGACCTCAAATGTTCCCTCATGGTGTAAAAGAGAGAAACTAATACAGAATATAGTGTTAAAGTTCTCTACTCTTATTCATGTTTTATGAATTAAATATTAAAGTCAAACTACTTTGACTGTCCCTTTCATTCGCTCTCCATTGGTTCCAACTTTCATTATTGTGGATGGAGGTTTGAATGGTAGCATTTGCTAGAAAAAGACAACAAAACATTTATGTATTTTTTTCCTCATGGTCCCAGTGTCAGATTGAGAGATCCTGGGGCTGTCACTTGGCCCAGAGGCATGTCAGACTTAACGAACTCTGACTAGTTTTGGCTTGCGGTCTTTTATAACCACGCTTCATTCCCTGCATGGCGTGCAGAGGAGAAGGTCTTTCAGTGTGAGCCTTGAAGCTTCCAAAATGTACAAAGTTTTGGTCTTTTTTTTTATCCCGTGTCATGATTCCATTCTAAACCTAGCATAAAGTTTGTTGTTTTGTTACATACAGTTTGTTTTTATTATACATGACTCAATTTGATTGTTGTTTTTTTTTTGGGGGGGGGGGGTTGGGGGTTTGACTTCACTCTCTTTCAAGACTCTCTTTCATGACTCGGTGGTTAGGGTATATTTAATATCTTCTATATACATGTTTCAAATGTTGCAAACTAAACCTTTAACATAGCAGTCTTGCCACTAGTGTATGATTGTGTGTTTTGAAAGGGTGGAGCTGATATGTAAAGCTTTGGGTAGTCAAAAGAGGAGAATAGTGCAGAATAATTTTCCTTTCCTTTTCCTTTATTTGTTGAAGATAAAGTTTAGGAAATCTCACTTAAAGTAGAAGGGATTCAGGAGGTTAAAGCCACAGGACACAGCTCATCAGGAACAATTGTTCCATGGTAGACTGGGACAGGTAGTGGCAAGGAAAAAAAAACACTTAACAGCTTCCAACTCTTCTCTTTATTATCTGGATGAAAGACAAAATGACATTGACTGGAGGGGGTTCTCCAAGCGGGTAGTGAAGGATGAAGCAGACACTATCTGCAGAGAGAGAGAGAGAGAGAGAGAGAGAAGCAGGGAGAAAGCCACTGCCTCAGCCAAGAATACCAATCATGAAACTTAAGTTGACCTAACCAGCACAAATTCCTTGAAACCACTGTAGCGACGATGCTCAGGCAGGCTGGACATTTTACGGCTGTCCGCAGTATGCACACTCGAGAGCTGGCTGCTCCTGGAAACTTGTAGAAAAAGAGAGCTCAAGGCAGACATGACTGCAAGTGGTTGACAGCATGACAGTCACGTCTTCAGAGTAACAGCAAAAGGCCGTCAAATAATTCCAAACGCTGCAGAGTTCTTCCAATGTTCGGGATGAATGATCTGTGGACAAAACTTGTGACTGAGACGCGAGCTGTTTGAGCTCAGGTGAATTTCTGGTGTTTTTCATCTAGGTCAGCTAATGAAAGAACACATACTGTAGTTTCTAATGTATAGACATTTCGACATATTCTTTGTCAGAATAGAGAGCCTTGTGTATGACTGTGCGTCTTAGTTGAATGTCAGGTCAGTGCAGCCTCAAGAGAGCAGAATACTTCACTGTTCTTCACCTCTGTCACTATTTTTAGCTCTTCAGATGGACATTGTGTGGCTGTGGCTCTGACAGGAATGAGGCCATCTGAATGCGGGGAATGAACCTTTGCCAACTGCCAGGAGACGCCCCCCCCCCTCGCATATTCTTTGTACAAACGGTAACATCTGGGACATTTTCCTGTCAGCCTGATTTCCACAGTCCCTGTAATGTCCCACTTTAATCAAATGATTTGCCCATTGCTCTGTCCCTGCAAACCATTATTTGAAAGGCCAAGTGACAAATTAAGAGCGAGTCACACAGGGACTGGTACATGACAGGGGTTTGGCTGAGGCTTGTGTGTTTTTCAAACTTTATAAATGAATTGAATGCCAATCTAACAATTTAGGTTTTGATGGATATACACTTTTCTATGTGTTTGTGCGCGCGTGTGTGTATTATGGAAATAGGCCTGAAGCAATTCACACTTAGAATGGCCACTACTTGAACATTTGTCCTCTGCAACATGTGTACGTTTTGCTGTGTGCACCATTACAATGTCAGCTGTGAGATATTCTCCTCCCTGTTATTACAGTGGATGTTTGATAGCCTGGCAGGTGTCCATTTAAATAGTGTCAAAGTTCTGGTCAGCTGTTGAACTGCCATTTTTAAATAGGGAAGCACATTGTGCATTTATTCATGGCCACAGTATTTATTGCCATAGTGACACAAACAAAATTAAAGAGACATGTTTGATATTTGAGGCAATATATTTTTCTTTTCTATTTCTTTTTTTTAACCAAAGTTTATTCTTAGCTCCCATCAGCAATCTTACTAATATTCGATAAATGCCTCTGGGACTGGATGCCAATTTGCCAGTATTACCAGCTATTGGCAGTTAGAGTTTAACGACTTGAGCCAGGACTTCCTTTTCCATTTTCCATTACGCTACAGATGTCAACGCTGTCACTTCTTGATTCATTGCTTCCCCCAGAGATGTGCCTGTTCATCTGGTGTGGCTGTGGCTAGAGTTGGTCGTCTCTCAACCGGAAGGTCAGGGATTCGATCCCTAGCTCCTGAAGCAAAATGTCCAATGTGCAAGACACTAAACCTAAATTGATCCCGCTGCTTCATCTGCGGCGTATACAGTACATGTGTATGAATGGGATAAGTTACTTCTGATAGTCACTTATCATAGAAACCTCTGCCATCAGTGAGTGAATTGGTGTGAATGTGTAAGTGTGACCTGCGGTGTAAAAGAGATTTGAGCAGTCAGATGGCTACTGCTATACAAGCTCAAGTCCATTTATCATCCATCTGTTTCTCATGAATCTCAGTTCAACAGAAGATGATTGTTACACATGGGCTTCACTCTAGCTCACTTCATTGGTATGTTCCTGGAAATAGAACAGGTTTTCTTGTTATTTAATGGCTATTAGTGTTATGTTTTATGACCAAAGACAACATTATGATAAAGATTTGTATAAAATGAAAATGCTAGCTTTGTCCAGTCTGTCCTCATGATGAGAAGAAAACAACTTTAAAAATGTTTGCTTGTTGAATGGAGGTCAGATTAATCATTTCTGATGCGTTCCAGGTAGTCTGGGAATCTAAACGCTGATTTACTTTTAAAGTACGGTGTCAAGAAAGCTGTGGCTCATCTATATTTTATCGTTCGCTGCACTTGTGCAGATATGTGTCTATAGAGGCAACAAATCATTGTCGGTATAATGAAGATGATCATGATGATAATAACAACAATAATACTTTATTTGTACAGCACTTTTCAATACAGAAAACAAAGTGCTTCACAGCAGGAAATAAAGATAATTGTTGTTGTTTATCCCACAGTGGAAAAAATCATACGATAAAATCAAACAGACAATAAGACAAATCAAGCCAATTATAGTGAATAGACTAGAATACTGTATTTGGGAGCCATGCTAGTAGTTTCACAGTGTTTCTTTTCTTTCGGCTTACAAGGTGACAAGGGTAGCTTATTACACACAGAACACATTTGAGACTATACCTTTAGAAAATTGTTAAAACTCTTCCAGTTTCTTGGTTATGAGGTTTTTGATAGGTGGTCACAGTTGTTGCATGGTTATATACTCTGAGGTGTCAAGAACCCCCCTCCTTGGTTTTCATATATCAGGACATGTTGTCATGTATCATGAGAAACAAATTTTTCTTAATTCTACCAAACAAGTAAAAAGAAGAGGAAGTTATTTTTTACTCAAAAACCACTTCAGTATAAGCATCCCGTCAAGTCTTTGTTCATACAATTAGTCCATGGAAAACAAACCGTTTTACTGAATAATGGTTAAATGCTTAAATTGTGTCACTTTGTTCCTGCAAACAACCAAGGCTGAAACTCGAACTATTTATTTGGTAAATGAACCAGGTAGAATAATGTTTTTGCCATCAAGGTGTCTTCATGCTGGTGTGTTATAAAATGTGCAAAATACAGAGGCTTATACTGTATGAACTGACCTTGCCTGAGAAATATCCCTTTTTATGGCTGGCTGCCACACCTGAGCAGAGTGGGTCTGATTCACAAGTTTGGGCAAAAATGTGTAATTTTCTATGCTCAGACTTGCTGTTTGAAAGTACAATAAGAGCTCACTAGATTTGCTATTTCTTTCATATGTATGCTACAGGTCATTAACTGATATGTGATATGTGTATGAAACCTAAGTTTAGAACCTGCAGGTTGTCTTCACCATATATTCAATCTATTTGCTTGTCTATGAAATAAATCTGAGCAAGTCAATTCCTACCAGATTTTAATCATGAAGAAAAAAACGTACACGCAAATTAAAAGATTGAACAATGATAGCACTTAAATCTTTGTAAGTCTTCATCATCTCTTTAATCGCAACATAATTGTCTTGGAAGCTGCAGAGATTTTGACACAAATTAGCTTATAGTTCTGCAGAAAAATCCAACTCCTCTGAAACCTGCCATCCAAAAATGAAAAAGAACGAGTTTCTCTCTGACTCTTCACAGAGTCATATGTGCCAGGTTGGTTGCAATTTCTGGGAAGCTGTAACCTGTGATTAGCTCCAGTACTGTAAGTATTTTACAGGTCCGTGGCTCTTTGGTTGAATGTACTGTACTTGGCAAGCTGTAAATGAAAGCGGCTGAACCAGAGAAGCCTCAACTTGGTTTGACTGTCAAAGTAGATTAATTCAACTGTCCTGTATTTTTATGGTTGTTTGCTGGGAGGGGGTGGTTAGAGTTCAGCTGCTGTACATTTACATTTGCAGTGCCAAGAAATGCTACTTTATTAAAAGAAAATAATTCCTCTTTGGCATGGGTTAACACCATGTGTGGTGACTTTTTAAACTCTTTACTCTCTTTTTAAAATGACCTTGGGTATGTCAATTTTAAGAGAAAAACGTTCTGAGGTATGACTGGTCCATCAAAGAAGTCAAGTTGCCAAAAGTTTTCCCCTAAGTCTTTTCAATTGTCTTTATGAGGGCAAATTTCTCAGAGTTTAGCAGGCAAACTGTTTGTGATGGTTGGATGCAGAGTCAGCATTAGGCTAAATGTAATCAGTGGGGATACAAAGCCTAATATCGTTTGTTTTAAATGAGGATTGATGCTTTAATTGCAAAATAATGTTAGCCTCATGAACATTGTCGCTCTGTAATGGAAATATTAAAGTGTCCATTAGTGGGAATTCAGTTGGAAAATTAAGGAGTGGAAGTTTTTTTTTGTTCAGGGACGCAGCACAGACCAGTGACCTTATGCTTTCTGGGATCTAATTTTAGCACATGAAGTTGGACTTCCTGTAATCTAAAGTGGAGTCACAGATAGCAAGCACTCGGTGGTCCATCTAAAAAGGGGAAAGGAAAGCTGAGCTTGAATATCAACTACATAGCAATGGCCATGATAAAAGGTTTTCCTCTCTACATAATCTGACAGTGCACCAGTCACTGCACACTGACAGTTGTCACTAAGCAGCATCTATCTGTATGAAATGTGACTTCGAAGTTAGCCTTTTGCCATTCCTGCCCAAGCAGCTCAAAAACCAATTCACTGATGTGGCCTTGCTGCATCTGTGCTCTTTATAGTGAGCCTCAAACACATCATTTACTACTCTATCATGACCTTTGTCACCATCGTTTCATTATTCTGTCTGCAGGGTGCTGACAGCCTCGATGCTTGGTTATACAGGGATGCTTTAGTGGGCCGCTGCAGGTCAAGCATCACATGATGTGGAGCGGAGATGGACTCTGGTTAATGTTTCTGCTTTCCAAAGGGATGATCATTGTGCACTTATGGCAGAAAGAAATGCTGCCTCGGTTCAATATTGTGTTGAAAATCAAATCAGGTTATGTGACCCGCTGCACTTTGTTTCCAGAGCTTATAACATGACTCCCGTCTTCTACCAGTAAATAATGTGTTTCTCTGCCACTCATTCTTTTTCATTGCTTTTTTTGTGGATTCAGGAATACTTTTCCAGCATGTGGACTTTCCCCTTTACATTATTATATAACACCACCTCTTTGATTGTTACTCGATGTATCTCTACCTGTGAGATTAGATAGAGTCAGCATCTCCAATATGGTGACTGCCATCATTAAGCTGCAAGAGGCCACTTCAGACGTCACTGGAATTATTAAAGGAAGAGTTGCATACCAGTGAAATCCATACCTAATTCCATCCCAAGTAAAGGAATAATTTAATTCAAACTAACATAAAATCAAATATGCTAATGAATATAATTGCAAAAAAAGAGTTCCTTGAAATGTGATTGGATCACTCAACTGGAGTGTTGTAGCCAATAAAGTCTGTAACAGGTCATTAGAGGACCAAAAGGCTCTACTCACGTCTGCCTCACCTTCATTGGAAGATTTGTCAACTTCAATCCGCACCTCCAATCAATGATTTCTGCTAATTACCACAACCACAAAGCAAATGGACTTTTTAGAAGCAAATATTTTGGCATGTCTGGAAACCAAAGATACAAGTAACAGTGATAATAATATTTAAACACCTCATCTCATACCAGTGAAATGTTTCCAGGGTTTTTGTATTTGGCATGAAACAAAGGAATAATCATCCACATTGCCTAAATCTGAGATATCTGAGTTTTGTTGCCCATCCATCCCACTAACTATGCCTGCCATTCACAAGTACAACACAGAACAACTAGAAATGAGTGTACTGGTGACATTTCTCAATCTTGATGTGTTTTTTTTCTACCCATTTTTGACATGATCTCACTTTCTGTCAGTTATCTATTATTTTTCTCTCTGCTCCTTCCTCTTTCACATTATCAGCTCAAGTGTTATTCTTTGAAATGTAAGAAGCAAACAATCGCTTTGCAACAAGTTCAAGGCCAAGGACAGCACTGTTGTGAGTTTAGTGTCACATCTCTCTGCTGTGTCGGCAGCTTTACACGAGGCTGTTACTGAAGCTGTCCAATGATATTTTAGTTTATGATATTTTACGAGGAAAGGTGCTTGATGAGGATCGGTGCCAGTAAAAGAGCATTTTCTTTATCAGGCACACTAAAGCTATTTTTTTTCTTTCTTTTTTTAAATCCTGGCTGCACTTGTTTGGAATAACTAAGTCACCTTGAACTTAAGTGTGCCAAAAATAGGAGGAGAAACACAGGCGAGTGATTTAGTGGAGTGGTCACACAGTACATTTTGGGGACCATGATCTAATATGCTGCACTTTCTCTGCTCCCTCTAAGGCACAAGCCACAGCTATTTTCTTTACTATTAGTGTGTCTTTTCTCTAACATGTGCACACGAACACATGCTACTTAATGGCTGTGCTTCTTGGGCTGGGAGAGTGGGTGAAAGTAAAATTGACATATCTTTCTTCACCAAGAACACCAGCCAGTAAGGACACATGCATCAAACATCAACAACCATCATATGATCATAAGCAAACCTGTGAAATGCATACACTCACAAAACACCCACCCACACAGGGTAATGGTCTGTGGTGCTGTGCCTCAATAGTGATGGCTGTTATATGTGACAGATGTGGCTGTGGCTTTTCTGCTGCACGTTATTTATCTTTTGTCCCTTTGAACCCAATCTCATCCTCATGAATGTGTAAACCAGTATGGGCCATTCCTGAGGTTGTTTGTTTCTTTAATCGATATAGAACATGTTTGTGACCAGAAGTGTAAAAGTACACAATGTAAACATGACACATTTCGCAAGAATGCTAATGTTAATTGACATTTGTTGTTCACTTACAAAAATTACTAGGTATGTGATGTCATTAGACCAATTTGTATCCTTAAATCCCAAACCTCCTGTTGGTATGTCAAGTGAGGGATCATAAACAGATTAACTACTTACACTATGTCTTTTTTCTAAGGTAGAAACAAGAGAGAGAGACCTTCATGGTGGTCCAGTAAGGGCAGGAAGTAAAAAGAGAAATAGACAAAGTGCAGGACGCATCGATAGAGTGGTGGAGGCTCGGCAGACGAGCTGTAACAGAGTGTCAGAGAAGCATCTGAGGGTGGCAGGCTAGTTGTTCTGCAGGCTGAATAAAGGTACCTCTGGGCAGACTGTATTTTTGCTAGATTTGTGCAGTATTGCCTCAGCCTACGGGTTACTTTGCCATTTATTAATTCATATTGTTACTGTGAAATCACAATGAAAAAATGAAACCTTTACAAGCATGCAGGCCTTTGTTCTATTTTGAATGACCACCCATGAAGAAGTCCCTCGTAATACAGCAGTGGAGAGAATGAGTTCATTGAAATGTCAAGGTAACCCTCCAAGTTCCCTGTGGAGCTTTTGGTTGCTATGGAGCACAGTTTTTATGTGAAGCCATGTTCTGTTCAAAACTTTGATGAAACTTGCACACACAAAAATAAATTGGCTCTTTTTTGAAAGTCTGTGTATTCTAAAATATTTTAAAGGCTTCAATGATACAAGAAGGACGACACAGTGAGTGTAAACAGACACTTTATTTACATGAAACTTGACATGGAGCCTTAAAAAAAATCTTGTGGAGACATTCAAGATGCTCCACTCAGAGGGCATTTATACTATGGACTGTTGGTCTTTGTGTCCCTTATCTCACTTACATCCATCATGATAATATCCATGGTAGTTATGTTTTATATGTATGTATTAATGTCTTTGTGCTGTTTTTATTGTGTATTGCCTGTATTGTTGGACCTCAACCATTTGCAAACCAAATTGCCTCATAGACAATAAAGATTTTCCAATCCAGGAACCATTGACTCCAGGTTATAGCAACAGCAGATTTTTGGTGGAAAGACTTCCTTATTGGAAAGATCACGTAAAGATAAAACAGGTTGTATCATTTAAAGGTATTCTGCTTCATATTTTTGAAAGGAAACTCATTTAGAACATAAAATACCAACACATCTACATATATATATATATAAACATCTAAGTAACCACAGCGGGGGAAAAAAAGGCTCCTGCTTAACAGATCTCTTACATCTACGTCTACACTTCCTCCGACCCATACGCTTTGCCAATTAAAGTTACCTGGTTTCTATCTTCACGAGGCAGTTTTGGAAAGTGACCAAGCTGTTGTAGTTTTATTACTTTGGAGTGAGAACGGGCAGCAAATACTTCATTTTAAGAACACGACAAAATCATTACTCACTAAATACTTTGGACAAAGCATTTTAAAAGGGATACTACAAATAGGAAAATATACATTATATTCCAAGATTTAAGCCAACAGTGGAAGTGACCACCACCACTGAGTGACAGAAACACCAGAGGCTGTGGTTTATAGAAAGTCTATATTCCACTGTCTTAATGTTCCGTCTTCTTTCATTCCCACACTTTTAACAGCAAAAGAAAACTTGCATGGTGTGCCAGACACTTCCATCCCTCAAAGGGCGGCCATCTTGGCCATTTATCGGAAGGGGAATAGCACATAATTGGGGCAGATAGAAGAGTCATTTTCAACAACCCTGAAACGGCAGCATACACCAGGAAGTTCAGACAAAAAAGTATTCCCTTTTATTCATTTTAAAACCAATTTAATAAAGGTCAAGTGAGTAAACATGCTAGCAGACATTATGAATGAAACAATGAAAGACGGAGAACAAGCTTTTGAATGTTGTATTGGTCATTCCTTGAAAGCACTCAAAGGTTGTGGCTTGAGACAACCCCCACCTTCTACCCTTCCCTCTCTAAATCAGGAAGCTAATCTGATCTTTATTTGTTTGTTCATTTGTTGATTCAGAGCTGATGACAAAATGATGATTGGTTGCAGGCTTGTAGCCACTTCCTACTAAAGATGTCCAGCATATTTTAATAAACTGGTTGCATGATGAAGGTCTGGTGCCAAAACATTGCCAATAAATGTTTGTTAGAAAGTTAGAGAGTGTGCAGGAGTTTACCTCTGAGAAAACCCTACTTTAAAAATGTTAGATTATTCAAGTAAGTACATAGTGAACATAGTGGGCGCTTTTGTAGTCGCTGAAAGTATCCGAGCTGAGACACAGCGTTATTCTCTTCAGGGGAATTGTTGTTAATAATGAAAAAAAAAAGAAAATAACACCGGCTGTTTCTTTTCAAGAGTAGCTCTACATATTTTAAAGGGTGCTTGTAAACCCTTTTCTTCTTTGTCTTCTCTTTTTTCATTTCCCTCAAAGACTCCCTCAAGTAACTTCTATCAAATGCTTCTTTGTTCACTCAGAGTTTATGGACACTTTCAATCTGATCTTGGTGATCTTCCTCTCTGATGTCTCTCTCTGTGGCCTTTCTGAGCCGTCTCTCTCTTTCACAGGACAGCTGTTTGCTGTCGCTTACACCGTTTCGGTTCTGATGTAGCCTCTTTTGTTTTTGTGAACTCTCAACCCTTCCTTTTCTGAGTCATATACTGTATGACATCTGATGACACACTCCACGCTTTCCATTCTGCTCTTAGCTTTTCCTTTTAGCCTGTCTGGGGCTGTTTGCGCACAGGTTTCACCATTCCCTTTTGTCAGTAGCCCTGGGCCATTTTTCTCTGGATGTTTCTACCTGCTGGTCTTTTCCTGCTCTGGCTACTTGAACTCTTGAACTTCTAAAGCCATAATTTGGCATTTTTATGTACAGCCTGGCATATTTGTATGTTTAAGTGCACTTGAATTTAATATAATATTTTTTCCAGGACTATGCATACTTGGTCATTGCCTCCAGTCATCAAAAGACCATCCATCAGTCGGGGTATGCATCATTTTCAAAGGCGGCTGTGAAGCAGTGATAGAGTCGGTTGTCCTGCAGGCGCATGTTGAAGTGTCCTAAGGCAAGTAACTTAACACCAATCCCCACTGCTGTCTTGGCGGCATGAGAATCTGTATAAAAGGGATTAGTTAATACTGATAGACACTTTACATAGCAGCCTCTTCCATCAGTGTGTGAATGTGTAGATGTGACATTTCCAAAGTACTTAATTCTTTAAAAACCTCAAAAGCAAAAGATATCTTTCAATGGGACTCACTTTAATAAAAAAAACAATACAGGGCCCTTCAGCACTCCCATTGCACATCAGGTTAATTTGTCAATTAAACAATCATTATTTCCTAATACATGGAGGTCTGCTGTTGTTGTCCCCATCTTTAAGACAGGAGATCCAACTGATGTAGTTAACTATAGACCCATCAGTATTTTGCCAATAGTATCCAAAATCGCTGAGAAAATAGTTTCAGAACAACTAACTGACTTTTTAAACCTTGCTTCATCCCATGCAATTCGGCTTTAGGATAAAATATTCTACTGAAATGGCTGCTGGCCACCTCATTGAAAAAATCAAATTAAAACTTGACAGTGGGAATGCTGTAGGGGCTGTATTTTTGGACTTGAGAAAAGCATTTGACTCGGTAAATCACAATGTTCTCCTCTCAAAGTTATCCAATTTTAACTTCTCCCGAAATGCAATCACATGGATGGAGTCATACCTAACAACGAGGAAGCAATGCCCACGAGTTGGAGATAGGACTTCATTTTTTGTTGACTGCTGTGTTGATGTCCCTCAAGGCTCAATCCTAGGACCTCTTTTATTCAGTTTATATGTCAATGATATGCCACTTGTATACCCAGAAGTTGAAATCCAAATGTATGCAGATGACACTATCATTTACACACATGGTAAAGACAGGGAAGAAGTTGCAAGCAAATTAACTTCAGCAATGTCTAAGATTGCAGATTGGTTCACAGAATCTTGCCTCACACTTAATGTGAGCAAAACAGCTTGCATGTATTTTTATACAAGGAAAAATGGATTTCAGTGTAAACAGTGAAAGGGTACAAACAGTCTCACATTGTAAATACCTAGGAATCCTAATAGACTCGCAACTGTCTTTAAAGAAACACGGGACAACTGTGTAACATTATAAAATTTAACCTAAGGAATTTCAGGTTTATCCGAAAACCAGTTACCCATTAATGCAGCAAAGCTATATGTGCACTCAATGATTTTCTCACACATGACATACATGTTATATCACAAGCTGGTTGCAAGCAGGTAAAACAAGACTCAACCCTCTCCAAACCCTGTACAAGCAAATACTTAAGGCACTGGAAAAAAAGCCAACAAGTTACCACTACTGTAACGTCATTCAGAGGTATAACCTCCTAACCTTTGACAATGTTGTGAGTCTTGTTGATGCTTGTCTAGTGTATAAAATTATCAGTGGTCTGGCTCCTTCCCCACTAAAAGAGGTTCATATCACCGCGTGCAGATGGAGGAAGAACAACTAGGAGCGCCAAGAGGGGATTGTGTTATACAGCACAGATCCTCTGAGTTTGGCAAATCAGCCGTCTCCATTAGAGCTACACATTTTTGGAACTCCATACCGGCTAAAATCAGAGAGTGCCGTAGCTTTGCTGAATTTAAATTTAAAATCAAATCATGGCTCAAATCAACTCAATCATGTCCTCATCACACATAACATTTTTTCATGAACTATGTTTGATAATGTTGTAGCGTATTGATACAGTATGTTATTATGGCTTTGTTGTGTGAATTTCACTGTGGACTAGTGAAATGTCATTGTTCAGTGGTTGTGTACTGTCTTACTGTTGGAAGATGTTGTTAGTGTATGTTTTGTTTCTTCACAGAGACATTGTCTCAGATGTAAATTAAAGTATAGCTAACTCTGGTACAGCTAATTGGCTGTACACTGTCCCTGTCAAAATAAACAAATAAATAAATATTGTAAAAAGTGCTTTGAGTAGTCAGAAGCGCTGCCCAAACTCAAGTCCATTTAGCATTTACAATGTTATTCCATCTTTGTAAATCTATTAAAATCCAAAAACAAGACCTTTAACAACTCATTTTCAAATCCAAATTTTTTAATTAATCTGGAGCAACATTATGAGGTAAATTTATATGTTCCATTCATGTTGTTTGTGGCTCATATTTGTAGGTGCTTCACTTTTTGCATGTGGTTTGTTTTATTTATAATGTTCATATTTATTGTTTCTACTTAGAGGCAGCTAAATTTGTGCAGCATTGTAGTCCAAGACAAATTTCCCCAAGGGGACAATAGATTGTATCGTATTGAAAAATCTGAATGGCCACCCCACCAGCCCATTTAAGCCCTATACACTTTAAGACTACACGTCTTCCCAACGTGATTGCATTTTTTTTTAATCAACGTAGATAGTAAATATTTGAAATCAACTGAAAAATCAAAGACTAAATCTTTGTCTTAGTTAAACAGAACAAAACTACAGTTATCTAAAGCTAAAAACAGTGTTACTTTGTCGTGTTTACTGTGCAACTGTACAATCATAATCTCTCAAACACCCATTTCCCTTTTGTACAGTGCTTTGTTCAGCCATTTACAATGCAGAAACCACTCACTATAAAATGTATACTGCAGAAAAAGACAAGTTCACTTCAATGGAAAAAAACATTTTGATAGTATGTTGTGTATGTACTGTAAGGCTCATGCTGAAGCATGCTCTCAAAGGGTAAGACCATTAAATCCTCGGTTGGGTCTTTTCCCTCCCCTCAGCTATTACTATTATTATTATTGCACATTATTATTGTCTTCCAACAGCTGTCAGCAGCAATATTCACAGCAGTCATTTGATGAATCTCACTGAGGCAATTATGCATGGGATCTGAACTGAATGAACTACTACAGTGCTTTTCATCGTGGGGGAGAACAACGGCCCTGATGTTGGAAAAATTGAGTTGAAGTCATCAGTTACAGTAAGCTGTCGACCAACTTCTTTGAAATAAACAGCTGACTGTAACTTTTTGGTTCAACTGATGAAGTGTCACATCAAGTTAAAAGACATGAAGATGTCGTGGGGCGAGATCTTATGTTGACAGAGATGGATAGAGGCAAAATTGTGAGCAAAACAAACAGGTTCAGTATGAGAAAATCAAATGAGAAAAAACTACTCTACCACTACCTTTTCCTTTAAACTAATATGAAATTATGGCTGATAATAGGGGTGTAAGGGCTCAAAGAGGTCATTGTTTGTTTTTACATAGATTATGGGGTCAAAGTTCAGTACGAGTTTGGTTCAAGGGTAAAAAAGCAACAAATAGTTGCTGATGTTGTGTCCTCTAGTCGTGGTCTGAGCCGCTCCCGACCAACTGCACCGGCATTCTTCTGAATGCTGTGTTGACGGGTTGCTCTCCTCTGATTGGTTGCTCAGTCCCAGCAGCAGGAGCCCCAATCAGGCCGGCCAGGGGGCTTCTCAGCACAGAAGGATGGTATCAGCAATCAACCTGGATTACTCATCACTTGCCAACATATACACTTACACAAAAAAAAAAAAAGAGTTTTACCGTTACACCCCTAATGGATATGTAGGGCCGTCAAGGACGGGTATTAACAAGGTGTTGGCCTGCTTCCTCAAACAGACCATGCCAATATTTTAAATGATACGAAGTTAATTTCAGGCATGATGCATAAATTTGAAACATTAAGCAATGCCAAGCCTGCCCATTACTTGGCACATATAGTCATGACACTTTGGGAAATATTGCACTGCTTTTTAATAAGATGCATCTGTTATAGTTTAGCCAAGTTTCATTAAAGCCTCCAGAGTCTCTTCTGCACAGATTGGTTTTATTTATCCAGGTAATGTAAAGGAAAATCCAAAGAAAATGATCCACTGGACTTTTTCTCTCCAATTTGCTTTAACAACAGGCAGGACCACCCTCAGATCGTTCCCCATTGGCACACATCCAAATTCCCGTAGGGTATGAGAATAATTGATGCCATCTGTTCAGAGGGCACCAAAAGGTGAGCCCATTCTTACTGAGACGCCCTCCTGACCATCCTCCTATTAGGTCCAGGGAAATGTCTCGGCAAAGGTTTTATAGCAGCATTTTAAAGTCATTTACAGAATTCCTGTGAGTGTTACACTTCCTGGTAAAATGGCATAAACTAAAACCGGCTCAGTGGGTCAGCTGTAAATGAACTAGCATTACCTAGAATGTTGGTAAAAATGGTTATGCAGTCCTACGGGCATCCTGGGTTTTGTCCAGTAAGCTTATTGGCAGTTGGCCAGTTTGCTGTCAACCTGATTTGAGGTATTTTCTCTCTAATAGGCTCACTTTCTTCCAGAAATTAGAGCAGGAATGTAACCATTATGCAACAAGCTGCAGAAAGACCTTTTTGGCCTACTGTGTACAATATTACATAAGTTATCAAGAGGCCATGCATCATTGGAAGGATGTGTGATATAGGCTATTCTTCAAGGCTTTATCTTTTAGTATCTCAAAACGTGACCTGTAATTTTACAATAATTGTGTTCTTCATTTTGCAAACAAATATAGAGCAACACAAGCAACTGTACTGAACGAATTACCCATTCATATTGCTAACGACGAGGGGAAAAATGTAATGCATACAAAATAACAAATACAAGTAACATTCGCCAGCACTATATTTCATCTTTTTTTCTCAAAACAATTTCCTCTCGGAATTCAGTATCAAATTGCTGGATTTCGTTTAACACAATATTGTATTAAAGCTCGTATGAGGAGTTTGTTATCTGGAATGAAACACACTGAAATTAATATTAATGCCTCCCTATGACATAAAAAAGCTAAGTTCATCAGACTTAAGATTGACTTCTTCTAGGGTTATTTTTAATGTCTTTATTTTTTGCTGTGAGTTAGGTGGCAGATGCAGTGAGTTATAGAATGCTGCAGAAACACTCTTTCTTCACGTTTTTTAAAAAACAAATGATTCAATATGATGTAGGAGAGAGGTGGAAAAAACAACACTTACGTTTCACCCTCAAAGTCCAGGTCATTTGACTAGTGTGAGTGCTATCGGTGCTTTAGCACAGTACACCTCCCTGGATGGTGAAAGAGGGTGTGCTATGGCACAGCAAAGAGACAGCAAAGAGATGACATGTATTGCTTTGTTCACAGGGGGTGCAAAATTTAAAACAAACCCAAAGTTCCTCACAGAGTGATTTAGTGTAAGCAAAAACAAGATATCAATGACCAGGTTGTAAAAAAAAACAACAGTAATTTGCTGCATTTCATACTTCCATTGTTGACTTATGGATAAAGTGCATATGTGGCCTCAATCTAACTTAATGGACTTTGCAAGGCCATAGTCCATTATAAAAACCACCTTACTAATAACTTAATAATAACTGACTAACAGCAGAAAGCACTGCAGAAAGGCATCGTAAAAACCTTGCAAGAATTGTGTTTCTGCAAACTCACCAAAAGGGAAGCATATTGGTATCATTTTCAGTGAAAAGGGGTTCATGATTGATGACTTCACCCGGCTGACTGACACTGGGCATCAGTTTTTATGAGGATAGTATTTTTCGACCAGTGTTGCATTGAAAGCAAACTTTCCAGGGACAGGAGACAGGAAAGAGCAGCAGATTGAGGTGGGACCTTGCGCTGTTACACGAGGGTTATTTAAGAGAAGGGATTTGAAAGCAATGAAAAACTTGACTTCTTGGACTTTGGTGGGAAGGGGATGATATTCTCAGGGCTGTTGGTAAAGTCACTCAGGGTCAGGAAAAAAAAAGTGTTTTGGCAAAAGAAGTGAGGCAGAGGAAGGGAAGTTGTGGTGATCAAACTCTCTCTGAGACACATGAAGAGTGATCTGCTTTTAAGTCCAGGGCTGTTCATTGATAAATCCTGGACTACGCCAAGACATGTGAGCCTTAATTACATAATTAAGAGGATGATACTCTGTGTGACCTTTTGGCAGATCCATTAAGATTACAGAATATATGATATGATATCCAAGTCATATAAGCCTTCCCTTTAAAGAAGGTTAAACACTGCAATACAAAAAGGTTAGGAGCACAATAAAAATCACTAAAAGGGGAGAATTCCAGAACAAATTGCAGTGACAGGTTTATAGGAAACAGTTTAAATTCTTCACATGGTTTCCCTGTTCCTCTTGAATTGAAAAATGAAAATCTTGCCACGGGGCAGAACTCACACAAACACTGCAGAGACAAACTCGTGCGTCACGGAGAGGCAACATGGCGAGCACTCCTGTGTGTTCAATGACAGGGAATATGCACATGTAGGAGCCACATCACTCTCATGACCTTTATACTTCGCTCTAATGGAACATTTTAGAATACGTATTACATGTCAGAAACTGAATTGAATATGTTTGTCATGAGAGGGTAATGTGGCACTTTAACTTTCAAATTGAATTAAGTAACTTTACAGCTGCCTTGTTTTTAGATCCCAGATGCTCATCATGCTGAATATTTTGCGTTCTATTAGAGTGCTGTAACATGTAAAGACATGTGAAAATAATGGCCCTAACCCACTCTTATCACTCAACACTGGCCGACACAGGTTTATAGAGAGGGGATATATGGATGATCATTAAGGTGCAGGTGGACAAAAAAACACCTCAATCTCTCGTGATCATTCCAAAAGAAGGAGCTGTAAGAAGTTAAGCTCTTTTAGTTGTTGATCCGTGTTTCAGATTTTAAGTGTTCCTCTTCCCTGTTGATGTTTTTTCTGTCTATTTAGTACATTAAGAGTATGGTAAAACTGTGTCAAAATCCACACTTGATAAAGCATATTCTGATGTAACACTGAAACTATTTCTCTTCATCATGACTGAAGGTGCACTTGTTTAATTCGAGGGTGGGGAAGGTGGGGCTCCAAATCCTAATCTCACACAGTGTCCAAAAATGGTGAGAGCCAGCCCTGGTAATACTCACAGTTTGGTATGAATTGGAACTATTGAAAGGAAACAACATCACACCTTTGACATGATTCCTTTGTAAGGATTAGGGACTCTTCGTTGTCATGGTTACAATAATTACCATGCAGTAACAGTAACATAGTGATCGTGTTTACGCTTGATGAAACAAAAATGACAGTCGATTCTGAAGGGTAAGCACCATAGAGCTAGGCTGACCCACTGACCTCCCTTTGTGGACTCTATCACTCAATAATAAAGTCACCTTCCTTTTGCTCCCGTCACAATAAATGCAGCTGGAGGCGTCTTGTCACTTGAGTGTAAACACATGTTGTTTCGGGGCACTTGCAGAAATGGCTGATGCTGTTGTTTTCCTTTGGAGGACAGTCTCTCCTGAGGGTTGCATGTTGTGAGAAAGCGGGCCGGTCCTTGCCGTAGCTAAAAGAAAATCTAAGTAAAGTGACTCATAGGTCAGTGGAGTGGGACTGTCAGAGACGCAGCTATCAACAGAGGGCCTCAGGCTTGAGACCAAACACAGAGCAGTGAGCATAGTAGGTAGAAGGCTCTGATTCCTTTTCCCTTCAGTGCTGACTTAATGGTTTCAGCTGTGAAAATAAGAAAAATTCAGTTGTTTGCAGCTCATATTGAATATGTTGGTCTCAGTAGTTTAAATTCTGAGCTATTTTTCTCCACTTCTTGGTCAATAAAGTAAAAGGCTGTTGTAAAAAACAGACATGTGGCAGTACCTTCAGTAACATTTACACAGAAGGCTATTTATTTTAAAGACTCATCATTTATATTGATTGTTTTTAAGCTGCATGGCTCCCTTACTGTATGTACTCACCGCCTCTTTAGGATCAAAATTCTCTCTTATTGTCTCTTAAAAGTAAACTAAGACGCAACACAAGGGTATAAACCTGTTAGAATTGTGAAACATCTTCCTCAAGAACATTTTTATTGATATCTTAGACAACTTTGCAAAAATGTACAATGAAACTCTTGACCTGTATACTGTATGTCAGCCCTGTGATTTACTGGGTTCAGGGTGTACTCCGCCTCTCGCCCAATGACAGCTGGGATTGACTCCAGCCCCCCAAGACCCTGAATGGGAAAAGTGGTACAGATAATGGATGGCTGTACAATAACACTCTGCATATACTGTACAAACAATTTGTTACATTGATTTCCCATCCCCTCTATTCTTATACATCTATCTACTAGATATCTCTATCTACAAGATAATTCAGCTGTTGTGTCTGAAATGTTTTTATCAGCTGAACATGTAAATGCCCAGATGAAAACCATAAACAAAGATAACATTTATAAATACTTAAGTTTCAGATCACAAAGTAAACATATGTTGGAGTAATTCCAGGGAAAGCCTGCATACGGAGCTATGTTCCCCGATATGAAACCAAGAATTTAAAGAGACTGGTTCTGGTCCCTGTCTTAGCCGTGAAAACCACTTAAATAAGCTCTCTTCTCCCAGCACTGTAGAGCGGCCCTCCCCCTGGCAGCCCTGCAACACTCACAAGGCGATCATGAGTCTGCTTATAGTGTTTTGTTTTTAAATTGACCGAATGCTCTTTGCGTTCCCTTGTTGGACTTCCAACTAGCCCTGCTGGCACATGACAGAGATAGACTGTAGTGCATGAAATAGAAACACGGGCATTGAAGAGAGGCTGCGATCAGCTCAGGAGGCTGCGGCACACAGATCCTGTGGAGACTGCCAGTTGAAAATGGACGTTAGTGGTCGGCAGAGACGCTGCTTGTCAACAGGCAAGGCAGGCAGGCAACTGCTTGGGGACCGCTGAGAGCTGACAAACTTAAACCAAAGCAGTGGCACAAAATGTGCACATTTTCCAATGACCGTAGGAAACCTGCCTTAGGGGACCCCATCTGACAGCACTCCCTCTTGTTGCCCTGCTATGCGTTGCATGTTTTATTGATGTGAAAACCAAAATCTGCCAATGAATGTCAACAAAGAAAAATGAGGAGGAATTAGCCATCTATATAGGAGAGAAAAAAGAAACAGGAAAAAAGAGGAGTAAGCGTTGGCTGGCAGACATAATAGTGATGAACGCTGGTTGGAGGGCCCCCCAATTGATTTTTGCCTAGGGCCCCAAGAGACTCTAGAGTCGCCACTGGTGGTCAGACACAACCACACATGACTGACGCTGAGAGCAAGCTTATGTTAGCAGCCAGGATCAACACACCCATGCTGCATCGTTGTACCCAAGAATGTGGAAAGGCTGCACTGAAGGAAATGCCAGCAGCGGGTTTGCCAATCTTTACTGGCTGGTTTCAGAATTGAAGAAATTGATTTTGAATTTATTCTACTTTAGTTTAAAACTTCAACACTGAAGGTGGAAATAGCCAAATAGTTTCTTTAGTCTGTGTCTAAACACTCTTCAAAAAGGAACAGCCATTATACTCTTTGATCACTAGTGTATTGTTCTTTTATCCCTGTTTAATAGCAGCTGTTACACATCATGAGCACACTGTGTGCTCTCATGTCTGTAATGAACATCCCAAAGAATTTTATCTCTCTTTTTGTCTCTTTGAGTGCAAACAGTGCCGCCTCCCTCACAATGGGTCTGTTAATGATTTCACCCAGCTGTGCAGGTTATTGTTCCATCCAGGAAACGAGGAATCAGATCATCTGGACTTCCTTTATATTTTTCAAAAACCTACCTCTCCATGTTTTTCCATCACGTCCGTTCTGATCACTTTGTAATCACGGGGCCTGACGGTCGCTCCTGCTGCTTTGAGCGTTTACTCTGACAGATTGTTAACTGTGAAATCATCAACACATCAGGTCAATGTTGCCTCACGTGACTTACCTCTGAGCTGACTTGTTAAGACACTTTGAATCGGTTTCAATGAAGTACCAGAGGTTGCCTTGAGACACGTCTTTTAGATTTGATTACTAGATGTTTCCCCAATCGTCAACACTGTAGAAGGCAGTTGCTTGCTGCACTATACTTTTCTATTGATTGTCTCATGTCAACTTTTCTGACTCTTGACATCCATTTGTACTTCATCTCCTTTAAGCCAATCCAAAAAAATCTGAATGTTAATGTAACCAAGAATCATTCAAAATGGATTGAAATCCAAATACTGAAAAGACACATTTTTACCACGTGTTCAAAATAGATAATGGTGTGCATCTGTTCTTCCTTTATGCCTACGTAAGCTTTAGCCCTCACATCAGTGAGTATTTAGTGAAAATTGGCTCTGCAGGGCCTTTCCCCCTAAGATAACAGCAGCTAAAGTTACAGTTTAATTCCACTGAATGAGCTCTTATTCTTTCTCTCTCTGCTGAAGCGGTTAAATAAATGCCTCCAGTGACTTCCACACATATGGTCTTACTGAAGGTGCACTGAGGTGTTGGATCATTGATGTGATGCCTGATCAAAGCAGCCAGTGAATGATCTGAGTGGGAGAAGCAGTGACAACTGTTTTTTGTTTTTATCTAAAGTGGTTAGGTGCAAAAGTTATTCTTCCTCTGAAGTTTTTTGCTGACAACTCTAGGTAGCATACATTAATAACACCCTCTGCACTGGAGTGGAGTCTGATTTGTATTAGTGATGGGATTTTTAGTGATTCAAATGGTAAATGGTAAATGGACTTGAGCTTATTTAGCACTTTAGTCTTCTGGCTTCTCAAAACGATTCTCCACCACAGGTCACACCTACCCATTCACCCTCGATGGCAGAGGTTTCATTGTAAAGTGGCCTTCCAATTGCGAGATGACTGACTACCAACTGAGCCACAGCCGCCCCAAAGGTTATTTAGTTTGGTTTAGTTTATTAGCTTATTTGGATTAGGGACAGTGTACAAAAAAAAACATTAGTCTCAGAAGAGAAGAGATGCTTTGTACCAGATTTAGCTAACTAGCTAATTTCAATCTGTTGTCCCTGGGCAGATGATGGAAACAGTGAAATACAAATCAACCAGTCATGCACACACATGCGCACACACACACACACACACACACACACACACACACACACACACACACACACACACACATTTCATTTTTGCTCCGCAGTAAGAGCTGGCTCGTTCAGCTCCCAAACAGTTCTTCATGTATTACCATTTTGGCTTTCATCAAATCAGACAGATTTAGCAATGTTTTGACCCATGTTTGATGTTTTTTATTGATTTATTTAAAAAAGGATAGTGCACGTTAATGAACATAAACATGTAAATTAAGAATTGTATCCATAGGCCAATTTCCATCTTCAGTCCCTTGGCAGGTAATGACCAAACAACAACAGAAACTGTAGTTAACACTAACACATACGTATGTTCAAGCATAAAACTTGGCTGTGCAATGATGTTCAAAACAGAACAGGATAAAGTGATCTTCAAAGTTGAAGTGCATAAAATATCTGTGCATGTATTTTGTAATTATACAAACACCATAACATTTGCCATGATGTTTGGAATAAACTTCTGTGTATTGAAAATGATTGTTTCACTTCTAACACTCAACACAGTCAAGCTGGTGTACTGCGATATCTATATCAAATTAATTATAAAAACAAACATTTTATTTGAACCATATCATTCCCAGAATAACACCATTTTGTAAGATGTTTGGTATGAAAACATAAATCAAGCACCAGACTTCATGTGTTTGGAACCTGCTATTAATGCTGAATGTTGAAAATGATTCTTTCACTTTAAACACAGAAACCGGTTCTCAAACGGGAGCCGGCTCCCATCGTTCACAAAAAAAGAGACGGCTCATAGAGCTGACCTGTTTGCAAACAAAACAGCGATTATTTGCATGTAGGAAACCGAGATGTATTGCAATTAAAATGTATTAACCGACGGTAGTGCATTAGCATAGCATTGGCTAAGTGTAAATTGAGTCTTAAATTTAATCTGTACAGAAGAGGCTCAGATGAAAAGTGTAAATGAGAATTCTGGTTTCATTTAAAAGGCCTTAGTATCGGGTGTAGGGGCTTTTGTTCACCCCATGTCATTAAAACCACTATTCTCAGTGTTACTAATTATCATTTGATAAATTCACAGTGCGGTAAGTGCTCAGTGTTAGTGCTGCTTGACCTAAGCCCACCCTCAGATGTGATTAATTATCGTATTGTAATTAATAGACTGGGAAATGAGGTTGGCATTTCCATGGCTATAATGGGCTGCTTATTGTTAATCCCAAAACAGAAACTGTTTGCTCGCCATTGTTGATTATGCATCTCCATGCTCCGTTCTGGGGCCCGAACTGTTTTATTTAACCTTTAGGTCACAGTGTTTGTCAGCAAGCTTCGTCTTTAATGCTTTGCCAGCAGTGGTCAGTGCCAACATGTAGATTTAAGTTGCCATTACTTTAAAAAAATAAACAAGTTTTATAAATGTTTAAACCCTCAGCAACAGGCTATAAATCTGTATCAGACACGGATTTACCAATATTTTGCTCTCTGATAACACTGGTTCAACATAAAATACCAGAGATGAACAATTCATGTGCACAAAACAAATGGACATACAAACTGTAACAGTCCGTCCTCTTGGTCCTTTTCTCTATCTAGATTTCCTTTTTTCATGGTGTCTTAAAGCAATTTCCCATCCATTTCCCAGAGGTCCTTGGAGTTCCAGCCCTTTCACCATTATACTGTTGCCATATACTTGCCTGTTCCCACTTCTTTTGTCAACCACACTCCTTACAGTATATCAGACCATTTCCTTTGCCTTATTGCCTTATCGCTTTGTGCCTTATTACCTGGTTCCTGGTTCGCCTCGGGGCATTTCTTTCCTGTTGCAGTAGAAAAAAACACCTCTGTTGTTGTTGTTTCATGATTCCTCGCTGTTTGTCTGCCAGGCTTTAACATAAGTGGCCTTGCTCTCTTATAAAACCTTAAAGTGGGGTATACATTACAAAATGATTACGCTGATTTGGGGCCTGATTCCCTCTTATACTAAAAAACATTAAAAAAAAGGTCCATATTTAATCAATAGTTCTAAAGGTTTTCTTGCCAGATATTCCTGTGGTGTGAGCATTGTTCAGACTGATTTTACCTCTCTAGCCTATCTGCTCGGCAGAACGTCATGGCCGCACCATGGGATGAAATGATGGCCAAGTGGGAACAATCTGACCGATGAAGGAAACAAAACAAAAACACAGCGAATTCATTTTTAGTCTAGAAACTATCATCTGCAATTCTTCCTGCCTGTCGTCCGCCATGTTTGTTCGCCCTAAAGAGTCACGTTTGACTGCAAGAGATAAATGTTAGATTTCCAGAGTTGAGAGTCGGGACTTGACCATTTATGGAATCTCATTTATTGTCATGTGTGGAGTCTCTCACATCTGATTTTAAAATAATTTAAGTGTGGGCAAGACTTCATCATAAACGATGAATTTACGATGATGGTTTTATTTGATAAAGGTGATTTTAGGATGGTTTTGATGCTGATAAGAACAGCAGTCAATGTTATGCTTTGCCTCTGTTCACTGCCTGTCAGCACCTGTGTGTCTGACGTTGTTTCCTCCTTTTTAGATCCTCGCTTGTGTTGTACGTAATCTCTGATGTACTGTATGTCGCTTTGGATAAAAGCATCTGCTAAATTAAATGTAAAATTGTAGAAGTCTGCATCTTGGTCCTACCTCTTCTTTCCAGTCTTCTGCCCACATTGTAAACAAAAAAAAATACAATACAAAATAAGAACATTTCCAAAAGAATCCAAAAATAATACAGTTAAATAAACTGATAACAATATGAAAGATCATCCTGCGTACCTATAGAACATTTAAACTGCAGAGGAGATAAACATTTTATTATAGCGGTTAGCTTTAGTAGCTGGTAAAACTTAACGACTCCCTGATGGCAACAGAGACGATTTCAATGTAAGAACATGTCTGGAAGAAAATCTTGAATGGAGTGAGGGAGGAATCATAAAACTGAAGTGGGAGAAGGTGCATCTGTCACCAAATGGGACCCACATATGGGAAATATCTGTCATATGAGGGACTGTTACGGTAGTGCCAACACTTCTGATCTGGTTCTTACTTTAAAGTGTCAATGACACAACTGTGACTTTCTCTGCTACACTAACTGTGAACACCAAGATGTGATAATTGTATACAGATAAACTGGAAAAAAGGAAAAAAATGGTAGACATGTAATATATATGCAGAGCTCCAGTTACGAGAAATAGAGCCAACATTGAATTATAAATGTATTCTGACATCTTTTAAACCCTTTGCCCTTAAAATACGGGAGCTAACACGTCGGATCAATAGTCTATAACAAGGGATCAAGGCATGGGGATGTTGTTACCGAGCCCTCAAGAACTCCTGTCTCCCTGGTATGTCAAAAGCGAAGTCATTATATGCACTTCACCTGTATCAAGTTCCTCCACCCGACTCCTCAACAGCCACTCTCGTCTGCTGCTTTCACTATGATGCCCCCAGGCAGTGCTGATGCGGTGAAATGTGCTGTGAAAATGCTTCGGAGAATATCCACATCCCTCTCGATCAATAGGATCCCCCCCCCCCCCCTCAGAAGTCTACCACTGTGGGGAGTTAACTTGGGTGAATTTCATTATAACGGAGAGCAACACGAGTCGTTTGAAAATCTGTGGTAAGGATATTATCTCTGACCTTTACTTTTATCTACGCTGGGTTTCAAGGGAACAGTCAGTCTCTCTCTGGATGATCTGCATCCTGAGAATTTGTCAGATAATAGTCTTGTTTGTTAATAATTCTTGTATATGAAAGTGACATTGTCCTTGTTCATTGTTCTCAGTTTAAAGGAAAGCCTAAGTAAAGGAGAGAGAATATATTAAAGTGACCCTGACAGACTCACAAAGACATAGATCCTGCTGTAACCTCAGGAAAGTGTAAAGTCGCCATGTTTTTAATATTCAAGTGCAACTTGTGAGCTGTAATTTTGGTGAGGTTTTTTTTTCTTTTTTCAGGGTATTTTGAATAAGAACAAGTAATCAAGGGCACTGGCTGCCAGTCCAGCCTTGAATTGTAATGTGTTTTGCGCACAGCGAAATAGATAGGCATGGATGACTTTGGCCTTTTTCCTCCTTTCTAATTCTCCTTCAGCATCAGAGAAAATTGATAAGGAAAAAATGCCAAGTCACTCAAGCTTTTTTTGCAGCTCTGTAACAAAGACTAGACATGTCTGTTTTGAATGTATTTATTCCTTCAGACTGTCAATGTAGTATAATCAAATGAGTGAAGATGCAAAGAGCTTTACAGGTCACAGTTTACATTTCTACTGTGTATAAAAAAACCAATGAGATATTAGAGCTCATCTTTATGAATAGTAGTTTTTTCTTTTGGGGGGGGGGGGCCTAGTGGTTAGCTTGAGCACACAGTGAAGACATACACCTCAGTTTATTTTGTCCTGTATGAATACATATACTTATACATTTGTTTAATTGTTGTTTAATTTCAGTTTCAGTTATGTTTGGAAAAAAATTAAGTGCAAAATTGATTCTTTGTTTTTTTCAAAAGCCAAAATGAAATCAAATCCATGTTGATATTAAGAAATAAGCTTCTAAACTTTGAATGTCTTATATTTAGTTTTATAAAAGTTGTTTTTATTGAAGCCCAAACAAAACCATGCTTGTTTGTTTGCTGAAAAAAAGTGAGTTGGAAACCTCTTCTTCTTCTTTATTTATTTATTTTTTTTTACATGTAAAGGAATTACAGGACTGTGTTGGTAAGACATCACAGAGGTTGACAGCCTGTTTCCTAGCAACAGCCTCCTGTCAGTCTAATACCGCCACGGGAAATGCCCACAAAGAGACTTGAAGCTCAGATGCTGTTTCGCACAAATATGCCCACAACAGCTGCAGAATCAAAACAGTGAATATATGTTCTTCCATAACTGTGGAGACTGTGTCTCAGCTTTATTAAAATTAAACTTGTTTTTTGTTTTTTTGTAGTTTTGTTTGTCTTTTCAGCCTCTTTGGCCAAAGTTAAAATAAAATAATAATACCCATTACCAATTAGAGCAGCATCAAAAGCTTTCTTCCTTGATCTTCCTAAAAGGTTTGCTTTGTGTCTGGAAAATGGACAGTTGGTTGGAGAGACAGTGGCAAAAAAAAAACAAGCACTCAATGCCTTTGATGTTGTGACATCCTGCTTATTATTCAGCGTGCTGTCCATCTGCTAATTTCAATCATATTAGAGTCACAGTGAGAAAACATCCTTCTCCTATCATCAGCAGCTACACTGCCATCGATTCTAAGTGCTCTCCTGTAAGTAATTACAATGCATTAGACACCTCTCGAGAGATACACAACAACTACAGTGAGAGCAGCTTAACCCTGCAGAAACACAACACTTCAAAGAACTCTGTGTCCCAGCATCCAAAACAGACAGGGGTGCTAGAGAAATTGTGCATTGATACTAATGCACAGAAAGATCTGAATACTATTATTATTTTTTCCCCCTCTATTTAGGTGCCCTGGATGTACTCTGAATAAGATCCGCCTGCATTCATAGTAACCAGGTAATTGTGACAAATGTATCAGCTCCATACATTATATTAGACAACAGTCACAAAGGCTGTCTTACATCCAAATGATACAAGTTCTGCAATTTCTATCCTCGCATCTATGTCGACCTTATCTTAAAAGAACAATATTCTGGGGTGCCGGGTAGTCTTAGTAATGTCACACGCTGCATGTACAGAAATGTGCCCTGCGATGAGGCAATAGTCCTTCGTTATGAAGGGAAACACCCCTTTCTAAAAGAACTATTTACTTTAATTCATTCATAATTTGATTTTTATCCCCTAGGTAAAGGCTGCAACCGTCCCAGTGAGTGACACGCCCCCTGCACACAAGATGATGACTTTTGGTGATATTTATGGTGTTGGTCTTGTCTCAGTCTCGCCCTTCTTTGGTCTTGGTCTTCACTCGGTCTCGATCCCTACATGTCTGGGCCTTGTCTCGTTCTCGGAGCACTCCGGTCTCGAGTATGTCTTGGCCTCAGTTAGTGTGGTCTTGACTACAACACTGAGATCAGAGGACTCAAACACTTTCCCAATGTTGCATGTTCTTTTGTAATGTAGGATAAATCTGTTGCATGCCATGGCATTTGCCTTCTATCTCTGTATTCTGTCTCATAAGACCCATGCATGTGTTTTGTTGTTCAGCATTGAAAGACAGCCAGAAAAAAACAGACTGTGTCAGTGACAGATCAAATACTCTCTTAATATTATTAAAGAGGTTTTAACTGAAGACAGACATAAGGATTTAATTAAATATCAAACACATTAGCACGGTTTTAAAATGCTTTGATTTGAACTACAAAAGAATGGGCAGGACTTCACTTCCTTTAACTGTGCAATAATAACATGTCGACGATTAAATAGAATCATTCCTCCTTGTCGACATTGTCTTCTTTGATCGTTGTCTCATTCAAAAATTAAAAGGAAACACAACAAACTGGTTAGTGTTGAATTAATTATAGCAAGTGTCTTTCTTCAAACCCAATTCAGTCATGTAGACATGCACACACTGACGTAGAAATAATCCTCCATTGGCACAGAACCACTATACCACATATACCTCCAAGGTTGTTATTGATTAATACAGCTCTTCATTCAGACTGCATGTACATCCAATATCTGGTGCCAGCTGGCCTTGTATCCGAAAGAGTGCACCCTGGCCCCCTGAGGGACTGCACATCTTGTTGAAACAAATGAAAAAGAATATTTGTTGTTTCAACAGTCACTACAGTGGAAACCAACAACCACCTCAGGTTTTCAGAGCGGAATCTCAAATTAACTTCGACCAGTCTGTTTCCCACTGCAGCTTACTAATAACAAGCAGAGATGTGCATCATTAATTCATGAGTGGTGGGGGTGGCAGTTGAGATGTGTTGATGCCTCAGAGGAGGGTAATTAAACAGATAGAGCTGTTTCCGTGCAGTAAAGCGCGCTTGCACTGCGGTGCCACGGGAGACCAGATATGTCTGTTGATGCTCATGAGAGTTCTCATAATTTAACATAGTCCTGAGACTTACGTCTACTGTTTGTTGACTCAATCTACTCTCAGCTTCAAAGAACACAAGATTGTGTGTGTGGTGTGGGGGGGGTCTTACTTCCTCCTCTGGGGTGTTTTGACAGGAAACATGTTCTCAGCTTTTCACATGATCTTCTTGGGGATACTCTCCTTTGCCCAAGACCAAAGAGAATATCTAATGTGCTGATCATTTACATATATACTGTATATGTTTACATCTGAACCTTATGAAGATCAGCAGAGGTGTAGAGATAAAGAGTAGATTACTCTACAGCTTTATCACTCTTCTTGGAAGAAATGCTCCGGGCGAAGACGCAAATCAAAAAATCTGATGCCCACATTCTTCAAAAGACTTTGGGCGGCAGTCGTTCACTTTGTAGTGGCTTGAGTTGGGAGCTTTGGGGTCACTGATTCAAGTTGCAGTACACACCAAAGTGTGGGATTTGGGCTGGTTGCTGGGGAGATGCTATAAAGATGCACTTGAGCAAGGCAACACACCACCAAAATGCTCGGGGTCCAATCCCCAATGCAGCCCCCTCCCTCTGACATCTCTCCGTTAATGCATGTCTTCCTGTTTGTGTCTTCAGGCCTATTATATGTGTGTGTGAAGCGTGTCTAACAATATGACTTATTTACATGGAAAGTACAATCAAAAAAAAAAAGCTCAAAATGGAGACTGTCCTACCAAAAATATAGATCCAATGTCCAACTGCCTAAGAAGACCCATATTTGCAGCTGTAATAGGACGTCAACCTCCAGTACAAGACTTCAATTTTTTTCAGGTCAGCTTGTCCTCCATGTAAAGCCAAAAGTCTCCATCAAAACACAAGAACCCTGATAAACTCAGAAGAGAACGTCATTCTTTCTAAATATGTCACCAGGTAACTCCTGCTGAACTCATTCATTGTGGTCTTTTGAATCGACTAACTTACTATCTTTATAGATTCAAATATGAGCATACACTTTGCCAAATACTTACAGTGAATCCTAAGTGAAACACTCTAAGAGGCTGTGATTTCAAATAAACCAAATATCTACCAGATGTGCTGCCATTTGTTCCTGCCCCTTAGGAGTAGAGTGCATTCATACAGCACGTTATATCTAAAGGGGTTTAAAAGGCGCGTGGCGTGAACAATTTATTTGCCAGATCTTGGAACTCTGACTTATGAAACCCACTGGCTGCTCATCTAAACAATAAAACCAAACTTTAACAACTCTCCCATTCTTCAATTCTCAGTGTGAGCTGCTCAGCTTTAAATGCCGAGCTCCAACAAACTGCTTTTTAGAATCTCGAAAAAATAAAGAGATGCAGTACGTTTGTGAGTCTTATTTTGAAGCTTTAACTGATATTTACACTGATTGTGTGTTCAATAAAGCATGCTCTTACTTGTAATCGTATTGTAGAGGAGAGGTCAGCGTATTAGTGCAGCAGTGACTTGTGCTTTTTGCAGAGTGAATTGCATAGATATTTAGGAAAAGGTTAAATCAACAAGCTGAAACATAAAGCCCAGTTTAAAGGCCTTACTATAAAGAACTTGTTTGAATTCATCAGCTTTTGTTAGACTGCATCAGAGACATGTTGATTTACCTCAAATGCCGGATAAGAGTGTGTTACTTAACAGGAAAAGAGGTGCTTGGTACAAGGATTGTCTGTCAAAACAGCTTTGTGTAAGTTTGAAACACTGACTCAGTTACATAATGTGTTACATTCTTTTACAGACTCTTGCAGCATAATTCACTTTGTACCCTCATCCCAGTTTGTCACAATGTTTTGAGCAGCCAAATTTCTAACAAAAAAACCCCCTTATTGTTAGATAAGAAGAGAGATGTCGGCCAAATCTTTAAAAACTCTTTGTAACATTTTAAGCTTTTCTGATCCTGGTGATGGCAACTATATAAAGCTCCTGTGAGGATTTTTTTTGCTGGTTATGAAACAGACTTAAATTAATTCTGATGCTTCTTCATGAGTTCCAAAAGCAAACAACACTATCAGAAACAATTGACTATTTCTGTAGTTATTTTTAAAGCCTGAAACTTCTACCGCTGGGTGAGGAAGTGATTTGCAGCATGCTGCAGAACAGCTTTTTTTTTTACATTAACTGTCAAAAACAGCCTCTTTTTCTTTAACATTTACTGGGTAAAAGATTCCTGAAGAATGAATGATTTGAATGTCAAAAGAAAGCAGGCTGAGATTTCATATGTTCGAAAAACATATGAACAGGACTAAATCAGAAGAGAGGGTACCACTTTGTCAGAGTTTCTCACAGGGGCTTTCAGGAACAGCTGAAGTAGGCATTTAAAATAGATGCTTAAAGTCAGGACGAGTTTGTAGAATCTGAAATAAACACCAGATACGTATGCCCTAATGAAAGGATAGTAAAGAAGCCCCTCATCTTAATATGCCCCTATGATTACATAATCTACCCAATGGCACCAAAACAGCATTGTCAAATTCAACAGATCCAGGCTGTGTAGTGACTATGCTACCTACTCTACCACATGGCCCCTACTGGTCCCCACCACTCATCCGTGTAGACCGATGGGCGGCCAGAGCCAGGACATTACTTTTGGCTTGTCAAGTGAGGACCTCTCTTCACTGATGTTTCGTCCAATTAGTTCAATGTATGTTTAGTCATCTATATTGTTCTCATTTGTATTGGGACAATATCTAAATTAATGCCACACAGATCACTTTTTAAAGCCTTGGCTAATTTCAAAGTCTGTCCCTATATGGACCTTCTAAACACTCGTCAAGACATACAAATGTGTTAAACCACAATCAAGAATAGCTCTAAGAAAATATAATCAAGAATACAACAACATTTTCAGTAAATGTAAACGCAGGTATACGGCAGGAATGTTTTTCTGTCAGACACACTGCATGAACAACCTGACTCAAAAATCAGATCAGACTTATTGCATTGGCATTGAACTAATCTTCCAAAATAAATGTAAATCATTAGATACTTGGCTTTACTTTTTACACTGCAACACTTTCCCAGATCACAAGAGTAAAAGACTCACATGAAGAAAAAAGATGAATTGAAGGGTCCAATGGTGACAGGCAATGGGAACATCAAAATGGTGGAAACAATGTGTTTAGGCGACAGAAAGACAAAATGAGCACAAGAACATGCAAGGAACAAGCTTTCATATATTTTTGTTGTGCCTGTTGCTGAGGTGTTTTCAAGGCTACAAGTTTTCAGAGGCTCCCTAGATGAAGTCTTGTTTTGTTATTTAAGTACAGTTTCTGATTTGAATGATTGGTTTTCGTCACCTGGCTGAAGATGTGTCAAATAGGGAGCTGATGTAGCAGCCGGCCTGGAAAAAACTTGCAGACTAATCTCCACCATTGCAGACTGTAAATTTCTCACCTGGGTAACCGGCACAAAGTGCGTTCAAGGGGTGGTGACCGCTCTAATCGGGGACATGGGGAAAGGTAATGTTGTGGAGAATCAGTGGTCATATGGGTCAAGAGTACCGTGGCATTTAACTGAAGAGCACTCTGCAAGCTGAATTATGTAGATAGGTATTTTAAAGATTCATTTAAAGCTAAAGCGTGGCTAATAAGTTAAGCTGAAAGATAATCGACCGGGTCAAACGGCTACCACAGACACATTGACAGTCTGATCTCTCCTGCAGATTGATTCCTGCTGAGACAACCTGAAAAAATGTATCAACGTTGAGCTGGGGCGTAGCGTCCCTTTGATGAATTAGATGTGCCATGAAACATTATTTTTCTCTGATGTGTTTGAAAGCCATTGGTTCAGAGGCACTTTGTCATCACTGTATTGCACCAAGAGAAACTTATTGAATGATTTGTTTTGTCAGTGCAGCTCAGATTTTGATGGAGGGTAAACTGGAGCAGGGTCTCGATGTCCACTTGATTGTTCCGTTCTCAGTCGGAGAAATAATGACCCTCAGGGAAAATATACTTTTTTTTTCCAACCAAGGTTTCAAGGTTAATTTTCAATGCAGCTTATAAAGAAATGGTTGGATGTGTCCTCCAGTAGCGCCACTAATCTTATCCCTGATACACGCAAAACGTTTCAAAGTATGGTTAAATTGGTTGCATAGTATATGCACGGAAAGTATTCAGACCCCTTTACATTTTTCACTCTTTGTTTCATTGCAGCCATTTGCTAAAATCAAAAAAGTTCATTTTATTTCTCATTAATGTACACTCAGCACCCCATCTTGACAGAAAAAAAACAGAAATGTAGAAATTTTTGCAAATTTATTAAAAAAGAAGTGGTCATAAGTATTCAGACCCTTTGCTGTGACACTCATATTTAACTCACATGCTGTCCATTTCTTCTGATCCTCCTTGAGATGGTTCTGCTCCTTCATTGGAGTCCAGCTGTGTTTAATTAAACTGATTGGACTTGATTAGGAAAGGCACACACCTGTCTATATAAGACCTTACAGCTCACAGTGCATGTCAGAGCAAATGAGAATCATGAGGTCGAAGGAACTGCCCAAAGAGCTCAGAGACAGAATTGTGGCAAGGCACAGATCTGGCCAAGGTTACAAAAGAATTTCTGCAGCACTCAAGGTTCCTAAGAGCACAGTGGCCTCCATAATCCTTAAATGGAAGAAGCTTGGGACGACCAGAACTCTTCCTAGACCTGGCCGTCCAGCCAAACTGAGCAATTGTGGGAGAAGAGCCTTGGTGAGAGAGGTAAAGAAGAACCCAAAGATCACTGTGGCTGAGCTCCAGAGATGCAGTAGGGAGATGGGAGAAAGTTCCACAAAGTCAACTATCACTGCAGCCCTCCACCAGTTGGGGCTTTATGGCACAATGGCCCGACAGAAGCCTCTCCTCAGTGCAAGACACATGAAAGCCTGCATAGAGTTTGCCAAAAAACACATGAAGGACTCCCAGACTATGAGCAAGAAAATTCTCCGGTCTGATGAGATCAAGATTGAACTTTTTGGCTTTAATTCTAAGCGGTATGTGTGGAGAAAACCAGGCACTGCTCATCACCTGCCCAATACAATCCCAACAGTGAAACATGGTGGTGGCAGCATCATGCTATGGGGGTGTTTTTCAGCTGCAGGGACAGGACGACTGGTTGCAATTGAAGGAAAGATGAATGCGGCCAAGTACAAAGATATCCTGGAAGAAAACCTCTTCCAGAGTGCTCAGGACCTCAGACTGGGCCGAAGGTTCACCTTCCAACAAGACAATGACCCTAAGCACACAGCTAAAATAACAAAGGAGTGGCTTCGGAACAACTCTGTAACCATTCTTGACTGGCCCAGCCAGAGACCTGACCTAAACCCAATTGAGCATCTCTGGAGAGACCTGAAAATGGCTGTCCACCAACGTTCATCATCCAACCTGACAGAACTGGAGAGGATCTGCAAGGAAGAATGGCAGAGGATCCCCAAATCCAGGTGTGAAAAACTTGTTGCATCATTCCCAAGAAGACTCATGGCTGTACTAGCTCAAAAGGGTGCTTCTACTCAATACTGAGCAAACGGTCTGAATACTTATGACCACGTGATATTTCAGTTTTTCTTTTTTAATAAATTTGCAAAAATTTCCACATTTCTGTTTTTTTTTTCTGTCAAGATGGGGTGCTGAGTGTACATTAATGAGAAATAAAATGAACTTTTTTGATTTTAGCAAATGGCTGCAATGAAACAAAGAGTGAAAAATGTAAAGGGGTCTGAATACTTTCCGTACCCACTGTATCTTTGGAACCTTGAAAATAGAGAATTATAAGCTCTAGATTTTTTTTTTTTTTTTTTTTTAATCTGTATCGCTGAGTTGATAGAGAAGCAATAATCACCCAATGACAAAATGTCTTGGTTGCCAATGTCCTCGGAAAATGAGATATGACTACTACAAGTAGAGTTAATGACAGTTTACTTATATGCCACACCTTTGCTAAAGGTATGGTGAAGTTTAAGGAACTAAAACAACCCGTTCAAGAAACTTTAATGGTTAGTAGCTGTGGCTCAGTTGGTAGAGTTGGTCGTCTATCAATTGGATGGTCGGGGTTTCGATCCTCAGCTCTTGCATCCACATGTGTCCTTGGGCAAGACACTTAACCCCAAGTGGCTCCTGCTGCTTTGATGTTAGCAGCAAGTGTATGAATGGGTTAGTTACTTCTGTTGGTCACTTTGTAATAATAGCTGCTATTATAATAGCACGGAGAGAGACAGGAAGAGACTGAACAGGCTGGACAGGAGGGCCAGTTCTGTCTTGGACTGTCCTCTGGACTCTGTAGAGGAGGAGGGTTAGGATTAGGGTTAGGGTTAGTCAGTTTTAGTGAAGCTGAAATCCATCATGGACAACTACTTTCACCCCCTACATGACACTGTGGGGGCCTTGAGCAGCTCCTTCAGCAGCAGACTCAGACACCCACCCTGCAAGATAGAGCGCTACCGCAGGTCGTTCATCCCATCTGCCGTCAAACTGTTTAATCAGACTCTCTAACAACATCACCACCTCATGCTACACACTGTGTGTGTTTTTTTGTTTTTTTTTAAGAACAATCCCTTAGTTACTGTGTAATTTTCCGTTATTGTATTTTTTATTTAAATTATGTAAATATGTTTGATTTGATTTTAATTTTTATTTTAATAAGTATATTCCCGTCCCCTGTTTTCTGGAGCTGCTGTAATGCACAAATTTCCCCCACGTGGGAATCAATAAAGTTTATCTTTATCTTTGATAATAATAATAATACGTTAGACTTTTATAGACATATATCGCTTTTAGCGTACTTAAAGACGCTTAAAAAGGAATAACAACAAAGCAAACTTTGCATAGCAACCTCTGCCATCAGTGTGTGAATGAGTGTTAATTGGTAGGTGTTACCTGCATTGTAAAAGTGCTTTGAGTAGTCAGAAGACTAGAAAAGTGCTTTACCAGCTTAAGTCCATTTACACCAGGTGTAAGAAAATAAAAAATAAAAACATTGGACGGATAGGACACATGTGGCCTGGTGTCAAAGTCAGTTTGTAAACACAACTGTCCACCCTCACGTTTTTCTCAAAAAGTTTTGAGGCAGTACTATGTAACATTTTACTCAACATAAGTGCTTTCAGCCATTTCAACAAACAACCAGTGCTTTAATTTTCCTGGTGAAGACCCTCAACATTAGTAGGAGTTTGTTCCAAACAATGAAAGTTGGAAGTGTTTCTGCCGCATGTGCTGTGTGTACCTTCCTCTAATCCTGGCCCCTTGCCTGCTACCTGACCATCTGCTTTTCTAAGTCGATACGCTTTGACTATTAAAGAACAAATAGGGATGCACCATTACAGAAAAACTTAGAATAACCTCACAGAGGAGGATACTCTCCAGGGATTTCTACAATGCCCGAGGAACTGCAGTTATGTTTGATAATTGTGTGACTTTACTCTTTAGAATGGCTTCAGTGTAGAGGCCCCAGAAGTGGTGGGCCTTTAATGTAGTGAAGCAAAATCTTGGGTTATTTGCTGAGATTGTGTTAGTGGATGTGTCATCGTGTTGGTGGCTTGGGGACCATTGGGGGGCCCCAGAGGGCTGAGAAACTTCAAAGCACAGCAGTGCCTGAAAATGTGGCTACATGCCTTAAATCACAAAAACAACAACCAGGCTCGCTAAATGACTCAAACTAAGTCCTTGTCATTCCAAAATTTTGTGGGTGTACGTTACTTGCTTAGAGGGTGTTGTTTTTTGGATATTAAAGAACCAAACAGAAAGTAAAAAGGAAGTGAATTTCCACTAAACTGGTGGCCATGGCTTATTCATAAAGGCTGCATCCTTTGAGTTTGCCTATCCATCCTTCGGCTACATTTTTCCTATCTGCTAACTAGGAAAATTTTAAGAAAGAAGTGCCAATGGAGCAGCTTTCTTGCATCAGTGCTACCGTAGTGCTGTAACCCTCTCCTCGCATGTCTTGCCCGTCCCTTAAGCGTCTCCTGTAGAGATCCTTATGTAAAAGCTCCACTGATCTCTCCTTTGCAGAGAGCGTGGTCATCTGCAGCTGCTTTTCTCTCAGACTGGAATAAGATAAAGGAAAAATATTCAAAATGAAGTGACTACTTAAATGGTGTTTCT
Source organism: Labrus bergylta (assembly GCF_963930695.1). NCBI lineage: Eukaryota > Metazoa > Chordata > Actinopteri > Labriformes > Labridae > Labrus > Labrus bergylta. The sequence goes on from NC_089197.1 coordinate 12,065,340, forward strand.
ACCTAAAGAACCCTTCCCATGGGACTGGTGACTTTTTGTTGAACCCAACGCATTTCTTGTGTTCTATAGATCTATAAAAAGTCTCTAGAGCCTGTTTCTATAGCATTACATTGTTTTTGCAAAAGAACTAGGACTTATAAGGATGGACCCTGGAGCCTTGAATACTTCTGATCATTGGATCACAAGTGTGGAAGACCCATTTGCCTGATGGTCACAGGTCTTGGAACCTTGGTGAATATACAGAGAACAAAGGGCTGAAGAAACCTTTTCTTTCTATGAAGTCTTGGGTACTTTCGGTTTGAAACCCAGCTTCTGTTTTTGTTTATACCTTTCCCTACCTGATATCCAGATACTGATTTCTTGTTGGTGTTAATGAGGTTATAATGCCAAAATTAGAAACATAGACAGCAAGTGTCTTTAATCATAAATTAGAAAGTTATGGATTTTAACCCGATTGTCTACTTTCTCCCATTGTGACTCTCTATTACAGCAGACTCTAATCTTCCTCCATCCAGTCCTGATTTAATAGGGTGAACTGTCGAGCAGTGCAGGACTACGGTAGAGATGCACTCTCACAGCCCGGTCTAATTCCTCATGGAGGAGGAGTGACAAGGGGATGGTGCAGGGAGTACGACAAAGCCCGATTAGGTGGCATTAATGGGCTTTTAATTTAAGTCTCGGCTTATTAGATGTCAAACACAAAAGGGCTGAATGGATTTTAAAGAAGAGTTAACCTGCCGTCAGAAGAACATGACACCTGCTCTCTCGCTTTTCTCCTGTCACTGAGGTTCCGTATGAGAAGCTGCACTCCGATCAAAAAGAAACACAAAGCCTAGACCTGAACAAAATGCCAATCTCTTGTTGATCCGAGATGAAGAAATGATCGAGAGCTCTTGCGGTATGACACAAACAGGCTTTCTGTACTTCCAAGTCCTTGTTATCCATTAAAGCTGGAGTTTGTTGGTCAGTTCTTAGATGTGTACACACCCGGCCTGTTCAAGCAGCATATTCTCTCCTGCATGAGTGATTCACAAGCACACAATGAACTCATCAGACGGCAGTGGAATGTATATTTAGAGTGCACTGTATACCCACAATGTCTTTGCAGCTATACAGTGAACAGAGAACAGAGGATGGCTCAGAAAGAGCATGTTTGATGACCGTCATGGAGGAGCAAAGAGTGTGTTTGTGAGTGAGTGAGTGAGTGAGTGAGTGATACAGGAACTATGAAACAGAATGAATGATGATCAGTTTCTGCCTTCTGCCACAGTAACACTGTTTGTCTGCACAGGTGTGTTAAAGGAATTATTATATCCATAAACTGAAGACATCAGTGACAATTGCTGATGACATAACTGTAATGTTATGAAAAAGAATCAGTGGGTAGGTGATGTCATTAACAAAGGATGTAACTGTCAGGACCAGAATGTAAATATAGAGTTCATCTTAGAAAGAAGTATCTCTTAAGTCTAGACACATAAACAAGGGAGTGTATTGTTTCTATGCATGCTTGTCTCTAAATGATGATGATAAGTTCTTCATTCTGAAGACAAAAAGGGTTACAGTACATTAGGTGTTTCTTCTGTAATTGTTCAATGATGAAATTGTGAGACAGACCGTGGATTATTTTAGGATTTATTCAGCCGAGGTCAGGCAAAATATAACATCTCATGAATGACTGTCAGAGTTTTCATGTCCACTGTCTTGCCTATATTCTTGTTAGTAGGCACAACCTACGAAGTCCTTTACATGTGGTTACACTTCTGATAGACTAGAAAGAAGGCATTACCTTCACTTCATATTTCATTTTCAGCTCACATCATACACTTGGCTCCTATCCAAATATAGATCTGCTGCAATGAGGTGTCCGTCACATATGTATTACAGTTACACAGACCTAGAAGAAGAATTACCCTAAGGTGGTCCTACATTCATACTAACACTGTGGCATCATATCCAGGGCATCTTGACTGTTCTCTGTTGTGACTGACTCCAGCTTTGGCTTGATTTGTATACAGTGGTGATACTAGAGTCTGTTGGGGTACCGGGCAGAAATCAATTGAGGGACCCTCCAGTCATCATGCCTGCCAGTGTCTGGACCATAGACTGTAAATATGAATGAAGCCTGAGTTTCTTCAGTCATCTGTTACTGTGGGGGGCTCCAGAGCCCATGCTGGAAATCCTGTGTCGGCCTAACTTTCAGTCAACCCAATGCAAGCTTAGAGCCAGAGCTGAGGCTGGTTTTAAGCCTCTTGACGAACCGTTGCATTGCACCCACATGGCAATCATGTCAGCTATGTGCCTCTATCACGTATCGTTCTCAAAATAAAAACCGAGCTGTTTAAAATAGTCACCCCCTGTACAATGTGTTCCAGTGATGACAATAATCAATTCGGTTTTTGTACCAGGCTGTAAACCGCTTACCGCTTGGTCCAGACGCGTACTCCTCTTCCTCTTTTTTTCCTGTTTCTTTTTTTCTCTCCTGTAGACGGATAATTCCTCTTCATTTTTCTCTTTCATTTACAAACGGTGGTTTTCCCAGCATTAATCTCTTCGATGCTTAGCAGGGCAACGAGAGTGAGTTCTGTCAGATGGGGCCACTTAGGGATGTTTTCTACTGTCATTGCAAAATTGGCACACTTTGGGCTACTGCTGTGGTTTAAAGTTTGTCAGCCCTCAGGAGGCCCTGTACTGGTGTGAGACCTCAAGCAGTTGCCAGCCTTGCCTGTTGACAAGTAGCATTAGCTTGTTATAAAACAGACAATTATAACTAATGCCTGTAATTAATCCGAAAAAAGCAAACAAGACCATCAGTGAAATGATAGATAATTTATCTTCATCATTGCTTTTAATGCTTTTAACCAACTCACAGACGTCATGACTAACAGCACACTGCTACAACAGCTTTTGTTCATATTTGTCCATTGTAGAGATTCAAAGTGAGGGATACATTTGACTGCTAAAAGAAAGCAGAATGAGATCTTTCATCAGAAATCAAAACTTGTGCTGGCCAAAATCAGTTAAGAGATAAGAGGTAATACTGTATCCACAGACACAAAATCGACAAAATGAAAAGCTCCAAACTGGAGCCTTAAGAAGGCATTTTCTTCTTTTTAAAAAGTGTTTTGTAATCAAACAATATGTAAAGAAAAAGCTTCTGTCGCATGCTTACCTAAAGTCTGGTGAAATTTATATTGTTGCTTAATCCTGTTGATTTGTTAATACAGCTGTAAGTGTCCATCCAACTAGAAAACAGAGTTGCCTTATCCATAAGTGTTGACCCTGATCAATCTGTAGAAACAAGTCATTGTTTCTAGAAATCTGAATAACATTTATTTTATTCTGGATTGTGTTGTTTGTTCTGGTCCCTTATAAGTATTTGGTTCCTTTGCATTGCTCTTTTACTGTATTGTACTCCACTCTGGTCAGATGCTGCTGTTTTTAAAGAAACCACAATCTGTAAGACCACACTTACCAAGACCTGAGTGCACCGAGACCAAGACAAGACCAGGGGTCTCATTTATAACTCTTGCGTACGCATAAAACAGGGTCTGAAACTGGCGTGCGCCTTTTCCCACGTAAAGTGTGTGATCTATAAAAACAAACCTGACGGTGAAATGTGCACACCGGTAAGCAAACTCTGACCCAGGCGTACGTTCATTTTGGAGGCATGGGGAATTGGCGACACAGACGGCGAAGTGGTGAATTGAAGCCTGCAGAATGTATATTGATGCCTCTTCCACATTTTATTTCACTAAATATCAAACTTTACTGACAGATCCACGTCATCATAATCATTCAAACCAATGATTTTATTTAGGCTATAATCGCACATGTAGTAAGTAATTTTCATTATGACAATATATGAACGTAAAAAAATTAATAAAATAAAAAGTCTGCCACATACACATTTCATCAGCGCCGTCTCACCTTCATTTTCCCGGACGGACCTCAAAGGACCGAACTGTACACTAACGTAATCACTGATGTAGAGTTAAACATTAGACTAACACAAAAACCATAGAGCCACTATAGTAGAGGAACAAACCCCCCAAAAAGGCTTTAGTTTTCGAGATACCCCTACCCAAGGTAGAACAAAGTACAACCATATTTTTTCATAACTTGAACATGTCTAGTTTATGAAACGGATGGTTGTATAAAAATATTTTACTGCAAAATAACTAAATCAACACAACACAACTAAATCAAGACACCACAACCAAATCAAGACACAACAACCAAAGACACCACAACCAAATCAAGACACAACAACCAAAGACAACACAACCAAATCAAGACACCATAACTAAATCAAGACACCACAACCAAATCAAGACACCATAACCAAATCAAGACACCATAACCAAATCAAGACACCATAACTAAATCAAGACAGCGCAACCAAATCAAGACACCATAACTAAATCAAGACAGCACAACCAAATCAAGACACTATAACTAAGTCAAGACACCATAACCAATCAAGACAACACAACCAAATCAAGACACCATAACTAAATCAAGACACCATAACCAAATCAAGACACCACAACCAAATCAAGACACCATAACTAAATCAAGACAGCACAACCAAATCAAGACACCATAACTAAGTCAAGACACCATAACCAATCAAGACACCACAACCAAATCAAGACACCATAACTAAATCAAGACACCATAACCAAATCAAGACACCACAACCAAATCAAGGCACCACAACCAAAGACAACACAACTAAATCAAGACAACACAACCAAATCAAGACAACACAACCAAATCAAGACAACACAACCAAATCAAGACACCATAACCAAATCAAGACACCATAACTAAATCAAGACACCATAACCAAATCAAGACACCATAACTAAATCAAGACAACACAACCAAATCAAGACACCATAACTAAATCAAGACACCACAACCAAATCAAGACACCATAACTAAATCAAGACACCACAACCAAATCAAGACACCATAACCAAAGACACCATAACCAAAGACACCATAACCAAATCAAGACACCACAACCAAATCAAGACACCATAACTAAGTCAAGACACCATAACCAATCAAGACACCACAACCAAATCAAGACACCATAACTAAATCAAGACACCATAACCAAATCAAGTCACCACAACCAAATCAAGACACCATAACCAAAGACAACACAACCAAATCAAGACACCATAACTAAGTCAAGACACCATAACCAATCAAGACACCACAACCAAATCAAGACACCATAACTAAGTCAAGACACCATAACCAAATCAAGACACCACAACCAAATCAAGAAACCATAACTAAGTCAAGACACCATAACCAATCAAGACACCACAACCAAATCAAGACACCATAACCAATCAAGACACCACAACCAAATCAAGACACCATAACCAAATCAAGACACCATAACCAAATCAAGACACCATAACCAATCAAGAAACCACAACCAAATCAAGACACCATAACTAAATCAAGACACCATAACCAAATCAAGACACCACAACCAAATCAAGACACCATAACCAAAGACAACACAACCAAATCAAGGCACCACAACCAAAGACAACACAACCAAATCAAGACAACACAACCAAATCAAGACACCACAACCAAATCAAGACAACACAACCAAATCAAGACACCATAACCAAATCAAGACACCATAACTAAATCAAGACAACACAACCAAATCAAGACACCACAACCAAATCAAGACACCATAACTAAATCAAGACACCACAACCAAATCAAGACACCATAACTAAATCAAGACAACACAACCAAATCAAGACAACACAACCAAATCAAGACACCATAACTAAATCAAGACACCACAACCAAATCAAGACACCATAACTAAATCAAGACACCATAACCAAATCAAGACACCATAACTAAATCAAGACAACACAACCAAATCAAGACACCATAACCAAAGACAACACAACTAAATCAAGACAACACAACCAAATCAAGACACCATAACTAAATCAAGACAACACAACCAAATCAAGACACCATAACCAAAGACAACACAACCAAATCAAGACACCATAACTAAATCAAGACACCACAACCAAATCAAGACACCATAACTAAATCAAGACACCACAACCAAATCAAGACAACACAACCAAATCAAGACACCACAACCAAATCAAGACACCATAACCAATCAAGACACCACAACCAAAGACAACACAACCAAATCAAGCCAACATAACCAAATTGTTATTGATGATGATGGTAATGATGATGGTTTTTGTTTGAGAACCATGATTTTAAGATGGTTTCTATACTGATTGAGCTCCCAAGAACAGCTGGCAATGTTGTGCTTTGCCTCTGTGCACTGCCTGTCAGCATTAGTGTCCGATCTGACTTAAAGCTGTTCATTTGCACTTACTGACATCGTTTTCCTCCTCTCTAGATCCTCGCTTTTGTTTTACTTACTCTCTGATGTACGTTGCTTTGGATAAAAGTGTCTGCTAAATAAATTGTAGAATTGTAGAAATGCATTCAACACAATCAAACACAGCAAAATAAAGACAAGGCAACAAAAAGTAGACAATACTGACACAATAACCACATGCAGCCAATACAACAAACTGTCAGGAAAGGGCATTACCATCTACAGGCAATCCAGCCACAGACAATAGAACATAGCTAAATGTATTTTTAAACAAAAAAGTTGTGTGTTTGGTTATATGTTGTCATTTGTCTTAGAATAGATTATATGAATGGAGAATCCGAAGGGGGCTATTATCTTTGGAGGCAGGGCAATGTTGATCAGACTAAAGCCAGTGGGTGTACAATTGATTTCAATGCCTGCGTAAGGTTTTGCCATCTGCAATCTTTTCTATTGATGATCTAGTTATGGTGTCTTGATTTGGTTGTGGTGTCTTGATTTGGTTGTGGTGTCTTGATTTGGTTGTGGTGTTTTGATTTGGTTGTGTTGTCTTGATTTGGTTGTGTTGTCTTGATTTAGTTGTGTTGTCTTTGGTTGTGTTGTCTTGATTTAGCTGTGTTGTCTTTGGTTGTGTTGTCTTGATTTAGTTGTGTTGTCTTTGGTTGTGGTGTCTTGATTTAGTTGTGTTGTCTTTGGTTGTGGTGTCTTGATTTAGTTGTGTTGTCTTTGGTTGTGGTGTCTTGATTTAGTTATGGTGTCTTTGGTTGTGGTGTCTTGATTTGGTTGTGTTGTCTTGATTTGGTTGTGGTGTCTTGATTTATTTGTGTTGTCTTGATTTGGTTGTGTTGTCTTTGGTTGTGGTGTCTTGATTTGGTTGTGTTGTCTTTGGTTGTGGTGTCTTGATTTATTTGTGTTGTCTTGATTTGGTTGTGTTGTCTTTGGTTGTGGTGTCTTGATTTGGTTGTGTTGTCTTTGGTTGTGGTGTCTTGATTTGGTTGTGTTGTCTTTGGTTGTGGTGTCTTGATTTATTTGTGTTGTCTTGATTTGGTTGTGTTGTCTTTGGTTGTGGTGTCTTGATTTGGTTGTGTTGTCTTTGGTTGTGGTGTCTTGATTTGGTTGTGTTGTCTTTGGTTGTGGTGTCTTGATTTGGTTGTGTTATCTTTGTTTGGATGGTTGACTTTGTTGATGGTTATTTTCTGCAGCAGTTGTTTTCCTAAAGCTCCTGGGAGGATTGTTTTGGTTGGTTATGGAGCTCACTTAAACTTATACTGATATTGTTAAATGGTTTACAAAAGCAAACAAGACCTTAAGATAGAAGATATTTTCTTCTATCTTAGAAGAAGGTATTTACTCTTATTCGTTACTGCTTTCAGCGGGTTGGTGTCATTTTCTATAGCCAAGATTCAGAGTTAGGGATACATTTGACGGTTCAAACTTGGCAGAAGAAGATTTTTCATCAGTAAACACAACTTACACAAGCACAGGACAAGATCAGCGAAGAGATAAGAGGTCAAACTTTGTCCCCAGGGGATGCTTAGTGTGACACAAAGGTTTTTAGTTGCAAGGTGTTAAGCTCTCAGGTTCACAGTCATTTTGTCTAAAAGTGGAAATCATCCTTTGTAATTAGCATTTAAAATCAAACGTCATTATATATAATGAGGTAAAATAAGTGTATAAAGAAGTTTCTTATAAACATGTTTGCATGATTGTTATCCTAATTTACCTCACACACATTAATGCCATCATAAGAATTGTTTTGTATCACAGCTCCATTGGTTGCCTGATAAATCATTCAACAAAAATAGCTATTGTAGCTTTTTTAACACTTTATCATACTTAGGGTATCATAAAAACTATCCCTTCATTTAGTGTATCCTCTGAAGTAACTAGGATTCTTCTTAAAAGCAGGAGATATGGTGACTGCACACCATCTTTATATGACTGAAATACATTAAAAAACTACAACAGGCTGTATAGCCGATATACAAATAGACTATATGAAGTATATTTAATTTCTAAGAACTCAAGGTTATATATATCAATACTGTTTTTAAGTTCATTAATATTTCACAACTGATGTCAAGACAATGCTTTAATTTTTTAGAATGACATAGAAACAATGTCATAGGTGACAATATTGTTAAAAGCAGCGGGTTGACTCTGAGTGTCATCATATAAATCATATGTAAGATACAAAATGTATTAGGAATAACTATAAAATGTTTAATTATATATATATTACAGAATACAATTATATTGTGTCTTGCTGTTAAATCTTAATCAATTGTTTGTGGCCACCTCCTCCCACGTACACATCCATAGGGCCCCATTGTACCAGGTCGCCTTGAAATCCTGGCTGCACTAGTTTCCTGTTAGGGGCTGGTGACAGCATATGGTCAAGTGAAAAGTCAAATAACTTGCTTTTATGTTGAGATAACAGTCTAAAGAAGATACAAATGACATATTTTAATGTTTGGTGTACTTACTTAAAAAATGACAGACTTTGATAGACATACCTTTTGAATTTTTGTTTCAATTTTCAATTTCCGCCTAAACTACATGTGTGTTTAAGTGTGAAAAATTCAAAAATTTAAAATGGTATTGATAAAAACTTTGCATAAATTGTAACTAATAACTATCTGTGAACAACCTGTCCAAATTTGGTGAAATTCTTATTCTGATTCCCAGAGATACATGTGATAAGGCTAGAGCTGTCCCTTTCGGAGAAGCCCTAATTTGACCTATTTTCGTTTTTTGGCAAGATGCATAAAACATCAAAAAAAAGTTATTTTGCAGTAAAATATTTTTATACAACCATTCGTTTCATAAACTAGACATGTTCAAATTATGAAAAAATATGGTTGTGCTTTGTTCTACCTCTGGCAGGGGTCTCTCAACTTTTAGGGGCCGAAGTTCCTCTACTACTAGTTTTTATTAATATCTTTCAATATTGTGCATTTATCATCAAGTATGATTTTTAGTTTTAATAAGGATGACTGCGTCAAGATGCACAGAGACATGGTGATGGCTTCACACATTTCGCCTCCTCCATACTCAGCACATCTTCATCAGCTGCACCTATTTATTCTGTAAATAATTCAAGAGTGGACATTAAGTCAGGGCATCTCTGACACGATCATTAGGTCTATCCTCATAATTAGTCACAGAGCAGTCGGGAGTTTCCCACGAAAAAATGTGGCCAACAATTAAAGTCCCTGTAAATCAAAAAAAATATATGTTTTTTTGTTTTTTATGCAAAAGAAGAATGTATTATTAACCACCAGGCCAAATTTCAGCTACAAAAAAACGTATAAGTTTATAAAATTAAGCTTCAAAATCATGAAAATGTAGCTGTTCTCTCTCCTCTGGGATGCTGTGGGCGTGTCCATGGAATGTGCCGAAGCCACGCCCACTCGCGGAGAGACTCCCTCCGATGTAAATGACCTCACAATGGAGGCCTTAGCTAACTCCTCTATCAGACCTGTCTGTCACAGAATGGTCTTTTTTTTTCTCCACCATCTTTGTTTAGTCTATTAATGTGTAATGGAAGCCTGTTTCTCAATAGAAGATAGATTTTAGATTTGATTTTAGATAGATTTGTCCTTTATACATGAAAATATGATTGATGATAACAAAAGTCTTCTTACCCACACTGGTATAAAAACATATACAGTGTTCAGTTGAGACAGAGAGTGAACTCACACATCAAATCCCTTTGACTTTCGTTTTGTTTTGTCTCTTTGTAATCATATGTGGGGTTATTATTATGAAGGGCACAGCAGGAATCATGATTCCAATCATAAACACTAATAACACCATCATCTTTCTAACAAAAACATCTCATTTCCAGTCATGCCGAGTGAATATTTTCTTTTTTTGTTGTTTTGTTTTTGATCTAAAAGCATTGTGCTAAACAAAAGCAAATTGCAGTTCAAAAGACTGAGCTCACTGACCAGCTCTGCTTTGATGAAAGTGCCTCTGCCTTAAATTGATTGGACAGTAAAATGTGTGGAGGGGAAAACATGATTATTGATTGCTTCTGCACACTGCGATAATTAATACGCTATATACTCCCAAAAGGCTTGAACATAAACAGAGTTTGGTTTGAAGTTTGCTTTTGATTAATAATAATTAGCCAGGATCTTCTTGTTTTTAATGTTATAACTCAACGATCAGATAAAAAAGAAAAAAACAATCAAAGACTCTTTTCTCTGTTTGCTCTCTGCAGGTTTAACATCTGTTCAACCCAATTATTTTTCCATATGAGGGATCATTCATGTGAATCCCCTTTCACATGGGATTAGAATTATTAGAAGAGGAGCCCGCACCTGAAATGCTGTTAAAGCCTCAGTTTATAAATTCAGACTCAGACTCTGTTAAACCTGACCAAAAGTGGAAGACAACGCTGCGGGACCCTCCACCTCCAAATTACTCAGATGAAGATTCTGAGACGATTATCAGAGGACTTCTGTTTTTCCTGATGGGCTATATGGTGGGTCATTTGCCCTGAGATTTTTACTTTTCTCAAATTAAAGAAATGGTCATTTTTCAGGGGATTAAAAAAGGGAAGGTCCTCTGTAGCTATTACAATGAGAGGTCCCCATGTAATATTAATCACATGTGAATAGTGTTCATGAAAGCTTGAAAATTGAAATCTAAAAAAAAAAAAGAAGTAAAACACTGAAGGACAAGTTGCAGAATTCTGCCTCCCAGCTCACATTTCACCTCTAATGTTTATTAACAAGCAGCTGCAAGGCTTCAAGTCAATTGCCTGCTTTCATTTTGGAAATTAAATGAGAAGTTTCATGATACAAGCACAGGGGCCTGCTTCTTGCTGTGTGAAAACCTCCTGGTAGGAATTTTTTAAAATTATTTTCGTGTTTTCACACCATTTGAAACATCAAATTAATTCCTGTGTTCTGACTCTTCAGCCTGTTTCGGCTTCTTGAACTCTGTCAGAATTCATCGATAATATTTCAAATATGCTTTGTACTTACCGAGAAAACAAGACTCTTCCGCCCCGTCATGGAAATACTGACATTTGGGGAACACTTGGCCTCTTCCTATTGTTTGCGGCTGTCAGTGTTATTTTACAGCTCTGTTTCTTTGTCAGACTTTGAATATATAATAAATGTCTTTTTAACTATTGATAGCATGGCTGGGTGAAATCCTTGACTTTGATGTTACTGTCGATTTTCACAGACCTGCAGACTTGTGGCTCTAGAGGTCACAGCTGAGGAAATTTCATCTGAGTACGCGCATGCAAAATTGAAATGCTTTGTAAAATTAAATGCCTTTTCTGATTTCCAATAGATTTAGAAAAAAAAATTGCATTATTGATGGAAGGGTTGTGAAAAAAATCAGATTCTCTCCTTGGCTGTAGCTGTGGTTCGGAGCCAACAGCACACCGAGGAGGCCTAACAGGGAATCGAGGTTTTTTGATCATCGCAGCGGTGGCCATATCTCATTCTATGGATGTACGTACAGACTCCAAACATGAGTCCCCAAGCTGCTTTGGGGAAAAACACACAAGCTCCCTGTGATGCAAACGAATGAATCATTCATCCACCTAACATCTTGTGTTAAATTGATGAATGTGAATGTTCTATTGAGAAACATACAGTGCCCCATGAAAAATTGAACAATCCTGGAGTCAATCATTAATATTTCCCAGTGAGGAATTGCTGTTTCTCACCAGTTTGCAACACAGCCAACATTTAGCAGTACATAGCCCACGCAGTATACACACTGTGCAGTAGATACAGAGGAAAAGCCTTCAGATTTAACTGCATTAGACAGAAGCTACAAACCTGGTGTCAGAAATAAACCATGTACCTATTACACCAAACAGTGTCAAGTATCCACTTTGTTTTATCTCAACTTTCTATACTTTGTTTATTTCTTGTGTTATTCCCCTGGAAGTATTTGAGGTGAAATGGTCTTTAGGGGTCTAGGAGACATATTCAACGTCTTGGGTTGGTAAACGGGGATGGCTGGTATAAATGGTGATGCAGCTCTAAGCCCTTCCCTTTCATTTAAAAATTTGGTGAAACCTAGAGAAGCAATCATTTTTACAGCCCAAGCTCTGTGGTATTTGTTGAGTAGATACTTCATTTCACACAAGAAAGATTCAGGAGACTCGATGTAATTGTTTATATATGACTCCAGAGGAGAAATGACATTAACAGCACACATGTGATACAGTTTCTTGCCCATCCAGTTCTATAAGACCGTCCTATAAGCTTGTTTTTTATCCTCAAGAAGACGTTATAAAGTCAGGAGCATGTTACCCTACCCACTCTACCTTAAAGCTTGTGATTTGACACAACAGGAAGGTGAGGTTTCAGATAACTGAGAGAAGGATTCTGCCACACAAGCCTGATATGAGAGGAGACGCAGAGACCTTGGTTGTCGTAGTTACGACCAAACCTATCAGTACGACCATGACTCCTGTCAGGTCCACAGAATGAGCTAAATGTCTTTACATCTACAGACATACAGAAGTTCCATCACAATATTGTCTCCCATTCAGTTCGGTAATGTAAATGAGTGACAGGTGTCATGGCACGCCCCCTTGATTTGCTGATTATCACACATGGGGTTCTTGGATAGCATTAGCGTTGGTGCTTTTGAAACTTTTGTTTTAATTATCAGAAAGTGTCTTTTGAAATTGAAAATTCTAGTTTTCTTCTTCAAAATGTGAACACCTCTTGTTATTTTTCAGCTTCGGAAGGTTATCTAGGTCTCTGCCTTGCATTGTTTTGATAGCCTCCAATGTGGCATTGAACTGGTTGACACTGAACTCTCTTGACCTGTTTTATGATTTGAAACAGACGCATGTAAGATATGTTTGAAAGCACTTTAAAATATTGTTCCTTTTTCTGATCTTGGAGGTTGAATAAGTAAAGTCTTGTACTGCAGTACAGAGAAGCTTAAACTACAAGTCTAAACAGACAGGTTTCTGTTTTTACATGAGTCTTAGTGACATTTTAATGCTTTTTTGTTGTTTAAGTCGTCTTTCCTGCAGGGCAAAATGTCCCTTTTTTAAACATTATTCATTCATAAACTACACATTTTTCCATCTTTTTGACATTTAAACACGGATATCCGAACATCCCAAACTGAAATTTCATGTCGCTCATGCATGATTAATATCCGCTAAGTTAGAAAGCTGAGAAGTCGGTAACCTACAGTTGCTTTTAAATCAACAATGACACATTGAAAACCTTCATGGATGCTCTTTTTGCACATCCTGTTCACTCTTTTTAAAAACTATTTGTCCATTTCGAAGCACTTATTTTTAAGAGAAGCTAAAAAGAACCAGATGGTTTTTGAGCATCAGCACTTACCACTCTTACTGTATCTCTGTCTCCTCCTTAAAACTCAGACTTGCCATTACTCCAAGACCTGAAATGATATGACATCAAGGCCTCTATTGGTTGTCTTTGTCAACAGCTATCACCAAAATGTCTATGAACGTGCTTTATGTGAAACCAATCTGTTTCTGTTTCTGCATCAGCAAATTAGTGTCAGGTTGTTGAAGTCAGCATTTAGCTTCAGTGTCAGCAAGATATTTAATTATGTTGGACCCACCAGTGTGTTAAAGTATGCCGTGAGACGTATAAAAAAACGAGTAAGGGCAAACCGAACGATCGGGCTCAGAAGTGTCTTTAGTTCTCGGGTAAAGGTCACACCAGAGGGCCATTTATTTTGGCAATCTCATAAGTGAACATTTGCTGTTGGAGGATTTATTTAAAAGTGGGAGAGGCCTTTAGAAAATACTACAACAGTTAGAATGTATAGTGAGTTTTCCTTCAGGGTGTCGTTGAAATCGCTCTGTGTGTCCTTTACAGAGGTATATTGTATTCTGGGGGCCTACAGACACCGTGAGGGACTGAGAATAAAAGCTGTATAGATAACAGTCCCATTGGAGGGTCCCCTGTGAATTTTTGTCCAGGGCCCCAACAGACTCTAGAACTGCCACTGTACTCTATTTTGGCGAGAGGAGATGGAGATGGAGATGCACTGTCCATATTTATATAGAGTCAATGGTGGAAGAAACATCATGAGAGAATGCTCCTAAAGACAGACATGCAAATATAAATGAATGTAAAGATGGTAAACATATCGTAAATATACTCTAGATCCATCAGAACATTTTGTACTTCAAGTGATATAAAACAGATTTAAGTCACACAACCTTCTCACCTTGGAGACTTTAAAAGGTGTCAGCCTATTCAAAGAAGAGTGAACATCCTGTGGTATAAAGATTCAGATCCCAAACATCTGGGCAGCTGTGGGATGAAAGATGTCCCAGGACAGCTGATGATCAAGTACAGAGAGCCCCGAGTGAAAAGAGAGGACAAAGACTGAACTGGGAGAGAGAGAAAGAACAGAAAGAAAGAGACAGAAAGAGACAAAGAAATGGTTTTCCAAAAAAACAGCCGGGGGGGGAGGCAAGAGACGCTGATGTCTTCACAAAGTTTGAAGATTTACTAAGTTAGAACTCTTTTTTTATATGGATCTAAAACATTTTAATATCAGCAGGAAGGTGATTTCAGAGCACGTCATGAAAAGGCCTTACATTTGGCTGACTTACTTACTAGAAACATTGTGTTATTTAATGCATATAGCAAATACATGAGTAGATATTTGGCAGCCATAGTGTTACTAGTCACTTCATCACTGTACATCCTCTGCTGTAAAAACTGCAAAAAAATGCATATTTAGCATATTATTATGCACTCCAGATTTAGTGACTCCATCTACAACATCTCTAAAAAAAAACATGCTACTTCTGCACTGCCACTGAAGTGTGACCAACAGATTTTGCAATTTACAACTAACAATATTAACAGTACCCTGCAGTGACAGCAGCATGACGATGGAAAGAAGCTGAAAATATATATTTTTTTAAATGGAATAGAGAATCAACAAGTGGAGTTAGGGGCAATCTTTAATGATGGCTTCTGTTATCACTTTTGAAAGCAGGGAAAAGATTAAATACAATATGAGGACAAAAACAAAAAACCTGGTGCTGTATCGATGTTTTCTTCTGCTTTGCTCGTTACTTTGAAGAAAAAGAAACCAGAGGCAAGTTAGACTTTTAAACAAGCAGATACCTCGAAACATGCGAACACACTGCCTGGCAACGGACACAGTAAGTTGTGACGATGTGCAACTCAGTTCAGTCTACCTTTCTTGCTTCATAGCTTTTAAAGGAATCCACTAGTGCTATGAGTAAATGGCAGAATGTGCTCAGGCAAGCTGTACAATAATTACAGCCCTGTGATAGACACGGATCCCAAAATAGTTTGTCCTCGTATCCTGTGAGCATATACTCCAATTATCTCAGGAAATATAGTGAATTACAACATACATGACAAACTAAATGTATTTATAATGAATCTTTCCACCTTTAGGAGAAACAGACAACTTTTCAGGGCTTGTTGTGTACCTGTTGTTTAGTGATTAGTTATTTCTTCCTTTTCCGTGCTTTGACGAGCTGTATGAGGGGAGTTGGGGTTGAGAGACAACGTCCAAGAGTGTTTGCGATACTTTCAAACAGAAATCTGTTGCTTTAAGAGATTTATTGAAGCTAGATAATTGTTAGATGACCCCCAATGGGCTCCTGGATTGTGTTGTAATGGGTTGCTCTTTCTTGTATTCCGCTAATGCTCCACTGAAGTATTCGCATTACAAACCAAAGCAGGGACACTTGTGACATGAAAATCAAGTTCCACACCTTCAGAATCTGCATTTAAATGCAAACCTGTAAAAAGAGTTTAAGAGTAAGCAAATCCTGGAGAATCTAACAAGATGTGAAATATCCCATTACCCAATGATGGCTTGTTTTATCATGTAGGCATGACTGCTTTTATTCACTTATAACATGAACCACACCCGCCTGACAGCTTGCTCACTAATAAGTTAGCTTGTGCTTGTTTATTTGCTATTTGGCTTCTTCTTTTCTTCACATCTATTAGCTCTGGACACATTTTTGAAGACACAGCCATCTCTTTATTTTCAGTGCAGCATGTCTCGTCAGGAAACGACTGAGAAGATGCAGCTATTTCTGTTCAATTGATGAAGACGAGTCCATGCTCAGCGCTGTGGGGTGTCTTTGGAGATCTGGAGCAAACCAGAATATGTCAAACTGTCTTTGTGAACATCTGCCATTGACTTGTATTATTAAGAGAGTTTAAAGCATGTCTGCATGCAATGAGAGGACAAGTAGAGACAGTTTACAAAGTCAAAGGCAGCAATGAAATCCAAGCAATGAGACCAAAGCGATGGAAACAGAGGGGGGCAGGATGTTACTGCTCTTTATCATCAACTGTTGAAGAAGGACTACAGTAGCTTCAAAGAGCTTCTCTCAGCATGAACAGGATGCAGCAGATGATAACATTTTGAAGGTCTTTTGATGTTTTTTTTTCCTTGTCCTGGGTGCATAAAAAGTTGTAAGTCACATTTATCTTCATCAAATAGACTCACTACACCTGTCACTCAAACTCCTGGATAGACTCAGCAGGAAGTGTCAGCTTTGGGAGTTTGTCTTCAATGGCTCAATAAAGCACCTCAGTGCCAGAATCTGTTCTCTGAAGACACACTGTGTGAAAAATATCGCCCACTGTATTTTGTCAATGCTACTAAACAATACCATAAATCACTTCATAAAGTTGCTGAAGCACCTACAAGTCCCCAAACTTTACTTCTAAATAACTGTTTCTCGCTGTTTCCCTGCTGGCCTGCACTCACACTGCTCCAAGGCTAATCAGACCTGAGCACGGTCACCTCTAGTACATAACCTCATAATACAAAATGAGCAGGGCTTTATGTAATTATAAAGCGTGCTAAGTTTACAAGACAGACAGACTCCAAAAAAAATTGGGGGACACACGGTCGACAAGACTGCATTAACTAACTATGTGGCTTATTTTGATTCATTTTGGTCAGATAAAGCCATAACGCTGCCATAAGGCTGGGATTGAGTGTGCTCCATGTACACATTGTGTACCTGAGCTTCAGCTTGTGCATGAGAAACTGTACCGCGCCAAAGAAAAACTGTCCCATATGCTTCTTTTGCCCCTACAAATCAAACTTTATATACAGAACTAGCCTGAAGAAACACACAACAAAGTCACATTTTCAAAGCAACAACAGTAATTTGGCTACTAAGAGCAGAGACTCATTAGAAACATCTTCTCAGGTGAATTATCAAAAAAACAGTCAAACTACACCGAAATGCACAAAAATAGAATCTCAGCAGTTATGTAACTGGTGAGTCACTGATGATAAACCTTGAGCATCTCATGTTGGGCAGCAGGTGTGTTTGAGTATGAACTATGACTTTGACTGTGGAAAAAGAATCGGACTTAAATCTACAGGTCACTTCAGTATGCAAACAATGTCGGATGCACCCTGCATACTACTGATTCTCTTGCTTTTTGTCCCCTTGACTTTGATTTAAAAAAAACAACCCTGCATGGCTTCATCTTTGTCTCCTCATGTTATGGATTGCCCACTTCGGAGAATTGATGACAGGGATCTGAGCCAAAGAGTGCCCCACTCTCCTCTCTTCACCAATTTCCCTGGAGGATCCTTGTTACATACCTTCAATCCCCCAGATATGCCTCCTGCAGAACTCCATTACTCCACTAGAAGACATTTCAGATGCTGGGGTCCTGACTTCCTCCTTAAACATCTTTCCCTAATTAGTTTCTGAAAAGTTTTAAAATGACACATTTTCTATGTATCCAGAAAAAAAAAGCACATTCGCTGCAATCCTGTTTTAACTTATAATATTTATTCATGTCCTCGTCCGTAGGAACAGGAAATAGAAACTGAAATGACTCAAGTTCCTATGAGTCATGATTCAAAACTCCCACATGCCATTTTTGCCAGACTACCTGTGAGGAACAGCCGACTCCACAGCAGCTCCACTCAATTAACTCCCAAACTAATTATACAACAGTACCTGAGAGGGTGCTGTGCATGAAGGTGCTGACGTCGGTGTGCTGCAATCACTGATTGCATGCAACCTTTGGTGCATTATTTGGTTTATTGAAACCCAGCAGCACTGAGAAGCCGGGACCTTCACTTAAAATTATAGAGTCTTTGTGTTTTTTGAAAGATCTTAACAAGCAGTCTGGGCAGGGCTTTATTTAGCCCTGCAATTTCAAAGTACTTGCTTTCCTGGGAAGTAAGTTTGCTTTTGTGGCACAGGAGTTAGAGTTGAAGGTGCTTGAGATTGCACAACAGTGAAAACGATTAAAGAAAAATAAGAAAATAAAAAAGCGTACTGCAACACATTATTGTCATTATTTCTTTGCAGACAGAACATGAATCTATGTCTTATGGACTACTTTGAGGAATTCTATGACTTCAAAAGATGAAAGCAACAAAAATCTGATTTAAATTGATGTGGGTGAAGGCCACAGTAATTTATCAGGGATCTTCTTCATTAAACTGCAAACCCATAAAATAAACCAGGCCTTCGATATGAAGCTTGTCAGAATGTTCTTTTCCAATCCACAACTCAGTTGGTGTTGGTGTTTTTTTTATTGCCTGATCAGCTATCTCATTACTGGGAGAACTGGGAGTGTGTGGATAGAGCTTGCAAAAGACAGTAAAGAAGATGTCAGACGAGGCAGCTAAAATCAGTCTGTGGATTTGGATGAAGAGGAATAATGCCAATCGGATACAAAAACGAACTCTCCCCTTATGAAAAACAAGGGAGTAGGGGGAGGTGGAGCAGCAGTCTGATCCAGTGGGGGTGGATGCAAAGCCCCAGACAGGACATCTCAACCTGCCTGTGCTTCCCCAGATCTCTTTTTAAGATCTTGCTGCAGACTTGTGTTTTATAAGCTCTTTGTTTTCATGTGTATTGTTGGCACCAGTACAAGTTGTGTTGTTGTTGTTTTTCTCATCAGCTTGTAAGGATGTGATAGCACTAAGAAGTTTGATGGGTTGGTGTGGTATACTGTAGGAGCTAGTATGGAGGGGGAAGGGTTCTGGGATGCCTGAGCTAACTGTCCACCCATAGAGAGATGTTGTGCCACTAACTTGATGAAACACCAGTGGAGGGAGGTTCCCATTTGACAACCCCGGTGATGTCCTGGCTCTTAATTATTAGTCTTGTAGATATTTGCTTATTTGTGTTTCATTTGTGTTTATTGTTGATATTTAATGTTGTACTTTTGTACATATAGAGCACAGTTCACCGAATTCAAATTCCTGTGTGTGTGTCAAGTCAAGTTATATTTATTTATAAATATGTGTTGTTGTGCATTATGTTGAGTATTTAAGTAAAATCAGTAATTTGAGGAAACTGCATGTTCTATATAACCCAAAAAATGTGTCTGTGGCAAATGGGTTTTATTATCATTGAAACTGTCCTCTGCATATCAAAGCCCGGAGATGCATTCAGGAGTCCTTGTGAATTTACATCTTTCTGTGTCTCTGGCTCATACCGAGTCTGCACACGACACGTGGTGACCCCGCTGAGCGGTGCGTGTTCTCGTCTCTTCTCTGTTTTATCTTCCTCAACACAGCAACAGAACAAAAACATAAAAACATGGTGAGAGGAGCTGATCTCTGATTCCCTCTGAGCACTAAACAGACCAATATGTGAGATGTGCGGTTAATAAAGGTGATGCAGATTTTGTTGAAAAACTCACCAGGCTTTTTATCAGTTCTTTTTTTCCTATGAACATACTGAATTTCATTTCCCCTTTTCATCAAGGCTCGGTCAGGACCAGGCTCTGTATCTTTATCTAGACTTTTCTTCAAAGGTCACTGCATGGAAAAATATTAAAAGTTCAGCTCGGATCCTCTCTGCCTCTTTCAGATATTCACATAGTTAAGTGATTTTGACATGTTGCTAGGTTACCGGTGTCTGATATCTCTGAAAATATACACAAAGAGGACTTATACTTTTGCAGTGAGGTGTTGCTAGGTTACATGTTCCATTGTGATGAGGTTTTGGCACACAGTTGAAAGCTTTCAAACGGAACCACCTGATGTATAAGTTTTCATCATCCTTGAAGGAAGTTGTTAACCATAGTTTAAGCTGAAGCCATGTCAGAACAGCTCTTCCAACATGACATAAAAAAGGTTTTTTAACTCTTCTTTAAAGCTGATGGGAGGAGAATATCTGGAGGTGAAGGCCTACAGTAAGGTGTATATACTTCATCGTCGACCTCTAGAAAGTTTTAAAGTTGTTGGTGACCTTCCAAAAGGTTCGGCGTTGAAGGCAAAACATTTAATGAAAAAGGTGCAAATATTAAAGAGGAACCAACAATAAAGACCTTTTTCAAAAAAGACCTTTTGACAATTAACAGTGATTAAAGCACAAGTACAGAAAAATTAATTCAGATCAGTTTTATGGTCCTGGTTTCATTGTGTGTTGTGCTCAAGCGATAAACTCTGGTGTTGAAAACAAAAGCTGAAGCAGAAGTGCAAATTGCTGCAGTTTGAGTGTTAGTATCAGGCTGCAGAAGCAGCTGAAGTCACAAATACTCACCCCATTCAAAAAAGACAGATTTTATACGGTAGAAATTAACATGTTAACAGCCTGGTAAAGTAGGTCTGATTAGCTAAAGTCTTGATTCACACACACTGAACGGGGGGGGGGGGGGGGGGGGGGTGATGATAACTCATCTGTTTTGATTTTTATGAAGGGTAAGCGTTATTCACACTAAAATGTGTAGTTGACCTGACTGACAGGTGGGCACAGTGAAACAATTTGTCAGGAGGCTCAGCTCCAGCTCAGAGCCAGGTTGACTAAGACTTAGGCTGAGACAGCATTTCCAGCATGGGGACAGCGATCCATGAGATTCCCAGCCCCCTGCAGAGACCTGTACACTTGTTGTCTTGCATGCTACTAATGACAGAAAACTAACAGTCTCAACTCCACTTCCTCCTGAAGAAAAGTGGGACTTTTTCTCATCTAGACTCCTTTTTGTGTTGTGGTTGTAGTTTTATAGTTTGCTTATGTAGCCTGTCTCTGTCTTGTTTACATCTGCTTCACCATAACTTCAGGTGACATCATATGAGATCATGGGGTCCTGTTATTACTGGATTGGTTATTATTTTCAAACCTATCTCGTCTGAGGTCTTTAATGATAACTTTTGAACGCACCTTATTTTGTATTTTGATGGTAAGCTTGTTGCTAATAAGGGCTAGCAGGGGGCTCCAGGTCAGGGAAGGATGTCAGACATCCCTTCTGAGGTAACGTTTAACTTCTCCAGATGTAAGCGTCGTAAACCGTCCTGTACCCACATATTGTGAGTCGGAGGAGACGCAAGTTTCCATTTGAAAAGGATAGTATGTCTGGCCAGCAGCGTAGACAAGGCAATGACATGCTGTGCAGTTATAGCCATCAACTCTTCTTTTATTTTGAAGTAGGACTTTCTGGTAGATCGAAGGTTACGACGTTAAGTTAACTACAGAAAAATAAACTCGTTACAGATCAAAACTAAATGAAAACAGTTCAGGGACGATGAAAAGTGATGTGCTTGTCATAAACTGGTTATCTGTCTGAGCTTGTTAAAGTGAAATGAGACATTAAAGATGCAAAGTTTTTTTTCCATCACTGTGACTACAGGGAGACACTGTGGAGGCTTTAACACGGTTCACCTAAAGAGACAAAATAGCATGTGATTAATAGAGATTAAAAAAATTAATGTATTCATTTAAGACCTGACTTTATTGTGATTAACTTGTTGATGCTGAAAGCCCTCATTTTAATCATTTCAAATGATAGACTTAAGATCCAATTATTCAACCAAATCCTCGAATGAGTATTAAGTAAATAACTCATCGTGAAAATCTAGTTCTCTCTGCTTTTCAGTGTTTGCATGAAGTCTTTCTCTCTTTCTCATTTTCTCGCTCACTCATAAACACCATCTCACCCATGAGAGCCCTTAAAATCTATCTTTATTTCCCTCGTCATCTAAAGCAACGTGCTGTTGATCTACTCCTCACCAGGATTTTTCTATTAACATTTGAATTCTCTCAACCATTGAAACATTATATTGCTTTAATTAGGTTTGCAATAAAGAGCAATAGTACGTGTGCTGATCACACACAGATGGCCAATTATTGCTAAGATATTGCAATCAAAGAACAGAAAACAAGAGAAGATGTTATTTCCTCCGAGTGCAGCACGTTATTATTCTGTACTTGAGTTATTTTTGACTTATCTGTATCAAGAGAGAAGATGACATGAGGGCGCTTCACAAGTCGAGGCAATCACTGCAGACGAACTACATTAGAGCTGTTGAATGAAGTGTCAGTCCTGAAATGTTCTTATGCTGCTTAAACCATCGACCGATAATCTGAGAGTGTACATCTCAGAAGATATGAATAACTAGCTAATTCTGGTCTTTATCAGTGATTTAAACTGCCGGTATCTCTCTCCATGGGATTATAGATTTGAGGTAGTATGAAGTAGTAGTAGTGCCTGCCTGTACCTCCTCTGTCAGGTAAGAAGGCTTTCATCATCTATTGATGAGATGGAGCATCATATGTTTACATTAAAGGAAGAATGTGCAACATTTTATACATAAATACAGCACTAAACTCTTGCTTGCTGAAAGAAAGACGAGTCTTCATTTTAACTGTAACAACTAACTACAGACCATCACCTTTTTGTTGGCTAGATAAGATATTTGACATTTAAAACAAATGCAAATAAAATGTCTAATTCTTTTACATGTAAACAAAGTTTACTATAAAATATGCAATAAAGTTATTCATTTCCCTTTGCCACTGCCTCTGTGGTGTTTCGTCCTGTTTTTAGCTCTTGTAAAATTGGACAAACCAATAAAATTTGTTTTTATCATCTCTATTTTCAGTATTAAAGGACTGTATGTGAAATCATGAACATCTTTAAGAAGACGGATGAAATACATGTAGGTGTTTTACTGCCTATCGGGCAGATGAAGCATCAGTATTCAACTGGCTGACTCAGACATGCTGTTTCCAATCCCTTAGGAATGGTAAAGACTTATCATGGTCCACCTGTGGAAAAAATAGAAATCAGTTGTAAAATACATGACAGTCCACAGATTCAGGATTTCAGGACAAATAAAAACCGTCTGAGCTCAAAAGTGGTGATAAAACATTTCTCCTTTTTTCCGTGTGCTGAGACATGGATTCCTCACTTTAAAGAAACTAGTCTGGAGGTTAAAGACCGCTGGATGATTTTGATTAGGTATACGAAGTCTGTAATGCAGCAATAGGAAACACTGTTAGGATGTCTCCTCAACCCATTACAGGCTGAAACACACTCACTTCACTAGCAGGTGTGGAAGTCTGTTAGCCCACAGCAGGTGTGGAGATAATAAATAGAACATCACTTCTTATTTGTTCTGCGAAGAAGACTCTGGACTCAACCAGAGCTGCAGACTTAATGTGAAGTTACACTGAAATACAAAATACACTGCACTATAAGGGGGCTTGGTTGTTTTTTAACGTGCTTTATAAATAACGTTGACTTGACAAGGTAAAATTATAAAGTTGCAGTGATGGTTCTAAATATAAAGAGGATTTTTTTTTTTTTTTTTAAATGAATGGGCTCATTTTTATTGCATTTTTAAGTTGTATTTTGAGCATTTTGCCTTTTTAGGATAGGAAAAATGAAGAGACAGGACATGTTTGGAGGAGAGAGTGGTGGGGAAGAAGCGCATTGAATTTAAAGAGACACACACACCAAAACAGAGTGTTCTGAAAGAGCTGGTTTATACAGGGTCACAAACCTCCTCTGGTGCTTGATTCATGTTATATTTTGACCAAAGCACAGCACAGATGTTTCATTTAGACCACAGGGGACTGTTTGAAAATGTGGAAAAGGGGGATAATATGTCCTCTTTAAGGCTCTCTTGGATTGGTCTTTACTTTTCAGATTGAGATAAAACATCACCATCAGTTCATGGTTTAACTGTCCATTCATCCCATTTGGTTCAGGTCAACTTTTAGGAAAACAAAACGATGCATGTTAGAGTTGCTTTAGTTTTACCAACGCTCCATCTCATAAAGGTCAAGGCCAACACGTCGTACAAACATATATAATGCCTTTTAATTTTCAATTTCATTTTACAGCTCTTTTCATTCGTTGGCATACCGAAACGTACACATAAAATTAATAGCAGAAATATCTTGGTTCATTTTAATATCCGTTTCAAGGGACAAGTTAATATTAAAATTGTTTTGCTCATAAATTGTTTTTTATTGCAGCTTTAAATGGCAACATTTGAGTAACTGCTGTTTCTCCGATGGCAGGCTATATCCCCTCGGAAGCAGTAATGTAAATTCAGATGCTGATGGCTTGTCAGCCACTAGGCCTGAAGACAGGACTATTTCTTTTATGTAAAGGAGTGTGGGCGTACAGTCCATTCCTCTGCAGTAATTTTGTAGATTTGAAGGCTGAGGAAGAAAAGCAGGAAAAAGATGTGACAACACACCAGCCGGCAACGAAGTGCCTGTTTGACTAGTGTATGATTTAAATGTTTCACAGGCGACGGGTCGCACAATTTGTCACTGATGCAAAGAAATGTAAGTTTTGACACAGACAACCATGAAAGATTGGAGCAATTATTTTATGGGCTCCACCTTTGCTGACACAGGCTCACACGGGGAATCACATCCTTATAAAATCATCTCTGCTTCACATCAGCTGAATCAGCAGGAAAATATCAGTCATTTCTCTCAGATGTGGAAATTTCTCATAACCCTGTGACTCCTATAGCCTGATTAACTTCAACTTATGCAGGATGTATCCCATGCAACCCGAGCAAGACTCTCAGTTGAAAACGACATAATTTAGGTGAATTTTTCATTAAAGCACAGATAGATTTAATACGCCAGTGTCCCCTAGTGCTTATTAAATCAGGTTGGTTTGAGATAATGGATCTTTAAAATTCTACAAGCAGCCCTGGTAATCTGCTCTCACTCTCCTCCTTCTCCTCTCCTCCTGCTGGACTTTGTTCACTCTTACCGTATTTATTACAGAATGATTCAACTTTGAGGAAACGGAGGGAGCGAGGGAAAGAGCGTGTGAAAGAGATTTCCAATAGATAACGTGTTTATAATATTAACTAAGAGCCTAGGAGAAGGAGCCTCAGGTGTTAGAAGTGCTGATGATTTCAAAAAAAGCAGCAGAGAGCAAAGATTAGGGAAAGAATAGCAATTCCAGTTCACACTGAGTCGACACAGTCAATAGCTCCTCGCTGGGCCGAGGCACCGAGCAGGAAAGTCAGATAACTACACTGAAGTCAACTTTCTTCTTTGAGATCCGGCAAAGTTGTTAAATCTATAGCTATCACATTTGATGTCAGTATTGGTTCATGAGGATGGCACACGGAAAAAGAGTAGCAGCTTCAAGGGATCCCACTGTTTAGCTATGCAAAGCTTGCTTTTTAATCCCACAGCAGGTTTAGGCGCTTCCTGCTTTGTGTGCAGTTCTGGCTCGGCACAGCAGAGAGTAGCATAATGTGTAATGATTGCAATATTGAACTACACATGACTAGAAATAACAAGAAAGAAAGGTTTTTTTTTTTCCCCCTCTCTCTAAAGGAGCTTCTCTGGGGTTGCATTTTCCCACATGGAGGGAAAATGAAATGTGTTTTTGCGAGGAGCAAATCAGGAGCATATTTGTTGTTCAAATTAGTTGTTTTTGTGTGAGCATTTTGCACGTGAAAATGAAGTGAAAATAAATAAATTTTCGATATAGCTGAGAGACACAATTTGACAGGCCGAAGATAATACATACTTCAGGGGGAAATATTTGACAACACCTTATAGTAAAACCTGGAATAAAAATGAAGGTGCAAATTTGGACTATAACGGTTTCAAGGTCATTTCTGTCCCATCCTGTCTCGAACTTCAAATCATCTTTGAAATGGCCACAAGCTATTTTTTTTTCCCTGATACGCTTCCATTAATGCGTCTGCCCGGCCCGTGATGTTCTTATCGCAGTTTTTGCATCTGCCTGTCATTCCAAACTTCAGGCCTCCAAGTTAAAAAAGCTCAATCATTGGAACGACGGGCCTACAGGCTAAGAGAATGTGCAGCACTGTGTGATGAAAACACCCACTTCTACCCAGCAGCATCATTTCACCCTTAAAAGAAAGCACTTAGCTGTTGTTGTCAGTGTTGCCGGATGAGGCCTCTGCATATAAAAACTCACCATTATGAACAATTAAGAGTCTTTTTTCCCCTTGTGTTTCAAGACAGCCCACTGTGCTCAGATGGACGTGTTGGCGCCGTGATAACTACCCTGCTGGGATGATTATGACTTTTTGCACTCTCTGTGTATCCTTCACATTTCGGGAACACTTTAATCTCTGAGCGAGCACAAATCTTGTCAGAGTCAGTTTGACTGTGTGTGGGCGTCTGAAGTTAGTGACATGAGTTTCACATTAAAACCCATGAAACCCACTGTACCTTTAGGCGCAGTTGATACTGAAAATGTTTCATAAACACACAGTTTTTAAGTTTTAAAGCGTCACCAGTTCATGGACATTTACAGTATGAGGATGTAGTTTAGTGTGTTTTAGTTCAACCGCACAGCGTTTTACTGGGAAGTGTTTCTGAAAAATCCTTTGAACACAAAACATTAAATATTATTCACTATTTTGAATAAGATTCAGTATGGCACTGATTTATTAATAAATATTTTTACTTTATTAATAAATGTGATTGATTGATTGATTGATGTGAGCATGCATCTGTGATGCATCTAAATCTGTAATTACTCACCTGTCCACTAGGTGTCCTCAGACTCTAACACCAATGCTGCTCACCTGTGCACATTTTCCTCACCTGTGGACTCACCTTTATCTCATTTTTCTAATAAGCCCTTCAGTGTATATAAAAAGGCCTGTGTGCTTCCTCGGGCCTTCTCACCTTGAATTTGGGTGCTAAATCGAGGTGTGTCAAATCTTCAGCTACTTTAGAGTCATGTTTTCTACCAAACCTCAATATCCTGACAAAAGCTTTCAGTGGAAGTTCATTGGTGTCAGGACTCTGATTACCTTGGATTTGTCATTGTTGTCATAGTTTTGACCCTTCAGATCAGAGCATCTTTTGTTTAAAAGCACCCAAACACTGATTAGAACATCAACACACAGAGATTATGCTTGAGATATAATCATTGAATTCATAACCGCTCTTTTTGTTGCTTGCTCCATTATTGCTGTGTGGCCTTGCACATCAGCTCAAAATGACGTAGCAATCTTGGCTGGGTTATGTAACACAACAATAAGTTGTAGAAACACAAAAGCAGACATGATTTGCTCTGCAATGGATTACCTTCGGTTATTCAAGCAAGTTTCAAGGCTCTGCACGCTGATTTTTACAACTTAAACAAATGCAAATGCAACACAAACCGCAGGCTGCCTTGGAGCTGAAAGGGGAAAAAAATCACATATCTACACTTCATGGATTGTTGTGGAAAGAGGTCAGCAGTAATGTAAGAGTATCTGATTCATAGGAAATGGGCTACAGGACTGAAATTATAACTATAACACAGACAGGTTTTCCTATGCTAACACTTGAGGCCACACATACGCTAACGATGCCACAGGAGACTTGCTGAACTAATAAAAATAAAAACATTAAAAGAACAATTAAGTTTATTACAGTGTCTGAAGTATTGATATTAACCTTCCTCTGGAGGGAACAGACACCAGTGCATCCTGTGTTTATATTCCTCGTCTCAAGAGGAGGAAGACAATGAAAATTCCTACCACGCCCTGTGATGATGAAGTTCGTCATTCATTTGATTCATGGGCAGTTTTTCCAGTGCAACCAGAGTGCTTTACAAAAGAAAAATTATTAATAGAACATAACAATAAAAGGCAAAATACAACAACTCATAAATACCACAGGGCAACGCTCAGAACAAAGGAATGGCCTGGACATTTAAACTCAGGCACAAACACGACTGGAAAAGCAGCAGCCTGGCAGTAGATCAAAAACAACAACAGGAACACAATCATGAATAATCAATGCCATAAATTAAAATGATAAAAGAGAGAAATAAGACACAATCTCAGAGGATTAAACATTAACCCCAGCTGTTCTGCATGCTTTCAATACCTGTGTTTCCTTATTCTCAAATAGGACCGTGCAGGTCTACCTGCAGAGCTGCTATGTGTTCTGCTCCAGTCAGTATCAAATTGATGAATAAAGGCAGTAGTGCCGCTTGCATTGTGCCCTGTGGTATAAAGTCCAACACACCAGGCTCCTGAAAATAATTACATTTCTTGTTGTAAAATTCAAACACATGCTCCGTACATGAAAAATGAAAGGCATTCATGCTCCCCATCACTAAAGGATTAGGAGGACAGGAGAAGGAAATTCAGAGGTTTGAAAGTGAAACGATGGATACAAGAGGATCATTGTGTTGGAAAAGGCAGATGTCTTTTCCTGTAAGATGGTGAAACCAGAAAGTTATTTTCCCACATTTTTTTTCTCAAACCATGAAAAAAATATCTTATTATTATTATTATTATATAAATTAAGATTTAAGATTTACTTTTATTGATCCCCGCAAGGGGAAATTTCAGTTTTTACACTCTTTTTTTACACAAATAAAGTTTAAGACACTATCTATTGCTGAACAACACTATGGTGGTGAGCAGGGGTGTGTCCAAAGGGGGGCCAGGGGGGCATAGGCCCCCCTTCAAATTGGATTTGCCACCCCAAAATCCAAATCTATGATTGACTATTTTCCAAATCAGAGGCGTGGCTTAAGTACAAATCAACTATTCTGGATGTTTTCAACAGGCTAATGATATTGCACGTAATTGAAATTGAGACTTTGCACATTGTGTTACTTACATATCATTAGTAGGGATAGAAAGCATAAAAAATGTAATTAATTTGCGTGCATGTGCCGACAAACGTCATGCCACCCCTGCATAAGGGGTGGTCTTGACACGCCCCCGGTAGTGGGCTACAGCCAAATGACTAAAGCTCTTTACTTACAGTGTTAAAAACTGGGTATTTCTGGCTGTTTTTTTGCCTGAGAGATTTCACAAGCAGCGAAAAAAAGTGATGCATTTCCCATTACCAGCAGTGTTCAGTGCACCAGAGGGACTAATGCAAGAGATTCCCTCTTCAACACACTTCTCTGTGAAGCAGTCTGTCTTTTTTTTTCAGTGAGAGAAAGGGTTACTATTATTTCCTGAAACACCCTTACAATAACCACGTATCACAAGCAGTCTAGCATCATTACATTACAATAGGTATCCAAGCAACAACCTCCAGACTTAAGAAATACTGACATGCTAAAGTGTAAATAAAGTGCAGTTCCTTGAGTGTCCACTTGAGGCTGGCTTCAAAAGCCCTGGAAGTCCCATACACATCCCATATTAAAATGTCAATTTTTACAGCATTTATTAACATCTTTACAGCCTGGTAAAATTATTGGAACACTTTATTAAGCCTTAAGTTATTCATACATTTGCATAATTAGGGGAATGGGTGATCTGATTGACAGGTGGGCAGGCGGGCGCAATGAGCTTTTTGCCAGGAGGTTAAAGGCCTGCCCCCCTTACTTCTACCTGTTTTACCTGTTTTACCTGTTGCTTGGTTGAACAAAGGTTAATTTGAAACAGCATTTCAAACAAATCTTACATTGGTATGAGTTTGCTTGATTGACTTTGAGTTATTTTTTTGAAGAACTTCATAAATATAGTATTCAAATTTCACTTCCCTAAGAATGTCTGCAAAGTCTAAACTTGATTTAAATAAGAGATAAATGATACAGTATGCCTTATAACCTTTTCAAATTTTACTTGAGTCCATGAATGAATACTACATTATCCGAAGGTTTTCATAGGATAAAGATTAAAAATGTTACAGTTATTCAATGTAATATTCATAACCACATACTGAATGGTCTCTTAGGATATTTGTAACGATCTGTATTGATTCTCTGTGTCATTCACTGTGCTAAATGAAAAGTACTGTAGCTTCATGCCACAAGGGTTTCAGATACCAGAAGTATTTTCCTCGACTTGCAAACAGGATTTTCAGTGAAAACTTAACCTCAGGTCCCTTCTGGAGAACAATACAAGTCATCCAAGACAGATCAATTTCAATCGATGTGAGCAGAGTGTGCTGGCTGGGACTGACATGGACACAATCTATTTTACAACAATTATTAATTGATTCCTTGTCAAGAATGCAGCAGTCAGTGTTAGCCAGAGGGAAAGATATGCTAAAGTCGCAATGAAATGTCAGTGATTCAGACAGCTGGGCTGCATTGCTGCTTGATGTATTGGCTGGAAAAGGAGGTTACTCGGGGTAGTGAAATGATTGCTGAAAAGTCTGAACTAATGGGATATTACTTTAGACTAGTCTTTATTTATGTCCAATGCCATGCAGCTCTTCAAATGTTTCCTTTCTGTAGAAAAACAAGCAGAAAGTAAGGGTGGATGTCAAGATGGGCACAAGATGAATTTGGAAGGGGGCATTGACAATTGTCCATTAAAAAAGTCAGATCGATGTACATGTCTTTCAGTAGCTTTATATGCAAGGCTCCAACACACACACTGGCAAAACTCTCTCTCTCTCACACACACACACACATGCACACACTCACTTACCCACACACACATCACCAATAAATACAAGCTCACTACCAGCTAAATCATCACAGTTATGTCCTGTTAGCTCAAGGTCCACAGAAATTTCCCACCAATGTTTCTTTTATGATCTGAGGGGATAACAGATAAAACAGGCATGCCTGCTGTTGCCATGGTGATTGCAGACGCTGTCTCTCAGTTTGTGCAGGCACAATTAGGAAACGAAATCTCCAAGTTAGGGAGTTGGCTGCGTGAGTGTATGTAGTCCCAAAATGTCAAACAGGCCAGAAATTCCTCCAACCGGTTATAAACAGCTGATTGGGGCCATGATGCTGTTGTTCCTCAGTTCACACTGAACAACTAACAACGGGCTGAAATATGTCACGCCTTAAGAATTTGTTGTACTCAAAAGAATTGTGTCTTAATTGGCCTGAAATATATATCCTATCTATATAATATATAGAGAGAGCGAGAGGGGTGAGAGCGCCTGTGTATTGTGTTAGTAAGATATTAATTAAAATATTTTTTATTTATAGTTTTATACTTTTACAGTATTTGTAACTTTACAGCTGGGTTTCTTTTCTCAACAACACAAAAACAAATTTCAAGAATGTCAACATTTATTCAGCAAGTAAATCTGATTCTGTTTCTTCTTGATCAGTTGAATTAAATGCTATGATGCAACACTATCGTCTCAAATCTCCTCTCCTCATAAGCAAAGGTCACACTTGACGCATATGTTTTGTTTGTATATTATTCTTTGGATGTTTTCATGTCAATATCCGCACGCCAGTCTTGATGCCCTTGTTGCTATAGAGATAAAGAGCCTTGGATCTCAGAGACAGCGTACACAATCCAGCAGGAGCAGCCTCTGTGTTGACAGCAGTGAACCATCAGCTTGGTTAGCAGAGCACGCAAAGAGCTGGATACAGATTTAGAATTGGAAGTTGGTGTTTCTGCTTCATTATTGTGCAAGAACTGCATGGAAAACAATGTCCTTGATCTACCCCTTGAGGCAAACCGGAGGAGGAGAAATCAACCTTTGACAAACATGCCAGAAACTGATCAAAAGTTTGGTGTTGAACACAAAATAAGACACAAAAACACAATAAAATAAAAATATATTGATAGTTTAAATTTAAAACACCATTTTAATATTAACAATGGACCAAAGAACTCTTCACACGCTTGTGACTTTTATTTTAGGGACATTTTAACAAAGTACTACTAGACTCTATATTCTCCTAAATCAGTCAAACGTGTTTAAAAGGTATCTCAATTATTGTCAAGAAATGTAATTATCTTTGTGCTTTTATGAACTGGAAGGTTTGCTTCCATTAGAAACTTTCCAAATCTGCTCTATATATTTCTTTCTAGAATCCAGCATTGCTTATTGGGTATCTTGGGCAATTTTGGGATCTCAAATGGATTTAATTTTTTATATGATTTTAATAACAGCTTTTGCAGATAATTAGATTGTTATGAAACTTTGAAATCAAAGAGTTGCTTCAGGAGCTTAACCCGATTCTTTAAGCCTCTCGTGGCTCATTGTTCCGGTTCAAGTCCAACACCGAGCTGATTTCAAGTCTCAGCAGGTGGCTGTTTTTAGACAAATGATCACATCAAACCACCTTATGCTACTGAACTACGAGACCAAACTACAGACATGTTTGAATAGATATCAGCTAAAAAGTCAAATGTCTTTCTCAGACATTGTTGGAGATCAGAAGAGCTCAAAAAGAGGCATATGTCCACCCTTGTGAAGGTGTTCAGGTTGCATTTATTGCTAAATTCGTAAAAAGCAACACTTTGCTAATAAACTAATACTAATGACATGTGACGGATGCTTTTGGGTTAACAGATGGATCAATTCAAGTTTTTAGCAGAAATACAAAGGATCAGATGACAGTAGCAGCACCAGAAGGAGGACTTAAAATGAATCAATCCTAGAGCAGAAGTTAAAAGTCCAAGATGGGAATTTACAGAGTTAAGGTTACAGTTAAAAATATGTTGTTGTGTACTGAATTATTTTCAGACGAAAGTAAAATCCTGAAACTTTATTCTGGACATCCCAGTGGTGGATATTGAGGGAAATATGGATAAAATAATCCAAATTTTAGGTTGTATTGTTTATTGTTGTTATAAAATCCTTGTGCTATAACTGAGCTCTTTGGTATGTTTGACATAGAATATTGACTCATACGGATGAAGTATTATGGGTTTTTTAAATTGACAGTTATGTCTTCAGCGTCTTGAGTCATTGTTCACTTAGTTTCACATCTTAATAGAAATGTTTGTGTATACGTATGAAGCCATAACTGAAGCTGAATGCAGAGTTCAGTCAGCACTCAGGTACAGTAGCTCTCACACCACTGAGAACATCTTCTCCACGCTTCATAAAAGCCCTTTAAACAACATGTTTTTGACGTTGTAATGGCAATCACCAGGACTAAACCATTAGAATATTGTGTTCAAACCGGCCTACTGTCCTGAGAGTGTATGCCTCAAATTATTCACAAGTATTCACAAGTGTTTAATACAGACCCTCAGAAGCCCTTACTGTACGAGGTACCATAAATGTGTTAGATGCTAAATTTACAGTTTATTGCTACAACAATTTGTCCTTTTACTCTGCTGATTGTTTGCAGAGCTGTTGAACCACTTACTGTATGCTAATTCATTGACCTGAGCTACAAACAGTTCATTCACAGTGAAAGTGATGGGGGAGTACATGCTGGGTGTTTGCCTTCAGGGTCACCTGCATGTCAAGCTTACCGGAGTTATTTTTAGCACATGAAGTACATTCATGATGGATAAATGGAATAATACTCAGATATACAGTGTTAGATGGTAACATGTTTTCATTCTTGGATTCAGTTATACTTTTTTCAAAGGTTCATTTTCAGGCTTTTTAATGCCTTTATTTAGAGACAGCACAGTGACAAGAGTCAAAAAACTGTGCGAGAGAGAGAGAGAGAGAGAGAGTGGGGAATGACATTGGAGAAAGGAGCCACAGGTCGGATTCGAACCCAGGCCACCTGCTTTGAGGACTACAGCCTACGTACATGGGGCCTGCAGATAGGCTGCCAGTGCCCCAGTTAATACTTTTATATATTTTGCATTTCATAATGAATCTCTTGTTGGCCATGATTCATCTGTGACTTTGTATAAAGAGGAATTGGTCCCTTGTGTAGACAAAACGTTATAATTATCACCCTATTGTTCCTGCCTGGCTAAGCTCTATCCAGTTTGGCATCTTTCAGCTTCTTGTTTTTGGCCAACCTTACAGTTTTGCTGCTTTTGGTCAAGCCTTTGTCCAGCTGCAGCAGATTATATAAAAACACACTGGTAAAAACACAACAAGAATTGTTCTGGATGAGTCCCTTGAAAACACAAATTCCAAACTCAGTTGATTCCTCTAGCTCATGTGAGCATGTTGGCATCTCTTAACTTGTTGTTTTGCCTGTACATCACAAAACCTTACTGTTAAGCTTCCTCCAGCTGCTCTTATCAGTCTTTACCGTACATCATATATTTTTTTTTTAATCGCTTTATTGTGTCTGTCTGATTATAATTGGACTTTTAATATGCATTTAATTATGTTAGTATGACTGAAATCTTACACAGTCTGGTTATTCCAGAGTTTATAGGACAGTTGATACTGGAGTTATAAAACAGGTTGTCATAAACATCACTACTGCTAATCAATTACTAACTTCAAATCATAGTTAAGAGTTAAGATAAAATTAAAGGGTATTAAGAGAAGTTAGAAAAGACTAGCAGCAATTAGGTATGTCTGTCAGAGGCAACAAACTTCCTGAAAAAGAAAGTAAACAACTCCCTTTTTTCTTTTAAGTGTGACTAATACCTCCTTTGGCTTTTCTAACATCTTTAGCCTTTTAGACGGCAGATCATCAAACATAGCCTTGTTCATCAGTCTTCTGTTGTGTATCACGACCAACCAGGTTTCAATTTAGTTCAGCTGAGAGGCATGTAATTAATTCGCCATAAGCAGTAATGAGTTGCATTGTAATGTAGCATGTAATCACATCCTGTCTAAAGAAAAATTGCTCCGCTGTTTGCCTGGGCGTCTAGATATACCTGTCTTTAAGTATTTTTTTCATACCGAAATAGATTCAGCCTCAGCAGCTCATACTTTGAAGCCGTTCAAAGACATTTCTCTCCCCTTATTCAGTTACAGAGGCATGAATATCGAGGGAGGAAGGAGTATAAAACAAGGTGCGATTGGTTTGATGACAGCGAGGGAGAGAGCGAGGGGAGAAAGAGTATCATCCTCTGCATTGCAGGCCCCAAATAGCTGAGAGTGTCCTGGGTGCACTGGGCTGTGGCAGATTTTAATCAGCTCCTCGTCTCTGCCACAGGATGATACACACCACGGGAGCTGTGGGAGCCAGACACACACACAGCACCGACACCGGCAGCTCTTAATGGCACTGAAAAGGCCTAATAATGCCGGACATCAATTATCAATAGAGGCACAGTGCGAGCACTGATTGTTAACTGTGTGGCATCTCAAACCACAAGAGCACCTCAGTAAGTATGTGTATTTATGTCCACTCATGCAGAGCGAGTGTAAGAAAGGAAGTGATTTCAGAAGCTGAACCAGCAGAAGCTGTAATCGTGTTTGTCACACACTTTATCTTTGATATTTGTGCACTGTGACCGCGATACAGCAGGGTGATTTTAAAATAAAACTATCAAGCACTAATTAGCTGCAACTACTCGCGTGAATTGTGTACTGCCGGGGACATGTAGCCGCGCTAGGAGCCGTCACACTCGTCTCGCGGCGTCAGCTTTTGCTGCAGTGGGTGCTTTGCAATCATCTCAGAGTGTCGCCGTCTGTGCGGGCAGTTCCCACACAACACGGGCTTTCAGCATTCAAATGATAAATGGAGGATGGCTGCTGCCTGTCTCAGACATTTCTTATGGGCGTATCAGCAGAGGAATCACAAAGCATTGAATGCCATGAATTGGAGGGGGTGGAAAATAGTACACATTTCTTGAAAGCTGCATTAATGGACCATATTCCCACAGCGGCCATGTTCCTGTGATGTCACGCTCAGGGTTGGAAGCTCAAATGTTGTTATCATGTTGTGCTGTGAAATTTTGTTTTCAATTAATGTGAACGTGTGAGTGCAATGTACAGCCAGCGGGCCAAACATTTGTCTGATTTAACAATATATTGGCTATAGGTAAGAAGCTTCTCCCTATCCTTTCAGTTTTTCCATCATGTCTGTTGTTTGGGTCGCTGTGGTCCTCAGAGATCCTTATTGCTCTTTCTTGTTAAACACTTTCCACTTTTCATACTACAGTATTATGAGCAATTTGTACATTAATGTTTAAACGTACAATAAGAAGAATTTTATTCAAATGTTTACATTAAAATATCTAAATAAATTAAAAATGAAAAAGAGTAGCAGAAAGATCTCCCATGGTTCCCTGCCAGCCCCATGGCCGTTTAATCTACATACTGTGCCTTCAATACAGAAAAGTCCACATTTTGAATCTTGTTTAATTTAAACTGGTACCAAAATATTTTTTCTTACCTACTTTCCTTGTTGTTGTCTTGCACTTTGTACACAAGAAACTCTTCGTGAACCCTGCGTAGCCTATAAACATAGTTTCATTCATTCTTCAAATACACAGTCTAAAAACAGAGTCCAGAGAAAGATAACTTTATACCACAACGTAATTCAGACTCAAATCATGTAATACTTGGCTCTTGTTTGGTCTTAGTCAATTCCTGGACAGAATATCTGGTTCCTTTTTTTTTTTTTTTTGTCAGACCTTAAACCATCATTTATCATTAAAGTAATGATATTTACATATACGCTTTCATTGGACTTTAGCCACATTTGGATTTGCTTAAAAGGCTAATGTAATAAATACACAGCTTGGTGTTCAGATTAGAATTTTGGTGAGCTGTGCCTCCCAAAAGTCACGCTGTTAATCTGCTGAAAACTGTCTTGGCAGTTCTGACCTTTCAGTGAACAGACAAAGCAGAAGGTAATGATTTTATATTAGCTGTGTCATACCTTTCATCTTCACATTAACCTGCTCTGCCAGGAAGTAAACTAACCTGTAAAATAGAGGCATATCAGAGAATGGTACGAATGCACATTCATCATGTACTGTATGTCACCCTAGAGGGCAATCCCCACGTCCTTTAAACCTGGATGGACCCGAGCATGTTTATAGGTACAATACGTTTTGGAATTGCTGGGGTAGAAGATCTCAGCCAGCGATCTTGAAACGCAAATATCTTCCTCTGTATACTGTGTACACCTGTGTATGTAATAGTTCCTTTTTTGTCTAAATGTGTTATTCCAAGTGTTTGACCAAATGTAGAGAATGGAAACAGAAAGCATCCCACCTCCTCTTCATGGCCACAACGTTTTTTAACACCCTCTTCTTCCCAAATGAACTCCCCTCCAACCCCAAGATTTTCATACAAGACCTGCCCTTGGGTTTGACTTTTTTTTGGCAATTCCAAAACCTTTTAGCATTTAGATCCCAAACTATGTAAAACAAAACGTCTGGAGTTAGAAATGTCTGAATTAACCTTCAAGCTTCTGTCCCTATCTCTGGTATGAAAAATGGTTTTGGTGAAAAAGCTCGATCTGAAGCCAAAGCTCCGAACTAAAAGAGGCTGAAAAGCTCTTAAAAATCTGCAGAGTTGTGTGTTCAGTCTCATTATGTTTGATACCGTTTAAATGGAAATGTTATTGTACATAATTAGTGTTAACAAGAAAGAGCTTGAAGCTCCTTCTCTTTAATGTCAGAGAAATTAAAGCTGCACAACACAACTCATTGAAACCACAGAAAACAGGTTTGTTTTAGCCAAAGTGTTGAGGTTGAATGTTGTTTCTTGCAAACATTTACATAATCTTGGCCCATTTTTATAGTCTCATGTTGTGTACTTTATGATCATCAAAGGAGAAACACGCTCTGAAGTGTCACTGATAATCATTGTCTTGTTCAGATATTGTTTTTGCAGTTTTATTTTAAACATTTTTCATTTCATCTCCTTTTCCTTTGTGATAATAATGTCAGTTTTTGAAAAAAGACAGATTTTTTTTTTTTTTGTGAAAACCCACAAATAGAAGCCATCAAA
This sequence comes from Labrus bergylta, assembly GCF_963930695.1. Classification (NCBI taxonomy): domain Eukaryota; kingdom Metazoa; phylum Chordata; class Actinopteri; order Labriformes; family Labridae; genus Labrus; species Labrus bergylta. The sequence goes on from NC_089197.1 coordinate 12,103,496, forward strand.
AAGCCAGACGCTGTGAGTCGTCTCCCTGCAGATTCACTCTGGCGGCGGCTCGGCTGGACAGATAATGGGATCCGCTGAGGACAACAGCCTCTTTGTATGTGTATGGTTGTAAAGTGTTCAGCCAGAGCACTTGTGTGTAGCACAATGTTTTCTTTTAATGACTGAACTCCACAGTGAGAACGCAGACATCCTGGATGATAATGGTGATAATGAACTGGGAGCATGCAGAGCCTCAGCTCAGCACTTCCCTCCTCTGCTGCAGTCTGGCATATGGCAGGAGATTTCCATCCCTCCTCAACATTTGTTGACCTTGATTTCAGCCTTCCTGCCTCCCATACATAATTAGTACCTGTTAATTTCTGCATTCCTCCCCAGTCATGTTCAGCCAGGTGCCAAGTGAGGAGTGGAAAGTGCTTAAGCAGCCTTCCCCTTGTTGCAGCAGGCGGTTGAGCGCTGAAAGTTTGTAGTCTTTGGCGGTAATGCTGACCGGCTAGCTTGCTGCTGCTCGCCGTCTCGCTGACTCACTTAGCTGATCGATAGCTAATTCCCTTAAACAATCAAGTGGCCTCTGCGATGGGAATGTGGTGGGAGGTGTGATAATTGATTACTTTTTCTCGACATTTTCCCCAGTGAGTTCACTCGGTGCGATACGCAGCCACATTTTTCATTGAGCTGTTCACGAGATGCTGAGGTATGCACCTTCCATGCATCACATTTGGTAAGAGCCGATACGAAGATATAACTCTCCTCTGCTGAGATGTTTACTTTGGTGCAAATCTTGCTGGGTCAACCTCTGAGGCCTGTCTGGCTTAAATCTTCGTGCAGAAATGCAGATCTGTTTGCTTTCTACCCTCTTTAGTTTGTATTTACAACACTGGTAATATGGTGCCACAATACGGAGCCACATTTCCTCGTCATGGATGTGGAAGCTTCTTTAAGGCACAGATTTAAAAGCTATCAATTGCATCACAAAAGAAGCAGTAGAACTACATTAAAGTTACCCAGGGGGAGAAATCTGGTTTGATGAGCTACTGTACAGCTCCTAAAACATCTCTGTAAGTGGTGATCAAATAGACCATGCATGTGAGAGCTGAAATGATAACAAATAAATTACAAAATAAACTGTAGGGGCAGAGGTAAAAAGGCTGAGTTGAGTTTATGTGAAAAGTGAACAGGTCACATTTGAAAGAAAATAACAAAACAAAACTGAGAAATTAATCAAGTTTCAATTTCAATCATGATTTTGGCTTCCCACGATCATGATAACAAGATCATCGAGACCAAACGATTACTGTGTCGCAGTGTGTTTGTTGTTATATTTTGGCCACAACAGTACATTTACACTACCTGCAAACACATTTAGTTTGGCCACAGCTGAACCAATATTTGGAAAAAAAAAAAAAAGAATGTTCAATCTTGCACTTCAGTTTGCTTTTATGGTCCAGACAGTGTTAATGGTTTAGGTCGTAAACTATGAAAAAAAAATGGGGGTAAAAGTAAATATGGGGTACTCTCATTTGGGTGACTAAGCAGCGTCCCTTATCTATCTGCTCATCCTGTCCTGTGTATACATTAGTTCCTACTTTTTCTTTTGACCTGTTGAATTCATGCACCACTCAATGTGAAACTTTGTAAATAGAAATCTCAATTTGAATGATGTATAAAACATCTTTATACACCAACCTGCAAGCATTAAATATAACTATCAAAATAGTCTTCCTTCTCACTGCTGGTTACATACTTATAGGTCAAATAGAGGCATCAGTTTTAATATCAGGCTGTTTCAAAACTACTTTAAAACTCCTCACAGTACATTAAACTACTTCCTATATGAGAATACTAAAGGAGTTTAACTTCACACACATTCAAAGATCCTGCGGTGTGAATCTATTAAAGAGGTCAGAGAGCTATCCATGCAATAAAAAAAGGAGTTTATTTTGGATTGTAATAAAACCGTTATTTATGGATGATGATGTTCACACACCCATACTGTAAAAATCCATAGATCCAAAGTATCAAGCTGCAAAACCCTGAAAAAAAAAATTTGCATTGTGACTCTACTTAACCTAAAATAAAATTGAACTCAACATTTCTCATTAATGCAAATATATTTTCTCTTTATTTGGCAGATAACAAAATTGTGCTCAAGGTTGAATAAAAAATAAAAAAATAAAAACATATTAAAGCTGCTCTAAAGTGAGATTCAGGATTCAGCTGTGCTGCTGAGGAGACGAAGATGAAGAGGACCAGAGGCAAACTTTCTGCTTGCCTTGCACTTTGCGTGCCTCAGATCTTCTGTGTGTCAGCCTGCTTGTGTGTTTGTTTTATGAGCTGTGTGTGTGCGCGCGTGTGTGCGCGCGTGTGTGCGTGCGTGCGTGTGTGCGGGCAGGAATAAAAGCGGGAAAGCGGAGAAATAACATTTTGCTCTTGAAGAGGCACTTTGACTGGCACAAATCATCTGTTGTTTTATTCTGTTTTCTGTTGCTTGTTTATCTGCCAAAAACCGCAAAACACTGTCAGGAGGGCGAGATTTAAAGACGAAGAGAATTGCACACGCTCCGAGCCAGCAGACAGTAAACACCATCGACAACCACAGTCTCATGAGTGAGCTCGCATTGAGTCATTTCAAGGTGTAAATAAGTTGGTTTGGACACATTTGCCAACAGTCTCTCTGGAACTCTGTTTGAAATGATGAAGGTCACTTTTATCTCTGTTTAAAATGTATTTACTCAGTGAGGGCTGTAATCAGCATGGAGTTAATCAGTAATGTGTTCAGTAATATTATGCAGATTTTAGCCTCTTTCATGCATCTTTCAACAGGGGACTTTTTGACAAAGCAATCCCACCTCAAGGTCTATTTTCTTCCCGACCTGATCTCCATGTTTTGATCATTTCTTGTCATCTTTGTCGGCAGATGGAGCTCCCCCTGTTGTCGCTTTTATTTCTTTACTTCAAAAGATTCACCTGGCTCTATGGAGATATTGAATATCATGAGGATTACAAAGGCATCATGATCCTTTTTATGAAATACAACCTTTATTTATCACACCCAGATTTTTGTTGTGAGTTGGTGTTGTTGTGTGTTGAATGTATTTTAAGGTGACTGTTCCAGTCTCCCTGTGGAGTGTTTTTAAAGTTCAGTTTTCTCACCAGATGTCGTGTGAATCCTTAAGGCCCAACAAACATTTATGTTTATTTGCATTTCCTTCATTTTGTAATACCTGTAAAGCCGAATTAAAACTGGTTAGTGCTATTGCCTCACAGCGAGGAGGTTCCTGGTTTGAATCCCCGTCAGACAGGAGCCTCTCTGTGTGGAGTTTGCATGTTCTCCCTGTGTATTCGTGTGTTCTCACCAGGTACTCCGGCTTCCTCAGACAGTACTAAGACATCTTGTTAGGTTAATTGTTGACTCTAAAACTGCCTGTAGGTGTGAGTGTGAGTGTGGCTGGTTGTCTGTTTCTATATGTCAGCCCTGTGATTAACTGGTGAACAGTGTGTAACCCCGCCCCTCACCCAATGACAGCTGGGAATTGACTCCAGCCCCCACCACACAACCCCGAACGGGAAAAGCGGGAGAGAAAATGGATGGATGGAATATGTTAGATTTATACATATATATATATATATATGTGTTTCCAATACCTAGCATTTTATTTCCTTACCATCAATGACCACCATTTGTTACCACAACCAACATCAGTGAGCTAAGTTGAAACCAACAGCCGGATGTAAAGCCATGGCCAAATAAATAGTGGTCCTACAAAAAACTGTTTGATGTGGTTAGAATAGAAACTGCACAGGGTATCTTTAATGAGATCTGTGTGGACTGCTAAAAGGCTAATGTCTGTTTCCATAAAGCTAACAGGGATCCTAGTGCACGGAGTTTGAAGAAGTGAAATTATCGATGTTCAAGTTTCCCTTTTATCTTTGCACTTCCAGGACTTCTCATCTTCGTTCATTAAATCAAATTTGAATGTCAGCCAGGCAAACTCCTTCTGATGAGGTTCACATTAGGTGAGCAAAAACACTCCCAAACTGCCGTTAAATGGACCTTCAGGTGTAGAGATTTTTCTCTTTTTTTCTCCAAGTGGAGGTGCTAGTTTAGCTCAGTTGGTAGAGCAGGTGCCCCGTGTACAGAGGTCCTCTTCACATGGTCACAGGTTGGACTTCCAGTCCTGTCACTATTTACTGCATGTCATCCCTCGTTTTATCTCACCACTTTTCCTGTCGCTCTCAAGTTGTCCTATCAGATAAAGGCCAAAAGCTCACAAATTTCTTTGAGGTTTGGTTGCGGCCGTTAATAGCTCCAAAAATTGGGTTTCAATTGCTCCCGCTATCTCCTCTGTCTCAAGGTCTTATTTACAAAGCATAAAGGGCGACTGATACTCAGGCGCAAACACATCCAAAATGTTTTCCTGCTCCGGGCAGTCTTCTCTTGTTCTGCGTGTGAATGTGATGAAAAGCGGTCTACACCTTTATTCTGCACAGATTCCTCCCTGACAAGAGCAAGCAAGGGCAGCTTGAGAACAAAACAACACTTGCATCCTTGTGCATAACGGGTCCAGACCTTCTCTACCAATGTGGGTGAAGAGTGGAGACGTTGACGGCCACACTGATTTAAGCCCTAATTATATTAATGATAGTAATGTCAATGTAATATTTACAGACTTTACATACAGATATTTTTATTAAAAGTCAGTTGCAGAATTGGTTTCCTGATTCCTGGAGAGTTGCGCTTAATATCTCGTTAATGGAACTGTGTGTTGCTATTTGCTCTTATAAAAGGTGTGTTTGCACCTGCTGGCCACCATAGTTAAGTTTGTGTTACAAACAATGTTAACAAATCAAATGATAATTAATTATGTTAATTGTTATGATTGGACTGTGTCGTCCCCACCACCATCGCCGTCCTCAATCATGCACGGTCTTCTCCGACCTCCACTTCAGCGGCAAGGAAGAGTAGACAACAGGAACACGAGGAATATAAAGGAGAAATCCTTCCTGCATATTATCCCATATGCTCTTATGTAAAGCGTCTCGAGATAACACTTGTTTGATTGATAATAATGATTCATTGATTTCTTGTATAGATTTAGATCTTTTTGAAGAACAAATAGCATTTTTTTTAATCTTGATTAATTACAGAAAGTTGAAATGAAATCATTTCTTGATACTGGACAAGGATTCTTCTTCATGGAGTTTCCTGGAAAGCCTCCAAAACAACAGGTTTACCCCATTGAGTTAATGAGAGCGGCTGCTGTCGACCATTCTGTCTGTGAAAACGTTCCCCTGAAATCCACTCAGTTTAATCTTGTATTAATTCACTTGTTTTTCACCTGATGCCCGTCAACATGTTCCTAAACATATATTTTTGTTCCTGCTGCAAAGTTGATAGCCTCTCAGTTCGATGTTTCCACCCAGGTAAACTGGGAATAAACCAGTGTTACTAAATAAGCAGTAGCCACTCCTGTCAAGACTTATTATTCATTATTATAGTGACAATTACAAGTACATACCAGAATCCAGTTCAGTTGGAACCAAAACATCCACCCCAGCCTCCACCCACATAACACTGTGCTCGTTTAATATCACACTAGCACCTGTTTCCTCAAATCTTACCCGTATAGTCCTCAATCAATATTCTTAGGACTTCCTCCAGATTGTTGTTGGCAGTTGGCATTTTCATTGTAGAAAATCCAAGCAGTAATGAAGTAAATATTGGGATATTTAGACCCACTGTGCAAACATCTGTCCACAAAACACTCGGATTATCCTGCACAAGCTGTTCTGTTGGACTTTGTTGATAATATTCTGGCTTATATTTTAGAGCAATAAATGGACAGACTTGTTTTGTTGCACAGGAGAAAACTGTCAGAAAGTCTAGATATAAAAGTTCAATAGGTTTGGCTTCAGGGCGCAGATGGCCTAGCGGTTGGGTGTAGAGGCCGTGGTCCTCCAGGTGGGTGGCCCCTGGGTTTGGGTCAAGCCTGTTGCTCCTTTCCCACATGCCATTTCCCACATTCTCTTTCCCGTGTTTTCTCCTGTATCCACTATCCAATCTAATGGGAGTGAAAAGCCCCAAAATATCTCTTGAAAAATTTGATTTGGTTTCTATGTGAAGGCCACAATTCATTTGTACAGGCCAGGAAAACCTTGCATGAACACGCTCCTCAGATGGTCCCACTTCCTGTAAATACTTCTGATGTCAGTGTGTTTATGAGCTTTAAGTTGTTCTGTGGCAACAAGGTGGAGTTACCTTGAAGTGAATGACTCAGTAAATAAAGATGTTAAAAAAAAGTCATTGCATTAGTCTGACTAAAACAGATAAATAAAATATATGTAAACATGTAAGTCAGACTGACAGTGCATTAAGGCTAATTTTTCTCAAGTTGGACTCACACACCTAGAAAATGAGGTTGGGGGTGGTTTTACTCTTGCATGTATACAGGTCAATCAGACCCAAACGTCGGTGGGTATTCTGAGCATGCTCCACAGTTCCCTCTCCAGGCTTTGACCTTTTGAAGTAAAACAGCTTGAATACGAAGGAAGAAAACAAGAAGGTATCAACACGGTAGTTGCTTGGGAGAGAGGCTCTGCTTTTTGGACGGGCATGGAGACACAATTGATGCTGTCTTAGCTGAAGGAGTTTCAACATATTGAAGTACATGGATATAAGTTCAACAGTTTGCAGCTTGCTAACTTGTTAGTTGTCCATTTGGTATGTGGCATAAAAGGTCAACCAGAAGGAGGTCCAATAGAAACTATCTGGAAGGGGCATATCGCCACCTACCGTGACATAGTCTGACATTCTCCTATGCGTGACATACCCCAGGTGCTTGTGTACCTGTACAAGGACAGTAGTCAAATTGAATGCCACAAAGCAATGTCTTAGACAAACACGGACCTTATTTAGATTTCTTGGAAACCTACATGTGATGCCCACCTTGCACATGTTCATGTTGTTCATGTTGTCATGAGTTAGGTCTAGACCCTGCTGACCTGATCGGTCCTTCTCAGCAGAGTTCCACTTGTGAAAACTTACAAGCACTAAGTCTGAAACCTGCTTCAGCAGGCCTTTAACCTTGCCAAATTTCCATTGTGTGAAACATAATCTGACTTGTTCTGAAAGCAGGTAAAATTAATGACCAAAAAGGAGACCCATTTTACCCTACAATCATTTCTTTTTATGCCTGATTGATTGTAAGGGTTTGATGAAAGCATTAAGTCATTATCTTTGGCTGCGAGGCTTTATTATAGGTCCTTACAGCTTTTTAATGGAATTGAAAGGCCACTTATCAAAGTACCTTTTATGCAAGAAAGTCACTTTTTCTCTCACTCTGTCCCTTTTTGTAGACCATCCACTGCAGTACTTTTATTTATAAGACCATTCTTGGCCCATTTCCTGTCATATCTCTGGAATTATTCTGGCCTGAAGTCTGGTTAATGCTGCAATCAAATGACTTGTTCCTATTATCTGTTAGACTCAAAGTCCATGTGTAGCTGGATAAAAGGACTTAGAAAATACTTTTATAGTTGGATGTCACCACATAATAAATTTTGGATATACGAGTGTCATATGGAGAATGTATTAACCTCACAAAGGGACTTGAAGTCTTCCTTTTACGCACCTCTTTTTAGGTCATGTTGTTTAGTTTACCCAGCCTCTTCGATGCATTGTTTTTTGTTGTAGCATTAATTTTCTTGTTGCTATTGTTTGACTCTATGGCAGAGAGATAAAGGGCTTCATTTCAAACAGTTATAGCAATCCTCATGTTTACCTTTTATCTTCATCAAATCTGTACAAAGTTTACTCCTACAGCAGCACTAATGCCATCAGTGCAACAACAGTCACGTCGTGACCGTCCTTTCTAAAGCAGCACTGTTTGAGCAGATGCTCAAAATTGACATTTGTTTATTTCAATGTGCCATAGCAATTTTAGCAGCGGAGGGATTACAGTATGAGACGTGTCTGAATCTTTTAGCAAAAAAGAAAGTAACAAGAAGTTGTCTTATACTGTGAACTTGCTCATTTGCCTTAACCCATGAAGCCCAGCCTCACTGGTCACTTGTTGGCATGAATTGAGGAGTCATTTCAATAAGCACTCCACCAGGTTTATCTACTTTCAAGTATATTACCCTTTCCTTCATATGCATGATTAGGACATAATGAAGAGGAAAAGCTGTTAGAAAAGCGGCTCTGCCAGCCTTGTCTGCTTTGCTATGCCAGGATGCTTGAGCAGTAAATCGTCCGCTTACAGCACAAAATGAACAGGAGCGAATTCTCTTATGCATCAGATCATTTTCAGTGTTAGCGCAACAATGAACATATAGAGAGAGGTCAGGTTGATGGAAGTCAATACAATGTGGGACTTTGACTTAGGCAGATGGTCAATTAATTTCTGTTTCTAAATCAACAACATTCATGTTAGTTTCTTGGCCTCAGGTCCACGTGTACTCCCTTACCTTAAAGGCACCAATAGATGAAAAGTCTCCCACAGACTTATGCATGGCATGGCATGAGGCATGTGCACGTGACCCACCCAAAAACAAACATATTCACACACAAACATTGGAATGGCATCTATTTAGCTTTTATTAAGATACTCTAACATTACCAATCAAAGTGAACATGAAGACAGTCACACATATACTCCCAGGATGTCTGGACATTCACCAGAGCTGTGATTAACAACGTGAATATCCAAGTCAGTAAACCAGACATTAAGTGCACATTACCCCGTCAGCCCTGTCCACATAATGTGCGCTTCAGCCAAACTGCCTTTGAACACAGCAGATAATTATCCGGAGCATTCACAGCGAGCGAGTGGGCGTGTTGATGATGTGGCACAAATTGTAGTTGCTTGTATTCTTTTCTGATTGCCTGAATATTGCTTTCCACTATTTCCTCGATACTGCAGAAACATCAGTATACATGATATCAGTGTAACAACACTCATCATGGCTGAGGAGTCCTCCCTGCATGATTTTAATGCTGTACACATCGTGCCAACTATCATCTAACCAGAGCAAAGCATTTCCTGTTCTTGGAAAAGTATCTTAAATGGACTGTGAAGCTGTGTTCTTCATGAGGTCTTAGCAATAAGTAAGGTCTTTTACCTGCTTTTTGTAACATAACAATGAGTATGGTCTTTTTACCTGCTCTTTTGTAATGTTAACAGACAAAGAGTAAGGTATTTTACCTGCTTTTTGTAAAGTGTCTTGAGATAACACTTGTTATGAGTTGACGCTATACAAAATAAATTGAATTGAATTGAATGTGTGATAAGGCATTACTGGACAATATCCAGCTTTAATAGATCAAAGGTATTGAGCTATTAATTGCAACGCAACAGAGTTTCACCTGGAAATTGTAACATTACACATTTCATACTTTGTGCTGCCACTGCCAGGAGCTAAAAAATGAAAGGAACCTCGAAAAATAGGCTTCATTGAAAAATGCAGAAACAAAAATTTCAGGCACAATACATGTAAAAACAAGGAATAAACAAATGTTAACATACTTAAAACCAAAGTGTACTGTGCAAATCTCTTACTGACAATATACTATAGGGAAATGGAACAAAGGCTTATGACTGCTTTTCACTGCACTGCTTAGTTTGCACTCATGTCCTTCCAGGGACGTGGCCGATGAGATGATTGGGTGTCACCATATTTCATTTAATTTTACTTAATTTACTGGTTAAGTTGTTATAGTAGGCTGCAGGTCATTTTTTTTAAACGTAGCTTTTTACCCAGCTTGTTTGTTTTGAAGGAGTATTCAGACTGTGTAATTTTAAAAAGATTTTAATCTTTGGTTGTTTAATGTCAGTGAGGTAAGTAAGGAAAAGACTATGAGGAAGTTAGACTATTTCTTAACTATCACTTGCAAATACTCCCAGAGGGTTTATTTTATGCCGTGAAAAAAAAACAACCTATACTCGTGCTTTGAATACTTCCCCCATCTTCCTCGACTTTACAGGTGTCTTACTTTGCATAACTGATAGCAGAAACCCTGCTCAATTTGCATGGCGCTCTTTAGTATGCATTGCCTGTGTATGCAAATATCACTCCCCTGTCTCATCTGTATATTTGGAAACCTTTCGTCTTTGTTTATCTTCCCCATAACGGGTTCAGTCAAAGGTGAACGCTGACCTTTCAGATCCACCCGAGTGACCCAACAGCAGCAGCGACTGGTGTGGAAAGATCCCTGACAGACAATCCGCTGTCAGACACATGGGTAATGTATAAGCAGCAGAGAGCGAGCGACCTGTGCTCCCAGAAAGTGACAGAAAGAAAATGTTAGCCCGGTGTTTGGCCTCATTTCTCTCTCTCTCTCTCTCTCTCTCTCTCTCTCTCTCTCTCTCTCTCTGTCATATCCTATTGAGTAAGCTTTTAAAAACACCCCAGGAATCTCTCTAAAGTCACAACAGTCGGAGCTGTAGGTGTACTTTTTTTAAATGCTAAGCAACACCTTCAACTACAGCACACACACACACACACACACACACACACACACATAGTGTAGTAGAATACTTTGGGGAATATTTAACATTCACTCTGTTTATTCCCTGTAGGCTTGCCCCATTTTCCCCAATTAAGGCAAAGTCCCGTGTTGATCATTTTTGAATACTTCTGCACTGACACAAAATATGTAACCCAAGTTTTATGCCTCATAAGAAACACCCCCCCCCCCCCATATGAACTGTATTCAAAGCATTGATGTTCTCATTTTCTGTATTCATGTTAAATGGTAAATGGACTTGAGGTTGGAAAGAGCTTTTCTCTTCTGACTACTGAAAGAGCGTTTAACATCGAGGTCACACCTACACATGTATACCCATTCACACACTGATGGCAGAAGCTGTTATATGAAGTTTCCATTAGCATTAACTAATCCATTCATTCCCATTCACACGCTGCTGACCCAGCAGCAGGACCAATTTGGGGTTCAGGGTCTTGCCCAAGGACACATCAGCAAGAGCTGGGGATCGAACACCAGACCTTGTCGCTGAGACACGACCGACTCTGATCACCACCATCTAGCACTGATCCACATTCACACATCCATAAAGCTCATTCACTTTAAGGACATTTTTGGAGTGAGCTACACATATGAAGGCAAACCACCAAATGTATCACCTCAACTTTACCCGCCAGCCCTCTTGTTAACTCTGAGTTAAGTCTGTGTTAGTGATGTGTGAACGCAGCAGGTCATAGTCCAGACAGTTCACTGCAGCAAGCAGGAGGGGTGATGATGTTTTATCACACAACCGGTGAGGGACCATTTGATCATCATTTTAATTCAACAGTATGTTCTTTTCTTTAGTTTATACTGTGAATACATCCAATAACACATCATTAATACAAAGGTGTGTGTGTGTGTGTGTGTGTGTGTGTGTGTGTGTGTGTGTGTGTGTGTGTGTGTGTGTGTGTGTGTGTGTGTGTGTGTGTGTGTGTGTGTGTGTGTGTGTGTGTGTGTGTGTGAGTGTGGTTGGACTTTGCTTCACTTGCCATCTTTGATATATTATATAAACATTAAGACTGCAGCGTCATTTTAAAGTCATTTTTTGCCTCCTCAGACCCCCTCTGGTCCAAACTTTAGACCATTTCAGGGATAGGCAATCGTGAAATTTTCTAGAAATTTTCAGCAGTGCATGTGGAAAAAACAACTATTGTTGTTTTTCCCTTTTTTGACTGCTTTCATTCTTTAAACGGTGTGTGTACCACTTTGATTTATTTGTGCTCAATACAGAGTTACAGTAAGGGTTTAGCTTAGTTTAGCATAAAGGAGGCAGGTTGAAACAGCTAAACTGACATGCAGAAATGACGATCCATTCAACACGATTGTATCCCATTTGTTTCATCTGTACACAAACCAAAGTGATCACTTGGGATTTTTGAGGAAGGAATAGTAATAATAATAATAATAATAATAATACATTTTATTTAAAGGCGCCTTTCAAAACTCTCAAGGTCACCTTACAGAGCAGAGATAAAAAAACAACAAGGTAACAACACAACGATAAAATTAACATTAAAAAACACAAATGTACAGGATGTAAAGGAGTTATGAGAACGGGTGGAGAATGATCAGACTGAATATGCCAGTTTAAAAAGATGTGTTTTGAGATGAGATTTGAAAATGGAGAGAGTGTCGATATTACGGATTTGTGGTGGGAGGGAGTTCCAGAGGTGGGGGGCAGAGCGGCTGAAGGCCCTGGACCCCATGGTGGACAGGCAGGCGGGTGGTGCAGTGAGTTGAATGGAAGAAGAAGACCTGAGAGTGCGGGTAGGTATGTTGATGTGCAGGAGTTCAGAGATGTAAAGCGGAGCGAGGTTGTGGATGGCCTTGAAGGTGAGAAGCAGAATTTTGAAGATGATGCGATGTTTAACCGGGAGCCAATGAAGCTGCTGTAGGACAGGGGTGATGTGATTAACAGAGGGCGTTCTGGTGATGATGCGAGCGGCAGAATTCTGGACCAGTTGAAGTTTGTGGATGGACTTGAGAGGGAGACCAAAGAGAAGGGAGTTGCAGTAGTCAATGCGGGATGTAACCAGGGTGTTGACGAGGATGGCAGTACTGCTGGGAGTGAGGGACGGGCGGAGGCGATTAATGTTACGTAGATTGAAATAAGCAGACCAGGTGACATTATTGATGTGAGCTTGGAATGATAGTGTGCTGTCAAGGATGACACCCAGACTCTTAACCTGAGGGGAAGGGGAAACTGAGGAGTGGTCAATAGCCAGAGAAAAACTGTCAAGTTTGGAGATTGTTGATTTGGTGCCGATGAGGAGAAGCTTGGTTTTGTCACTGTTTAATTTGAGGAAGTTGAAGGTGAACCAGGATTTGATTTCTTGCAGGCAATCAGTCAGGGAAGTGGGTGGGAGGGAGGAGGTGGGTTTGGTGGACAGATAGAGCTGGGTGTCATCCGCATAGCAATGGAACTCGATGTTATACTTACGGAAGATATGGCCAAGAGGAAGGAGATAGATGATGAACAGAAGGGGGCCCAGGACAGAACCCTGAGGAACACCGGTGGTGACTGGAAATGGTTGGGATTTGAAGGTTCCGAGTTGAGTGAACTGAGTACGACCAGAGAGATGGGATGAAAACCAGTGCAAGGGTGTGTCAGTGATTCCGATGGAGGTAAGTCTGTCAAGGAGTGTGTGATGGGAGATGGTGTCGAAGGCTGCGCTTAGATCAAGGAGGATGAGGATGGTTAGAAGTCCGGAATCAGCTGCCATGAGGAGGTCATTGGTGATTTTTACCAGTGCTGTCTCTGTGCTATGGAGGGGGCGGAAACCAGACTGGAACTGTTCATAGAGGTTATTGTCAAACAATGAGTGTGAACCTGATAGTACACTTTAATTTGTTATTGATGACTACCTGTCATTTTCTAATAAACGGTTACATCACTTATTGAAAACACAACACTTAGCACCTGTGTGTGTATGTGGGAACACAAGATAAAGATTAAATATATATTTTCAGCTTTATCGAGCTCTTCCTTTGTGTTTGGGTTTTTTTAGGGCCAGGTTAGCTGTATAGCCCTTTTTGGTTGTGGAAAATCTTAAAACAATGTGGAATTGTGAAGCGTAATATGATTACAGTGACATTTCAATTATTCACGCGCCTCGTGAAAAAGAATAATTAAAAGTTTAATTCCTGTCATAAATTTACTGAATGAAGACATAAAGACACATGAATATTTCCTGAGAGTATCAAACTCTGTATCCGTTCAGGTGTTTCCAGCTGTTCCCCCCTTCCCGTGAATTGTTCTCTGTGGATTACTTTGGCAGGTTTCACAAGAGAGGCTAAAACAGCAGCTGCACATCAGCCTCCATATGCTGCAGCTCCCTGCATGCCTCCTAGTTATTAAGTAAAACTCGGGGATTTGAGGTCTATGAGGACATGCTGAGTTTTTATTCATAATACTGGTGTGCTTTTTTCCCCATGGTATGTTGTTCATTAAGTTTAATGTGGCTCATCAATGAAAAAAAGAACAGACTGTTCCTATGATTTTAACTCATGTCAGACAATACACTTATTCGAAGAAATAGCATCATTATGCAAAAACACTGTGTCAGAGACATTAAAATCAAACTGAAATTTCCTCAATTTTTTATGTCAGCAAGCAGAAACTTTGATGATATCCCAGCTGTTGTGCAAACGTTTCTACTTTTCAAAGTAGGATAACACACTTGTGGGACATATTTCTGTAAAAAGCTTCGAAGCTTGAAGTCTCTCGGGGTTTTTTTCCTGCGGGTGTGGCTGGCTGACAATTGAGGGTGGATCTACACTGGATCTGGTCCAGAAATAGTCCAACACGTCAGCCTGTGAAAGGGCAAGCTGACATTTATACACTTTGGTTTATGTATGATGAAGCTGTACAGATGCTTTCCTTTGAGTTACCTTTGAATGGAGCCGGGGCAACCTCATGTTTCCAGTGTTTGTGCCGTTCTATGCAGCTGCAGGCTCACACAATATGTGAGAGTGGTACAACTCTGTGCCTCAGGAGTCCCTCAACAATGAGACTGAGCTGTAACAAAAGAAGCTGCAGGTCCATTTTTATTTCCGTTGTCTCAGCCAGAAAGAAAATATTCATAACTGTCCATAAACTATTTCATGACGACATTTGTCACTTCACCATGTTCACGACTAGAGACACCTCTTATTGCTTTTAAGCTGGTAGACTACCTGCAAATAAATAAGGGCAGTGGGTTAAAGGAGCAAACTCTCGTCTGCAGCAGTCCTGTTATTAGATCTGTTCTGATGTTTTTTCACTTAAAGAATAAGTGATTTTATGCCTGCTCTTGTGAATTATTTATTTTAATTGTGCATTTTCTGTATCTTGAATTGTAAATTACGGTAACCTTGAGTTTAACCAAAGGATTTTAGATGTCAAAACTTAAACTTTGGTGTTATATGGGGCGCTGGCTCCTTTCCCGCATGTCATTCCCTACTCTTGAGCTCCCTGATTTCCAGCTCTATCCACTGCCCTATCTCTCCATTAAAGGCACAAAAAGCCCAAAAATAAATCTTAAAAAAAACTTTGGTGTTATATGAAGATTTAAATCACTTATTTTTATATGCCTGTTTGAAGCCTAAAGGCACAAAGGCGTCCCCATAGGGCCTTGCTGTGTGGAGTTTGCATGTTCTCCCTGTGCATGCATAGGTTCCCTCTGGGTACTCCGGCTTCCTCCCACTGTCAAAAAACATGCTCATTAAGTTAATCAGTACCCTAATTGGCCTGTATGTGTGAAAGTTTGTCTGTCTCTGTATGTCAGCCCTGTGATCGACTGGCAACCAGTCCAGGGTGTACCTCCCCTTCTCGCCCAATGTCAGCTGAAATCAGCTCTAGCACCTCTGCGACCCCAAACAGGACAAGTGGAACAGACAATGGATGGATGGATGGATGTTTGTAGCAGACTGTGATCTCTGAAGTAAAACACTGTGTGTCTGAACACATTGTAACTTACAGCTGGAATTTGACTTAATAATCAACTTTGTTCTTGTAAAAAAAATGTGTCTTTCTGTCCTCTTACCTTTATCTTCCTCGCTGACTAAAAGCCTGCACATTCATTAAAACCCACCGGCTTCCTGCATGATGCACCGTTGACCGTCTAATTGTTGTACAGGCTCCTCATCCGATAAAGACACTGTGATTTGGGATTATTACATCAGGCTAATCTCATAGGTTAAACTCATTTCTGGCGACTTAACATGAGGAAAATGAATTTGAATTTTGCCAATATAACTTTGACATAGCCTCGATTTAGATCCCAATCGTTTAATTTCATTTGAATTAATTTTGTCTGAGCTGGAAGTGTAAATTAACCTGCTGATACCCTTCTAATGAAATATGTACATTCTTTAGAGAGGACTCAAAGTCAGTTAATTGATTTTAGCACCCTGCCAAACAATCACATCCTAAATTGTTGTGCCTAATTGAAACAGGCTCACACATCTCTCCATGGAGCATGTTTTTGTGATGACTGAAAAGACACCCATCCTTATAGTAGTAGCTCTTTTTTACTGAATCAGTCATATTAGTTTATCTGCATGCTTCAGAGTGTGTATAATGTTTACAATAAATATTTTCTGGTAGAATATTTGCCCTATCTTATTTAGGACAAGTCATGAGAGAGTATCACAAAAAAGAAGACAACATTTTGGGTGTTTGGTTTGTTTATTAAGGCATCATTAAGTTACATTAGAGCTCCCAAACAGTGCTAACTGATGTAGAAGTGTCCCATTATCCATCTGGCCTGCATTGTTTCTGCAGTAATCACTGCGATTCTTTAACACTGCGACACAAAAACTCCCCTCGCTCACTCACACAGAACGCCTCTCGCTCTGATTGATGTCTAAAATTACAACGAGGAAGGAAGTATAGACTTGCTGTTCCTGGCGACAAACCAAAAAAAAAAAAAAAAAAAATCACAAAATCACAGAGTTATTGTTGGGTGTTTAGGCCGAGTGGAGGCACATATCAATCATAATCATGAAGCGTATTGATCGAGTGCTGGCTTCACAGGTAATGATGAGTGAAAGGAATGAGCAGGGCTGAATGATGGATTTCCCCCCCTTACATACAGTTATGAAAGTGTTTTGTTTTTTTAATATTACATAAAAGTAAGAAAGTTTTTAAAATAGATTCTGAAATTTTGTTAGACTTTTTTGTAGAAAGATGCATAAAGAATAAGAGATGAATCCCTCCCTATCCCCTCCTTGATTTTCTTGCAGGTTGTCAATCAGTTAAAGCAAACTCAGCTGTAAGTATAACAATAAAAAAAGATGAAAATGATTCTTCATATATGTTCTAAGTTTACTCCAGGTATGCACCAGGTACCGCTACATAAACCTCCAAGGTGCACACTGTCGCTACGAGGTACTAAAATCTGTTTGGACACTTGGAGGTCAGAAGATTTAAGCAGGATATTATGATGATATAGTTGTTGCTACTGAGTGCTGCTAAGACCAAATAACACAACTCCCGTCCTGAATACCAAAACCTCCGTCAATGAATAACAAAGCAGTCTCCCTGCCTCGCTCCACCTCCCTCCCTCCCTGGTGTACAAAAACACAAACTGAAGTCTTTGGTTTGACGGTTCAATTCTCAGACTCTGGCTGTGACTACCAATTGTGGATTATCAGAAAGTGCGGTTCAATTTTAACTTCTTAAAGGCCATAACAGCAGGTAATTATTGGTATGGATAACGTCATTGTTCATCATGGCTTCTGAATTTTTTTGCAAACGCCTCAACTGGCAAGTTTTTTTTAAGGACAGAGAGCAGCAGCACTTGTAACTTGTTATGTTACAAAAAGCAGGTAAAAGACATTACTTATTGCTATATTACAAAGACCCGGCCTATCCATTATGAGCACAAATATGTCCCTTAAGCACACGTCGCATCCTGTTTTTCTTCCCTTCAGCCGATCTGATTTTATGTGCATGTCTCTATGTGCATGTCTTCAACAGCAGTTTGTTGCTATAATTCACACAGATATAATAAAAATGAAACTAAAAGCTGTAACAAGTATTCATTTATAGCCTCCTTCGTCCACTGCAGAGCAGATTCTTCGTTCAAAAAAAGACTTAATTTGATTCCCTTTGGCAACGTACACAAATGGCTGACAGTTAATTTTGGCTGGTGCCGTCTAGTTCAGACAGATTGCCTTCAGTGATCCCTCTATTTCATTGTAATAAATCTACTCAGCACAATGCATAATCTAACATAAGTGGCATTTGTGGTGGCTGACAACAGACCTTTACAATCTGCTCGCTAATTTCCCTCCTCAAATGCCACGTTCAGACAGTCTTATTTACAAAACTCCACATTATAGGTCGTCCATCAAACACCAATGAGCAGGACTGGCAGCCTTTCTTCGCAGGGAGTTCATCATTGGTTTATGGAGTCTTTTCAGTTTTTAGCGGCTTCCTGGAAAGTTGCTCATTTGGATGTTGTCCCCCTGGAGAGACGGGTTGTAATAGGCTGAACCTCCAAAGTTCAAGTCCAAGGGTTCGCTGTTGTCCAATCTGAGAACTAGAAAAAGAAAAGTTCAAAATTAACAGACTTTTTTATCATTTTGTATTTTGCACAGAAAGTAGCCTAACACTGTTGTTCTAAATGCTGGACATTGGAGGAAACAGTACAACCTAAAATACTTGATTACTTTAATAGTTATAAATGAAAGGTTTATCTGTAACAACTGTAGATCTACATCTTGTTGTTTTTGGGTTGTAATGTTCCTTTTCACCCTTGTACTTGACTAATTACATAGTACAACAGCACATTGACATATTTACAGTCCCATATTTTACAGTATAGTTTCTCAGTTTGTCTCTTATAAATCACAGCTAATGTTTACTTGTTAGCCTGCCGAAATTCAAAGGAAAATCAATCGCTGCAGATCTTTTCTTCATTTTACAACTGTTTTCCTGTTGGGTCTCTGTTGTCCTCTGCAGCTTCGAGTACAGCAGAGTCAGGATCGCGCCCATTACATGGAGCTGTTTGAAAGTCTTTTGGGAAAAGTGGGAAATCACTACACCTAACAGAGCTTGGAGTAAACAAGGCAGATTGAAGAAAGAGGGGACACTAAGGAAGTTACCTACACTTAACTTCAAATAACAACTGACACAACACATGGAGAGGGTTGTGGGGGGGAAACAGAAACTACTCAGGACATTTTGACTCCATTGCTGGAAGGATAATGAATGATTCCCAACTAATTCTTTGTCAAGCTGATTTAGAATTTAATGAACAGAAGCAAAATATTGTTGATTTTATGGTAAATCATTTAGCTAAAACATTTAGCTAACCTTGTTGGCTATCTAAAATGGACGCTTTTCACACTTTTTAATTGCAGTGCAGTTTTTGCCAATTTCATTTTTCAAACTGTGAAACTGCAAATCACTGCCTGTTGGTGTATGTTATACAGATGGGAAAAACTCAAGAAAAAATGTGTAATTTTTTACATATAAATAGTCAGGTCAATCCTATTTTCAATTCCCTTGTTCTAAAACCAGAACTCATGAGTGCCTCATTATTAAAAGACATTGTTGGTACATTTGGTAAAGATATGGAAAACTCCCCTTAAAAAAGCCTTTAAAAAAACATTTCTTGGTAGTTGGCCTCTAGTAAAGCAGGTTTGTCTGAGAATGGCTTCAATCAGAACAGCAATCGAAAATTAAGTATAAAGCTGGTGTTTTAGCTACAGTACTGTATACATACTTCAGTCACTTTTTGCCTCTCAAAGCCTTAAAACCTTTACAGATAACTGTGGCGTTCAGGCCATAAATCAGAAGAATAGGCAGAGGAATTGAACACTAACGTTCAAATTAATAATAACTCTGATAAACTGAAAGGGCAGGCTCCCTCTTGGTTCGACAACAGTCTTTTCATTCTTCTTTCTGAGCAAAAAAAAATTCTTCTCCATGGTATTTAAGAGCTCGGCTTTGAATGTGCATTTGCTTCTCATGTTGAAACTGAAATGGTACACTGGAAGTTAAAATACAGGGTGGAGCAGTCGCAGTGCAATTCACCTCCCCACATTGTTGAAGGTACATTGTGTAAAATTGCGGCTCTGTTTACCACAGCAGAGCGTTCCTCCATTTTTTTATTTTTTTTTTAGAAGATTGCTTTCGGGCGTCTTCTTGATGTTTTTTGGGGATCAATACTCATTGAATTGCATCCTGTTGCTCCTCCAGTGTTTCAGAATGTACTGCATACAATACGCCTTAGGCCGTACCTTTAAAATGTAATCTGACTCATCTTAAATATGCTGCCATACCAGTCTGCTGAAGCTTAGCCTAATTTCAGAAACACTTTTACAGGAAGGTTAAAAATAAGGGAAGGTGGGGAAACCGTGAGAAGATAAACACTGTCGTCATCTAAGTACTTTTTGCTCATCTAAGGCAAGAATGAGACAAAGTACAAAGTGTCAGAGTACATGATCCTTTTGATCTTTTTGAACAGTAGGGTTACCGTTTCAGAAACATGTGAGTAATGAGTAATGTGCTTGTGTTTTAGAGAAAGTGAGACAGAGTGCCTACATTTTTATTATCAAGCTATAGCCAGCTCATAAAGAATCCGATATAAAAAAAAATAAGGAAGAAAAATTATTGAACAGTACTCCTGAAACTCACTAACAAAAAAATATGAATTTGTTGTTTATTTTTAAGAGGGGATATAAATCTGGATATTTCAAGAATAAGGAACTATGTGATGAAAGTAAGTTAGCTGTGTTTACAGCGCTACACTTTACCTTTATGTACATTCAACATCTATTTTGAAACCAAAGAGAATTTATCTGTCAAGTTTTTCAATCTGGCTGGAAGGATGGTTTCAACCTTTTGATAAGCTGTCCAGCAGAGAATGAATCAATTCATCCACTTCTGTGTTTGTTTAGATAGTTCTTCTATGCATTTGACCCATTTGTGGTGAAATAATAGCTGAAAATGAGAAATAAATATAGCAAAACGAGGTGTGTCTGACATGTACTTTGGGGGGGGACGACCTTAACAGATTTTAGAAATGTTAAATGCCCTGATGGCCGAATGCTGTTGAAAAATTAATCCAATGTGGAGTGCAAAAAAAACTGCAGTTCCTCGAGTGTCCACTTGAGCTTGTCTCCAAGAGCCAGGGAAGCCCCATTAACATCTATTCAAAAGGGCAATTCTCCAGCAGAATTTCCCATGCTTACAGCCTGATACTGAAAACAATTTTTGTCTGAATGGCTAATTTCTTGACTAATACACACTGTGCATGGGGATCAATTCCTCCCCTGTTTATATTCTGTTAGGGTTAAGAGTTATGCATACATTTGAATAACTTGTGGCATGGCTGATTTGACTGACTAGTGGGTGCACTTTAGCTATTTCTCAGGATGAGGCCCATCTTAACTTCAACTTTACGCCTGTTATTAGACTGATCATTACACGGAAAACAGTATTTCCAATATGGCATTTGTCATTGTTGGCTTCAAGGCCTTCTCAGAAACAAGTGTGTGACATCTCTGAGATCACATCAATATACAGTCTGTGGTGCAGAGACTTGAAACAACGAGAGGGATAAACGAGAACCCTTTCTCTCCATATTAAACAAAGAAAAACTTGTATCTGTCATTTCACCATTACAAACAAGTTCTATCCTTAAGCTTTGGGGCATGGTAACGCATATGTTACAAGATCAGCCTGCATTTAAAATTGCAAGTCCTGTAATTTCAGTAACTCTGAGGAAATATTGTTTATGAAATCACAGGTCAAGTGAGGCAGTAAAAAATGCATAATTCTGTATTTTGTATCACTTAAAGAGTTTAAAGTCTGCGTCCGACATAGCAAAGAGGATTAGCATTTGCTCTTCATGAGCTAACATACCTGGATCTGAAGGGAAGTCTTCCACCAGTTTCCTGTGAGAGAATCCTTTCTGGTGTTTGTGTTTCAGGATGACGTAGGCCACCAGTACCACGCAGACCATGACCGCCACTATCCCCAGTACAGTTCCCCATGTCGAGTGTCTTTGAGTGTTTGTATCCGATGCCAAACCTTTATTGGAGAAATAAGAGGTTGAGGAAGAGAGTGATAAATAATTTGTCAACAGCAAAAATTATTCATATCTGCCGCTGTCTTTGGGGGTTAATTGTCAGGTAATTACGGCTGAAATGAGCTTTTCCAAATCGTGTTTCCACTGGCAGCACTCTGCATCGACACACATCCCAATTAGTCAGCTGTACAGATTGGTTTAATTGACGCAGCAGTAATTAATGCAATTAACATCCCCAAATCATGATAATTTCTGGAATATATTTAAATATTTTGAGGAGACTGTGCTCGTCATGTAGAAAAATGTGAAACAGGAGTCAATATTTCTACCGTTTCCAAAACATCAGATCACCTTTAACCTAATGCATTTGCAGGTTTCATCACATAATTGTTCTATTTTAGTGTAAATGAAGCGCAGAGCTCTTTATGTACGCTCATTATAGTCTGTGTACAGGTGTGAAAATAACAATGTAGATGCTGCATGTATAGAGTTAAAAACAAGTGACAAGATGAGAGACGCATCTACATACAAGACTGACCTTTTCTAACCTAACAGTTTAGTCAGAGTGAAAATGTAAAGTTCTAGCTTTCACAGTGTGATTGTTGATGTCACTGATTGAACTTAACTCTTGTTTTTCATTGTTTGTTTAACTGCAGTATAGGTGGAAGAAAGTAAGATAGTAACAGAGACACAATTTCTTTCAATATCCTTTGACATAGAAATACTTCATCTGTATTTTGTCAGAACTCACACATAAATAATTCAGCAGCTCTTTTTATCTACAAATGGCTCAATTTACCCACTTGCAAGGATCAATTTACCCCATAACCCGAGGCAGGTTGAACAAAAATACCTTTTTTCATTCTCGGAGTATCACTTTATGTTTGCTGTTTTAATTCAGTAGAGTGTTGATACAATAAAATATGAGTGAGTTTGTCTTATTTTTTCTCGTGCAGTGGAAGCATTTTAGTTAAGAGAACATGGATTTAACCAGCTGAATGAATACAATATGTACTCTACCAAAGCTTACTGAAGGGGACTGTATGTAAAATGACATTTAAAAATAATATTGTCATGTGCGTTTGATATGAATTCAGCGATTAAAAACATTAATAAACCAATATTAACCCAATGTAAATGTCTAGTCGGTATTTAATGGAACATTATCCAGGTTGAACTGGTGGTAATTTTACATTACTGGTCAGTTTGTTGGTTCGATAGTCTATTAATTGCTTTGATTTGTTAAAGCTAAACAAACATCTGATTGAATGTCTTAAAATTTAGTACAAATGTCCATGATGTCCAGAAGATGAAGCGTGCCTGTTTTGATGATCTCCTGACTCTTCATCATATTTTCTACGAGGTAGAAAATATTTGTTTTTTGCGAGAATTTCCAAAACAACTGTTGGATGTGTCATGATTTGGTTTTGTGTTTGAGTTTCCCTGTTTTATCCCAGTGTTGCTTGTTTCCCTTGTGTGTTAATGTTTCCTAGTGTTCATGGTTTCCTAGTTTTGTCTTCAGTGTTTTTTGTTTTATTTTTGTCATTTATTATCCCCATGTTTTGTTTGACTCCTGAGTTCTGTGTGTCTTTAGTGTTTCATGATTTATTTTGTGTGTTTCTCCCTGCCTTGATTGTCCTGATTGTCTTCACCTGTGTTATTAGTCTCACCTGTGTTTGATTACCCCCATGTCTATTTAGTCTCTGTGTTTCTTCCCTTCTGTGTCAGTTCATTGTTGTTTCTATGTCGTTTGTTGGTATGTCTGTTTTTGCTCGTGCGCCTCTGTGGCTCCCTGTTTTTGATCCCTGTGTTTTTTGTTGAACTTTCTGAAATGAGTTTTTGTTTGCCTTTCTGTTAAAATAAATAGTTGGTTAATTCTGCACTTGGGTCCACACTCCCTTGTTTTCCAACCGTTCGTGACAGGTTGTGTAATCCTGGATGTGGGAACTTTCATTGCCTTGCATAAATAATCCCACTCCCTTGCGCTTAAAGCTGTTTTTCAGTGGTACTCGATGTAGCTGAATTGTTTTAAACTAAATATTAGCAGTTATAACCAGTTTGGTAAATATATAGATTTAAACAACATGTTTTCGTTTCTGGTTTACGTCTGTAGTCTGAGTATACCCACTGGTGTTTGATAATCGCCATGTATAAAGAAAGAGAATAAATGATTTGGCTTTTACACAATCCTGGATTTCACTTACATGATAGTGATGTAGCTTTAAACAGGCACTAACAAACCGAGATCTCCATGCAGGAGCTAATAATCTGCTCTTGGACCTCATGTTATTTAACTCTAAATCAAATTGTGTGTCTCAAGTTGCTAGTCCAGCTGGAAACATTTGAAATACATGGCAAAGGAGTCTTGGCCAGAACTCCTTTTTTGCAAACTGTTGAGCAAAGTTGGCCGATGTGTTCCAAGATTACTGTTTGATTAACAGCAGTTAGCAGCAAAGCATTTATACTTTGCCATATTTGTACTTGTAAATTATTCTAAAAAGGTGTTAAAATCTAAAGTCACAGTGGATGAATGCTTTTGAGAATCATCAGTTAAAAATTCAATTGATCAAATTCAGGATTTTGTCCGAGTATCAAATTCAGTTTGATGACTTTTTCTGTAATAATTGGTTAACGTTAGCATGCTAACACAGAAATGAAGTTGACGAATGTGGTGTGGTGCTGATTGTTCAAAATATGAAACTTAAAGGCTTTATATGCGATTTTGTGATCCAGCAGATGTCGCCCTTGAGCACCAGCGTGAAACCAAAACAACTTGCGGTGCATTGAGTTAGCATGCTAATGCTAGCGATCTTTATTATGCTCGTATCTTCACACTGCATGTAAATTTACCCGAAATAAGCGTGATCTAGAAACACAGTTAAGCAGTGAATGCAGTATGTTATTCTTCTTTTCTCTAGTCCCTCAATTAAGCAACTTTTATATGCGAGGGGAGGAGTCATCCGTCGGGCCGGCTATGTCAACAAACAGAAAAAAAACTCTGAGAACATCACAGACAGTGGGACTCGGGTGTTACACCCATTGTAGACGGTCACAGAGTTATTTTCAGAGGATATATTTGATTTCTATTATATTTGAGTGTGAAAAATCGCATATAAAGCCTTTAAGCACCTTGAAGAAACTTTCACAATGAAGAAATTCTATTTTCTCTGAGCCTAAGGTCAAGCAGCTGGAGAGAAAAGTCAGTGAAGAAAAGTTGTATTGTAGGCTTGTACTTACAGACAAATCTGTACTTGGCCGCCTGTGTTCTTGTAGTTTCTGTAAACACGCTGTGCCTGTCATTGTAACTGTGGAGCATAGTTTTTCTTTCTGTGTTGCCTGCAGTTTCACAACCGTGTTCCTTCTGTTTATTGTCATCATCTGTTAGTGTTATGTCCTGCTGTCACATCTGTCCGTGTGATGTGAGTTTTATTTTAATCCAAATCTCACGCCAGCTCTCTACAGGGCTTTTTTTTGCTTTTTGCCAATGTGTTAGAAGTGAGCTCGCCCACATGTTTCCCACTAAAAGTTTTCTATCCTTTCTTTTTTCAGCAGTAAATGTATCTTTCTGAATGGATAAATGTAAAGATGAATAGACAGACTGATAGATTTGCACTAGTATGAGCATTACAGGAACCCTTTTTTAGAACTATCTCCTAAATCTCATGATCAACACCAAATGGTAGTCTCACGCCCCGCACAGAGGCAGAGTAAGTATCTTTGACCTCAGTCCCTGACCAGCTCTTTCAGGTTTTTTATCCACTAAAACAGGGTTTCATTGTCCTGCAGGGAGGGTGGTTGTAATAGACTCCTTTGCTCAAAGCAGCCACATCGATAGCACCTGAAACCCAATCCAGCCTTTTCCTTTGAAAGAAGGGCTGTTTGTCCTCTGCCAGTGGGAAAATAGATTCAGGGAAATGTGGGTCAGCAAAAGGGCGGAGAAAAGCAACGTGTAAAAACAAGAAACGGTGATATATTATGATAAGTGACATGGATTTTGTTACAGTAAAACCAGGTCTCTAAAGTTGATCTGTAAAGGACGTTGTGCCTTTTATGATGGTATGATGCCTTTCGCTTGGACCTAAAAGTCTCTGCATTATATATTGACAAAATTAACAGGCTTTTATGATATCAGAGTTGAGAGTCTCGTTCATATCCATTTGAACAAAATAGTTTAGAAAATAGTTTGTTTTGCTGTTTAGACAAGCTCCATTGACGTATGCTTAAGAAAAGCCAATTTTTTTAAAGTAAAATGGACTGCACATTTTCATTTCCTATGTCTGGAGAAATGTCAAATGTTTTTACCATGCACTACAACAGAAAAATGGTCGTTTGACTGAAAACAATGCTGCATTTAATATATTTTGTTATATGCTTTTGATTGTCCTAAATTCTATCTGCTTAAACTGCCTATAAAGCTTAAACTTGAGATAAAATAAGAATCACTGTTTTTAATAATCAAAGGATTAGATGAAGTTCACAAGGGGATGATTCTGTTGAAAATGTCTGGTTTAAATTCCTCTCAATACCATTTAATGGTGTCAGATAATATTTCCATTGACTTCTGCCCAGCGCCACATACCTGTACAACATTGGTGCATGTGAAAGTCGGTGGAGTGTAACCATAAACAGTAGGTTTGGTTTGTTTGAGGCAGAAGCTAGCCAATTACATTTAATATCTAAAAGATGTAACATTGCCCTGTAAAATGGCACCACCACCAAGGAAGTGTGCCAAGTTGAAATGACAAAAAAACTACTAGCAGCCGAAAAGTTGATTTTAACAGAAGTCCTGCCTCTGACAAAAGAAAATAGCCAATCACTGTTCAGGACTTTGGGGTAGCCCATGGGTTGTCCAATCAGCTAGGAGGCCTTTGAGTTACACACTATTGTTATTTTTTTTCTTTCTATCTTTTCATAAATTGATACCAAGCTCTTACAGAGACACATAGAGTAGTTCTTAGGACATGAAGACCTGCACTGATGTGACACCTGAAAGTGCAGCTTTACCTCTTTCTGAGTCGCTCCCTGAGGCTCCAGCTTTGTCTGTGTTGTTGCCCCTCTCAGATGTATTCATAGCAGCGAGTGTTGTCGCTGAAGTCTCAGGGTTTATCGCTGTTGTCCATGAATCATACGGTGTTGTTGTTAAGAGGACAGTGGGTGTATTGGTGATCTCTGGCGTTACTGTGGTTGGTGTAGTTGTCACAGTTGTTGTCACAGTTGTTGTCACAGTTGTTGTCACATTGGTTGTGTTGGTTGATTCTGTGACATTTCTGAACCATGGATCTTCCTCTAGTTTGGTTGTCGATTCTTGCGTTGCATTGATCGCTGGAGACAAAGTTGTCGTATTTAGATCAGTTTGATTGGAGTAATCGGGAAAGCTGGTTGCATTTTGCACACTTGGAAGAGTTGTGGAGTTTTGAGGAGTCATGGTTGAGTTGTAAAAATCTTGTTCGGCGTCGATCGCGTTGACGTCGCTCGAGTTTGTTTGATCCGTAGTTGCAGTGGTTGGGGAAACTGTTGTGTTTTGAAACTCAGGTTGCTCCGTTGTTACATCTAAAGGCATAGTGGTGGTGGTGGTGGTGGAAAAACGCATATTATCAGATTCATTAGCACCCTCATCTTGGCTGGCCACGTTCTCCTCTTCCTGATTAGGAACTGCCATGGAGCCAGATGCTATCCCACTGTCATCGTTACTCGACTCCATAGGAGTCTCATCGTTCTCCTGATCAAACCCCTTCTCTTCAGAGATTGCAATGTTTTGACTTGCAACTAATTTTTTGGCGAGTTCACGCAGCCACGTTCTATCAATCGTCCGTCCCGGAGAGTCAGTTGTGTCTTGGAGCGATGCCAGGCTGAAAGCTTGGACGAGCAGAAGGAGACCTGCCGTGATTTTCAAACACAGTTTCATTCTCAGCCTTTTGGTTACACTCTGAAACACAAGAGAGAGCACAAAACATTTTATTTTTGTGAAATAAATAGAGTCCATTGTTCTTTTCAGAGTGCCAGAAGTAAACAGTGTGATAGTACTTTTAGATGTGGAGCTGACTAATTAATACAGTAAAGAGAGAAATGGAACTATATTGTCCATTCATTTGGAAAATGTTGTTTTTCTTTTAGATGCATAATTACCAGCAGATTGTTTGTCTGATCTGACAAATGAATCACAGAGGAAAATTAAAAGTCAGTTTATTGAGCTTTCAAATCAATCAATCTTTATTTGTAAAACAACAATTTACAACAAATGTTATCTTGAGAAGCTTACCAAAAAGTACGGTAGACCTTAATCTTTTTTATATTTTTTTTTACAAAGACCTAGCCATCCATGAGCACAGCCTTTGGCAATATTTAGCAAAATGGCAAAGAAAAGCAGCCTTTCACAAGAAGAAACCTCAAACAGCCATCTGCTGAAACTGTGTTGGGGTTGGAAAATGGGCTAGAGGGAGATGCACAAAGAAAGAGATGTATAGAGACAAACACAGCAACAACAAATACAACAGATTTGTAGCCACAATGCCAGTAATAGCACCATTACCGGTAACAACAAAGTATGATACTGTAAAAGACTGATCATAACCAGGCGACGTCTGCGAGCTATTTCAGGTAGACAACTGGAGCTGCAATGATTTTACCTGACAACGCCTCGTTCCGATTAGCTGTCTATTTAAGAAGTAAGACTTCAGGTCTCTCCCTCGGCTCTTTCATTGCCAGCTCTGACCTGCACCAGTACTGCACTCTTCTTCATCCTCAGCATCCACCTGGAGGCTCCGAAGGTGGGGGGGGTTTTAGATGTCATATCATCACTTCTTATATTTCTGCATACAAAATATAACTGCGAGGAGAGATGAGGTCAGAGACTCCAAACACAAGATATGTTCTGCTCCTGAAATAAATACTACAAACAAATACAAACGTAGTTGTCTGACTGAACTGATATTACCTTAGAAAATATAATGACAATGAAATAGTCATATTATATGTTTCGTATTGTATGTTTCAGACGTCATGTCAATCATCCTTAAAGTTAAGGTGAAAGGTTGAAAGCTCAGGTTGATTAAAATCTGTCTGACAAAGGGGGCGCCAGTGGCCTGGTGATTAGTTGGTGCGTCCCATTTTACGGAGGCTGTGGTCCTCCAGTCCAACCTGTGGCTCCTTTCCGACATGTCTTTCCCAAATCTCTCTCCCACAATATTTTAAATCTACGTCCTGTCTCTAGATGAAGCCCCAAAAAATAAACCTTAAAAAATCAGCCTAATAAAGTAAGTGGATCATTAGTGCAAATTAATTATCACTAGTTGTTTGAACTGCAAAGTACGAAAGGAAGTCAAAAAATGGTTTAATGTGATATTTAGGCTAAACATTGTCAGTTGTACAATGACTGAGAGAACTTAATTTCATGAAGGAGACCATGGCCCAAAGGTTCAGTCATCAGAATGATCTGGATTTGGAAACCTGTCTTGTTTTTCATAGAAAGTCTGGATTGAAACAAGCTAATCCAGGCACAGACTTTCCAGGATCACCAAATTTGGATTACTCTCAATGGGATTTTACACTACATAGTTTGTCCACAGGGGGCGCCAACATCAAGCTGCTTTAAATGTTATATTGTATGTTTTGATATTGACGCTAATTCATGAATTATTTTCTAGGGACAAAATCTTTTCTTTTTTTTTGCATTTGGATAGAAAACCCAAACTGTGTTACCTGATCTAATCAGATAATTTGTTGATCATGTATTTTGTCTTTTAAACAATTGGAAGAATCAAGTAATTGGCATTTATATGAACCCTCTTGTTATACTGATATCATTTTAGTATAATGTTTATTATAATTATTATATGGATTTAATAATAAAGGTTTCAGTCATTGTATCAAAATCATTTCAGAGCGTTTATATAGCCTACTCAAAAACATAAAATCAAAAAGTTCTTTGTTTGCAATCAAACAATGAATGAAATGATTATTTTCTGAATGTAAATTCTATCCTGCTCCCAACCATTCATAGATGCATTCAGTGTTTGTTTCCTCTGCACTCATTAATAACCATGGGAACAGTTTCAAAATACAATTATAGAAAGTAAGTAATCACAAGTCCTTCCCTTGTTATGATGAGTCAAAGCAGAAATGAATCAGGCCTCGACACAAATGCATCTACACCTCCAATGAAAACTACAAAAAGTATTTTTTCTGGTTATTTCCTGTTTCATTCTTCTACTGAGTGCCTGTGGAGTCTGTTTATGACCTGTAGGGATAAACACCATCAGGAAGGAGCCACAGGTGTTAAGCTTGTGTTTGTCACTGCCTTCAAACTCTGCCTGACCACACGTAAAGACTCAGCGTGCAACGCGACATCTCTGTTTGTTCCCATTTTCCAGGCGCAGAAAAATCATCCTGCGCAGGTCATCTGCACTGACACAAGTCAAGATGGAAACTCTTGAACAGCTCATCCTTTCCCACCTTATGTTTTTAAGGTAACTGTTTAGATGATGTCGTGTTGAACGTGGGACATGAACGCACTCATGCTTGCACCGTCACACAGCGAGTTGCTGCAGTTCAGCAGAATCTCCGATGGGATCTGTGCCCGTCTTGGCAGCGTGAATTCACACAGGTGCCCTCTTAGCTATGTGTTCTCCCCTCGGCTTCACTCCAACAACTCAGATGACTGCAGCTCTAGTTGTATTCCCTGCAGGGCCCTCTCTCTGCGACTCACTTTGTTGATCGGTTTCTTTGTTCTCAGCTCATTCTTGAGACGAGCGGTGCAAAAGGACCCGTCTACAGAGAGCAATGTTGTGGCCTGCAGCGCCTCAGTTTTTGGATATGCAAATCTGGAGTTTTCACATTTCTGTCATAACATATTAATGCTTTTTAAACGAGTCAATAAGGATGCAACTACTGCGAATGAATTAAAAAGAAGTACATTTCTGTAGAACTCGTCGAACCAGGGGTAATTTACGTCTTTCTCCGATCAGAAGGAATATATTCCATAGTCTTTTAAAAACACATTAGGATTCCTAAAAAAAGGTGTAAGCAACTTCATACCAATTTAGCACCTCCAAAATGTGAAACTGCTGTTCTGTAGTACGTGTGAAAACATACAGCCGTGTTGATTGTCAAGTACAAAGTATAAGCCAGTGTGTGTTTCATCTGTGCTCAGTTTCTCACCAGGCTTGTTTATCATCCACACATCAGCCGTGTTTCTGTGTTTTTCTGCTCTGTGTGAAATAAATGGCAAACCTGTGGGCTGTTGATGCAGCAGCCTGCTGTGTGAACGCATGATCACTCAGAGGACTCATGTAAGTCTGCTGATTATACCACACTTAGAGCACATTATTAAAGAAATGACTCGCGATAGGGGGGTGGTGGTAAATGATTTAGAGTGCATTACACTGCAGGAGTGAAAATAACTTTCAGGATTAAACTGACCATTTCTTTCGCACCTAAAGGTTGAAGTCCACAGCTGTGAACTCGGACGAAAATTGCCTTTTAGCATCCAAAGCACTCTCAAGCTAAAGGTTAGTGTTTCGACTCCTCTGCCAAGCTGTCAGCAGACAAAATAGAGTTGTTTTCGGTTAGAAACATCCAACCAGTGCTTAATATTCCCCAGCCAGAACTATCATGGTGAGCAGAATCTCAAGTTTACACTCAGTGGAGACCTGATACTAAAATGTACAGTTTTAATACGTTTGATGTCTCTTTCTGCTCAATTTAGGTTTCATTTGATAACAAGGATGCTGCGTTATGTTTACAACGGCAACAATGACGTCACTGTGTACAATTCTGCTGCAGTTCAAATCTCTCCTATGCTGCCATTGACTACACAAGATTGTACACTGCTTCAGTATGAAAACCATTTCTACTGACCAAACTGAAAAATAATTACATCATAGTAATAACTCTTGGTCAATACTTTAAGCATTGTTTGCGTTAACTACATGTTTCATGTGTTCAAGGATTGCAGTTGTTACCAGTTCCACAACAGTCATTTTACTTGTTGGAGCGGGTTTATGAAGGGAAGAAGCTGAACTACTTATAAATCATAGATTTATTTTCTGTATAAACGAACTGTAGTCCATGCAAGCAGTTTATACATAATATGTATATCTACATTTTGTCTGTGCCTTTTAGTGGTCACAGTGATACCTACAGAAAGACGTAAAGTAATGAAATAATGAAGTATATAAAGCCCCAGAAGTCTGTGTAGGGGAGAGGCCGAGGTAGATGGATGAGTCAAACAAACAACAGAACTGCTTACAGGAGACCAGTGTCTGAGTCCTGTGTGTAGCTGAACTTCAAGTCATTTTGAAAGTGATTTACCCTCGTATCTAACTAAATAGCTTTGTATCTAAACCTAACCAAAATTTCTACCGATTCACGTTAACCATGTGTCTCCTCCATAGAGCCAAAGCACTAAAGCTCATGGGTTTATGTCAGGCGTGCATTATGTGATCTCAGATGGAATTAAAAGAGGAATGGGACACATATCATGACATCACAAACCATTTAATAGTATTATAAAGTCCACCTCCAGTATCCAGTATTTGTGTGTCTTACATTTCAGCATTTATATGTTTTACTAAACTTTCAAATGTCAGAAAATGTCATTTAAATCATTATTGTTTCTAAATAAACTCAGCAAACACAACATAAATAGTCACAATAGAGATTACCTATGTATTCTTTTACAGATTAATTTATTTGCGTTTTTCACATCCCATCCATGATTTTTTTTTTCAAACTTTATCGAATACTACGTCCATACAGAAACATTTCTTTTACACTCAGTCGGGGCTGGACAATCAAATTCTTCACCTCACCAGGTATGCGATCAATTTGAGGTTAGGTCCCACAGGAAAGTTGGAAATGCTGACTCACAGAACGTGCATAATTTGGCATTGGTTAAGTCTCCATCAGAGCCCTCAGTGACTTTATGGTTTGACTGTGAGAAAACCTGACACTCGTACATTAACCAGGAATGTTCCTTGAAGTCTGTTGGATTGTGAGTTTGCAGATTTGGCCTTTACCGGTCATGTACTATCATTATGGGAATCATTCACAATCAGCATATACTGTTGTTTTGGTATGAGAACGCTCGTTAACTGCAATGACCTTTGTTGTGTTTCATCCACCTCTTTATCCCCGCATTAACTCACATTTCTTAACAGGCAGAGCATGTCTAGGTGTGTATCCTAACCTACACCTGAGGAGAATTCAAGAGGAATGACGTGGCACACAGCTGACAATCAGATATTTTTAAAACTAGTTCATCAGGAATGGTTTTGTTTTGATTTCTGATTTTCACTGTGTGCATAACACACAGTGAAAGATGTCAGATCCCGCAGAGACAAGATCAAATTTAACTTGTCTCAGAAATTTCTCAGGTGACATGTATCTACTTATATCTGCCAGAGACTAACAACGTCATCATTACCTGATATGATGTGTTGGCTTTTGCATTTTTTCAAACTAATAAATCCTGTGGAAACTCAACACGTCACTTTTTGTCTGTTTCAGAAAATATCCTCTCATCACTCATCACATTGAGCATAGCTGAGTAAACCAACTCTCCAGCTGTTCTCATAACATGACAACAGGTGAGAGAGTGTTTGGCCTGAAGCGTCCCACCTCTGCCCTGCAGACCACAGCCGGTCTAAGAAGCAGGCAGAGATCACTTCTGACCCTGTGCACTCTTTTCCCTGTTGAAAATCGTTCCCACTCTGCTGGTCTGTCAGAGTCTGTAGCAGCTCTCACCTCAACGGCTCTGTCAGCCGTGACTTTACAAAGGTCCAGACCCGATCAAAAACAAACACACATCCTGTAAACACTGTAAACTCCTGCAGCCCACACACAGATGCCAACAGCCTGACAGTTTACACTGTAAACTACTTAATTTGTTCAAGTTCAGCTGTGTTATTTTTACTTTTCAAGATCATGTCAATTATGTTATTTATAGGGGCAGAAAGAGTTCAAGATGATTGTACTTAAGAAGTAAAAGCTACTTGGCTGCTTCAGTTTCACTCAGATCAAATCTACTCATGTCAAAGTAAAAAAAGTTATTCATATAAAATATGTATTAGTATACCTGAAGGAGTAAGGGATGGGCTTGGAATGTAAAATATGACCTACTTCCTGTCCAGTGCTAAAATGACGAGAGATCAAGAATCTCCAGTTTATTCAATGCATGAGCAAATCTATGGCTGTAATGTGGAACCATTACTCTCACTATGATCCGCCGCATTTAAACATATATAAAGTGTTTGATAAACAAAGCCTGTAAACAGCTCTACTCAAGTATTATCTTATTTTAAACGAGGACGACATAATCGGCCAGTTTGATGTAGTGGACAGAAGACTTGTTGGATCTCCTTTGGCAACTTTTTAATTGAATTTGTTTATTGTTTTCTCTCAGTTACGGATGCTATTTATAATGAATCAAAGTACAAAATATATTTAAACGCACAGTATGTAAAATCCACCACCAGGGGGCTCTCAATCAAAACAATTACAAAATATGACTTTGAGGCTGGCGGGGAATCATGGGAGGGATTCTCTCTGCTACTCACCGCCCAAGTTTTTTATATTATTTTCATTATCATTATTATCTAAATGATTGACTGAGCACTTTTGCAACTCAAAGTCTACACTCTTTAAATGTACACATTTTGACTCCAGACTTTTTATTCCTAATTGATGATTTACTTATGTTAGCTAATTATCTAAATACTACTTCCAACATTTAACTTCACAGTTTATCAGTCGGTGGACTCAAGGACCCTCATGTCTGCGTCTTTATTACTGTGACTCTTACAAAGACTGGTGTAAAACCCCTGGTTGTGTTATGTAAGGTCTTACAGTATGTATGCCACTCATTGTTGGGATGTTTTGGCACCAAAAACCAAACTCTTTACACATTCACACTGAGAATAAAAAGCATTTCTGCTTCCAACACTCTATTTTGAATCTTTTGAGACATGAATTAGGAGTCAAAACGAAAGGTTAAAGCCAAATTTGAAGTATTTACAACATTTAAAGGGAAATGTTTTGCTGTTTCTAGGTTTAGAAATTACTTCAGAGGAGGTCTTTTTATGAAGATTTTTTATGAAATTAAATGAGGTTATTTGGGATTTCTCAAATAAAAACAGTGACTCAAATCTTGTTACACATATTTAGACTAAAACCCTTCCATCCATTTTACAGCCGCACACATTTCCTGAGAAAAATAAATAAGACAAAGAATAAAATCCCTGCTCAGTAAATCCTTACCTTATTCTTAGGCTATATCAGATGAGAACAGGTGCACAGGCAACAAAATCTCTTCCCTGAGCTGCCAGCGTTTGAGAGTGAATCAGCAATCGGCCTGCAGAGAGAGAGAGAGAGAGAGAGAGACAGAGAGACAGAGAATGAAGGAGGAGGGCCCGGCCGAGCGGCATTCAGGGAATAACCTGCTCAACCTGCTTCCTACACCTGCCAGCGAAGGCAACACGCCCTGAATCGCATCCAGTTGCACACTAAGAAAAGGCCTCACAGGACAGGGATGGAAATGATTTAAAAAAAAACCAAGAGAAGAAGAAGAGGGTTTAGGGATTTGATCGAGGTGTTAATTTGTTAGCGGCTCATTTCATTTTCCCATCGTAATAGGCTGAATGTATTGACTTTTGGTTGCCAGGTAAGATCGCTAAATTCCCAAAGAGGGCGGAGCCTCTTCAGGTCCTCTGAGGGTTTTTTTTTCTTCCTCTCAAAGAGGCATTGGTAACGGCTGCTGTCGTCATGGCAACATAAAGGAAGACAGGCAAGCTCGGGTTTCATCCACGCCTTTGTCTCTGGTCTATATCAGGCTACAGAGTGACGTGTGACTTTGTGAACTGGCAGGTTACTGCGTCAAATGATCCAGGATAATTCCTCAGTTAACCGAGTCACGCAGCGCCTCAGTTCATTTGAGTGTGTGCGTGTTGTGAGGGTGAATTGAGTGGCACTTGAGTGTTGGTGAGTCATGAACGACAAGTGGCTGTACTTGTTTTGTTAATGAATCTTAAAAGAACAAGAGCTTCACGTTGTTATGTTAATTTTCAAGTTTCTACAAATACCTGAGTGAAAAGTGAGTTCAGGCCTTTTTCCAAGTGTTCCTCATAAATACAAGAATATATGCTGTTTTATTTAAGTTTATCAGTAAGTCATGACAGTGTTCACTGTGAGTCAGCAGGCACAATAACAGGACTGAGGCAGCAAACTGGAATTCAGACGTCATTCATTTTGACAATTCACAGCTGGGCTACAAAACATAAAAACACCATCAAAATCTGACACGGTGACCAAAGCAAATGTAGGATTCGAAGGACGGCAATTTAAGAACAAAAATCTCAACGAAATAAAAGAGGTGAGGTTATTATGCAGCTCAAACAAAAGGAGAACACAAACAATAGGATTTTTAGATTTTATTTTTGACGGTTTCATATAATGTTTGTACCTATTTCAGTCATGAATGAAGACAAAGACCATCAGTTTTGGGGCTTTTCTCAAATCAAAGCTGTGACCAGGACTTCCCATGACACTCCTTCTAACTCTCCCTCCAAAATGTTACCATTAACCCTGACCCCTTTAAATAAGCTGGAGTTTTCTTTCTACTTCCATATATGTATTGCTCTCTTGTTTCATGTACAGCACTTTGGTCAGCTGTTGCTGTTTTTAAATGCGCTTTATAAATAAATGTGATTGATTGATTGATAAATCAGCTTTTTATTGAATAAGCAGTGCACTGTGAGGACACAACATATCAGCATATTTTATCTACTGTATGTAAATGTGCCGGAATTAGCACAAAAACTGAAGATGAGGTACCTGCTCTACCAACTGAGCTAAACAGGGCCCCAGGGAAGTCATATTTGAACGATCGATGCTTTGTTCATTGTTGCACACATGCACTTTATGCAAATCATGTAGACTTGTATAAGTCTATAGGTTGGTTTGTATGGAGTCATGTGTGCCTGTGTTGTTCTGTGTAGCATCACAGTCCCGGTGGCACATTGTTTCGTCTCACAGTAAACCAGTTTAACCCCCCCAAAAAAATAAAATAAAAGTGCATATCTCAAGATAACATGACTTCAGTCCAGTGTTATCTTTAGCTCAGACTTTGTTTTATTTAAATAAAAACATGCATCCAGACAGTCCTGTGCAGTGTGCACATGTGCTCTGACGTCATATCCAAACGACCTTTATTCAAAGTGTTGCAGTAATGGTACCACGGTCTGCAGATGATTTGTTGATATGCTGCCATAAACCAGCGTTCACAGTGTCTCCCTGTCCCGAGCTTACAGACAGCTTGTCTCTGACATCACACTTGGCTCACCATCGTTTGAAACCAATGGGATTGCAAGACCTCATTGGGGACGTGAATAATAGAAATGTCTTAAACCTTGAAGAGGGGATAAACAGCGCCAAACAGACGTGTACAAAAGGCATGAAAAAGTAAAAAGGTGGGGCACTTTGAAACCTGGGAAATACATAATGAAGCGCCTCATAACAGCAGCATGGCAGATTTATGAACACTGAGTTTGATGTCAGCCTTCACTCCAAATATGGAGATAGAAGTGTGAACGCCAGCTCTGCGTCTTTTTTTTCTTTTCGGCAGAGACAACATGCAGAAACAGAGAACACTTCAGGTCTTTACCAGGATTAGGAGAAACTTTACTGGCTCTGAAACTTGCAGAAAACTTTTGAAAGTCCCTCTCTAGACCAAGTTTTTCGTCTTGCTCATTTTTGGCTTCAGTAGAACAAATAATATTCTCCTTCGATACATAGAGAGAGAGAGGGAGGGAGCTCATCTTAGGCAACTAAAGCACACAAAAATACAAACTGTGAGCTGATATATAGGCTATAACAGCTCTTATGAATCCATATTTGACATTTATTCCCATTAATTTGTAAGTGATTCTTAAGCCCTATAATATGGCGTTCATTTGCACGTTGCCTTTGTTTGTTCTAATTATTGTGTCTATAGCTTTAGCTTGGAAGTTTTGAACACAAAGTTGATTTGTTTAACACAAACAAATAAGGTTGCTTTATTATCCATCCAAACACATTAATTAAATCTTAATTAAATCAGCAGGAGGATAAAGAATGTGTTTGTTCAACATTTTAATTTGCTGAAAACAATCAAAGTCTTTAATCATCCATTGCAAACCGTCCCTCCTCTATTTATGTAGGTGTAGTGTGTTTCCTTAATGAAATGTAAGGAAGCATTATAGCGCTGGAGACTTCAACCAGGTTGTATATAAGCAGCCTCACGCTGTAAATACATACATATAATACAGGTGAATCCATGCATGTGAGGATCCTTGTTCATTTAAAAAAAAAAAAAAGACGTGTCAAGAACAACCTTGGTAGTGTGAATAATGAGGGGCGTGGAGAGGATGTGACCTTTTATCTAATAAATCTGATCCATGCTTTATGTGTTGTGCATCCATGCACACTGGCTCCTTACATACAGCACATAAATTGTTCCTTCATCCGTGCAAGTAGGGCTCCCATGAATTCTATGTGATGTCAAACAGCAACCAAATGCATACATGCTGCTTTAATATTCCCACAGTTTACAGAAAATCTAAATATATATATTTTTATACATTGTACAAACAGGACCTGTGGACGTGCATTAGTGGAGAGATGTCAGAGTGGGGCTGCTACGCAGGGAGCGCACCAGAGCTGTTGGGGGTTTGGTGCTTTGCTCAAGGGGAACCTCTGAGGCACTCGGGAGGTGCCCTGGCACCTCTCCAGCTACCTGAACAACTTACATATTTTTGGTCCGCACCGGGACTTGAACCAGCGACCCTGCGGTTCTCAACCCAAGTCCCTACAGACGGAGCTACTGCTGCCCCATATTGGCATTCATAAAACGACAAGTTTTTTTTCTTTTTACAGTATGCCGACAGAAAATCACAATGTGCTAAATGTTACTCAGCGAAGCTTGAAAGCCCCTTTGACTATTCTTATCCCTCGAATATTTCTCCCTCACGGGGTGACTCACTGATGAAACTGATAACAAAGAAGAAGTATTTAAATCACCACTCAACAACAGTGATATGCTCCATTTCAGGGTCCAGAAGTATAATTTGCCAATGTAAGCTTAATAATTTAGTGAGATTGAGATATGCACACTCTTGTGAAATATCCCCAGTAGTTTTAGGACATTGAAGAAAATAAGAGTTAATAAAATGGGCGAGCCTGAGACAAGATCTGAGGCCGCTGTGACGGGATGATGGGGACCATTTGGGAAATGGCTCCGAGAGGAAACATGTAACAGCCATAATGGTGGGGTGTAGTTACAGTATGTGAATCTTATGAAGCCCACTTTGAGTTATTTTGTATCCACGTAATTTCACTCTGATTGGATTCAAACAACATGAGATCACACGGTGGAAGTTTGTGAGCATCTCGTTGGAAATGATGGTTATCAAGACATTTTTTATTTTAAAAAAAGAAAATGGTTTGCACATTTTTAAACGGCGTTTCCAGCTGTTTTAATTGACTTTCCCATTTCACAATTATGATTTTGAATTAAGGTTTCATGCCAAGAACCGAAATGAGTCTTCTTTTTTTTCTCGTGCAGTAAATTCTCCAAAATGAAGCTCTCAGATGCTCTGCATAAACATTAGATTTGATGACTGTTTTCCCAGTATGCTAAAGATGCTGCGGCTTAGTCTGAACGGGAAACACTTTGCAAATCTTTGGAGAGACTTAATGAATAACCCAAACTGCGCTAACCCTCGCTTATTTCCTCAGTTGATCATAAAAAAAAAAAAGATAATTCCTATAAAGTTGAATCCTTCGCGCTTTGCCTCTGGAGGTTTTGATGGGTTTTGACTGAGAGTCAGTGAAAATGAAATCTGGCAGTAAAAAGCCTCCATAAGACACATCTATCTGAGGTAACAACATATAATCACACTCAAGGTGTTCTCTCCTTGTGACATTTGAATGATAGCTCAGCCCTGTGCACTGATTCAGACGGCTTTCAGAGGTGTTTACTGCGGGAGCAGAGTGTCAGTTTAGATTAAAAAAAACAAAAAGGATGTCCCTGCACTTCAAACTGAAGAGCATGGCTCCAGGTTAGCCATGAAAATAAATATTTCAAAGCTGTTTTTCAGACACAGCCAGGTTGTGTCTTTATATATTCCTGTGCTTGAAGCTTTCTCCCTGGGCTTGATTACTGAATACGTCCAACTGTTGCGTTACTGCGAGCACACAAAAAGCACTAATGATGCCCTCTTAAAGCCCAAAAGGAGCGTGTGATTTGTGTGTGTGTGTGTGTGTGTGTGTGTGTGTGTGTGTGTGTGTGTGTGTGTGTGTGTGTGTGTGTGTGTGTGTGTGTGTGTGTGTGTGTGTGTGTGTGTGTGTGTGTGTGTGTGTGTGTGTGTGTGTGTGTGTGTGTGTGTGTGTGTGTGTGTGTGTGTGTGTATATGTGAGGATGCTCTTGTGCAGGTCTGGAGAGGATACTTCACTGTCAAAGTTGAATTATCTTCTTGTCTGTCTGGCAGAAACCTGTGAGACCCAGAAGGCAGGAGAGAGAGCTGAATGGCTCTGGCTCAATATCTGTCAGCTTTAACCCTGAGATACACACCGAACACAATCTGATGCTTCCTATTTTTAAACCACTGGCTGGCATGTTTAACCTGCCTTAACCACCTGACATCAAAATCTACTTTGAAGTTATTATAATAAAGCGCTTTACAAGTACTCAAAGACCCTGTACATTAGAAAAAAAAATAGAAAGATCAAAATGACATCGGAGTGACAAGGTAACAAACATGGCAACATTACAAACAGGTCAGATAAAGAACAACATAAACCACACTTAAGAAAGAACACAGCACAATCACATGTGAAAAGCTTGCCTAAAAAGGTGAGTCTGGAGCAATGATTTGAAAATGGACAGGTCAGTGCGGTCTTGAGTATGTGAAGGGGCGGCTGCGGAGAAGATCCCTCTGTCCCCACTTGGTTCAGTCTGAGACCGAGATGAGACCGAGTAAAAATGCATTTGATTCCGAGATGAGACCCAGACCTTTAAAAAGTGGACTCAAGACCGGTCTTGAGATTCATGACCGATTTCGAGTACCACAACACTATTATTTAGAAAGCCAAATAAATCCACTATGAGCGAAACATTTGGCTACATTTGCAAAGAAATACTGCTGTTAAAGAGGCAGAAACCACGAGCAGAACCCGGCTCATGATGAACAGCCATCTGCAGAAACTGTGCTGAACTTGAAAAGTGAGTCTTACTGAATAGAACCAGGGGGTAGAATTAACTTACTTCTTGGTTGATTTTTAACATCAGCTAACATTTTCCTGATACTTTTATGATTTTTAATCAGCAGGTTTAGGATTTGTAGATACAGGATGGTGTTCATTTTGTGGAAAATAGCCTCATTATAAAAAAAAAGGTAAATAAGCAGGGTGTGCTTTTGGGTGTTTTTACGGCCGGTCAAGCAAAATAAAGATTTAATGATGGTTCTCCACCCTCTTTTTCTCATTTTTACTGCCATGAAATATGTTTTTGACAACTTGTATGGTGAACTGAACGTTTCAAAGGGGGGCGTTCACAAACCACTGGAGACATGATATTTAGTACATCCACACAGTTTATGCTTTGTTGCATATTTGCCAAATTTCCATCTACAATGCTGCTTTCAAAAGCAGCCGGCAGTATTTATTATAGCGTCACTATCTGGAGTCAGTGTGACAGGTCTACAAGGGAACAAAGTAGTCTGAAGTCTTTTAAATGTAAATGTGGACAACTTGACAAGACGAATCTGCATCTCTTACAACTGTTTCACTCACTTGAATTGTTGGTTTTGAATGTACCCCTGAAAAGCAATTCTGCTCCTGAGTGCTGCAGATGAGACTGATCATGTTGACTTAAAGTTTTGTTGTGTTTGCTCACTGGTCCATCAGCAGGTCAGAGAGTTTCACATGGTGTTAAGAAATCAACTCAAAATTACTTCCTAGTGCCCCACCTCTTCTATATTAGTGCCTTTTTTCCACCCTTCTATATTTGGATCCTCATATATCAGTCCCAAAGCGCTCATAAGGGGAGCAGGCTTAAACCACATTGGCTGCAGCTTATTAGCTTTTCATTATGAATAGTCAATAAAGGCTTTATGAGCCGATATCAGAGTTTCCTGGGTCTCTTTTTCTCCTCATGACTATCTTTGACTTATCTGACTTATCAGACTTATCTCCTTGGCAAGACGCTCACAAGCTTGTCCTACTGTCTGTTCCAAAAGTCAGAACTGAAATGGGGAAAAAGGCCTTTAAGTTCGCTGCTCCCTTTACTTGGAACAAATTACAAAAAGAGACTTAATGAGCTTGTCTCGTTGGATGCTTTTAAGAGGACGTTAAATGAAGTGGAGGCGGACACATCTGGCTGTAGATGTTCTCCCTGATGTGTTTGTGGATGATTCTGACAAACATTTGCTGTTCAGATTTGTAATTCGTCTTTTAATGTCTAATGATGTATTTTTGCATTAGTATGTTTGGCTGCTCGTTGTTTGTGTGAAACTCTGTTCATTGTGCTGCTGCCCATCTTGAAAACTCTTGAAAAATAGATTTTTGATCGAAATGAGTTTCTTTCCTGTTTAAATAATTTAAAGGGGACATATTATGAAAAATCCACTGTTACAGTGTTTTTGAACATATATTTGGGTAACCTGAGTGTCTACTGACCCACAAAATGTGAAATAAACCCATCCAGTCCTTTGTTTGTAGTCTGCAAGTCTTAGTGTTACAACACAGAGAAAAATTACAGTGGCTGGGAAGTGCACAGCAATTTACATTTTGAAAAACATAACCTAACCCTATGAAACGAAATTACAAAACCAAAACACTTTTACTAAGTAAAAAACAGATTTACATTTTATAAAACAAATTTATAAGATGTGAAACACTTTTACAATCGCTGAGACAAATTTACAAGCGACAGATTCTTGACGGAAAGGGAATGTACCAAATGCAGGAAGTGACCCGGAAGTGATTGAAACATTTTGTTTCTTTTGGATGAAAGACTTGGTGGACTGTGTTACTGAGTGACAGAAAGATGTTTTCCCAGTTTAGTGGAACTCACTTGAGCCAGATTAATCAGTTTTGCTTTTCGTGTGGACAGTCTCTCGAACTCTTGAAGTATTCAGCATCTCGGAGGTCTGCAAATAACTCCATCCAGAACTGAGACCAATCGAAATGAATATGATAAAAATATAAAAGTCTATACATGTATGATTAACATAAAAATTAATTAATTGATTAAAATTAAATTATCCGCTAAGTATTTCCACCAAAACAAAGAAAATGACTCCTCACCCCTCAAAAACTTTGTTTTAGGGGCTGAGGAGACCAATTCATATAATTTTGAATGTGTTTTACCATTGTTGCTTGATGTGAGAGTTTTGGGGGTTAAATTTGCAAATCATCACATTCTGTTTTTATTCACATTTTACACAACGTCCCTACTTTTTAGGATTTAA
The DNA here is from genome assembly GCF_963930695.1 of Labrus bergylta. Taxonomy (NCBI): domain Eukaryota; kingdom Metazoa; phylum Chordata; class Actinopteri; order Labriformes; family Labridae; genus Labrus; species Labrus bergylta. The sequence goes on from NC_089197.1 coordinate 12,146,542, forward strand.
AGTAGTAAATTGGAGCAGCTTCATAACGTGTCTTTAAGCTCCATGAGGAGTAACCTTTCTGTTGAAGTTTGTCTGAACACTTCAGAATACCTTATACAAACATCTATTCATTCATCATCTACTGTATGTGGTGTGTTTAGTTAAAGTCAACGTGTTATCTCTTTAAGTTTAAATGTTTGTGCAGGGCATGTGACAGGTGTGAGTCTCTGTGTAAACAGGTGTGTTCACGACCACAGAGGTTATAGTCCACTGACTGACAGGTGGTGGGCCACGCAGGCTTAAGACAGGCAAACAATTGACTTGGGCCTGCACCGAGAGGATCCGCAACGCCTGCGATGACAGATTCACCAAACTGGTATGAAATCGTGTTGTTAGATCTGAAATCGTGTTGTTAGGTCTGAAATCGTGTTGTTAGGTCACTCTTGCCTTAAGGAACCCTCGCCGCCAGGACGGACAGAAGATCTGTTTTATCACCGGACTCCTTTTTCCTTCACCAATCGCGGGCAAAGCGATTCACAAGTGAGGCTTAATTAGGTCTGGGCAGAATTAGCTTTAGAGAGTGTTTTTAACAATTGTTTGATTGATGCGGAAACTGTAATTTTTCTCTTTGTTGGACCGCCGCGTTGTTGTTCTTCCTGTTTCGGACCGCTGCAGCCTATATGTGTTTAGCGTAACAGCGTTATAACCGGGTATTACTCTTCTGATCGGAAAGGCCAGTGTAAGCTGTATTAACTTGAATTCAGCCATTGGTTTGTTTCTGTGAATGAAGGGAATTACTCCGAGTTGTGGCGCGGGATTCGGACTGTGATCCGGCCTCTTCAGGCACGCATTTCTTTCCTCCTCTACTCTCCTCGTTTCTTCCCCTTTTACTGACACACACACACACACACACACACACACACACACACACACACACACATAGAGATCTGTACACTCGCGCCCATCCAGACGCTTCAGAGACACAGATCGTGCAGGGCCGAACCCAATAAGACCACGCCAGGTCTTTGTTAGGTGTGCGCCATCGTAAGGGTGACCACGTGGGACGAAGCAATCTCTCCCCTCTCTTCCCCTCCTCTCTCTCTCTCTCTCTCTCTCATACACACACACACACATTTACACCTCTTCCACAAGCCTTGCTCGATAATGTTTGTTGCTTAGATTAGTTTATAATAGTTATTTGTTTGATTAAGTTCATTGATTTTGGATTGATGTTGCTTTGTTTAAATAAATTCTGTTATAATTTAAGAGAGCAGTTGTTTGTGATTACTGGTGTATTTGCATTGTGATATAAGCTGGGTGTGAGGGCTTTGTGTACGGATTTCACGCCTTCAATTTATTAAATATAGTTATTAATTATTAATAATATTAGTAATTAAATAACTAATTTGAGACTGATTTTAGTGATATTTTGGTTATATTTCCCTGATTTCAGGGTGGTGCCCCAAGAGAGATTAAACATAGTTTAATGATATTGTTATTTATATTATTAATAATTAAATTTAATTATTAAAGAATATAACCAAAGTTGACTTGATACAACCCCAACACAGTTAATGGACTGATGACATGCTACAGTATGGAGCGTTGGTCAAAACCTGTTCGTAATTCTAACCAAAGACGTGGCATTGTTCCAGACTTATTTATTAATATTTTCAAGGGCTGTCAGCATTAACTAGTTAATCGCCTTGAATTAAGGACATAAATTAATGCACTTTTTTAAAAATTGATTAATCACATGCTTCTTTGTCCTTTTAGACACTGTGGAAAAGCCACAGTGTCTCCCTGTAGTCACACTGATGGAAAATAACGACGCCGCTGTGCCTTTGAATGTCCATACAATTTTTTTTAAAACTCTCTGACAGCTCAGCTAGTTAATGGCAATTAATTTAGGAAGACATTTTACCGCTCCTTTTAGCTGTTTAATTTGGTTTTTGATCTGTAAGAAGTTGCTTTTCCTGTGGATAGGTTAATCTTTGATCTTGCAGAAGGTCCTTACTTTTTTTCAAAATAAAAGCAACAATTTTTGCCTTCATATCCTAATATATCAGTGCTACATGTTGTCTGCCCATAGTCACAGTATCAACAAAAGAGCAGAAAAGAACTGCTAGAACTGGAAACATAATGAATCAGTGTCATTAAGTGCATGGAGATCACAACAGACACATGCATGGTCGTGCACCTGTCACAGGATATAAACATCCTAGTTGCTCACGGTTCATTATCCGGACTACTTCCTGCTGCATTCTCACAAGAGCTCACCTTGACTTGGCGTGGAAAATGTACCAGGTGGCTGGCAAGAAAAATTCCAGGTAGTGTTGGAGTGAAACATTTGGCTTTTTGCATTCACACTTGCAGCTCACTCTGAAAACTTCAGGAAGTTTGAAGTCAAGTGTGAAAGCATCACATGTTGTGGTAGTTAAGGCAGGTATATAGTGCTGCTTTACCTGAGTGTTTGTAAAACGGCTACAATTCATTCAGAAAATTATCTTTTAAATCACAGCAATGGGCCCAAAGAGTTTAAAAAGTTTCACAGAACTTGACAGAGATCTGTTCATGTGATTAAAAAGTCAACAGCTCTGCCAACACAGATATTTGTTTTCACTTTCAGTTAGATATCTGTCATTGGCCCTCATATCCTCCACAGTTGTGGCTTCTGTAATAGAGGCAGATTTTAGCCTTTTAACCCTTCACATCATGTGTTCTTTCTAGTACCACCTCTGAAGTGAGAATCAACAACTGTGACGAACAAGCCACGCCTTACATCATGCGTCATGAAGCTCTGAGTGACTGTTGCTAAAAAAAACACATCAGTGCGATTATGGGATGTTTGTTTATCGTTTGTTGTCCTTTGAGACTCTGAAAAACAGTCGACAGCAAACATAATAGCTATGAATCACGGTGCCAACCTGCACTTTTAAAGCCTACAGTCCATATATCTGGAGATTCTTCCCCCCAAACAGCAATCTTTGCTCTGACTGATGGAGGCAAACAGTGTTTGAACCACAATTCAAAAAGAGGAATTATCAAGGAGACACCCAGGACATTTGAAAGATACTTTAAAGTTATTGAGCTGTCACCATCTAAAAAGCCATCCGCCGAGTTTCTGAAGCGAAGAACTGAAAGTGCTTTCTGTCGCTTGTATAGCTTTGATGTGGCAAAAAAAAAAGAAAAAAAAGATGAAGGAAACAAATCACGGGAACAAGTCGATTATTAACATCTGACAAATCAGACTGAGGGAAAAAAAGTTGCCTTTGAGAACATATTCTGGAGGTTTACGTTCAGGAAGCTCTGATTTATATTTCCCATCTGCTCATTAATAATAATATCTGAGTCATTTTTTCTTTCCTAGCTTGTATCTAAAGCAAACAGAGCCCCCCAAAGGACCCACACAAAGAAAAAAAAGTGATACATTCCAGTCAAAAATCAACATCAAGGGGTGCGGATGACCTCGCGGTTAGGTCGCGCCCCATGTTCAGAGGCTATAATCCTCCAAGCGGGCAGCACCAGATTTGAGCTCGGCCTTTGGCTCCTTTGCCGCATATCATTCCCCACCCCCTCTGCCTGGTTCCCTACACTATCAACTGTCCCTTCTAATAAAGGCAAAACACTAATATACATATATAAATCTTGAAAATAAAATAAAAATGTAAAAGTTTTCATTAGAATCTGTTGTGTTGCTGCAGCCTGAAGACTCTCAGCACTTGTCTCTACACTACTTATGTTCTGTCCAAATCCTCCTTTTGATGAAATTGTTGACAGGCCTGCTCTCTCCCCCCCCCCCCCCCCCCCCCCCCCCCCCCCCCCCACATACACACACACACACACACACACACACACACACCACTGCGATCCTTTGGTGACAGAGCCTTCAGTGCCTCAGCCCCCACCCTCTGGAACTCTCTCCTCTGCCGAAACCTGCAATGCTGCATCTCTGGACACTTTCAAAGATCTCCTCAAACACCACCTGCTCACCAAAGCATTCGGCCTCAGTTAACACTCCCTCCACCCTCCATTGAGCATCCAGTTCCTTTTACTTCTTCTACTTTCCTTCATTTGTTTCCTAATTTTTTCCTCTCATTTGAGTTATTTTCTTTTCTTTGTTTGTGTTTTATTTCTCTCTTGTTGTCTCCTATTGCTGCCCCCCCCCCTTTTTATTTCTATAAAGAGTCCTTGGGTTTCTTGAAAGGCGCTACATAAATCCAAGCTATTATTGTTATTATTATTACTGTGTAGTTTGCCTCCCTTATCACACATAAAAACATGAGAAACGACTGTTTAAGAAGCTGATAACATTTCAGAACTGAGGGGCGCCAGACAGCCTAGCCAACGTACGGAGGCTCACAATTGATAAATGACTGTCTTGTGGTAGAAGCTTGACATTTTGTCATTTAACATCCTTACAGAAAACAGCCTTACAGCCTTTTACCTCTACATTTCCCTGTGGGAGATGTGGGTGTCTGTTATTTTTTTCTAAGTTTTTATCCATATGGAATATAATGTGGGATTGAGTCCGACATACTTTGCTTGCAATAGCTTGACTTTCAAAATACAAGATATAATAAAAGTGATTCAGGATGGCACTCTCGTCTTCTTCTTTTAAAAAAAAATGTGTAATCTCATTTCCAAATGTTAAGTTAATTAAGCCCTCTGTGGTTTTACAATAAAATCTAACCGTGTCCAAATGTCAAATCAATTATGTCGTGTTTCTTTGTAAACTGTCACACTAACTAAATGACACATAAATAATGCAGATTCTTGTCTTTATGTTTCAACTCAAAGAGAGGACAAACACAGGAGGTTTTTTTTTGAAGGTGACTCACAGTCACCTGTGTTATATGAGACATAATGAGGAGTTCAGGGGGAGTAGGAAAACACAGCCCATCACAGTGTAACATTCATTTGTCAAGTGGTGTGTCAATTATTAGCGCTAATTAGTTTATTTCTGTGATTGTTTTCCCCAGCAGTGATCATACAGTGCGGATGCGTTTCCCACCACTAGATGGCAGCATCAACCAGCACCCTCACCTGCGATCACAGTGTGTAGATGTTTGATAAGGGTGGACTGACCTTCTCAAAATCACAATGGCATGGCTGTGACTCTGACTAAATCACTGACAAAATAATTACTGGGGAAAGACATTAAACAGAGCAGGAGGAGGAGCAGGAAAAAACAGTAGAGAAGCAGAAATACAGTAAGGAAAGAACTGCAGAGTTGTTGCTCTGCAATGCACTAGAAATAAAATGACAGAAATATGATACACCGACTCAAAAACTGCAGGGTAGCAGGGTCAAAATAAACTTTACCACAGGGGATTCTGGGTATAAATAAAACATAGGCGATATTCTAAAAGTGACTGTAGCAGCAAAGAGGGCAAATTACATATAGGTTTTGTTTTCACACATATTCCCTTGACAAATATAGTTTTTCTGCCCTCGCTACGTGTAGGGGCACAGTATGCAGTGAGGAAAATATATTACAATGAATGTTTGAGACAAGGGTGGCAGGAGAATAAAATAATGAAGTCATTGATATTGGTTACAAATTACAAAAGGGTGATATAGATCATTAGTTAATTGTTGACTGAGAGATGAGTCAGGAAAACTATTTGAATCTCAGTAGTTTCAGATTGGTGTGACGAGTGAAAGAAGTCGTTATTTAAAAACGAATTTGACAAAATTATCAAGATAACTTTTCTGAAATGATCCTCACACCTGTTAAAGAACATCACACAGTTAAGTTTACAAAGTAGATACAAGACTGCATCAATCTAGCAAGCACATATTGACAAAGAGAAGCAGCAGCAGAAGTATATTTACTTAAACCCATAAGTGAAATCTTAAGGTACTTTACATCTATTTGAGTTTTTTCATTTCACTCAACTTTAAATTGGTTGCCAGTCTTACACGTCCTACTCCTTCATATTTATTTGACATCATGAGTTGCTCGTTACTTGCAGAATCAGATGCACCATTAGTGATGAAGACATGATTTCATGTTTTATCTATTTTATAACCTCTTATTTTGAAATGGGAAAATCTAATGGGCTAAAATGCTTTTCGTTTACTGTACTGTACTGTACGTTAAGACACGACACGATACATCACACCCTGATAGGATACGATACATTACTATACATACAATGTGATACGCTCAATCTTGGACTGGAGTGCTGCACACATTGAGCTGCCTCTTCAGTAGCATTAATAAAGAAAAACACTGACCAATAGTCCTCATGTAGACAGAAGCACAAACCATTAAAATCCCCGAACAACACACTCTGCACATTATCCATACTGCATGAGATCCACATAGCATGAACATTATCTGATTACTGAGATACTTCTGAACTATTGGGACTCTAGTTCTTCTGGAGTTACTTTATACATATTTCACATTTTGTCTGTAATCTGGCTACTCCTTTAAATTTCAGACACTATTACAGACTGTAGTGACGATTATCCCGCGATCAAAGTGGAAAAGTTGTGATAAAAGTCAATATCTTTTTCTGAACATTGATCTCAATTGACATGTTCCTACTGTATACCGATGCTGTGAAGTGGGAGCCAATTTTTGCTAAAGAGCAGGAACTCCATACAGCCACAGCAGGCCAGCTAGTTAAATAATGAGAATATATATACAGTACCTTTATCTTGAATTATTACTGGTTGCTTGTTGTTGCCTTCAAAATAACCCTTGTTTATTATTTGACAATTAGTACATGGGAACTGCTCTGCCATGCCTATGTACACACACACACACACACACACACACACACACACACACACACACACACACACACACACACACACACACACACACACACACACACACACACACTGAGATAAACACAGATGAAGAAATCGTTAAGAAGAAATTAGATCTGAGGTCAAAATCAAACAGTTATTGTTAAAAATGAATCAGTAGTAAAAACACAGATGTGTTTTCTATTTGTTGCCTAATGATGACAAAGCTCTCTTGTTCAAGTCTGAAACTGTGCCACAGTTTAGTCACAACTATATGAAGTAGGTCAGCGCTCCCTCTAAAGCTCAGCGTGTCTCGTGTAAAAGGATGACAAGCAGATTTTTTCCAACACCTTCTATTTTTTTTTCTGCAGGTAACAGCGTCTCTTTGTGCAGCGTGCTTCACACTTTTTAACACAAAGTGTATGTTATGATTCTCCTTACAACTCCAGAAACATTACAGCGTGTTTAGTTCGCTCTTTTCCCAGATCCTGACCTAATAAAATACGTCTGACTGACGTGGAAAAGGATGTTTTTGGCAAAACTGTGCTGACATCGAACTTTAAACGATCCATGAACATCTAACTTTAACTTAAAAAATAATGAAAGGAAAAGCCTTTATGATACTATAACTTAAAATGTTCAATGCCAAAAACATCAAATGAATAAATACTGTTGAAGCTTTTGTAGGTTACCTCTTTTTCTCAATCATTTTGTGACCAAAAACATGTTACGTGAGAGATGCATAGTGTTTGGCAGTGGACTGACTTTAATTAATCTATTCATTTTCACAGTCTCTCTGTTGCTCTATTTGACAAATGTCATTTCGAGTCAGACTTTATAATAAGGCATTGCAGACAGCTCAGGCCTTGATGGAGCAGAGCAGAGAAACTGAAGCCTTCCTCAGAGATGACTTCACCCTCCAGACATGAGCTGAAACGTCTGCTGCTCTAAAATCCAGACTCCCACAGACAGACAAGAGGAAACAGGCGCAGAAACAACACATCACTCACGCGAAGAATCCGACCTGTGAGACAAATATGCTGAAAGATGCACAAAGGAATTCATTGATTTAATAGCATTGCTCCTTTGACATTTCTTGGACGTTCAGTACGTCCAATCTGTGCTGGAAACGGTTCTCTGGAATGAGCTGCTCTATGTAATCCGTGACATTTTTCACTGTGTTCAAAGACGTCATTGTCTGATTCCCTCTCTGCAACAATAAAACTTAAAAGCCAAGTACATGACTTTTTCCATTTTAACAATCTGACAAATGAGTAACAAAATATCAGATTAAATTTTTTTGACCACATCTCATTTGGTGGGCAGGAAGCCACGACTAATGACATGGTCTTTAACGTGTGCCAAAGACAATCTGTCAATTGAAAAGTTCCCTTTTCTGTCACATTTTGACATATGAACATCAACTCAACTTTAACAAAATCCAGAATTTCCGTCAAGCTTTATAAAGTATTATAAATCTTTTCACAATCACACAAAACTCCTGAGATTTTCAAGGGATCTGCTGCATGTTTGAACGCAAACGGCCACATTTTTCACCTGGATTTTACCCAGAATTTTGCAGGCCACCCTGGTAAACATTCTGTGTGAAGTCGGGGTGAGCTGATGTGTGAACGTAGCAGGTAACAGTCCTGCAAAATTCCCGAGCAGTTGCTCACTTGACCAGAGAGTGACTGGTGAGATTGTCATACACGCGAAAAAGCAGCTTCAAACTCTTTTCTATTCACCAGTATGTTCTTTTCCTCCTGTGTGTTTATACTGTGAGTACATTCAATTACCTAGAACTTAATATAAAGCCAAAAAGCTGCTCATAGGTCTGTCATTTTATTTTCCTGCAGTGTCTTTGTTACATAAGGTGTGTCTTTTGGGGGTGGTCAGGGCGCACACCTAATGTACAGAGGCTGAAGTCCTCAAGGCCAACAGCCCAGGTTCAAATCAGACCTGTGGCTCCTTTCCCAGATGTCATTCTCCACTCTGTCTTTCCTTGATTTCAGACTCTACCCACTGTCCTATCTCTACAATGAAGGCATAAAAAGCCCCAATATTTTCAGACATGTATCTGAATGAGAGCACCTCACAAGGATTTCAGGGGCAGGCTGCTCTGAAATATTCTGGAAATGTTCAGGAGTTCATGAAAACTGCTTATCTTCCCTCGTTTCTTATCTTATCTTGAAGACGTCTAAGTTAAAGAGCGCAAACCGTCTCACATCTGTTTATTATCCCACAAAAATGTGTATTTCAAATACATTTTTCTATTATCATTAATGTATTCTGGCATTTTGTTTTTAGTGACATAATGCATTGTCGAAACATTTGGATCTGAGTTGAAACATTTGGATCTGAGCACCTGAAATCTTGATGAAAAGTTTTGCGCCAAATGCAATCACTGTTGAGGAGACTTTCCATCCACAGTGATCCAATGCAAGTTTCAGACTGAATTAAAAAAGTTTATACACAGAATAAATATCAGATCAGGACCATGTGTATCCAAACCTCTTTTTTTTGCAGGTTGAAAAGTAAGCAACACTTTTCACACATACCTCATTGGATGTTGGGGGAAAAAACTCTCATGACTAATCTTGTGTAGCGGACTCAAACCTCAAAGCTTATAATGAATCATTCTTCAGAAACACATAATAAGACAAATTCAACGTCTTTATATCCCAAAATGTCAGAAAAAGGTCTATTATAGAGCTCGTCCCACGGTAAAAAGAACTTTTAGTTAACATAAAACTTCATCCAAAGAATGCAAAACTTATCCAAAGAGGATGTCAAAGGAAAGTGGTGTAATACATTAAAGTAAGCTTAACTTAAAAAATGAGGTAGCTACTATTTAAACATAGAGGAAACTTGAATATGTTTATTTAAACAACCCTATAATGTTACAACAACATCATAAAGGCTTTCTGTAGCTTAGTATGTTTGCTACCAGAGATATGTAATGCTTTGGGTAAATAGGAACATCTGTCACTTCCCCAAAGCAACTTTTTTTTTTTGTTGTTGAGATCGCAGTGATTTTTGTAAGTTTGAGCCAACAGTAAGATTTAATAGGTGTCAGAAACTCAGGATTACTCTCATTGCCAGACTTTGCAGATTTACAGCGATGTGGAACAGAGAAGCCACTGGCTCACCTCTGCAAAATCTTTAATCTTCCCCTTGGATACCTCAATGTTCACATCAAGGAATATTTGCCCGGTGATTAGATAATCCTCTATAAATGAGCATTTGACATGCCCAGATAACTTTTATGTGTCCAGGAAACGTCCCAGAGGTGAAAAAACCTTTCAGTCTTTCAGCGTTGCGGTGACACACGGAAAAAGTTGCGTATTCAGCACCTTTGCATTTTGGGAGAAAACAAAATGGAAAGGCTTTGTTTCATGACACCAGAGCCACAATGTTTATTTCATGTGCTCCTTTTTTTATGGTTACCGTAGAAACCCTAGTCCACATCATTGAGCTGTGTGGTGTGTCACTTGGAGGAAGTTTGAATATCAAAGAGTGTTTACGACCGAGGTTAGAAAGGTATTTTTTCCTAGAGATCTTTATGTAACAGGGGAAGGAAAATACCCCCTTAAAAAAACTAAAAAGGAAACAAATTACAAGACCAGAAAACCCCAGTATAATAAATCTGACTGAAGCATATGAAATTGTTGTATGCAAAGTTTATTATATAACATTGGGGCTGGGAGATGAAGCCTGGAGTAAAATGACTGAATGACCAAACAGTAAAAATGGGTTTAACAAAGTGTGGGCACAATGGGCACATTTTGAAGTGTGCACTGAGGCTGGAGCACAGATGTTAAAGACGGCGTTTAACATTTAATAGCCAAATGTCCAAATTTAGAAAATAACACAACCATATGGTCTCATTTGGCAGCCTTTTAACAAAGAATCTTACATAACTCTGACTATAGGATGGAAAAGAAGTGGACAGCTGTGGCTCAGTTGGTAGGGTCGTCGCCTCTCAACGGGAAGGTTGAGAGTTTGATCCCCAGCTGAGCAACGTGTCGATGTGTTCTTGGGCAAGACACTTAACCCCACATTGCTCCCGCTGCTTCAGTGGTGGTGTGTGAATGGATTACTCTCTGATGTACGGTGCTTTGGATAAAAGTGTCTGTTAAGTGAATTGTAAAAAGTCAATGTAAAGTTGTAAAAGTGCTTAATGCTTCTTAGATATTCATCAAATCACAGCTTTGAAACCATGACCAGGCGCAGCAGCTCTGTGAAGCTTGGATTTCATCCCATGCTGAAGTGATAAAGATTTAGTAGTTAAAATGAATAAGTGAGATATTTTTCTAGTTTGAATTTACAGCGTTCGGATGGTGGAGTCTTTTATAGCCTTTCCTAAACCAAAACCAACAAAAAGAAAGTTGTAAGGAATAAATTAAACAGAGTATTTATTCCCTCTACCATGAGCTGACATACTTCTTCTTGGAACCAGAGGAATCTGGAAGCTTTTCTTTTTATTTGCCCTGGCAGTTGCATCCGCCCCACAGACAGACTCATACAAGTTGGGCACATCACAACCATTAATCAAATATGGGCAGCGTCATCATTGCAATTGAGGTAGGTTCGGAAACAAACAAGACTGCTGCCAGTTATTGCATCGGTTTTTAATCAAACTGGACAGTAGTTAAAGTTGTGCACAAACTAAAGCTGTACAAAACTGATATAGCTACCCACTGCCATGTCACATATTTTTTTGCTCTAATTTTGCGATGGAGACATTTTGGTCCGCCCCTGTCGGTAAAAATTTAAAATGAAGTTCCAAAATAATTCCTGTTTGGGAGAACCCTAAATGTGCCCAGCTTTGTTTGGTTGTTTGGTTGGTTGGTTGGTTGGTTGACATTTACTATAGAGGTAGATAAAGTTTGACTTGCTCACAGCCGTTTCGTTTAAAATTCAAAATATAAAGACAGGATATAAAGATACACACATTGCACACAAAATTTTGAACATAAAATATTCAAGGCCCATCGTTGATCTATTGATCTGGGAATCAGCTCCATATTACATTTTGAGTTGACTGTTGTACAAAAAGTGCTTCTTTCTGACCTTATTAAAATATGTGAGGTATGAGATGGACAAAGAATTCAAGACATTTTGGGATATATAGATGGGGTAAAAATTTAAACAAGAACTTGTTAACACATTCAGTAGTAAACAATCATATTTCAAAAGGGCAAGAATCACATGTTAAACTAAGTACATGGCTTATGGCCTTAAAAGTTACACTTCAAAACGCCCACGCCTTAACAGCTAACACATTAAATATATAGTACTTCATGTCTGGGTGAAAAACCAGCCAGACTTCTGTTAGCATCTCTGTCTTGTCCTTTATTACATTTGGGGAAGTTTAAACCGTGTCTGGTGTGCGTATGGGCCGGGAAAATACATTTCTATCTTAAGGGACTTTCTGGTTAAACTCTAATGTTAAATTAAAAAAAAAACATATTAGCAAATGTCACCAAAAAATAGAGTTTGGTTTCTGAGCACAATAGTTTGTCCTCCTCCTAATGGACCTTCTCAAGTAGCGTAAAAAGTAAAACATACTTTAAAAACCCCAAATAATAAAGCATATGTTAAACTTCAGTCTTACAGAACTTCTGTCAAGTTATGTCAGATAATCTGCATAAGAAAAAAATGTAAGATAAAAGCCTCTAGCTCACACAGTAACAGAGAAAAAAAGTTTCATCTTTATGGCATCCTTAACTGGTAAAGATGCTGGAGTTTTTCATGGACATGCAGCTTCAAGTTTTTGTAAGAAGTAATTTGAACCCCTTTTTACAAGAGTCAATTGGAAACAATAAAGGCCCGCATGAGACATCATTTAGAGCCAAATCGTTTAATTATCCCATGGCTTAATTAGCTACATTAGCTGTTAAGCCAAAAGAAAACTCTAGAAAACACAAGCAAATCAGAAATATTTCTACTTCTGCCTGAGACCAAGGACCCCAAAACATCCTGAGAATTACAGTTGTAGATTTGGCCATTTTAACTGCATATATGTTGTGCCATACAACAACAGGACCAGGTTGACCAACTTGACCAGGTTTGAAACAGTAACCTTAAAGTAATTTCAAAGAAAAAGCAATGGCAAAAAGAAACGTCAACTTTAACTCAATTTGAAGCATATCCCCCCCCTAACTTCCAAATTTGTCAGAGAAAAGTTCTGTAGAAAAAGTAATCAAGAATAATATTTGAGAAAGCCAACTCTTTCCCACAGCAAATTTTCTGTCTCACTGGAGTACAATGTGGGTATTAATGGTGTCGTTCCCATGCAGACAGTGGCAGGGATGTTCTCATTCCAGCGGCCTGGCATCCGCACACACAGTCAAGATATACTCACAGAACCCCAGCCACCATTCATGTAGCTGCACGATCCACAGATTACCGCACTGGCTCGGCCGTCCTGCCAACTACCACACAAATTAGTTACAGCATGTGGAAAGCATGCGTACGTGCAGACCCTAAATAAGTGACCACATGGCGGAGTTTCAAAAGTCACTCAACAACTCTATTGTTCTGTGTTTGAATAGAAGTTTTAAAATCACCAGTATATAATATACGCCTTTTAACAGCTCCAATCAAAGTTTTAAAGTAGCTGCAGTGTTTTACTAGTAGCTCCACAATTATTCTATTCACACCTGGGGTTTTACAATTTCTCTTAAAGATTCTGATGTGAGCTCAGAGCGATTTAAAATCATCTCCATGAGCTGTAAAGACGCATAAAGAAGTCCCCCAAATATTTAGTTCAATTAACCCATTAGACGAAGCAAATGCATTTTAAAAACTAATATTTAAAATCACTTCTAAATTATTTTTGATGATAATATAGGGAGTCATCTCAATTAGCAATGCAAGCTGCAAGTAGTGCTTGTATGTGTGTGTGTGTGTGTGTGTGTGTGTGTGTGTGTGTGTGTGTGTGTGTGTGTGTGTGTGTTAGCTAGTCAGAAGTGTAACAGTTAGATTTAAGCTCCCCCCCCCCCCCCCTCCCGTGACCTTTTCCTGAAGCTAATAAGTGTTCTTGTGTAATTACACACTGCAGACCCCTGCACTGTCGCAATAAACGCGTTAACTTCATTATAGGGCAGCCATGGGTTCTTTCAGGTCTCTCAGCACTAACTTCACTCTGGCGTTCCCTTTAATAATACTGGCTAGACAATGAGTCCATTGACGGCATGGACAGGCAGAACAGTTGATGCTGTATTTCAGCACGTCTGTGAAAAGCCAATATAAAGAGCAGACAAACACAGCTAAATTATATCTTTATGATCTAATTTAGTTCATTATGCATATGATTACCCTAACTCATTTAAAGTCTACTGTAAACAATTACAGTATTATAGAAAATTAAAGATTTAGGCCAGAGATGTATTTGCTTTTAACTACACGTTAGCAGGGGCCTGATGGCTGCCCTGTGTAACCTGCAGGCCATGCGTCTTTTTTGATTGTTGGTTGTGCACATCCTCAAAAATTAACTCTGAGTGGTCGCAAGAGGCCATACACACATGAAAGGTAGCATAAGTGATGTGGAAGAGCCAACACACGCAGCAGGGACAACAATGGCAGAAAGATTTGAAGGTAAGCTAAGAGCTTAAGTCTGCATTTATTTCCATTTATGACCCAACTCATTTGAGGAAAGGGAAGCAATTTAAAACCAGATGTGTTTAGTAACTTACATTTCTTTACTATAAGGTGATAACTTAAACAAAATGGAATTGAAACCTGTGCCGAGTAATCAAACCAAACAACAAACTAACAGCACCCCTATAGTGTGTCTAACAAAATCCATCCTAATGCAAGTGTGGATGTGTTACTTAAAGGTATAATATGCAACATTTTAATCATGACTAAAGCAGACATTAATAAATATATCAATGAGTAATTACTTTCTAAAAAGGAGTTATGCGCACTTCCTCTGGGCTTGTTGTTCTGGCTCTGTCTTCAGACAGGACAGCACTTCCTTCAGCTTTTTTATGCTCAGAGGCTCAGCCATGTTTCATCGACGTGAACCCCTCCCTGTCCAACCCTACGCCCTGTCACCATTTGAGGGAAGAGAGACGGTATACTGGTGGAGTTTCATTGGAAGAGTACAATTCAAGGAGAACCAACATGTTTCCAAACCGAAGAGAATACTTTTTTCTGGTATAAAATACAACAAAAAATAAGAATTGAATTAACTTTGGGCCTCATGTCTGAATGGATATCAGTCGAATAAACACACACACACACACACACACACACACACCGCACTGTCATTCCATTAAGAGAGGTCAGTCCCACACACAGGAGAGGGGGTGCAGCTACGCCCGAAACATCCACATGTGTCATTGCCACTGCACAGTGACATACATGACTGTCAAAGGAGCTGGCGACGGATTTATTCAATCTTGGCATTCAATCTGGAAACTTGAAAAAACTAAATGGAACCATTTGGTTGGGGGCACAGGGGAAAATGTTGAATAAATGTTGTGGGGATGTTGTGGGGATAGTGGTTTCATACAGCCTGAACTCTCTGGTGTGCCCTCTTAGTATTTCCTCCAGGAACACGAAAAGCCCATTCATGTATGTGATCAGTTACGTTCATGACGCAGCCGGTGGTACATGTATGCAAGGCTCCCTAACCCTTACCCTAAATGTACAGTAATCATGTAAATGTATTTTCCAGCAGGAATACTAACAATGCATTTTCATCCAAGATTGTTAAATACCGACACTTTGTCACATCAGTGCCTCATTTAGGTGTATAAGGTTTTTTGTGTGTCAGTCAAATCTAAACCACAGTGTGTATTTTTTTAACTTTCTAACATGCGGTTAATGTCAAGCCGCCTGTTTGGTTTGGACTAGGCCAAAAAAGTGGTTCACTAAAAATATGGTGGGCTGGGTTTTATACAATGACTCAAGGTTGACTTTTGGTTTAACACAGGACTTGAGCACTGATCCTTGTGGTGAAATGACTGTGTTGCTTGGCCTTGCTGTGCCCTCCAATCACCAATCCAAGCAATCTTTTTAGACTCTCCACAAAGTGACAGACAGCAGTTACTCTGAGCATCCAACATTGTTGCGGATTGGTTGACTAAGGAGTTGGTTGAAGGTGTTTTATGCTCAGATTAAAATGAGACACTGGGATGTAATAATGAAAGTCAACTCTCGGACAGATTTACCTTCAGCAAAAACTGAGCTCCCTTTCCATGGGAAAACAAGATGAAGAGAGCATTGGATGTAAGCATCGTCCACATTGTTCACTGAGAAAATGAGAGGTCTTTGTGATGCACGTCCTGTGTTATTTGGCCATGTCCAATATACAACAGTACCTGCCACGATCACTCCAAGTTGATTTATTTTTCACTATTGTATTAAAGGCTATTTGTCTGAGGATTAAATATGGCTAAAGATCGGCAAACATCAGAAGCTGAAGGCTAACTTTTGAAAGATGAGTGGTGTGACATTGTATATTTAAGACACTATTTACAATTTACCTGGAACTCAACTCTTTTACCACAGGTACCACAACAATCCCTTCAGTCTGCATACAAACAACACAACATTACCCTTTCAGATTGCATGCAATGCATAAGACAATTTACAATTTGGCATTCAGTTTATACTCAAATTCCTCCCATCATCATCTGTGGAGAGCGGAGACATCCAAATATATACTTCACCTTGAACCAAGTCATAAAGAAAGATTCTGAACCTATCAAAAACACCCAAGGTCCATTTAAATCTTTGTTCTTAGATTATTTCCCTTCATCAGCACATTGAGTTTGCACAGTTGTCATCAAAAATGTAGGTGTTCAATTTGACTTTTTTCTCTATGCACTACTGAAATTTGTGTTTTACCTCAGTGTAGTTTACCAAAACACTCAATACAAAGTCTGTTAACTGGGCATTCCTGTGTTAAAGATCTACAGAATGAGATAAGACTGTTTCCAAGGTGAATAATAATTATTTTAGAGCTTTTTTAAATTCAATTTAATGCAAGAAGCAACCACAGCCAACTCCATAGGCAGCCTCTCAGCTCAGTAGCTGTTGAACATCGCCCTTTAAAGCTAAATGTTAACACTGCTTCATGAGGTCACCACCTGAAATAAGGACACAGTCAGGTGCAATTCCTGTGGGGGTAGAGCATGTTCAAGCATCCACTGAAGATGGAAAATAACCTCTCAGAGTTTAAGGAAGCAGCAGGGTTCGGGATATGAGAAGTACAGCAGACGGAATTTCTTTAAGCTTGTATCCTCCCAGGGTGTTAACTCTCCAGGTGAACGGCTGCAGCCTTTGGTAATGATGGAGAATTTGGAGGATTTTGCTCGGGGGAACAGTTTTATTGATCTGGAGCATTGTTATTTGACTTGTGCTGGAAATGAATGGTCTGTACAACAAAAGCTCCTGTGTTCAGAGTTTTGAAGACATGTGGAACAACGGCTACGCAACTGAGAGACAGCTGGTAAACAGAACTGCTGGGGAAAATGTTAAACTGTTGGAGGCATTGTGCAATTGTTTGGCTTTAGAGTACTTTGACTTAATATATTCTTATATTCGTTGCTTAGTATGGCCCTTATAAAGTAAACAAAAGCATGTTAATATCATAATTCATGTGCAGCTTCCTAAATTACTATCAATAGGCAGGAATTGGGAGGTTATTGAGGGCAAACTCTTAGTTAATGATCTATTACTGTAGCTATAGACTATAGACATGTAGTATAAGGTACAAATAATCGCCAGTATGTATGTTAATAATTAGCATGCTAATAAGCAACTACTAAATAGTGAATATTGTTACCTTAATTTAAAGTGTCACCAAAAGAATGAATGCAATAATTTTGTTGTGGGATGTAGGATGTGTAAATAATCTGACATTAGGAATGATAAAATGATCTGCAGTGCTTGCTGTGGTAACAGCATTATTATTATTATTTTTTTCTTTTTTGGGCTTTTTTGGGCTTTTTTTTTAATGCAGAGATAGGACAGTGGATAGAGTCGGAAACCAGGGAGAGAGAACGGGGAATGACATGTGGAAAGGGGCCACGGGTGGAAGTGAACCCGGGCCTACTGTTTGAGACGAGAGTCTTAACACATGGGATGCGCGCCCTAACCATTGCGCCACCAGAGCGCCCTGGTAACAGCATTATTATACAATATAATCAAAACAAAGCTGCAGTCTAGATGAGGCTTTCAGATGTACTAGGGTTAAATGAGTTAGTCAAATTGTTTAAATTCCTCTGCCACATTTGGCACAATCAGCAAAGACAGAGGATGCTGATACGCAGCTATGTTTTGTGCTGAAGTCACAGATATATAATTGCCCACTGGATTTTGCATCAACATATGTCAGAAGTGATATAAAGAACAATATGAACTCTTAGGCCAAAATGTGATGCACCTCAAAGCTTGACGGTATTCTCTTTCAGTCATCTTTGTGTGGGGTGTCCAAAAAAAGAAATCAATATCCATGAGGTTTTATAACGCCAACCCTAAGTTAAAGCAGCCTGGCTTAAGTTTTGTCTGCCAGTCTTGGACATTATTGTAACGTTGGAGATTTTCGCGACTGTCCCTTTCACAACCTGGGATTTACACACAGCCCTCGAATGCAACATGTTGTATGAGTCACAGCGTCTGTGTCCAAGTGATTCTATGGTTCGTATCAGTTCTCCCAACACACTGCCAGACTGATTCATCGTGGTTAAATGAATCATCTCCCAGTTTAAACATAAATTATTCCATTGTGAAACTGTGAATCAGTTGTAAATTCTGACTCAGTTTCATCTAATACATTGAGATATATGCCCATCTGCGATATACTGTGGATAAATCAAACTGTTTGCAGTGACGGCGGAGTGTTGTTCATTAACATTCATACTCTGCCTATGTTTCCTACTAATGAGTATGCGTGTATGGATCAGAGTCTGGGCAACAATGTGGCTGATATCATTCTGAATCACTGCTCTGTCACACTATATAATCATCATCTTCTTTTTCTTACATGAACACATGGAGCTTCAGTTGTTTTTTCTCAGCTAAATAAATTCATGTGTCATCAGCACTGAATAATTTTAACTTCTAGGAACACATTTTCCAAGCTTTGCCATTGTTTAAAAGATTAGACAAAGCTACATGTGGTTTTCTACAGTTTAACCCATTTTTCTCCCAATTGGTAAAGACACTACTGTCTTTGCTTCTGCCAACTCCCACTCACTGCAGCACAGGGCATGGGTTAAAAAAACAATTTGTATATCTAGACAGATTTATTAAGTTCTATTAAGGTTCTTGTCATAGCTTCTCTTTAAATGTGCGTTTTACCTTACTTCCTTTTGCTTATTTTTACTGCTCATCCTATTAGGAATGTTACATTAAGGCCTGTTAAACATGAACAAAATATTGTTAGAATACATAATACTTCACACAAATATTTGCATTATTGTTTAAAAAAATTAGCTGTATTGGCTCAAGGCCCCTACCTCTGCTGTCTTGGCATTGTAGATGTATCGTTTAGCCTTTTGGCCTTTATTTACCCCATAGAGCACATAACAGAATGCACAAGGCTGGTAAAGTTAGATTTAGCCTGCAGGGCTCTACTTCTTGGCCCCAAATCCACCATACGTTGGTTATATTGTTGTAAATGTATTCAAATTCATAAAACTTAAAAATTAACCAATGATTAAAAGGGATTTTTATTTTTTATTTTGACTCAGTATTGAATATAGACATGTACTATTGGAAAGCTGTAAGAGTGAGGGGTCTGCACATAAGGAGTGCCCAGAGCAGTTTGGGGTTCTGTGCCTTGCTCAAGTGCACCTCAGTGCATGGAAAGTGAACTTGCACCTCTCCAGCGACCAGTCCCAATTTCCAGTCTTTGACCACAAACCTCTTAAAACCTGGTGCCCTCAGAGCTCCTTAGTATGGTGGCCTGAGGCTGCTGACCACTTTGTCAGGTTGGAAATTAATCCTTGGCAGATCCTTAAAGAATTGAGTGGGTTCAATGGTTTTAATTTCCATTAACTTCCTGACCTTCTAGATCAGAGGTCACCGATTTTAAAGTGGGAGGACTCACTGCAACCAGACTCTAACCAGGTCACAATGAAACAGATTTTTTTTCTGAAAATCTAAAATCATACGCTGTATTTTAGATATTTATCATTCCACCAGGACAACCAGAGAGCACAGACGGCTTTCTGTCCGACAGAAAGCAGGCCGCTGGTAAAAGCAACATTTGGTTCACCCTCGCTTCAGAACGAGCTTTATCGGCTTGGCGTTTTGCCTCACTATGATTATATTTTCTCATCTTGGCTGCCAAGTCCATGACCTTCATATTCGTCGGTTTGATTGGCGTCCAATCGCTGAATTGTATCCACTCCTAAACTCATCTGCGTTCTGTCATTGGCTGTTGGAAACACACCAGCTCCCCGCCCAGAAATGTCCTGCATCAACCAAAACAAACAGGGACAGGCTCTCTGCCGACACAGTCACCACTGCACATGTATGTAGGCCCATAAGTGATGATTGAACAACATACTTTGTATAAGTCCATAATATATTTTTTGGGGAAAAAGCTACTAAATCTATCTTTAAGCTTGATCTGGATGTCCTGAAAAATGTAAGTTATTCTTCCTTAGCCCAATCTTTACCGTCTAACTTGTGAGAAAATGTGCCAAGTAGACCCTTTCGAAAACTGAACCAATAATATTGCCTCCAGAGGTGACCAGTAGGCTTACATCACAGGCAGGGGTAGCATGGATCAGACAAACTGATGACACAAGCATATAACTTGAGAAAATTCAAACATGTGCAAAATTCCAAATAACAAAGTTAGACCCTTTCCAATGCTGCCGTCGTCTATAAAACCACAATCAGCAAATTTGGCTCTCAGGACTCGCTGGTTAACGGTTTTCATCAGAACTGAATCATAAAATGGAGTTTTGTGGAATTAACTGGCTGCTGTGTATGTTTATTTTTCCAAATAAGAACGAGGGAGTGCATTATTTATCCTCCCCGAGTTCAAAAACCACACAGTCCCTGAAGTATCTCCCAAATGACGTCATCTCTTACTGCATATGTGAGGCATTATCATTTGATGGTGATAGTTCTCCTGATGCTATCAGCTGTGAGTTTGCAACCTAAATTGGTCACATCTCAGGTCTCATTTATAGTATATTTGTATATTACATATAGTCTTCCTCACCTTTCATCTATTCTTGGAAACAAATCTGATTATGTTGTAACTGAGTACTTTTCGCAATAAGATTTCAAGTGCAGACATTCTTCAGTGGCTTCCCTTTGCAATAACAAGAATGATCAGATAAACTGGGAATATTAGGGTTCCAAGTGAACTCAATTATAATTAAGACATCCATTTTGTTACCAGGGATTTATCTCCAAGCTGCTACCAATTTTAACTTCCAAAGTTCCTTCATACAAAGTCTCAGTAAAGGTCCCTGCAGTCATTGTTGTGTCTTTCATAGCAGTAATTCTCTGGTTAAATAGTTGATGTCACCGTTGGACGGAGTACAAGGCACAGTGTGTCTCTGATCACTCAGAGGGAGACGACTGATGCAGGACTGCTTCCACTGCAGCCAGGCTTCAAAATCCTTTAATAAAGACCTTTTTCTCCTTAAATGATGGATATTTCTTCTGTTGCTCTGGTAATTGAGTAGATTTGTCTTTATAAAAATCTAGTTGTCCCATTTAATTTATAATGCAGTAATGCTGAGCACTACTGGAGCCATCTCCAAGCATCCGGTTTCCATTCAGTCTGCTCCCAAGTTAATTTTCAGCGTGATTTGATGTTTTTTTCTCTGTTATTTTCATCATGAGAAAAACAGCCCCGTGTCAGCCACAGATAAAAGGGCTGCTCTGCTGAAGTGTGGATTGGGATGTAATGAAAATGCAAATTAAATTAATTACTGTGTAATAATTGTGAATAATGTAACCGGAGATGTGGGATAAAATATGTGTTATGCATGGTAATTGGTTTTAAATTGGTTTTGTTTCTGGACTTTAAATATGACTAAGTGGGGGTAAAGTATCTTAGAAAGTAGAAAAATATAATCATCTTGTAGAGACTTTACAACGGAAAGACAAGTTACTTTGCTGTTAAAGCTCAGTGACATTCATCTTAAACTGAAGAGACAAAGATTGTCAATCTCATGTCAAAGAAGCTTAACAATTTAAAATACGAGTAATTCAAGTGCCACTTGATGAGTTGACGTTATAGTTTTGGCCTCTTGCCTTATTTTAGCACATGCCCACTGCAATGGGGACTGCAGCCTTCATGCATGGGGCGTGTAACAAAACCCCTAGGCTATGGGGCCCCCCAACTTTGTAAACTTTGACTGCAACCTGTAACTTCCTGGTTCCTGCTGTTTGCCTGGACATTAATCAGATATAAGTTATGCACGTAACCACCTTTAAAACAGTCAATTGTTTATGCTTGGGTTATTCTGTGAATTAAACAAATTAAAAGTAGTATGAGTGGGATATGTCCTCTCATGCCTGTATCAATTGGCAAAAAGGGAGAGCTGCAGTGGTCAGGTGAATACTGATTCAAGTTAATGAACGGAATAACGAATGATACAGTGACATAAGAAATACAATTTCAAATTCTAATTATCTCATAGGATTACACAGCCCCAACCCTTCTGTTGCAAAAAAAAACATGTGTGAATCCAGCCAAGTACTCGCTTCATCTTGCGTGCTTTGGCCTCAAAAAGTCAAGAAACGGAGGCGATGTGACATGGTGCTTTACATTTTTGAGTCCAGACCTTGGCTCTGTAATTGGCTAGAGGCTACACAACGTTGCCCAAAGGAAGACGCCCAGAAACGTCCCAAACACAGCAAAATAAGGAAATTAACAAGTTGCAGACATCATCAAGCACTTATAAGACCTTTAAAGAGGACATATTATCCCCCTTTTCCACCTTTTCAAACAGTCCCTGTGGTCTAAATGAAACATCTGTGCTGTGCTTCGGTTAAAATATAACATGAATCAAGCACCAGAGGAGGTTTGTGACCCTGTATAAACCTGCTCGCTCAGAACACTCTGTTTTAGTGTGTGTGTCTCTTTAAATGCAATGAGCCCCCCCCTGAGTTTTTTTCCAGTAGACATTACTCCTCTGTAGCAAGAATAAAAATTGTGGACCTGCCCCAAAGTTTTGCTCTAGGCTGGGTCCATGGGTGGAGATATTTGGGGAGGGGAGGGTATTTATTTTTTTACCAGAATCCCACTGTGACATCACAAGGAGAGAAAATTTGAGACTGAGCATATTTCTGTGTTGTAACACTTATGCAGACCACAAACAAAGGACTGGATGGGTTTATTTCACATTTTGTGGGTTGGTACACACTCAGGTTACCCAAATATATGTTCAAAAACACTATAAAAGTGAACTTTTCATAATATGCCCCCTTTAAGCTTAGATTACTATATTGGTAATGATTTTATTATCATTCAATGAAGCCAGGCTAAATGTTTCCTAGGCTGTCTGTATGTCTTTCATAAGCTTTGTTGGCTCATTTGTTGGCTTATTTGTTAACATTTATGAAAGCAGGCTAAGTTTACCGATTAGCATTTCTCTACCAAGCTAAGCTGGCTGACAGCTGGGCCCTTTCCGAATTGTCACAGTTCAGTATGCAGTGCATACTATTCAGTAGGGAGTTTCAGTATACTGAACTTTCGTGGTCATTCAGTATGCATTTTTTGGGTCCACCTCAGTATACTGAACATTTCAGTATGGATACTAACTTCCGGGTTTTATGCAGTATGGATCGGATGCGTGCTTTCAGGAAATGAATTGCATTTTACCACCCACAATGCTGTGCGAAATTAAACGTAAATCGTCACGTCACGTCCGCCTCCAAATCAAAACAAAGGAGCGTGGATTCATTGAATCAATTTTTAATCTAGAGTTAAAGTCCCGACTGAAATCACTACTTTTAATTAACAACAGAAAATATAACAAATGTCTGCATTATTATAAAACCTTTCCCCCTCTATTTAAATAATGATTTGACTATTTAAATGTCTCTTTCTTGGTTTATTCTATATTCTGTGTATTACTGTCTTTCATTTGTTCTTTCCTTTATGTACTGTATGTTATTTAGTTATTTAATCTGTCTTTTACTTGATTTACATTGTGATATTGTTTTTTGTTTCCCTGACTGTATATGTGCATTACTCTTCTTGAATAAAGCTAAACAAAAAAAAAAAAAAAAACGGGTGGATGCGGCCGGTTCGGGCAATGTAAATGACATCACTTCCATACTGAATGAATCAGATGAAGTAGGAACAAATATCTGCCTACTGTGCGTGCCTACTGAATAGTAGGTACTAACAGTATACAGCACGGATAGTAGGTACTGCATACTGCCTACTGACAGATTGAGTAGGTACTTGGCAATTCGGATACAGCCCCGGTGAATACTTGATGTAATAGTATGGTGACCATATGTCCAGATTTGACCGGGACCATCCTGTTTTCAAGCTCCGTGTCCTGAGTCTGCACAAATATCTATAAGACACTAATAAGTCCAGGTTTTGAACAGTCCCTGTCTCTTACTGTATGTGGCTATTTTGAGATCAGTGCGCATTTGTGTTCAGACTGAAGTCATCTCTCCTGAAGAGCTCATAAATGAAGTCCTGTGACTGGGTTTCATTGTGGTTTTATGTGGGTTGAATCATTTTTGGCATCTTAGAAATTTTCAATAAAAGTAATGGCACTTGCCAGACAGTGCCACAAACACAAACCTTTAATTTTCTCTGAAAAAGTAGAAATAATATATTCAATAGCTTATCGGCCTCCGCAGAACTAATGGTAAAACATCCACTGTCCTAAATCTAGTTTTTGTCTGACCTAAATAAAGTTCATGTGAGGTTCAGTATTCCCTGATTCTTAAAGATCAATCAAACCACACATGTGAATGGACACGGTGCCAGTACACGTACGTACTTTGCTGTCCATTAGTCAGAACTGTCTCTGTTTTACACACTGAGTCAAAGGATATGAGCTAGCATGAAAAGCAACAGCTGGAGTCTGCCTGGGGCCGTGGGGAAGAAGAGTATGATTCAAAACAGACCAAAACTTGGAAACTTTTAGGGAAATGGGCTCATAGACTTTCAAGCTTTTTAAGATTTACAATAAAAATCCAAATATCTGAAACTGAGGAAAACGTCTGTGAACAGCGATTGTCAAACACTCTTTTCATCTTCTGATTCCTGAAACCTCTGGGAGGTTACACCTTAAGGGAAGTTTGAAAGAAAAGTCAAACATTTCAGTCGAACCAGAACTCTGAAATCAAAAAAAAATCAAGATCGTCTGAAAATGATTTAGAATAAAATGTTCCAATCAATGCGTATCATCAAATTATGAGCATTACCATTTTCCTACAGGGGTTTTGTTTTAAACCAATAAAAGTGGGTGATTATAGGCAGATGTCTATATGAAAGCTTTATTTTCAGTTTTTAGAAAAGAGGTTCAGAGGCCTATCTGACAACTAACCACATCAGGATTCGATACCACAATAAAAACACTACTGTGTATCATCATCTGTGACTAATCACAAGAAGAATATGATTAAATTCAACTTATTTCTAAGATAAACAACTGGCTCTGTATTATCAAGCATGGAGAAGTATCTCATAGCTGTAAGGGACAATTAGCAATCACATGCTGGGTTAATTAATGATTTTGTGTTCAAATAAATTATTTGAAAAAACAAATTGACATTCCCAGAAATAAACTTATCCTGCACTTCTCTCAGGGAGCAGCAGTAGTTCAAATGTGAAAATAATAACAAGATAAATGCATCCTTAGGTTCAAAAATGTTATTGCAGAAAATATATCCAGAGTGAAAATGTCTTAAACACCTTTAGAGGAAAAAAAAGATCAACAGTGAATCCACATTAGCACATTATGACAGAAGTTCTGGCATGATCCTCATACAAAGTACATCCTGGGTACAAAGAACACATTACGTATTTTTCACAATTTTCCAGACTAAAACTGAATTACCAGCTATTCTGAAATGTCTTTGGTAATGACACGGACATTGAGTGTGCAGACAAATGGATTTGTTCTTGGGCCATTATCGTAGGCTAAAATGAAATAACTTCATTAGAGTTGGTGGGATTTCTGTGAGCCGCGGCTGCTGGAGCAGGAGAAGAGAGACAGAAGGAACGGAAACGGAGGATAATAATTAAATATGCATGGGGTGCATTTGGTGGAAATGAGGAAAAAACACAAACAGCCACTTGCCAAATAAAGATATGTAAGAAATTAAAGTATTCAAAACAGGAGTAAATTGCTAACAGAGCATGCTAGAGGGAAATTCAGGAAACTATTAGAGTCAGAAGGATTACTCTCTGGGGAACATACTTGGTTGTGCAAAATTTCATGGAAATTTCATGGCTCGAGTGTGGCTAAACAAAGGCTTTCTCATCCCAGGCATTCATACATCAAGGCCTGGTCACTGTCCTTTTCCTGTCTCAAATACATGCCTCAAGTAAAGTCTGTCATGTGTCCTACAGACACATGTTCAGGTGGCGTCTGTTTTCCTCCCGTCTAAATGTGGTTATCGTCAAACTGTCCGTTTAGATTTAGGCAACACAAATAAATGACATGGTCAATGAATGAATGAATCATTATTTGTATAGCGCAAATTCAGAACAAACGTTATCTCGAGAAGCTTTACAAAAGAGCAGGTAAAAGACCTTACTCTTTGCTATGTTACAAAAGAAAAATGGGATAGGGAGAGATGGGATAAGATGCAGGAAGGATTTCAGGATATTTTGCAAAGGCGAGGGAAACATCATGGTGTAGGTTTAAACCATTACACAATATAACCGTTTTAAATGAAACATGGTCCCCATTATATCAGGTGAAGGTTCAGACATTTCAGTGTATGGTGTGTCGGTGTTGAATGCAAAAATCTGTGAAAAAGGGTGTGTCTGTGTTCCCTTGTTACTATTCTTCATATTAAGAGGACCTCTCAGAGGGTTTCATGATCTCAGCAATGTTTCCTTAGATCCAATATGAAAAATTAATCAAGATTGAAATTTTAAATCACCCACCTTTGAACCTCTACCTCAGATTTACTGGCAAACACTTTTCTTTCTATCTTCACAGTTGCTGAAAGCCTTTTTTTAACCATTAAACTGCATTCGTTCATTAGGTCTATATCCACCTTTTCTTCTGCTGCTGTTGAAATGCAAAGATTGCCTTTACAAACGATCCTGAGAAGTAAGAAGCGACCCTAACACAATGGTTAAATAGACAGAGAGATGGGTAAAAAAGACTGTACAGACTCTGTGGACATTATTTGCAGACAGCTACATCCTATGAGACGCTCACATTTCTGCACAGCTGGATTGTGCTAAAACACCTGGAGATATCAAATATTGTTGTTCATGTAAACTCTTCAGCATGATACAGTTATAAAAGCAGAGTGTGGAGTGTGGGAATTGTTCAAAGACTCAGTTGATTACTCTCAATATGTGGAAATCACCCACCTTAAAGTTTACAGCCTTCAGATGTTATATCCTTTGATTCCCATACTCATAGTTCTGGGGGCAAGTCAATTTCCTTAAATTTATTGATATTATCACTGTGGTTAAATATATATTTAAGCATTCAACCATCTATATAAACTGGCATCTTCCAACGGTCTTTTGCAATTTGATCTGTAAAGATAGACATTGACAGTTTCTTACATCCATCCATCCATTATCCTTACCGCTTTTCCTGTTCGGGGTCGCAGGGGGGCTAGGGAAGATTCCCAGCTGTTATTGGGTTGGAGGCGGGGTTACATCCTGGACTGTTCACCAGTTAATCACAGGGCTGACGTATAGAGACAGACAACCAGCCACACGCACACTCACACCTACAGGAAATTTAGAGTCACCTATTCACCTAACAAGCATGTCTTTGGACTGTGAGAGGAAGTCGGAGTACCCGGAAGGAACCCACGCATGCACGGGGAGAACATGCTAACTCCACACAGAGAGGCTCCTTGTCCAACAGGGATTCAAACCAGGAACCTCCTCACTGTGAGGCAACAGTGCTAATTCCCGGAACCACTGTGCCGAACCAAGTTTCTTAAATAGCAAAAAAAACTATCCCTTTTTATTTATATAGCGCAAAAGTTATTTCACCATAGTTATTTCATGAAACTTCATAAATACAGCATGTCTAGAACATACTCTCTCTTATATGATATAAAGTGACCCAACAATGATCCACCATAAGCAAGCACTATACAGCAGCGATAAGGAAAATGTTTTTTATCACTGGCAGAAATCTCGAGTATAACCACACTCATCTGTGAACAGCCTCCTGCAGGGACCCTCTTAAAGTGGCACTTTAGGTCCGGTTCAAATATTTCACCAAAATGTGTTTTTCAAAGGTTCACTGAGCAGTGAGATTGCTGAAAAAGACTGCATGTTCTCTGGGGCATATTGTGTTGAACATTGGTTGCAAACAGCTGCAGTCTGTCTGAGACACTCAACAATATCTGCACATCTGGATTGTACTAAAAGAGCAGGCGTTATCAAAAACCATGACCCAGAAACATTTGATCATATAGTGAGAAGGTATATGATTTGTTCTGCATGCTAAAAGCCTGGTGTGGGGCCTGTTCAGAGATTCAGTTAGTAACACTCACATGAAAAGGGCCAAACAAGAGACCAACAGGAAGGCCGACATTTATCACAGCTTGTGAGACAGAAAACCTCGCAGTTATGCATTAACTCTCTCGCACCGCCGCATAGAGAAATTTATAAATGATAGCAAAGGCGACTTTACAGATACAAAGGACTTTTGGCTTTACAGATACAGAGTTTGAGTCACCTCAGACAAGACCATGCATCTTGTGCTCTGGCTGTCTCCCTGCTGCATTATCTTAATCCTCCTTGGACCAAAATCTGTCAGGGAACACAATACATTTGCTGACTAGGAGGAACAACTGATAATGAAACAGGGCATCAGACTTTCTCTTTCTCTAACATTTTACCGGGTCTGAGTTGCTGCACAAACAGACTCTTAAAAGTATGATGTCACTGCCACCATTACATCCTGCAGTCGCTGGGAATGCTGGGTCATCATTTTTCTGCCTCTGGGCTCGACAGTAGACTTGCTAGAGGGCTTTGTGAGAGTGTTAAAAAGTGTGGTGTCTGGATTTAAATTGGAGCCAAGCGTGACATAAGGGTTCAAAGTAAGCAATGTTGTAAGAAGTGGAGCCAAAACCATTTTTACTGGATATTTTCAGTTATGTCTTCAGTGAGACGGAGTGTGGAAAAATTCTGTAGCAGCGTTTGACAGATTTATACAAACTATCCTGGGTCTGGCTATAAGTTATCATATGTTATACCAAAATATTTATGACATAGCTTTCATATGTTCAAAGAAAACTGTGATATAATGAATTCCTTCTGTATGCTTTGTCTTTTGCCCCAACTGCAGCTCTCTGACTTCCTATTTCAATGATTTTGAACCATTGAGCCATTGTAGAAATGATCATCGGCATCTTTGAGTTTGTATTATTTATAATGACTGAGTCACAAATAAACATCTTCTTAGTACAGATTGGAATTACTTATTATTTAACTAATTGTAAAATAATTACTTAAACCATGTATGCTACTAGTTGTTTTGATTGATTAATATGGAATAGTTTTTTATTATCTGGGTTTTTAATCCAGAACATGTCCCTCAATATATTTGCATCTGTAGTTAACTGAGCTGTGTGTTACATGTCGAACCAGGAAAAAATAGTGTCTCTCTTGTGGGTAAAAGAGCCCAAAGCAGATGTGTGCCAAAAAGAAACATCGTTAATATTAAGTGGTAGCGTGTTAACACTAATTTGTTTGTGTTTGTTTGTTATTTGTGTCACAGTAGTGTCAGCTTGAGAATAACATCAAATGAATGTAAATTATCCAAGTTAAAACCTCAACTCCAAAAGTCAACACAACCGCAGTAAGCATCACTGTCCGCTCTTCCCAAGATGTCCTGGGACTAATCTGACAAAACACCAGTGAAGGGCGGTTCCCACTTGACAACCACAATGATGTCCTAGCTCTTGCTCCCCATCGGTCTTCACGGTTGAGTTGTTGGTGCGAGAATGGGCCATGATATGGTAGAGTAGGTTCAGTGTTGTCACTACCTGGAGCTCACATCAACTGAGCCTGGGTCTGTTGAAGTGAAGGAGGGGGGGGGGGGGGGGGGGTGCTCTGGGAGAATGGAGCTCCCTGCATTGTCACTACCTGGAGCTCAATCTACACAGCCTCAGTCAGTTGAAGGAGGCGACTAAGGGCCATAGGGTAGATTATGTAATTTATCAGTCGGGCATAGGGGCAGAAATGGGTGAGGGAAGACTTCACTGAAACTTATCCTTTCATTAGGACACAAGTACCACCTGATTATTTCAAAGTCATATTATATAGAAACATAGTTTTTAGTGTATTATTATTATTATTATTATTCTTATGGCTTGATGGTTATTTTTACATAGGCTATGTATCTGCGTCCTTGCTGCAGCTATTAATATCGACCTATGTTGTTCACATATTATGGCTTAAATGAGCAGCTTAGTACCATTGTTCCATAGCTATCTTTTCCTGTTATATGTGCTTGTTTAGTTTGTCTCTCTCTCCATTGTTACCACATTCCTGCCTCTATTTGAACATGTTTGCCTTCACTGACTCCCATTGAAACCAAACAGAACAAAACCGAATACGCCTCACTTTTATTTGACCCTCTCTGCCTTTGTGCTCTACTTTGTGACAAACAACACCTGCCTTAGAAAAATGAATCCAGTAACAAGGTTTCCAATAACATCACACAGTTCAGTGCAGGAGTCGGGCTCAGCTGTTCCCAAAAAATGCTAAATAAATCATCTCTTTCATGCGGTCCCTTGAAGTGCCTTTTGTGTCTGATGGCTGAATCATTTAGAGAAAAAAATCAGTTTTTGGAAGCAAATGTTTGCAGAACTGGAATCTAATCCCAACCTGGTCAATTGATCTCAAAGTTGGCAGCAATTGAACACAAATGAGGCCATTAAATGTTGGAAGGTATTGTTAACTTCATATTTTATCCAATATCCCCACTGAGAAGCTACAAATCCATGCCCAAGCAGCTCACAAAGCAAATATGTGTTTGATATTTTGTGTTCCAACTTGAAGGAAAAAGAGGGAGTTCTCCAACATCCTCTCCTTGCTGGGTTTTAATTTTATGACTGTCCTATGTGAGTAGGTGGAGTCCTCCCCCTCCTCAAAATGATTTAGCGTTAATGTAAATGTGCCACAAAAGACTTCAAATCAAAACAGAGCGACACACCCTAAAGCCATAGCATGACTTAATTTTCCACTTCCTCTATTTGTCTGACACCACATCGAGATTCCCTCTGCAGAGAAATGTCACAGGACAGCTGTATAGGTCTGCTTCTCCAGGCTGCCACTACACTCTCTGGGAGTCTGTCCCTCTCTTTTTTAGTGGGGTTAGCAGTGCAGGTCTGTAATAAAAGCAGAGTTGAACACATGCCGATGCATCGCATTTCAGTTGGAGGCTGTGAGAGGGGGAACCTGAGACTTGGTGGCAGTTATAAAATGATGTCCTTTTGGTTTTTCACTGTTATTTTTGAAGTGAGATTCAGACCATGATGATCTGTGAGGCATTTTTCCATGTCATAAATCTGACTGATGCACTCTGCAGATCCTGGTTTATGTAAGGCTTATGTAACATACTCACTCCCTTTCTGTTTGTGTATTTGAAGGGTTTTATAGTAAATATGATTAGAGATACAAAACTATTTTTAAAAGTTTGTTGGGGCTTTTTATTCCCTTATTTAGAGATAGGACAGTCGATAGAGTCAGGGAGAGAGAGAGAGTGGGGAATGACATGTGGGAAAGGAGCCATAGGTCGGATTCGAACCCGGGCCACCCACCTGGAAGAATACAGCCTCTTCACATGAGGCACACGTACTAACCACTATGCTCCTGACGTCCCGAGATACAAACATTTTTTTATTAGCGGTACACTCATTTATATACTGCAATTCCAATATATAAAGTAAATGAATTCTCAAAAAGAAATGCATTGATAGATGTCTTTTTGTGTATTTATATGTATTTTGATAGATGTCTTTTTGTGTATTTAGATGTATTTCGATAGATGTCTTTTTGTGTATTTATACAGATTTAAGAGGAGAGAAAAAAAATACACATTTTGTATACAGACACTTGAACTCAAAACATCATAATGATCCATCAACTTTAATAAAAAAAAGAGGATACATTATAAAACTCCTATCGATTCTGAGGGGTGCAAAAGATACTTTTCGTTGGGGTGATAGTTGCACGATTTAAAACTAGATGGATTCAAACAGTGAGAATAAATCACATCATTTTAAAGGCACCGTGGATAAAATCTCACATGCATGTCTCAGCCTGGAATAAACACACGTGCGGTGGAAAAATGAGAGCAGGATTCCTGTGAGGTAGAAGACGGTGTTACGTCTTCTTTTTCCACTGGAAACATATGCAAACGTTGAGTGGAATTGTGGGTTTAGCTAATTAGATCACTCATAGCATGTTAGACATCTCATCTCGAGATCTCAACTTTTTTTTTTTTTCCTCACGGGATTACTGTCATGACAGCTGCTTAAAGCTTACTGGAAAAAAAATCACTATCATTTCACTTTAATGGTATTTCTTGGATCAGGGTAACAAAATGTGTCTTCTACATTAAACAGTGCTGGCATACTGTTTCCACACTGGAAGATATTTCACAACAACCGGAAAGTACAGTAATAATCAGTGCAGTGTAGTTATGTAGACAAATTACAAGTCCATGCTTCAACAAGGCTCCCATCTTAGAACAGATGACCCTCGTTTGTGTTTCCTTTGAACTAAACTGGACTTGTCATTTGATGCCAGCAGCCGACTTAAAAACAGGTGGTTACCTAAAGGAAGCCCAGTGAACATGTTTATGTGTGTGCTGCCAAACACACAAGCCAGACATATGGTTTACAACATCATTGGTGGAATAAGATAATGACTTTTACAGTGTCATCATGTTAAATACCAAGAAGATCAATTGCAGATGAAAAATCAATTAAAGCCTTTTAAATCCAAGTTAAATGTTAGTGTTAGGTAGGTTTCAGCGGCTGGCAGGCAGAAAGTGCCGGGATAAGTGGTTTAAAATGAGAGTGAGCTCTACTTAAACAGCAGTTATTTCTAAGAGTAATTCATTGTCGCAGCCTACTGCACTTTTGAACCACTGTAAGGCAGAGGTGGAAGACATTACTCTGCAATTGTAACTTACACGATTTGAAGTGACAAATAAACTTGATTGACTCATTTATTGATTTATTTAAGTATTAAATACATTGTGATATTACTTTATACACAAATACTTTTTACACAAATATAATGTAAGCATATACAGAAACGTTGACAGCAATATGTACTAATGGTACTCAGAACCATGGATGACTCCTCCCATAGTAATAATGGCACGTTTTATATACCAATAATTAATATCCATGCCTTCACAGGCAACTGATTTATAACGTGTGCTGTTGGGTGGTTGTATGAGAGCTTGTATGTTTTGTCCATAACTCTTTCTGTGGAGTAGTTACCATTGCTGATATGATAAATGAATCAAAAGTAGGCTACATTGAATGCCTTTAAAATATAGGAAAGAAGAAATGAACGGAACAGTAAAGAATGCGTATTTGAAAGTTGCCTAAAGCACTTCCGATGATGCTTTGAGTATTAATCTAGAAATGTGTTTCTATCAGGAACAGCAGGAATAAAAGCCCTCATTTTCCTGTGACAACGTCTAATATCGTTTCTTTTTTTCAAGATCACGATTCACGACTAATTCAACTCCTTATCCAGAGAATAAGATGCTGGTTTTCCTGTGATAAAATAGTTCATTTCAGTTGTTTTCTCAAGATCTCAACTTATTTCTCTTGTTATGCCAGGATGAAAAAAAAAGCTTATTTTACCATATAATTAATTAATTTATCTCGTTATCTCTCGTTTTCTTGTGATAAAGGGGAAACTTTCTGGTGAAACAAACCCAATATGATCACTGTCACAGACCAAACGATGACATGCCATACTGAAATTGCTCAACGAGGTAATTTAGGACTATTTATATGTTTGTTTTGTGCTTTTGAAACTCTGGGGAATCGGATAAAGCAATTGTGATCTAGAAAGAACAACAACCAGAAATGTCTCGTTATCACAGGAAAATGAAACAAATAAAATGTATGAGTTCATGTCTAATTAGTGCTTCTCTATACAACACGTTCACAGTATACTCTTATCACCTTTCTAAACATATAATGTAATGGTTAGTATGAATTATATACTAACCTTTGCTGTATATGCCCGACTATAAGTAGTCCCTGCAGCTGTAGAGTCGGCCGCATAAACTCAATTTAAAATCAAGAAACACATTTTAAACAATAGTTATGATGTAACATAGCCAATTAAAATGTGAACAACGTAGGCTGACGAATGCAGAACAAAGACGCGACAAGAAAGCAGACTTGATTACAGTTCAGCGATGCAAAAACAGTAAATTATAGAACAGCCTTCAGAAAAACAGACATAAACACAGACAGTTACAAGCAACAGGACAACAATGGCACTAAGCAACAACACACTTCAACAATAGACTGACATTTGCCAAATAGTTGCATCATATAAATTGTGTTATAAATACTTCATATTTACTTTTATTTGTATTTTTTTTTTTTCTTTCCAGTATGTCATCATCACAGCTGCATTTATACGGTCATCATGTGGATGTTGCCTGTGGCTGATGCAGCCTCCAGCTTCCCCTTATTATCACAATTTTAATGAGGGCTTTTTTTCTATATATAGCCTGTTCTGTAGACTATATTTTTCTTTGTGTCATAACTTAAATTTGCCAATATGGTGAGGTTTCATCTTTGAGTTTCTTACATCACCAGCGCAAGTCTTTTCTCTCTCTCTCTCTCCTTGGGAAAGTTGTATTTGTCTTAGAAACATATTCTTGATTGAGCAAAACTATATGAAACGTTCATCATATAGGCCGAACACTATACAAAATAATCCTAGACATAAAGTCTGGCTACAGTTGAATCCACTCTGCCAGACTTCTTCAGATATTAATGTTTATCCTAACAGAAGTAGGCTAATTAGGCTACATGTCTGCTGCGTTTTCTATTGCGTCTGAAGTTATATAGGCTAAACGTAGGCCTTCATATATGGTCACTTGTGTATTACTCAGTAGGCTCGTCTAACTTTTAACCACCTCAGCCAACTTGTCACGGTTCTGTGAATTAACACAAACTTAGTCCTTCCTGGCCTGGCCCCGCTGGTAGCCTGCCCCAGACTGAATGCAGCCTTTTTAAGTGACGGAGGGGCTGTAATTTGAGAGTCAGCAGAGAGGTATTATTAACCAAAAACCCGGAGCGCGGCACTTGAGACATCCAGATGTTGCGTTTGAGGCACCAAGTGAAGTCGGGTGAAGGCTACAACCGTTTTCCACGCTGAAACAAACTTTCATACATCACTTTCCTGCTCTTCGACAGTGATGGGAGCTGGCAGGCTCGATTAAAGGAAGACAAGTGAGGCTGTTAAAGACATTTTTCAAGCCTTGTTTTTTTTTTTTATCACCCGGGTGGATAAAGTGCGTCTGTTTAATATCGGGAGTATTGAGGAGAAGTAAAAGCTACAACAAAGCCTGAACTAACTGCGCAGTTTGGACGTCAAAAACCTGACTGACATGTTTGTGTTTCTACGCCGGGTTGGAATTAAATAGTTCTCCAGGTTGACACTTTTTGATACAGACTTCTGTGATATTTCTTATTTCTTGGCGCATCATGGCTTTTATTCACTTGCTCCTGTGCGCCGGGATGTTATCACTGCCGATGTGTGGAGCGTTTTTCAACGGACCATTACAACCGGAGATGTCCAATGGCACTTTTCATCATTATTTCGTGCCGGACGGCGACTACGAGGAAAACGACGACCCGGAGAAGTGCCAAATGCTTTTTAAAATGACCGATGAAAGAAAGTGCGGACTCCCTGAGGACCAGGACGCTGTCATACGGGATGATTTCACTATCATCAAGAGGCAGATTGAGGACTCGGCCAGGGTGCTGGAGGGCATCGGGAAAAGCATCTCGTACGACCTGGACGGAGAGGACAGCTACGGGAAATATCTGCGGAGGGAGACGGCGCAGATAAGTGAGGCGTTTACAAACTCGGAGAAGTCTCTGCTGGAGCTCGAGGTGAAATTCAAGCAGAGCCAGGAGAGTGAGCTGAAAGAGGAGCACCGGCTCAACGACGACTTTCTCAACATGATAGTGCACACGCGGGACGTCCTGAAAGACACCTTGGACATTTCTCTGGGACTCAAGGACAAGCACGAGCTCCTGTCTTTGATCATCCGCAGCCACGGCACGAGACTGAGTAGACTGAAGAACGAATACATGAAATACTGAATGAGAATCGGACCCTGAACGTCTCATTATAGTATTTTTTATTACCTTTTTTTTTTTTTTTTTACTTTCATATGATGGAGTGTGACCATGAGGCAGAGGCAGGTGTGAAGAATGATAGCAATCATATCAGGGATTTAAAAAAACAAAAAAAAACAAAGCTTAACCTTGCACCTAAAGTACAAAGACAATCATATTTCCTCCTTTAACTCCAGAGCAGCAACTTAAGGTTCTGGACCCATCCAGTGGGTCCAAATATTAGATCTGGGGTCACAAGATAGGACAGAATTTATTATTTTCCAGCAATTCTTTTTTTCTCTCACTTTTCTGTCTCACTCTCACCTTTGCTTTTTTTCTCATCCAGGAAACTTGCAGGTCACACAAAACATTGAAAATCACAGCTGTAGAGATAATGTTGTGTTTGGCTGTATTATCTTTGACCTATAGGCCAATTAGATGACAAAACTGCAATTTTTCCAATGTAAACATGGTGCCAATACTTCCTATTGATAACTTGCTTTTATGGTCATATAAGGGCGCCATGTGTCAAAATCCAAGAAAATTTAAATATAAACATAAGAAAAACTAAAACGGCACCATTCACATCCATTGCTGTCTTTGCATATATATCGTAGATAGGTTACGTAACACCCTCGAAATATAAAAAGATGACTATGCTGAATGCTTATAGTAAATTACTTTATCAAGGTCTTTTTTTTACACTAATCTTACTCCAAAAATCTGGCTCTTTATTTAATATTACCCATTTTGAACATCCTCTCTTATAGCATCTGCAGTTTTCTACGACCACATGATGATGAAATATCTGGAGAAAAAAAAAAACATGGAGATATTGTAAATGGATAAAAGAACCAGAGAGGAATGCAGACTTTATTTCTGAAAAGAAAAATAAATTCCAGCAAACCTAACTCACTAAATCAAATCAAAGTACCTCATCATATCAACAGAAAGGGCCATATAAAAATCCAATATTGCCATAAAATGGCCGTGTTCAATGATTTGTGATGCACCTTCAGATATTAAAGAGATAACAACCACAGTATAAGAGGTATAAAAAAAATCTATAGACAATCATCTGAGGGTCAAAACTGTCACTCAGAGCGACCACTGTATTATTACTAGAGTATGACATACAATGAAAGCACACCAATGGTGCCTGTCACTATATTTAAATGTGTTAATCCAAAGTACAGTAATCATTTTTTAGTGAAAGTATTGCCTTAATGTAAGTTAAACATTAATGATTCAGTGGCCAATCAATAGGCTACACTACACTGCCTCTTTTATATGGTCCTTTGTGGTTAGTGCATTGAATCACCTGTCAGCAGTCACAGGTTTATGTGGCTTTGTGTGTCTGTGTGCGTGTGTATGTTTAAAACAACGGCTTCAAAGATGAGTCAGCCAATTAAAAGTGAGAACAGTTTACTGTCGTCAGATGAAGGGTTTTTCCAAACTTCATTCAGTCCTAAGTAAGCAGTGAGGAGAGAGTCTTGGAGATTATTTTGGCATTTTCACTTGAGAAATAAATTATTTTTCAACACTTTGGACAGACTCTGTGTCAGCGTCCATATTTACTGGTGAATGATGTACTTTTGGTTTCATTTAGACTGGAAAAGTTGAATAAACGAGTTTTGGAAAACCCTTCATAGAAGCATAGGAGCTGACATAATGGACCTCATGTAGCTTTGTTTAAATCTCCCAACATGAGTTTCTATTATTGTCGCTCTTCTCTGACCATCCACATGAATGTTTCGACAAATATCAAATAATGTTTACATATGGACATCTATCAGTTGTATTATCTTGCTTTATAGGCTTGCAGACTTTGCACAATTCTTCACTGGTTCTGGTGCTAAAGGTTGTGACATGGTTTAACATGCAAGGCCTTTACTGTGCAGCTTATGCAGAGGCGGTATAATCTTGTAAAATGTACAGTGTATTATCAGAAATAAGTAAATACTGTGAGTGCTTATATCTTTATTACAGAACACATTGATATGTATGCGTTGTTTGTATAAAGCTTTGAAATAGAGCAGCATTTATCTATTCGTGTCTACCTTCGGAATACAGTATTTGGTGATAATAATTTGACAGATAAGACTGCAGGCAGCACTCGTGGACTTCAATGTCAAACAGAAATATGTGTGAAAATATTATCAGATTGTGTTGTGTCTTCTCAAATAAAGAAGTTGTGTATAAAGTTCTGTGTTGCTGCAAAGGCACAATTCTTAATTCAATAAATGTTACAAATTTGTGTAAAATCCT
Source organism: Labrus bergylta (assembly GCF_963930695.1). Classification (NCBI taxonomy): domain Eukaryota; kingdom Metazoa; phylum Chordata; class Actinopteri; order Labriformes; family Labridae; genus Labrus; species Labrus bergylta. Next base: position 12,185,077 of record NC_089197.1, read on the forward strand.
TAGAAAAAACACAGTGATTTGTTTAAGAATTTGCAAGTTCTATACAATCATTTAATTTTCCACTTTTACTGGTACTTATAAGTAGTGAACGTCGTAAAATAGTCCCTTTTTGTTGCTTGGAATCCCTATGGTGCTGCATCCAGGAGATCCTTGGTTTTTGCACAGCAGTAGCATCACAACCAGGCCTGCATACTGTACTGCCACGTGCTTTCAAATTACAAAGTTCCCCTCTGTGTTTGCTTTACAAGGTTTTGAGGTCTGCTGTGAATTATACACACAGTCCCCCCCTGTGGGTGCTTTGAATTAAGGAAGAAGCTGCTTGTTGGTAGTTACTGGGACCAGAGAGTTATAAGGAAGTTGTGTCGATGGGTTTGTGGTTTGGTGGGAGTCACAAACTGCTTGTTTTTTCCTGTGTTCTGCTCCAAACTGCGGAAACAACATTTTATTTGGTTAGCCTTTTAAAGTCTTCAAAAAATTCGGAGGCTTTTAGGCGATTGCGGAAAAAAAAGGCAAAAGTATCCATAGCTCCCTTCTGAATTGAAAAGTGCCAACTGATGTTGAGTTATGTAACACTGCAAAGTACAGTGAGACGTGCTTGTGGTTACACAGTCACAGCCGATACATACTTTGAGCCTACTGATTACAGTCACGATGCGGCAACATAAAAGACAACACAGCAAAAAGACCTTCAGCCGAAAAAGTTTGTTT